>NC_081185.1:157861839-158474670 GCF_029867415.1 Vicia villosa
CTCCTGCTGTTCCAACAGAACCAGCGGATCATCACACTGGAAAAGAGACAGCAGTCACGTTCTCCCCTGCAGAGACGCCTCTGATCCCCATCTTCCACAAGATCTCTGACGATTCCTTGGAGGATCCGACGACCCATATATCACACCTCTTCTCCTCGGAAGGACGACACGTCGTCCCGAACCCTTATATGGAGGCGGAAGCACCATGATTCTCCGAGCGTTTCTCCTCGCCCCCGAGTTAGAGGACCCTAGCTGGAGCGAAATATGCCGACAAACACCAAGGAAAAATAGCTCACTTCCCACGCAGGGAGCAACTCTCTCCACCTCGCAAGAAACACAAAATCGTCGACATGAGCCTTCCTCGCCGCCACCGACACCCTCGCCAAGACTACACACCATCACCAATAGAAAGCGACGAGGACGAACCCCATGGCCCGTTCTCTAGAGATATTTGGAGATCACGGCTCCCAAAGGGAATGGAGAGACCCCCCACTATGGACCTCTATGACGACACAAATGATCCAGACAAACACATCTAGAGCGTCGAGGCCATGCTCGACTATCGCAACATTCGGGGAGCTATAAAGTGCTGCCTCTTTCCTACAACTCTTAGGAAGGGCGCAATGACTTGATATAAAATTCTACCACCAAATTTCATCCATTCTTGGGCAAAAATGAAAACACAATTCTCCAATCACTCCACTGCATCTCGTCGATACTCAAAATCGGAGACGTCCCTGGAAGAAATCGTGCAGTGGGCCGATGAACCTTTGCGAGCATACCTCGATCGGTTCAATCGTGAAGCCATCTAGATCTCCATCATCGACAAGATGAAAAGATACCTTCCCGACCGGGGCGCCGACCGCAACCCAATGGAGGTAAGGCTCCAAAGAAACACAAAATGTTTTTCCTAACGATTTTGTTCCTTTCTTGTGAACATGGCGCCACGCCTGTATAATTTCTTTTCTCAGCATTTTACTCTCGTCGTCACCATTCTCGAAAAAGAGACCTTCCAACTGCATACCGCTCGGTATATCTTTCATGGTGTAGCCGTGTTGACGACAGGCCAAAACCAGATTATAGTTGATTCCTCCCTTAGTTCCAGTAAGGGGTACGTTGGGATAGCTACCACAATTATCGATTATTTTGATTCCAACGTTGCTGCGATCACACCAGTTGATGTTAGAATGAGTGAGAGACATAATCTTTTGCGACTAACGAAGACCATTATTTAGGTCCCAGGTACACACCATGTTATCATTCCTACGGCATTTAAATTCTTCAAGTGAATAGAGTGGTAAGCATCCTCCAACAGGGTAGGAACTAGGTTTTTGATTATTAAGATCTTGATTGCGTTGACGTCAACCAAGTTGTCAATGTTGGGGAACAAAAACAGTTCGTAGATAAGCAGAGCGAAAATATCCTCGAAGGCACTTATATCCTTGATACGAGCGAAGCGTTGGGCTTGTTCTATTAAGAACTTGGCGGACAAATGATAACACGAAAATGCATCGTATATTTTGCTTAATTTACATAGATTATTTCCCTATTCTATTTTATTTATGTTACTTTATGTTGGTATTATGCCGGTATTTTTATTATGTTTCGGGTATTTAACATTTCTAGGCTTACATGAGAAAATGGACAAAAAGGAGGTAAAATGAAGAGAAAAGATACAAAATATGAAGGACCAAAGCGCAAGGTCCAGCTGGCTATTAAGCGCAAGGCCCAATCGCTATCCAGCAAGGGGTGACGTCCGTCACTATGCCCTTGCCGACCGTCACTTCCCCTTTGCCACCCGTCACCCATTCAAAAGTTTGTGACGTTAGTCACACATTCCGACGCGCTCGTCACACTCCTATTTTCCAGCCTTCCTAATTTCTCTCCGTGAACTAAGTCCTGGAGACGGAAGCAACTAAATCTCCTCCTATATTTTCTCAACCTAGCTGAACTCGAGCACTATAAATAGTCGGCATTTATTAGAAAAAATGCTCTTTCCTTCTCCGTCAAAATTACATCATTTTTATTTTCCAGATTCAGTTCTACTTTTTCTCAACCATTTTGGCAATAGTTTTCTGCACCGGAAACCTATTTCCCCCACTTAGTTTGCTTCCCAACTTTCAGAATTTTGTTTAGGTTTTATCAATCAATTTAACTTCTGCAATCCGTTTTGTGTTCCGGATCAAAGCAAAGTCTACCAGTCTATGGAGGAGTGCTTTTGGTACTAGAAGATTTGCCGTTTCAATTTCATATTTAGTTCCAGGTTTCTATTTTCAGCATAATTATTGTTTACTATTATTTATTGAATACATGTTTCAGTTGTTGTCAATCTGTTATTTTTGTTCTGGTTTGTTGTTCAAGATTATGTTCGGCTAAATTTATTATACTGATATATAAGGTCACATAACTTAGGGAGTTTAGTAAACATTATTGGCGTATTCGTTATGAAAGTATTTTTCTGGTCTCAATTTCTAATATTAATCATCAACTGTTTTGTTATGAGAGTAAAAAGCGAATAGAAGTTAGAATCAATAAAAACTAGAGTTTGAGATTTTAACTAGACAGTAGGAATTAAACATTAACCTTAAATACAACGAGAGCGCTTTAAGGGTAATTAGACTTCATTTGTTTTCAAAAATTATTTTTAGACTTTAATTGATACAGCGAGAACGCTCACTTAGGTTTAATAATAAGATTTGAATCAATAAACACGGGAGTGTGAGAAGGTTTTTAAATTAATGATTTCTACCGAAAGATGTTTTAACAAAATACGACTTGCGTTAATAGTTTACTAAATTCCCGAAGCCCGATCATTGCAAGCCGGTATTCCCCTTTGATAATTTAAGTTAGATTTTAGTTCCCGTAGTTCCTCTCTAATCCTGATTAATCAGATTACTAACCTTAAATTTACGTAATAACAATTAGATACCGGTAGATCGATTCTTAGTCCATTGGGATTCGATAATCTTTAAACCTGTGACTCTTTTCTTACTGGTCATGTGAGCCATGACGTCCAATACTATCATTGTCCCTTGAAAACTTCTATCAAAATGAAAAAAACAATCTTCGCACCATTATCATGAAGTCATTATGTTTCCAAGTGTCTCACAATTATCTCGAATACACGTTAATACGTTTAAGATGAGATTTAACAAGACTCCATCTTAATTTGTGTGAAAGATGGTTTCATAAAGAATAAACTTGATTTATCTAATTTTCATTTTTATTAATTTTCAAATGATGGGCTAGGTTCTTGCCTTATATTTTCCTTCATTTTTTTCTTCATTTGTGTAACTTTTTTAAACTTAAAAAAACCTCATTTTTATTGGTGAGTAGCCATTAATCTCCACGTACACATTAATCAAGGGATTAAAAAGAGCCAACATTTCAAAATAGGAAGCACAAGAACCTTATCTTTTACTAGGTTGTAGAATCTTCAATCTCACCCTCTTCTCTCTCTATCTCTCTCTGAGTGTGACTCCCATATGCAAAGCATGGCTTCCACACTCAGTCTTCTCAAGCTTCCCATTCTTCCAACCATCACCAAGACACGCCAAACAACCTCAAAACATGTTCCACTTCCATCCATATCTTCCAAACTCAACATTGTCCCAACCCCACAAAAGTTTCTAGATCAAAACATTAATACTCTCAAACACACTTCTCTTTCCCTCACAGCAATCACATTACCGTTCTTGCTGGAACAGAATGATGCACTTGCTGTTGGTGGAGAGTATGGGATATTCGAAGGAAGAACTTTTGCTCTTATTCACCCCATTGTGTTGGGTGGTTTGTTCTTTTATACCCTTTATGCAGGCTATTTGGGATGGCAATGGCGTCGAGTTAGGACGACTCAGAATGAGATTAACGAACTCAAGAAACAAGTCAAGCCTGCTCCTGTCACCCCTGATGGTAAAGCACTGGAAACTTCACCATCACCTGTTGAACTCCAAATTCAGCAACTTACTGAGGTAGGTAATAGTAGTAGAAGTAGTACCTTTTTTGTATTTGCAGAAGCATGGTTACTCTATTGTATAGTTTGTGATAAATTATAGGCATTTTCAATTAGAGATTTGAAAGCCGTTTTCAAAACATCAAAATAGGTTGCAATCAGAGCCGTCTCAAACTTTTGAGATGCCTTGTGTAAGAAGCTGAAGTTAGCTTCAGATAAGTCGTGAATTATTTTAAGGGGCCCTATTTAATCATAAATTAACTGTGAAATATGTGTATGAAGAACTTTTTTTTCCATTGTTTAATCATGAAAATGTGTGAGGCCCTATGCTTTAGGATATCTTGCACACCTTCAAAGACGACCTTGGTTGCAATAGTGAATCTGTGATGTAGTGGCTTTCAGCTGTTGCGTTGTTTTTTTTTTTCAAATCTAAGCACAAAAGCTTTGTGATCTTTGGTAGTTTCATTAACTACTTGATGTTGGATTTTAGTTGATACTTGATAGTTAGTACTTTGTAACCAATGGAAGTATTCAGTGATTGATCGCTGAATTGAGTTCTGAATCTGATGAGCACTTGATTTATTGGTTTACCAATTTCAGGAGAGGAAAGAGCTTATCAAAGGTTCATATAGGGATAAACACTTCAATGCAGGATCTATACTTCTAGGATTTGGTGTCTTTGAGGCTGTTGGTGGAGGAGTCAACACATGGTTAAGGACAGGAAAGCTATTTCCTGGTCCACATTTATTCGCAGGAGCAGGTAAACACCTAACGATGTTGTCAAATAGCAGCTATGGCGTATCAGTTTTAGTTAACTACTATTGTTCCGCGATACACGATTTCATACAAAGTGTTGTGAAATAGCGGCCATAGCAGCGCCATAGCAATTTAGTATAGCAGAAGTTTAACAAACTTCTATTTTTGGTGATTGAAAGTGAAATGTTTTCCCTACAGGTATTACGGTCTTATGGGCACTGGCAGCAGCGCTAGTACCACCAATGCAGAAAGGGAGTGAAACAGCCAGAAATCTCCATATCGCGCTGAATACGTTGAATGTTCTGCTCTTTATATGGCAGATTCCCACTGGACTTGATATTGTATGGAAAGTGTTTGAGTTCACAAATTGGCCTTGAATGTAAGATTCTCATGTATAACAGGTATTTAGTATTCTCGTAAAATCAATAAATGCAAAATTTGCACATTTTTCTTTTGCATTGTAACATAATTGTGTCAGTCGAGTATTGGATAACTGTATTACACCATTCTTTTGTATACTGTAGTATATATAGAGAAATGTTCTTTCATTCAAATTATTACATAAATGAATGATCCAACCTCATCAAATGCAACTCGGAAGAAAGTATCTGCAATCTTTCTTTCTTTACTTATCTCTTGCATCCGTAGATCTTTATCGTTGATTGCAAATATTTTTTATGCTCTTTGTTAATCCAAAGATTAAAACACATCATTGGAGAATGTTACACTATTTTATTTTAGTTTATGAAAGATGTTGAGATTAATGATTTGAATAGAAATATGGTTCAAGATAGAACATTGTGGCGGAAGTTGATGCATGTAGTCAACTCTACTTAATGGGATAAGGCTTTATGGTTGTTGTTCCGGAAAGAAAATGCAAAAATGAAACTTGAAAGTTAAAATGTGAGGAGCCTATTAAGATACACCATTGGAAAATGGTGTAGAAGTTCACAAAGCACAGAATAAAACATTGGATATAATAGGTTATGCATCTGTAATGACCCTGAGAAATAAGCAGATTGAAAAATGAAGTTTTTTCTTGAAATTTAATTTAGGCTCATTTTAAGCTTATGAATATTTAAGGTTGAGAAAACTCTCCCTCAAATTGGATCATATATGTCATATGAATCGAGCTTGTTACAAATGTAATCCACTTGAGAACCCTTGAGAGACTTAGTAAATGTACATTGCCTCTTACATAATGACCATCTATTTCTATGTGTTTGGTTCTTTGTCTATTTATGTCATGACTACGAACCAAGGTGGACGAGTCTTCATCATTTTTCAATATTGTGTATAGATTCAAGAGGGAGAAATTAAACATGAAGAAATGGACACAATAAATAAAAGGAAATACAATCTAAATATAAAAATCATCACAATTCTCACTATTTAAAAATTATCGAGTATTAGAAATGTGAAAAAATGTGACAATTAAATTTTTTGTGCAAGATTCCATTAAAGGACGAGTAAGTTAAGGACAAGGCAAATAATTCTTCCACCTCGGAAGAATGTAGTGCTTTAATATGCCCTTTGTAAAACAAGGGGAAATCTTGTGTTCCCATAAAAATAATTCAAGAATTTTATTCTCGACAACAATGGTAACGCTTACCTTTGGAAATGAGTAATCTTATGAGATTGTGGTAAATTTATCTTTCTGAAGAGGATGAATATTAACTCTCTTAGTCCTATCTCTTCACTAAGAACCATATCACGCATTTCATCAAATACTTTTGTTTCTCAAAGAGCTTCTTACAACTATAAAAATAGCGCTCCAACTACAAGATAGGGAAAAAAGAAGCACTGATTTCCGTACGTAACCCGCAAACTCAATTTCCATTGAACTCAATTGGGCTGTGGTGAGGTCGAGTTCATTAAGATGTTATGTCGGAGTGCCTTATTTCATTTCCTATGTAAACAACTGCCCCTTAAATAAATTTTACTTGAGGTTGATGGATTTTCTTATATACTAGAAAGAGTTGCCATATGACTCATAGTGGCAGCGATATGAAGTTCAGTGACACCATATCCATCACAGACCTAACTCTATGCCCAATAACTAGGATTTAAGGGCAACTGTTTCAGGCTTACCAAACGACTCAGCAAGACCGGACCAACACCATATTTCTAATCTATAGCACCTTCACTGAAGATCGATGTTCAAGTGGACTCTCGCTAGAAGTATGCACATCGGAGTTGCGCCGCTTGATCATCTACAGCCATGAGATACAATCAAACGGCCTTCCACAATCCATGTCGCCCCAACATGGAGTAGTTTTAACCGTAAACCATATATAAGCTCGTCTATACGCCATAACATGTATAATTTCATTTATTCTTGCAAAGTTACATCTCTCTAACCTCACTGACATCGGAACTAGAGTGTTAACTTTGTAGGTACATCTTGCTCCACCGTACTAAAGACTTGCACCCTATACCGGAGAAGCTTCACATCAACACAATATCAATCTTCTACTTTACACCGAAATATCTCTGAAAGTTATAATATTTTCCCTTCTCAATGTTAGAACGAATGAACCCTTTATCCATATAGTTAACTATCAAAATGTTTTTAGTATATATATTGGTCCCCAAATTTTGTTGGTAGCTAAGTTTTTTACTAGCAATATGCAACCAAACACTGTGCTCGAATGATTTATAGGCTTTTAAACTTTAATCCCGACTATATAAATATAAAAGTGAAAGAAAAAAATGCACCACTCAACCCTCCCATCATTAATATCATAAATATAAAATTTCAGAGGTAATATAAAATTTCAGAGGTAATAGGGATGACAAAATGGGTCACGTCCATCGAACATATCTGTTTTGTGTGCATTTTTTTGCAGGGAGCGTTGAGGTTTTAGACATATATCCTATAATATACCCGCTTTTAACATAAATTCTTACAACTTTTAGTCTTTAAGGATGCAAGTCCCACATATCCGGCCCATCTCATTTTTTTCTCGAAACAGACTAATATTTTAGGCCTCATACTCCAATATACCTTCATATCATATCAATTTTTTTTGAAGGTTTTTGCAGAACAAATTTAAACAGCACGGATATGACAATTTGCCAGCTTATATACCAAGACAATGTACTAAAATTTGTGTTATATAGTAAGATAATATACTTAAATGTTTGTGTTAAATAGTGTCTTCCTAACATCATTGTTAATATTTAACTAGTTTCTCAAGATTAACATAAAAAAACATTGTTTTATGCAAGGTTGTTAAAATCTCGATTTAAAACCTAAACTCTATAGATTTCACGTTTCTAGGTCAGCATTTCGTGTTAAATCGTAGGTAAAAACCTTTTTATGTAAAATCGTATTCTGGAACGATTTTACGTGATTTAAATCTTTCTAAAATCGGTGAAATCGTGTAAAATCATGTAAAATCGTTGGATTTTACTCTTTGACCTGATTTTACTTTTTTTTTTGTCAAAGTTAAAAATCACATGTTATATTTTGGCCCATAAATTTTCTCTATGGATTTTTAATTTTATTCACATTCATATCTTGGTTATAATACTAAAGAATTTTTAAACATTTGGAAATGAATTTAATCAAGTCGGATATGAATGTTTTAATTAATGAAGATGATGTTGTAGAAGGATTGAACTTTTGATTAAGTTGAAGAAGAAGATGAAAAGATTTGTTTTTTTGAACTTGAAAAACTTATGAAACTATTGTTTTTTTTTTATAATCTTTTGGATGTTATATTTATGATTTGGTGGACAATTTATGTAGTTTGATACATGTTTGTGAATATTGCACTTTATTATAATGACATGGTATATTTTTGTTTTATAATTAAGTTAAAATTTTAAATAATTAATGCATTTAGAATATTATATTAGTATATATGTCGTATATATAAATATATATATATATAAATTTAATATAATTTTAATATGAGGTAAACTCTATGATTTTACGTTTCGATTTTACGTTTCGATTTTACGTTTCGATTTTACCTAGGTAAAACGAGTTAAGGTAAAAACTCGATTCTGACAACCTTGATTTTATGATTGAAATATAAATGTGGAAGTTGTGAGGAAGTATTTTATAAACAAATTGAGCCATTTGAATAGTAACCATCCAATAAAGAAACAAGTTGATGCGAAAGACAAGAATTAAGGTCCCACCTTGGTTTATGGATATGTTCTTTTCTTGTGTATCGCTAAATCAGCATAGTTTCCATCATTAGGACCTCTTTTTACGTTGGTTAAAGGAAGGAAATCACATGAAGCATCTTGAAAAGAACGAAAACAATGAAAATAAAAGAGCATCAGTACCTCACAACCACTCCAAGCAAAGTCAATTGGAAGACAAACATTGAATAATGGTAATGTGTGTTGTGTAGTCACTCAATTTCATAACTATCGCTAGTTTTTAATCCTTAACTAAACTTGCAAGTAAATGTAATGTACTCAAAGTAACTACATCACATCTAACTACAATTTAACATAAAACTATAAGAGAAAAGAAAAAAAACATCAA
The DNA here is from genome assembly GCF_029867415.1 of Vicia villosa. NCBI lineage: Eukaryota > Viridiplantae > Streptophyta > Magnoliopsida > Fabales > Fabaceae > Vicia > Vicia villosa. The sequence goes on from NC_081185.1 coordinate 157,871,055, forward strand.
ATACAAAATATTTTAAGTAATGCATTTTATTATAAAATTTTTGAATCTATTATATAATCTTAAACTCATCTTCCTTTATAACACGAAGCGATGTAAAATTTCTTAAATATATATTTTCAACGAACATATGCCCTACACCTTTCAACATCAACTCTTCTTGTTTTTTCATATCATTTTTCATTTCATAGCGATTAAATAATTAGAATTGTATGTTTACGAGTTAATAATAAGTATTTTTAATTTAAATAAAAAGTTTCGTTGAACTCTCTAATCATATCAAACTCGATACTTTTTAAATTTATATTTTCTTTCTCCTTTTCTCGTCGAGTTTTTTGAGCCTTCTCTGTCAGTTTTGGATCAATAATATATTCTTTTAAGAGAAAAGTGGCTTTCGATTTTTTTCTTTGAAAATCGAGTGATCCTACTAGCATATAAAAATATTTGTAACGCGAATGTGTAATTCTAAAATGGATTGTGCTTTACGGTATTGATACAATCTAACTAAGATCTTTAATTCTAGTGACTCCATGATCATACCCTACTTGTACATTTTTTAACAACTTTTATTAAAGAGAATTAACTAATAGGCCACTCAACCAAATAATCTATTTAATAACAAAATTTTGTTAACAATTATTTCATTACTAAAACATGTAGTTGCCAAAACAAAATTAAACTTAAAAGACTCCAATAAGAGATACCAATCTTACTTTGTGAGCTTGAGTCAGCTGGAAGTGCCAATTGAATCTGATGCTTTCCCCATTCTTTCTTTTGTTCTATCACCTGTAAAAACACTTCTATAAATAAAACACATCCTCTCCCATTTTTTTATATCCTCATTTTTCTTTCCTTATTTTTTCTAAACTTCTCTTCAAAAGCTTCAACATTCCCCAACAACAAACAATCACCATGGCCAATCCGCCCCCGGTTCGACCATGGTTCCGATTAACCTCCATCCGCCCCGCACCCGCACCTGCTCCTGCTCCTGCACCCGCACCCGCACCTGCACCCGAGCCTCGCCCTGTTATGTCTCTACCTACATTTAGAACCTCTTCAGCACCATCATCACCTCATCATCAAACTCAACCTCAAGAAAAGAAAACCGAACAAGCACCTTCATCTCCACCTCAGAGAACACTAGGTCCCAACTCTTATAATTCTTCATCTTCTTCACTTCCATCTTCTCCTATTCATAAGCCAACACATTATTCAAGTAGTTCTTCTTCACCCGAGAAAACTAAAACCAACTCTTCTCGTGTCCCGATTCCAACTCAATCTCCGAAAACCATTAAACAAAATGTCCTTACCCCGACACATTCACCAAAGGCAAAATCCATTGCTTCACCACCCTCTCCTCTGTCTCTCCCACCTTCTCAGTTCAAAACTCATGAAGAAGAACGCTCTAAGATACCAATGGAGGCTGAGCCTAAAGCTGTGCTAGTACAGAAAACCGTCGATGTGCCTAAGCCGTGGCACAATGGCAACGACGAATTGCATAGGGAGACTCATAATAATCATAGCAATTCTTCTCATCATGGAAACAAACATAGCGGCAATGGCGAGTTTCATAGGGAGACACAAAATCATCACAATTCTTCTCATCATGGAAACAAGCATGTTACTGTCAGAGAAAGAGAATCGAAGGAGAGAAAGTTTTCGGATTCTGAAGATTCTGGCATGAGAGTGATAACAATTGCAGGTGAAAACCGAGGAGCTTATATGGAACTTGTTCAATCCCAAAAGAAACACGGACCGAATTATCTTCACAAGAAGGGAAACTTAAAATCAAACAGTATCAAAGTTGATGGTGGCGAATCAGAGAGTTCAAGTGCTGAGGAAGGAAAAATGATAAGCAAGAAAGATAAGAACCAAAAGGGAAGAACAAAATCTTCATTTCCAATGGCTGCATACATGAACAGCAATGTGCAGTGTGTGAATAACTCTCTACTGTTTCATGCTTCTTGCTCACACCATGATCCAGGAGTGCGTCTATCTCTTTCAAAGAAGCCATTTGGTGAAGGCTACCATGTGAAGGAACGTGTCGATGGTCGTGGCTATAATTGATTGTGGTTGGTTCTTTGTGTTTCTGGTTTGTGGTATGGTGAATAAAGGTTGAAGATTCTGTCCACTGTCTTTGGTGGAAAATAAATGTATGATGCATGCATGCATGCATTGCTTTTGTGTATGGTTGATAATCTTTATAGCTATTTATGTATGTTTTGCAATAAGTTTGTAAGTCCTATAATGTTTAAATATAATTGTTCTGATTGATTGAAAACTGTGTTTTGTTCGAGTTGATTGATGTTGCAATATTGCAAGTACTATAGGATTTGAACTTTTATTCCTTACCTATCATTTTGAGCATACTAATATTCCATGTTCTTTTTTAGAATTGACCTTTCATTTATGACATACTAAAACATGGACTATTTATGCTTGAGTAGCCATCAAAGGTTTATTTTGTTGGATGGATACAAAATGTTTATAAAAGAATAAATGGCGATGGTTTGAATTGTCACAATTTCACATTTGAGACGGTTGACAACCGTCACAATAGATATTAAAAACAAGATGTAAAATAAAATGATGACAGTGTTGCAATAATATTTTTGAGGCAATTCGATATCCTATATGTAACCTAAAGCCATCCATAATTGGATATTCCACACATTTTAGATATGGTGTGAGAGTCACTAGGTAATTTGATTGTAATGAGAATAATAGAGCAATTGAAGAAAGGTGTAAAATAACGTATTTTTTTCTCTTATACTAATTGATCTGAAATGGTCAACACTAAATAAAATAAAGGATCTTTTAGGGTGCTTTTCAAATATTAATAAAAATTAACCACACATTTACAAAAACTATTTTGTATTAAAATTATATTACAATGTAAGAATTTTTTTTCATTGGTGTATAAAACATTCACATTGTAGGAATTTTTCTTCAACTTGTGCGCTTTTTATTCCAACCAACACGGAACTATTCTCTCCACATTTCTTTTCTTTTCTTCTTTACAAGATAGAACGAATAATCTGTGACTTAATAATCCCTGCTTGACATTGTGTGACAAAGAAAATCAATGGCTTCAACCAAAACTTTTGCTTTTGATGAAGTTTCCAAACACAACAACAGAAAAGATTGCTGGATTATGATCCATGGAAAGGTCTCTTTTTCAACTCTCTCTTTCATAGTTGATCTGTTTCAATTATTTTTAGAAACCGAATATCATCTGCGCGCAACTGCAGAGAGACAGGCGATCTGTTTCACTTTAATATTAATGTTATGTATGCTAAATGTTTGTTCAATTTTATGTGCACAGATCCAGCATAATTTTTTCGTCGAATATTGTTTCAGATTTAACCACATTTTTATGATATTGTTACTTGCATTGCAAGATTCGTTAGTTAAGAATAATAACAATAATTTTATCGTGGATCAAACGAAGAATTCATTCGGACTATAGATATATCATTGTTTCAATGATTTTCATCTATACAATTCCAATGTTGTGTTACAGGTGTATGATGTGACCCCTTTTTTGGATGATCATCCAGGTGGTGATGAATCTTTAATTTCATCAACAGGTAATAATTAACTTCTCTTTGATGATTGATTCGGGTGGCGAAAGAACTATAGCGATCTGGTTGGTTGACAACATTAAGATTTTGTATTTTTATAGGAAAGGATGCTACTGTTGATTTTGAAGATGTAGGTCACAGTGACTCTGCAATAGATATGATGCACAAATACTGTATTGGGATGGTTGACACGTCGAACAGCGCTCCGACTGAAGTTAAGCCCAATCCGCCTACGCAAGCACGCAACGATCGTGATCAATCATCCGGATTTGTTTCAAAGGCATTGCAATTTCTGTTGCCATTATTGATATTGGCCTTTGCATTTGCTATGCAGCAGTATGGAAAAAAGAAACAAGTCAGCGACGCGTAAAATATGAACTTGAGGCAAACATTGTTTTGTGTATCAATCGAATTCCTTACTCTAGCCAACACCATACTAGCTGATCATTTAGATTCAATTGGTTTAATATATTGTATTTGAATATTTTGAAATGGATTTTATATGATTATTGATTAGTTTACATATTATTGATAATCAAATGTTGAATGTTCAGAGTTTTTCTGCATTTTCTGATTCATTGCATACACTGTCTGTTACATGTTATGTGTACAACTCTGACTTTGTTTCATTGGCTTTTGCATTCAACATCCAACTTCTGCAATTGTTAAGTTAAAATGAAAATCACAAACATTAGTAACTACTCATACGAAATGAAAAAAAGAAAATAATTGAAAGCTAATTAGTTAAATTTAAGAACCCAAGTTCTCTTTCCAACTGAAATTATTTTATATCCAATACTCCCAGAGTGTGATATATGTGTCATTTAGTAGAATTCAATCAAAACAGTAAATAAATTCCTAAAGAATAGGTTATTCTAAAGACTAGGACTTATTAAACAAACTGAAAAACAAACAATCACTAAGTCTATCATTCACTCCCTTAAAGTAGTGCATCTTAGCTTTCCTTTGTAACTTCAGTCACTCCAAGCATGTCGCGAAACTTCTGAAACTGCTCTAACTTCAGTGGCTTTATCAAAATGTCTGCAGTTTGTTCTTGAGTGTTGCAGTAGCGCAATTTAATGACTCCATCATTCGCCAAGTCTCCAAGGAAGTGAAATCTTACATTAATGTGCTTGCTCTTGCCATGGAACACCTGATTCTTTGATAACTGGATGGTAGAGTTGTTATCACACATGATCACCGTACTAGTCTTCTCTTCAATTCCAAGTTTCTCCAATATCCTCCTGAGCCAAACACATTGACAACCTCACATCGCCGCAACTATATATTTTGCCTCTGTAGTAGACAGAGCAACCACCGGTTGTTTCTTTGATGACCACGAAATAACTTCAACTCCCAACACAAATACAAATGCATGTGTACTTCTTCGATCATCCAAGTCACCAGCATAATCACTATCCGTAACTGTCAAAAGTTTCAAGTTGCTCTCCCCCTTTTAATAGAAAGTTCCATGATCTGTTGTACCTCTTAAGTACCTCAGAGTTCTCTTTGTTGCGAGCCAATGTGACATAGTAGGACTTGTCATTAACCTGCATATTAAGCTAACACCATACATTAAGTCAGGCCTAGTTGCTGTTAAATACACGAGTCTTCCAACTAATTGCTTCAATAAAGTTTTGTCAAATATAATTTCATCCTCATCTTTGTACAACTTTGTACCTGGCACTATTGGATTCTTGACTGCATTGCTATTTTCCATGCCAAACCTTGCTAATACTTCTCTTGCATACCTTCTCTGGCATATGAATATTCCATTTGAACATTGTTTAACTTTTATCCCCAAAAAAATTTCTTTTTTCCAAAATTAGACATATCAAATTCTAACATCATTGAAGCTTTAAATTCATCATACATGCTTATATCATTCCCAATAAAAAAAATCATCAACATATAGGCTATCTATCAAAATTTTACCTCCTTTTGTCTTGGTGAACAAGGTGTGCTCATTGGGACATCTTTCAAATCCTTCTTGCACAAAGTAGACTTCAATTCTGCTATACCACGCTCATGGTGCTTGTTTCAGTCCGTAGAGTGATGTCCTCAACTTGTAGACTTTTTCTTCTTCTCCATTTTTAATGAATCCCTTGGGTTGCTGCACAAACACTTCTTTTTTGAGTTCCCCGTGAAGAAATGCACTCTTTACATTGAGTTGAAAGATCTCCCAACTGAATTGAGCAGCCATTGAAAGTATCACACGAATGATGTCAAGACTTGTTATCGAAGCAAATACTTCAGTGTAATCTATTCCATGACGTTGCGCTTACCCTTTTGCAAACAATCTTGCTTTGCATTTCTCTATTTCTCCAACTTCATTACGCTTAGTCTTGAACACCAACTTAACTCCAATAGGTTTTACTCGCAATACTGTAAGCTCCCAGGTTAGATTCTTTTCTATGGCCTCAATTTCTGCTGACATTCATTCCCTCCCATTTCTTGCTTTTATTTGCTTCTCCATATGTAACTGGATCACTTACTGCCAGTATTACATTGAGATTCTTTTCCTCTGAAAGTCCTTCTCTTGTTTCATAATATGCCATCCAACCCTATGCTCTTCTTTCTCGTGCTCTCCTCCCTTCAACTAATTCTCTAAATGTGTCAAGCACTTTAGGTGTACTCGGATTTTACGCATTTAAGGGTGTCTACATTGGACTACTGCTTGAGTTGCTGCTCAAATTTCTTGTTTCACCACATTCTTATTCAATTTGATGATCATTTTTATCTTTAGTGATACCATCACCCCATTCTAATATATCTCCCTTGATCTCCTTGTTTGTTCTGCTCCAATCCCAACTTTCTTCATAAAAAATTACATCTTGGTGATGATAATTCTCTTCGAAACTAGATCACATAGTCTTCATGCTTTCGATTCTTTGCTGACTCCTAAAAATACAATTTTTTTGCTCTTATTATCCAACTTGTTCCTTTTTTTCTCTAGCACATGCACATGTGAAACACAACCGAAGATTCGAAAATACTCCTCCAATGGTTTCTTATCCCTCCATGCCTCTTCTAGTGTTGTATTTTGAACTGTTGTTATTGGACATCGATTTTGAATGTGCACACACCATCGCACAACATCAGCCAGATTTTTTTCGGAACTTGTTTCTCACTTAGCATGGATTGGACAAAATTCATAATTGTCATGTTCTTCCTCTCGATAACTCGTTCTGCTGGGGGTATAAGTTGTTGTTAATTGCATACTGATGCCTTGTGATCGACAAAATTCTTCAAATTCATTTGAGTTGAACTCACAACCCCTGTCTGTCCTCAAATATGTTATGTATGCCATTGTCTCCTTTTCAACACAAGCCTTGAAGTTTCTGAATGTGACAAAAGCTTCTAATTTTTCATGCAAGAAATACACCAAAGTTTTACAAGTAAAGTCATCGATAAAACTTAAGATGTACCTCTTGTTGTTGCTAGAACTTGGCGTGATAGGACCACATATGTGTGGGTGGATTAGTTAAAGCAGTTTTGATGCCCTCCATAAGTTTTTCTTGGGTATAGGCTCTCTATGTTGCTTTCCAGTCAAACATGCGGTGCATATTTTCTATGAAGGCTTCAACAAAGGTAAACCAATTACCATCTTGTTGATAGACAACATTCTCAATCCTTTGTGATTCAAGTGCCAAAACCGGAAGTGCCACATGTGAGCTACTTTGCCAGCCACTCCTTCAGTCTTTAAGCACATAAAGCTCTTTGTTTCCATGGAGACTAACAGAAAAACATTCGGTTCCCACTTATATCAGTTTGCATAATCAAACCTATCTTAGGATGAAACACTTTTCAAGTCCCATTTTGAATTACAATATCTAATCCCTTCTCTTGAAGTTATCCCAAGCATAATAAATTGTTTTTAAGCTCAAGAATATGGTAAACATCGGAAAGTAGAAAGTTTGCCATAAAAACCTGTCGAGCGTACTTTCTCTGGGAGGAAGTAGATTATTTCCCAGTGGTGAAACCCCCGACAATGGAGTTGATGGTAATCTGGGAGTTTTACTTAAACATCCTCGTGAGAAGATGGTGAAAGTAGCAATGAGTAACGATGAGTGTGGCACATGTTTGTTTTATTGGGTCCTACAACGGACACTAATTGTACTTGTTAAAAATACAATACATGACACCTCTAGCGATTAAGGATCGTTATAGGCTTTAGAGTTTGTTGTAAGATTAGAGCTACCTCACGTATAGAGGTGAAAAACACTGTATATCTGGGTTTGTGTGTCTGTTTAGTCCCCCTTTCTCAACTTCATGATTGAGGTATTTACAGTCGTATTTGTTGGTGCACAATGAATAAAGATGGTGACAAAGAGAATAATAGAATAACGGCGCAAAAGAGATGAGAGAATAAATGTTGTATTGTACTATTAATGATAGCTATTACAAGGCTATTTATAAGAAAAGAAAATCTTGCCACATAAGCCCTAAAACAGTAAACTTAGTGAACAAGTCTAAGGTACAAACAATACAGTACTACAAAAATACTAAAGTACCCTTACTACTAAACAGCTAAGCTAATGGGACCCAGATAACATCTTCTGGTCAATACTATCTTCTGAGTAACCATCAGAAGATCAATCCATCTTCTGAATATTGAATTACTCTTCAATACCACCCTTTAATTCATATTCTTCAATCAAAGCTGACAACGCTAATTCCATCCCTCAATCGCAGAAATTGATCCGTCTTGATCGCCTTCGTCAGAACATCTGCCACTTGCTTCTGAGTGCTACAGTGCACAACTTCTAATGTTCCATTCTGGACTTGGCTTCTCAAGAAATGATACTTAGTCTCAATATGCTTGCTTCTTCCGTGTAACACCGGATTCTTGGCAAGATTGATTGCAGACTTGTTATCAATCATCAGCTTCAGAGGTTTCTTCACCCTAATCTTCAGGTTTTCTAATAGATTCAGAAGCCACACAGCTTGACATGCAGCTACAGCTCCTGCGATGTACTCAGCTTCACAGGTTGATAGAGCAACAACAGGTTGCTTCTTGGAACTCCAAGAGATAGGGCCTCCCAGAAACATGAACAAATATCCAGAAGTACTCCTTCTATCAACTCTGTCTCCACACCAATCAGAATCAGAATAACTCAATAACTCTGATTCTTCCTTTCTCCCAGAAGGAAACAATATGCCAAACTTCAGAGTTCCCTTGACATATCTCAAGACTCTGACAGCAGCTTGGTAATGGGACCACTTAGGTTTACTCATGAACCTACTAACCAATCCAACTGCATAGCATATATCAGGCCTGGTATTACACAAATACCTTAGAGAACCAACCAGCTGTTTGAATACCGTAGCATCAACATCTTCACCTTTAGAATCAGAGTCCAACTTTTGATTCGCTTCTAACGGTGTAACAGCAGCTTCGCAATTCTCCAGCTTGAATTTCTTCAGAAGTTCTAACTCATACTTCAACTGATGCAGAATGATACCATCTTCTGAGTACAGAATCTCCATCCCTAGAAAATATGACATTTTCCCAAGGTCTGTAATCTCAAACTCATTCATCAGCACCTTCTTGAACTTCATCAGATCTTCTGGACAACTCCCCGTAAGCAATATGTCATCAACGTAAAGACACAACAGAATCATATTGCTTCCAGAATGTTGCACATAAACTCCATATTCCATCTCACACTTCTGAAACCCTTGCTTCTTGAAAAATGAATCAATTTTCAAATTCCAAGCTCTGGGCGCTTGCTTCAATCCATACAGAGCTTTGTGTAATTTGTACACCATCCCTTCCTTATTCTTTTTCACAAAGTCAGGGGGTTGTGACACGTATACCTCCTCTTGTAATGGACCGTTCAGAAATGCAGACTTTACATCCAGATGCATCAAGGACCAACCTCTGTTTGCAGCTAACGCAATCACCAGTCTGATTGTTTCATGTCTAGCTACAGGAGCAAACACCTCAAAGTTATCTAGTCCAGGTTTCTGAAGAAAACCTCTAGCCACTAGCCTTGCTTTGTGTTTACCAACTGATCCATCTGGCTTCAGCTTTACTTTGAAAACCCATCTGACGCTGATGGCTTTCTTCTTTGGAAGTTCTGTTAGCTTCCAAGTTTTGTTTCTTTCTATAGCCTCAAGTTCTTCTTTCATGGCATTCAGCCAGACCTTCTTCTTGAGCGCTTCTTCTATACTCACTGGTTCAGAATCTACTAACATGGCGCACTGAATGACCTCTCCTTCTGAGTCAACTTCTGTGTCTTGCAACATGTCAAAATCTGCAAACCTTCTTGGTATAGTTCTGACTCTTTGTGGTCGCTGAGCTACTTCAGAGTCACCACCTCCATGAACATCTCCAGAAGCTTGTCCTCCAAACCTTATGTCTTCAGAGTTTTCCCTTCCAGAATCATGACTACCACCAGACTCTGGATCATCATCAGAATCTGGATCAGAATCAGATTCTCCATCTGACTCATCTTCTGACTCGTCTTCAGAAGATTCTTCATCTTCTGACTCTAACTTTTCTTCAAAAGTTATCTCTACATCAGAAGTTGGTTGAGACTTTCTCCAATCCCAAACTTCTGATTCCTTCACAATGACGTCTCTGCTGACTTCAACTTTGTTAGTCTCTGGACAATAGAGCTTGTATGCACCTGTACTGTGGTACCCCACCAATAACATCACTTTGCTTCTATCATCCAGCTTCTTCCTTCTAGCTTCTGGAACGTGTTTGTAACACACAGAACCAAAAACCTTCAGATGACTAACACTCTGTTTCTCTTTAGTCCACTTCTCTAAAGGAACAATTTCCTTCAGCCTCTTCGTTGGGCACCTGTTGAGCACATATGTTGCAGTAGCAACAGCTTCTCCCCATAGATTATGAGGAAGCTTCTTCTCTTTAAGCATACTTCGCGTCATATCAAGCAAAGTACGGTTTCTACGTTCAGCAAGACCATTGTGTTGAGGAGTATAAGGAGCAGTAACTTCATGCTCAATTCCATTATCATCACAGAACTTCTGGAATTCTGTAGAGTTATACTCGCCTCCACCATCCGTTCTGAGAATCTTTATCTTCTGACCACTCTGCTTCTCAGCCTTCACCTTGAACTTCTGGAATTCTGTAAACACCTCATTCTTAAACTTAATGAGAGTTACCCACGTCATTCTTGTGAACTCATCCACAAAAGACACAAAATACCTATTTCCTCCAAGTGAAGGTTCTGGAAATGGTCCACACACATCAGAGTGCACTACTCCCAGAGCATGCTTTGCTCTTGGAGCAACTTCTGATACAAATGGCAATCTGGGTTGTTTGCCTTTCATGCATACCTCACATGACTTCTCAGGCTTTACAATCTTAGGAATGCCACGTACGAGCTTCTTAGAACTTAGATGCCCCAGACTTCTATAGTTCAAGTGCCCCAACCTCTTGTGCCACAGCTTACTATCACCTTCTGAGCCTTCAGCACTCAGACACTCTGTTTCAGCTGTTTCTACATTCACCTTGAATGTTCTGTTGATTCCCTGTTCAGATTGCATAATCAACTTCTGATTGGAATCATACAACTTCAAGAGGTTATTCTTCATAACAACTGAGAAACCTTTCTCAATGAGCTGACCCACACTCATCAGATTGCTTCTGATTCCAGGAACATACCAAACATCCTTGATCAGAACAGTCTTTCCATTCTTCACTTTGGCTTTGACATTTCCCATACCTTCTGCATATAGGTACTTATCATCAGCACATCTGATCTTTGTCCTCCTTTCAGAGTCAAAGTCTATCAGCCATTGTTTGTTTCCAGTCAAGTGATTTGAACACCCAGTGTCCATATACCACCATTCTGACGAACATCTTTTGTCCGACTCTGAAGCCATCAATAGCACAGGTTCATCATCTGATCCTCCTCTGGCTATATTTGCTTCTTCTGATCTCCTTCCTTTGTTTGCCAAACAGTCTCTAGCAAAATGGCCAAACTGTTTGCAACAGTAACATTGAACTTTCTTCTTATCCTTTCCCTTCTGATATCTCTTCTCATCAGAAGTTGAGGCTTCCTTCTGGAATCTATCACCACGTCTATGCTTCTGGTCCTTCTTGACAAAAGAAGCCTTCAGAGCTTGCTCAACTTCTCTCTCAGAAGTTCTCTCAGTCAGACGCAACTCTTGTGCTTCTAGACTGCTTTGCAACTCTTCTATTCTCATGGTTTCCAGATCTTTAGAATGTTCAATAGATACAACAATATAATCAAATTGAGGAGTAAGTGGCCTCAATATCTTCTCTATGATTACTTGTTCAGAAAGAGTTTCTCCACAAGCCTTCATCTCATTAGTGATCACAATCACTCTAGAGATATACTCAGAGACTTTCTCATTGTTCTTCATGTTGAGATTTTCATATTGCTTTCTCAGGGATTGAAGCTTCACCTTCTTTACTGATACGTCACCACCGTAACACCTGACCAGTATATCCCACGCCTCCTTAGACGTCATAGCATCAGAAATCTTCTCAAACACATTCACATCCACACACTGATGGATGAAGAACAACGCCTTTTGATCTCTCTTGTTCGTTTCCCTCTGCGCTTCTCTTTGTTCTTCCGTTGCATCCGCTGCAACCGGAACATATCCTCTAGTGACAAGATCTAAAACATCTTGAGCACCAAATAATACACGCATTTGAATCATCCATCTTATCCAGTTTTTACCATCAAGAACTGGAAGTTTGGTATTCAAGTTGCTTCCACTCATCTTTAAACTTGTGCAGACAAAAACAGATTTCACTCACACTCACACAGTGTTTCCCAACCCACAAACAATCAAGAAAAATGTGATTCAACACAACTTTGTTTCCCAGAAACAAAATCAATCACACAGTCACACAAACTCACGTTCACTCGTGTTTCCCTGTGTTTGGAACCGGAGCTCTAGATACCAATTGTTGGTGCACAATGAATAAAGATGGTGACAAAGAGAATAATAGAATAACGGCGCAAAAGAGATGAGAGAATAAATGTTGTATTCTACTATTAATGATAGCTATTACAAGACTATTTATAAGAAAAGAAAATCTTGCCTCATAAGCCCTAAAACAGTAAACTTAGTGAACAAGTCTAAGGTACAAACAGTACAGTACTACAAAAATACTAAAGTACCCTTACTACTAAACAGCTAAGCTAATGGGACCCAGATAACATCTTCTGGTCAATACTATCTTCTGAGTAACCATCAGAAGATCAATCCATCTTCTGAATATTGAATTACTCTTCAATAGTATTAGCCCGAATCCTAAGACCTTTGGAAATAACAAGTGCTCCTGAGACAATGTAGGAGTGAATAGTTAATCTCTAGTTATTCAGAGGAGTGTGGTTAGGTTCCCCACGACTTACTGTACACCGTTGTAGACTAAAGACACATCACTCCCTATTACACGTTTTGGGTGAATTATTAAGGACATGGACAACATATCTAGAAAGAGGGCGTCTCATCCAAAAAATTAGTGCTCGAACTATGTAACAATCGATTAGAAAAACGCTATAAACGAGATGCCATATTCCCCGCCTTTTCAAATATACCAATAAATAGCTCATTTGGGTTTCATCACCCATTCAAACAACAAACTTCCTAAGAATTTGTCTCAAAACAAAATGTAAAATATTATTGTTCTTGTAGGGGTATTCACGCGCATGTTTGACCAATTTAGCACTCGGTTTTCACGATTTTGGGTAATGTGTGTGTCCATCTTTAATAGCAATGGTATTATCCATCTTAATTAAATCCGTTCAACTATAGGCTGTACTATTCCATCACACTCACTGTGTGAAGTCCAATATTCATTTATCACATGTTGAATATTTCTTAACTCATCAAGACACATATCATATTCAACCAATTAGGGAGTAATATTGAATAACTTAATGAAACACCAACACATATAGATAAAGTTCCTTACATAAACCTTCTTTGTCCCGTCGTCTATTTTGACTTGTTCACTGTTTATCTTATTCATTGTGTAATTATCTCACTATGTAAACTTAATTAATTTTTATTTTTGAAAAAGCCCATGCGAAAAGTGGTGCTACAATTCATATTGGATTGATCATTTTTGCTACCATCATCGTCTTGACTTCAAAGTACTGTCTTAACTAGTTGTGTTGAATACATGAATAACCATTACCAAAATTTTCATGCTAATTAATAGTTAGGCCAGGTCATTGACTTATTGTCACCTATATAGTCACAACCTGCTCATCTTTTAATTATTTATTCTGAGTATCATTTTTATATTATTGTAAATATTAAAAATAAGTATATCTTTCAACAAGTAGGGCGGTCCAAGTTCAAGGTCAATGAAGCTATCGACTTCAAATTTTTGGGTCTTTAAAATAGGTCCCAAATATTTAAAAACGAGGCCTTAGAATACATATAATTATATAATTAGATAAATGTTTTATAAAATTGACAAATAAACCATGGTCTCATGTTGTATGAATTGATGCTACATAGGTTAGTATACATGAATTCAAACCTGTTAGAGCATTTTGCATTTGGCTCGAATACTATTAGTGGATATTTTACATTTTCTAGATTATTTTCAGTTGTTTTGCCATTTAAAAATATTTAAAGTCTAGAGCATTGATTATTTAAAATAAATTATAAAAATTAGATATAATTTTGAATCATTCTATATTTTTTTTTTTTGTGAAAAAACAAATTTTACAATTGTTTATACAAAAATTACATTAATAATAAAACTAATATATATATATATATATATATATATATATATATATATATATATATATATATATATATATATATATATATATATATATATATATATATATATATATATATATATATATATATATATATATATATATATATATATATATATATATTTTATTTATTTGGCCTTTACTTTTTAATGTATCACGAATTTTTTTTATAATTTGTATTAGGGCTGGAAATGAGTCGAGTCGAACTCGCCTCAGCTCAGTTTGACTCGTTAAGAATTGGCTGAATTCGAGTTCGAGTTCGAGTTCATGACAAACTTTTTCTCAGCTCAAACTCGACTCGTTAAGAATTGGGCGAGTTTGAGTTTGAGTTCGAATTTATCTCGAACTTTTTTTCCAGGTCAAACTCGACTTGTTAGAGATTCACGGACATCTCGATTCAGCTCGTTAGGTTTATCTTGTTAGGTTCAACTCACTTATTTCACGGACTTAAAAGTAATTTTTTAAAGTCTATTTTTTATATATATTTGACCTTTTAAATTAATATTTTTTAAATAAAAAATATAGAAATAAAATAAAAGTTATAAGATTGAAATTTACACGATGTTAATTTTATTTGTATAATTATTTGTAGAAATATTTTGCTCACTAGAGAATATAAATTATCAATTAAAACTGTTAGATTAAAATAAAATATGATACTAAGATTTAGAGCAAATATTTAAACTTACTCTTAAAGACAATATAATCTATCTCCTATATAATCGAGTTGACTCATGGACCTAACGAGTCGAATTTAGTTTTTAACTCATACTCAGCTCATTTGGTTCATGAACCTAGTTCAACGATTTAACTTTCGAATCGAGTTTCGAACTATTTTCGAGTTAGTTTGGTTCATTGTCAGCCCTAATTTGTATATTTTAAATAATATTATTACTATTATTATTTTTCATTTTGTATTTATCAAGATAAATTTATATTTATAATATTTTAACTTGTATGAAATAATTAAATAGTATGGTTATTGTGGCATGAAGAGAGTAACTAGAATCTTTATTTTAGAGCAAGTCATTATTTTTTAATTCAGTTATATTGATGTAGACAATCAATAACAAAATTTGTTTAGTTGAAACTTTCTCACGGTTATTCCTATCCATCTCTTATTCTTAATAAAAAAAACCATTCATCCTTAACCATATTTTTCTTCTCTACCACACCTAATAGCAACTTTATTGGTGTGAATAATAAAAAATTAAAGTGAACATATTAATTTATTTTTTAGGCCATATTATTACATAAATTTTAAAGAATTTTTAGTTGATTTAATTTGTTTTTACTTATAAGTATTAAAACTCGACTATGTATATTCATATTTTTATTTATAATTAATTTTAATTAAAATTTAATATTATTTTAGATATTAAAGTTGCATAATAATTATTTTAATTTTTTTAATATTATAAAATTATAATGATACAAAAGTACACAATAATAATAATACATAAAATTGCATTTTTATTAAAATACAAAAATAAGACAAAAACCAACTTTCATTATTCTCATGACCAAGCATTTCCCAAATATGCTCATTTAAATTTGGTTGAAATTAGCGATAGTTTTGTCTTTGATAAATATGTGATATCTTTTCAAGCAATGTTGTCAAACTAAGATCAAGATCGGAAGATCCTTTAGTTGTGGAGAAATTATCATCAATATGGTTGTAATCAAAAGTACTATCATACGTGTCTCGCTCATATTCAAAAATCAATTTATGCAATATGATGCATGCTAATATTATGTGCTTCAATGTACTGTCATGCCAAGCACAAGCTGAACCACGTACAAGTTCAAATCGGGCATAGAACACTCCAAATGCTTATTCAAGATCCTTTTGTATTGATTTTGGGAAAATAACTTTCTCATTTTTCATTATGGTAATGGGGTGATCTTAACAAATGTTTCCTACTAAGGATATATGTCATTTGCTAGGTAGTACCTCATATGATATGTGATTTGATTCACTGACTATTGCACTTCAAGATCTTGTGCGTTCAAAACATCGTTAAATACATCAGATGTGCCTAACAAATTAATGTGGTTCTTAGAACCCGCATTTCCAAAAAAAATAAATGTCAAATCAAACATTCTTAGGATGTAACACCTCCAAGCATGATTGTGGATTCACCATGATCACCTATAAAAAATCGACTTTTCCATAAAACATGACAATTTTTCATTCCCAACGCATACAATAAATTGAACCCAACGTACCTAGAAAAATTGCGTGCATTAAGAATTTATAATAGATGAGCAATGTCTTTATTGTTTAGTCTTCTTATGCACTCAACGCCAAATCTTGCACACACATCCATTACAAATATGTCTAAGCACTCCAACGATGGGCTTTCAATGATACGAATATACTCATCTATAATATTTGCGGGTGATCCATATTCTACTATACAAAGAGCATTTGTGCTTTTCTACAACGGTGAAAGTCATGTTCTACCGACTGCATCAATCTTCATCGAAATTAATCATCACAATTTCCAAGGGCTTCAACGATGCGAAGGAAGACGAAAACCTACGGTGGAGAAAGCATATTCATAAAAGGGGATAACGCATGCACCATACTTGTCGTACACCCTTTCTTCTTTAGATGGAATCCTGATTCCTCAATTAGAAGACAAACCAACCTCTAAGGAAACATTGTCAAAGCCACCTGGTTTGGCAAAAACTGAAGCAGTGGCAGAATAAACAAGATCCATCCAAGAAGATGGAATATCTTTTTTAAGATTTTCTAATACTTTTATGTGATTTCTTGATCATAACGCACTAATTTTACGATTACAAGGATTGAAATACGGGAAGAGGAGATAATGAAATTGTCGAACTAGAAAAGAAGTTTCAGGAAAAAACCCTCGAAAAATCCAAGTTTGTCATAACGGGGTAACCTACAGTTCAGTAAAGGTCCCAGACCCTCAAAGAACCATCCAGATGGTTGAAGAAAGTCACTCTAAAGACCCCGAGAGATCTCAATTGTAAAGCACATCCAACGACCATAGACCCTTCTTAGTTGATCTGACCTACTCCTACTTTATAATTAGTTACAACATCAAATAAGACAATGATGGCACCGATGACAAATGTGTTTCTTGGGTGCCACTACACTAATTTAGGATTGGTTTTGTCAGCGATCAAACTCAAAGAAAAAACTAGGTTTTTGAACCTTGATACCAACTTGAATTTAAATATTTTTTTAGATTTATATATATATATATATATATATATATATATATATATATATATATATATATATATATAATAAAAATAATAAGAATGTAATTTGGTAACTAAGAGATCATACTACAATAAATATTAATATATTTACTATAAATATTAATAGTTAGTTGGTTCAATGGTGATTAGCATTAGACTTGGTAGAGAGAACCACAAGTTAATCCTTTACGATTGCGATCAAAAGGGGATTAGAAGCACTTGATATCAGAACTGACTTTCGAATCTGATTTGATAGTTTATGGCCTGATACATGTGGTGAAAAATATAAAAAAATCTTAATAATAACATCAATATTTAAGTAAAAAAATTATTTAACTATTATTTTTTAATTTATATAAAATGATTAAATATGAAAATCATTATGAAGGAAATAATATTTAGAATATCCATTTTGGAGCAAGTCATACTAGCCATTAGTTATTTTTGAATTGAGTTGTATTGACTATTGACAATCATTAATAAAAATGCTCTTAGCCGCTTTATTTAGTTGGAACTTTCCCACTATTATTCCTATACATCTCTTTTTCTCAATAAAAACCCTTCTACCTCCTTTGTATTCATTCATCCATAACCATATCTTTCTTCTCTACCAAACCTAACAAACTAAGCGACTTTCCTACTTCTCTATCGTTATGATGTTTAGTAAGAGCTTCAAACAAGTTCATCACCATGGAAGACAAGTTGATATACCAAAAGGGTGTGTTGCAATCAAAGTGGGTCATGGTGAAGAGCAACAAAGGTTTACAGTACCTGTGAATTACATAAATCACCCTTTCTTTGTTAATCTCCTAAAGGAGGCAGAGGAAGAATATGGTTTTTCTCAGCAGGGTACCATAAGTATACCTTGTCAATTGAAGGAGTTTAAAGATATTCTTCAGCACATGATAGGCATGGAGAATAGGTCCATCCATCACCAATATCACCTTGTTGGCTGCTTTAGGGCTTCAATCAATTAGATTCTTTTAGGCTATATAATTTTGGTATATATATTTCTATCTTCATGTATATATCTGTTATGGAGTAGAAAAAAATAAAATGAAAAGTTTCTAATATGCCACTTCGATTTTCCCCAACAAATTTTGTATCATCGGCTATTTGTGATATGGAGAAAAAATATAGAAATTCTAATTGATTATGAAATGATCATAAATATTCTTTTCTTTATTAATATGTAGACAAAGTGATCCAAGGTTCGAACTGCGGTTTTAAATTGCGGCCGCGGATGTAGTTGCAATTATGAGTATTGTAGTTACGGTCATTGTGGTCGCTGCAATATGTATTGTAGTCGTCACGGCGTGAATTTTGATTAAGACGCGCTCTAAATACAATATTAATAAACATTTAATGTTAATATTGTTTTATTATATTAAAAGTAAATTGAATATTGAGGTTATGAAATTATGAGTTTTAATAAAAATACTTGAAGAAATAAGGATGAAATTTAGTAATAGAGTTCCTAATACGGTCAGACGTGTGTTTTAAAATCACAGTGTAATTATGGTTTGATACAGTTGCGGAGACTATCGCATCAGCAATATCGTGATCCTAATTGCGGCTGCAGACCACAATTTAAAACCATAGTTTGAACTTTGGTGTTGACATTCAATATTACAATATCGACTTATTTCCAGTTGAGCCTGGATTTGTTGACAAATAATCATAAATATTTATTGTATATTATTGTTTATTACTAGTATTTGTTAGAATTAGAGTTTGACTAACTCATCTCTACAAAATCAGTATGTAAGATGAGGGGTGTCACTCTATATAAACTGTTTTCATTCTCTATCTGTAACCAATGTGAGAATTGGGATTTTCAATACATCCCCTCAGGCCCATCACTAATGGACTTGGTGTGTGGATAAGAATAGTGACTGTCTCGTGACTCGATTTACAGACTCTGATACCACATTAGAATAAGACTTTGGTCAAACTCATCCATACAAAATTGGCATGTAAGGTGATGATTGTCACTTTACATAAACTATTTTCATACTCTATCTATAACCAATGTGTGACTTGGGATTTTCCCAATTTATGTATTAGTAGTTACCTAAGAAATACCTTAATTAGTAGTCCAATGAATGACTTTGGTATCAACTATATGTTTAGTATTGGTTGATCATGAAATATTCATAGCACATAACTATATTCTTTTATGGTATCATGAGTCTAAGGTTCACTCTCGTTTTTGCAACCCTAATCGTCTATTTATCTCGCCATTATCCCCTTTCATTCTCTTTATCAACCATGTTTTGCCACTAAAAAAATCCCATCATGCCTTGTCTGTCACCATTATGAAGACTTTTATCCTCCATCACATTGTACTTGAAATCGCAAAAATAAAATTTAGGGTTTAGAGTACAGGACACTCTTCATCTCTGTGTACATCTTTATCCTTCCTTTGTTGTAGGTGTTGCTTCCTATATAGGCTGAAATTGATTGGGGATGGTGGCATGATACTAGATAATCCGCATCTTAATTTTTTGGGAGCCACTCTAATCTCGTGGTCGTCAACATATTAGCCTACTATATCTCGTCTAGTGTGTAGAGGTCGAGTACATAAGGGTGGATAATTTTTTAAGCAATGTTGGATTCCTAATATAATTTGTAACTTCACTTTCAAAATCAAAAGACTACACTAGTTTATTGGAAAAATATGAGTGACATTTATCTTTTAGAGTATCTTGTTCAACTCTAGTGCACAAAACATATTGAAATGCATATTCACTAAGTTAGAGAAAACGTTGCGCCTGGAGAGGTTTATGTTCGTCATATTCCATCACGTTATCAGATAGAGAATATTTTTATAAAGAGGTTGCACCTTGTTTTATTTAAGGGTTTTTTTAACAATCTTAACATTTACGACCCTCCCGTTTCGGCAGCTATGGTGAGATAGATTATGTAATAGTCACAGATAGTTACTATATATTATTGTGTATTAGTATTTTATATTTGGTAATTATTCTCTATTAGTAGTTTCCAAGATATAACCTAATTGGTAGCATAATGAATATTTATGGAAAGTGGTATTACATATGAATTGACTTGTTTTTGTCGTTAAAATATTAACAAATATGTCGCTTGTCTTGTCACATAAGCTGTTAAGACATTTTGGCTTCGTTATTTTGAATCTTACGAGTGTGATATTTAATTAAATATGTCCTTTGTTTGAGATTTTGCGTGATCTTATTAGAAATGTATTATATTATTATTTGACCCTTATTCAAAGTGATCTTATTGGGAATAGATCATATTGGCTGTGGATTTGTTTTAGAAACCCTAATGATGTGAATTTTTTTGGAACTCTTAATAAGCCTTCTAGCCATATTGACAGCTATATAAAGAGTTAGTTTCCCTTAGTTGTGGGGTGTGTATTGTTTAAGTTAAAACTACGTCCTTTTTAATTTTCCACCGTTCATTGAGAGATAAAGTTATGGTTCGTATTCATGAAGTTTGTCACGTTCTTAGTACTGAGACTAGAATACACTTGAGTGAGTGTTTGAGTATAAGTGAGGAGATCTCAAATTTAGGGGGAGCTTGAGTTAAAATTTTATTCATGAATTTCTTTTCCACTCGGCTACTTGCCTCCAAACGAGGTGACAATTTCAATTAATTGGGTTAACAATTCTTTGTGTCATTTATTTATTACTCTATTTAATTGCTCATATATTAATTCATACCATCTTGTCTCATACATTGACTCAATATTCTGTGTGACATCTTTTTTATGATCAAACAAAATTTTAATTAGCATCAGAGTGGGTACCTTGCTCTTTTTGGACGTGTTATAGTGTGATTAACCTTTTCTAGTTTAGATGGCCAATATCAGGGAGAGAGAGAATTATTATAACTAAAAGGATAACATGGTTACTTTTCTTAATTCCATGGAAAACAAGACCTGGAAAGTAGTCATTCATTGATGGACACCTCCCATGGTCAAAGCTGATGATGGTTCTGAATTTGTGAAGTTGACAAGGATTTGGACCCTTCTTAATATGAAGTCACTCTTATGAAATCTTGTGCCCTTAATTCTATTTATAAATGAGTTGACAATAAAATTGTAGGATCATTAACACCTGCATTATTGCTAAAGAGGCATGAGAAACTCTTAAAGTGACTCATGAGAGAACTTCCAAATTTGGATTCCAAGGTTTCAACTCCTCACCCCCAAATTTGAGAACTTGAAGATGATTCGGAATAAAACGATTATTTAGTTCAATTTTCATCTCTGGTACATTGTCAGTAACTCTTTTTCTCTTGATGAAAATATGTCAGAAGAAAAACTTATGAAAAATATTATGAAATCTCTACCGAAGAGGTTTGACATGAAGGTAACCGTCATTGAGGAAACTCAAGATGTTTCCATACATAAAGTTTATGAAATTTTCGCCTCTTTGCTCACTTTTGATAAGGCTATTGATGACAAACCTAATAACAAGAGCAAAGAAATTGTGTTTAAAGCCAATACATTTGATCATGGAGACTAGGTATCAAAAGTCACTAATGAAAATATTGTTGAATGTATTTCTATGCGTGCAAAGAATTTTAGCAGGGTTATGAGAAGACTTACAAAAATCATGGGAACAATGTTTCTCCCAATGTGAAATACAATTAACAACAAGCTCCAAAAAGTTGTTACTTTCAACATCGAGGTAAAGACCATTAATGAAAAAAACTCTAGCTATCCTAATAGATCCAAAGGAATCCAACACTACAACAGAATATAGATTTCATAACAAGCTTTTTACCTTGGTTGTATATAGGCCTGAAGTGAAACCTTTGAAATTTTGCGCCTTCCTTTTTATTTATAAGCGAGGGGGAAAGTTGCACTAGTCATTGGTTCGACTCCCAGCGCCAACAATTTTGTGTTTTATTTATAAAAAAAGTGACACCTTCTATTTTTTTATTTTTTAAATTAAAAATAAATTACATTTCTCCAACCGAGGGGAAAAGTTGCAGTTGTCATGAGTTTGACTCCCAACACTAGCAATTTTGTGTTTTATTTATAATAAAAGTGATGTCTTCCTTTTTTTTAAAATTAAAAGTAAGTTACATTCCCCATCGATTCGAACTCCCAACCAAAGGGAAAAGTCACTCAATTTTTTCCATAATATAGAATGATCTACGTTCATTCACTTTTGTATGAAGGAAATCTTCTATGCCCTAGACGAACTTCATCTTCAACCTTCAAACTTCATTTTCCATTAAGAAAATTTATTTCTCCACTAAGCTAAACTCGGAAAATATCATTTCTTTCATTAACGGGTTTTGGAACTCCATCATCTCTTTTCTAACTCGAACGAGTTTAAGGTTTAACGATTTTATTAATTCTTTTTGTGTTGTTGTTGCTTTTGTTTTTGTTGAAATTTAATGTTTAATGTTTAATTATTTTATTGATTTTGTTTGTTGTTATTGTTGTTGAGATTTAATGTTTAATGATTCTATTGATTTTATTTTGTTTTTGTTGTTGTTGTTGTTGAGATTTAATGATTGATGATTCTATTGATTTTATTTGGTTTTTTGTTGTTGTTGTTGTTGTGTTAGAAATATTAAGTATTCTATATTGTGATGGAAGTTGTTAACATTATACGATATGAATGTTGTATGTGAAGGCAAGCATCAAAGATATAAAAACAATATCTTTAAATTTTAGCTTTGAAGATCAATGTCAAAGTTCAATATATCTTGTAAATGGTCTTCTTGAACCTTGACATTAATCTTCAACCCCATATTTTCATCAAGGAGATTAAATCAACTCCTTCTAATTGGTGTTGATATAACACATCCCCAACAGGGACGTCTTAACTTTTTGGAGACCCTGTGTAGGTTAGTCAAGGTTTAACCATAAAATAATAAATAGAGGCCCTATTTTTCAAAGGTTTAACAATAATTAATATTTTATGAGGCCCTATCTAACCATGATTTAAATGAGAAAATTTTGAGGCCCCGTACGGTAGCCTGTCTTGCACGCCCTCAAAGACGGCCCTGATCCCCAACAAGGAGAAGACTCAAGTCCTTTTATAGTTGTCTTTTTTAATAGTTTATGTGCAACTTTTTTATGAAATCATATTTGCATAATATTTTATTCACTTGTTCAATATTATAAGTTGGTGGCATGGACTGGCCTTGAGTCACAAAGTACAGGGTAATTAGTTTTGCACAAGTTCATTGTGAAAAAAATAATTCAAGATCTCATAAGGGAATTGACATGGTTAAATGATAAGGTAATATGTTATATTTTTGTATTCCTCAAGATGATATATAGATAATTTTTCTTATAATTTTCAGGGAGTTAACTGTGCCTTTCTATAGGCTGTATCTTTTGTCTCTCTATTGTGCTATTGACATGTTAGGCTGAACGAAATGAAATTGCTCGACAAATCAATAATGAATCAGGGAAATTGAATTTGAATCATATGCATTTGTTTTTATTATTAAGTTATCTTTTTCAGAAAATCATAATTGTTTGTATAACTAAAAATAAATTGTATCATCTTGAGAAGATATTGCAACACAAAAAATGGTGAATGGTAAAAAAAATTAAAAAGGAAACAACATAGTATGTTGATTCCTTTTTGATTTTTTACCATTCACCATTTTCTTTATGGGTTTCAATATTTTGTCTAGATGATGAAATTTCTTCTTTGTTGAACAAATGGTTAGGTTTTAATGAAATAAATATATTAATAAAATAAATAAATGTTTATGCTTCAAAATAAATTTCGTTTAGTCCAAAATTTGTAGAAACATAGTAGTTACATAAGAAGCATTAGATTTCCTCTCAGTAAAATTTTCAACTGAGTGGAAAAGTGATCCCCTCACATCTATCTCCTCGGTTAAAAGTCTCAACCAATGGGAAAAGTCATTCTAACCAAGGGAAAAGTTACTTCTCATTCCAACGCGCCATTTTGAAAAGGTTTTTGTTGGGAATCAAACTCATGATCAATGTCATTTTTCACTTCAGTTAGTAGTGGCCCGAGAAGAAAAGTAGCACATTTTCCATGATACCCTACCTTACCTCGACCTTCTAGCCATGGTAAAAACCTTTTTTAAACTGATGTGAAATATGATTTATATAGTAATGCAATCTTGTGAATGTGAAGAATTTGGGCATTTTCAAGTTGAATGTAAAGAATTTGGGATTTTTTTAGAAAACAAAGAAAAAACTATGATGCCACTTTTTCGGATGATGCGGCTGACAAAGAAGGGAATTCGAATTTCCTATTGCTAATACTTATCTTCAGTAAAATGAGCCTAAAAGTGTTGAAGATGAACTATTCGATGATGTTCTTTATGAATCTTTAAAAACTCTATGTAAAGTGGATTAAAAAACTCTATTTAAACAACACACTTAAATCGTGAAGGGTGATAGCCGCACTCACAACTGTTACATGTGGTCAACTTATTCTAATAATCAAATTTAATCTTGTCTAATTTGTAAAGTTGACGAACTTAAGTTGTGGCACAAGAAGCTTTGTCACTTGAATCTAAGAAGTATGAGGAAGGTTAATGTTGGCATACCTAATATTAAGATTGAAGAAGGGAAAATATGTGGAGACTATCAACTTTAGAAGCAAACTAAAATATCGCATAATATGGTGAATATCTTACCACAACTCATGTTCTTGAATTGCTTCTGAAATTGTGTTCCTGAGGAGACATATCTTGAACACGATTTTAGAACAATTGGTCCAACATGTTTAACCAGATTCAAGACACATATGGACAACAATACCGGTTCAATGTAAAAAAAGTAAATAAATCCAGATATTGATAACCCATTTAGGTGCAAACAACACCTAGGTCTAAAGGGAACTCTACCCAAGAAAGGAAATTATTGTTAGTAGATTAGTAAACTGAGTTTTTTATTAACACCAACCCCGTGTTCAATGCCTCTTTCTGACACTACCCAGTGAAATTTTATTTAGGACTCCCCTAAATATGAGAACCCCTCTCACTTTATCTCATACACTAATCCCAAATTATCAACTTCAATAATCCTATAGAATGTTGAATGTTACAATTCAACTAAGACAAACCAACAACTATGCCCAGGTTGGTTAATATTCCTTAGGGGACTAAGGGTTTAGTCAGGATCCTCGAGAAGTCTTTGATGGGTATTCATTAAGGTTTTAATTAAAGGGAATTTGATTAATGGATTAAGTCTTTGTTGATAAGGTAAAATCACCTAGGTAGGGTGGACTGGAGGTATCCTAGTTAACGGTGAACCAGGATAAAATCTTGTGTTCTTTATCCATTTACTATTTTTTAGTTTGTGTTTGGTTGTTCAAAAAAGCTTTTAATCTTGAAACCTGATTCAATCCCCCTTTCTGTGTTTCATTGAACCTTAAATTCTTTTGGATATTTTAAAGCATTTAAGACATTAAAAACTAAGTGTTTTCCATTGACTCTCATGGTGATTTATACTTTATCCACATCAATAAGTGGTTTCCCCATTGCATGAAAAGGTCTCCCCAGCATATTGTATGTACCCTACTTAGTATTAAAATGCATAATGATGAAATTAGCAGGGAACATAATTTTATATAATACTACCAGGACATCTTCAATTTTCCTTAGAAGATAACATATCGTTTTATCAGCTAGTTTAAGTGTGATGGTTGTTGTTGTGGAATCTCCAATGCCATGCTTGTTAAATATGGATAGGGAAAAATATTAATTCTATCTCTCAAACAGCATAAGGCTCTCCCACATAAGGTTTCTTCAATATTACAAAATATTGAGAAGTTTCCTCTATCCTTCAGTTTTTGAGGTAATTTCTCTTGCACAAGATGATTGTACTCTTAGTTAATGCTATAGTATCAAACTCTCCCGTTCATTTCATCTTTGTTATCACATATTTCATGAATTTGAAATACTTGACATTTGTTGAATGGCATCAATCAAAGGGATGTTAGTGTGGAGTTGTTTCAAAATCTCCATTAAATTCCAGATGGGTTCTCTCTATTACACAAATATTTTTGTTGTGATGGATTTTGGCATGTTAGAAAACACTTCTATAGTAGTAGGTTTTGTGCCATTAGTTTTGTTCTTGTTTAGGGCAAACTATTGCCTTTCTTTACTTTCTTATTCCACCTAGGGAGGTTCTTTCTCAATTGTAGAATTATCTTCCCTTCATGTCTCAGTGGGTAATCTTGTTTTTCCCTTGTAGGTTTTGATCTTGATCTTCTTGACTTGGTCCTTCATATTATTTTCAACTTCTTAGTGAGATAACCTTGCATGTTACAATAATTTTGGTACCTGAGATAAAGGCGGGTGACTCAATAGTGATAGGCATCGCTTTTATGATTCTTGAACTTAATGCAATAGCAATCTGCCCCATTTGGGTTTCCAATTTCTTTATACACACTCCTTGGGCCTGAAATTGATTATTTGTTTCTTGCATGCAGGACTTCAAAATTGATTCCAACGGGTTATTTTAATTAGTTGCCCCATTTTCATTAGGTTCTAAAAACAAAGAGGGATTAGTTGTGCTTGAGGTTTATTTGATTGTGAGGGTTACTCCATGTGAAATTTGGATGGTTCATCCATCATGGCCTTTATCATTAGGTGAATTTTATCCACCTGAGCAGCAAGTGTTGTAATCTCAATGACTTCACGAACACCATCTAGTTTCTTTTGAACAATGGTAGATGGAGCTCTAATAACTGGTCACTCGTAGGTGTTGGTAGTAATGCTTTCAATAAAATCATAAACTTTAGTATAGGAATTAGAAAATAAGGAAACATTAGAGGATGCATCTATCATTTTCTTGATGATGGCATAACACCATTGCAAAATGTTTCCAAGTGTAAGGAGGTTGGAATTCCATATTGGGGGTATTGTCTTAGAATATTTTTAAATCTTTCCCAAGCATCAAACAATGATTCATATTATCCTTATCTATATGAGGTAATTCCATTCCTTATTTTTCATGAGATGAAAATATTTGGCTAAAATTTTCTCAGCCAAATCATTCCATGTGGCAATGGAATTAGGTTCCAAGGAATGGAGCCCACTTTTATATATATCCCTTACAGAGTATAGAAACATTATTCGCCAAATATAATCATCAATTACTCAAGGAATCTTAAATTTACTATCAATTTCAAGGAATTTCCTTAAATATATGTGTGGGTCATTTGTTACAGCACCTAAGTACTGGCATATAGCTTGTAGCATCTGAAACATCATTGGCTTGAAATCAAACAAATCCATAATGATAAATGGTCTTATAATACCAATACTTAAGACATTAGGGTAAAAAACAACATAGTCTATAATACTTAAAGCCCTATCGTTGACAATTTTGGTGATATATGTTTGTGCCATGTCTTTTTCTTCTTTTTCTTGTTAAGGATCTACAAGTTCTTCAAATAATGGAGCGGGAATATGAGTTCCCATGGATTGATTGGAAACTTGATATCTCCTTAAAATTCTGGAAAAAAATTCATGGCTCAGCGGTTAGCAACAAGCGCATTCAACAACCACGCATTTGTCGTGACATGAGAAAATAGAAAATGTCAAAAGCTCAAATGCAACTGTTTTACAATTTCAATGAAAAACAAAGTGTTAATGACACAATCTCTAGAAATTGCATTAAAAACTTGTTGGCTATTTTCTATGTGCAAGTATACACAGTTAAAATTAGTAGCAAGTGTTAAAACTAAAAGTATCAATCCCACATAAATTCTACTAACATATATTTATTCTTAATCCAAGAAATTATGAAAAGAACATGAGCAAAAATATTAAATAATTGATGGTTATAACTTGGTTATGTGTAAGAAATAACAATTAAGTTCTAAAGATTTTAAACATAATGGAACAATATGTTGAGCAATGATCAATTTGATGATTTAACCTTATGTATTATTATGATATGATTTGTTGTGGCAAATGATACCAGAACGCGACCTAGTGATGTATACCAACAATGTAAAAGTATGTGCATTAATTCACTATGGAGTCCATTCTTAAGCCTCACAGTATCATTCTTGCATTTCTTTTATATGTTATACATTGCCCTATGGCTCTAGCTCTTTATCCCTAAAGTAACTAAAGTGGCGAAGTATTCTTATTTGCATTTTTATCCATATTCCTCATGATTTCCATTTATTAGAGAATTCCTCCATACTAATAAATGGTTATCTATTTCTAATACAATCATCCAAAGAAATAAATATATAACGGAAATGCTTAGGACAAAATATATCACTAATAACATTTCATGTTAGACAAAAGATTACTATATCATTAAACTTAACATTGACAAAAGACAAGGAGTTTAGCTCGTGATAGGCAAAGTAAATATAACATAATAATGTACTAAGTAGGAATTTTCTAAATAAAAATAAATAAATAATAAACCTGGGAGTTACACTTCAACTACTTGCAGCCTTTAGCCAGAAAGAGGCATCTAATGTCACATCAAATTGTGATGTATTCCTTTAGAGGTGATGGGACTGTAGAGACATGTGACTCTTGTTATTCCTTCCTTCCTTGTTACTTTCTCTCTCTAAAATTTTGAACCTTCTACTCATACCAATGCAGTTCCTTTTATATGCATTCTTCAGCTTGGGTGGTGTCTTAATGATTGGGTCTTGGGCCTTATGATTATTAATGGTTCTTGTCTAAGAAATAGTTTTAGCCCAACGAATATGGAATGCCTTGAGGAGACAACACAATTTGGTAAGGACCTACAATAACTTCTAGACGGCCTGTGGCAGTACTTGCAACAACTTTTTCAGACTTTTGTCCTCTAGCGCTTATCCTGTAGTCTTTAGAGCTCAACTCAATCGTAATTGTGATGTATTCCTTTATAGGTGATGGAATTGCAGACACGTCAAACTCAATTTAATCCTACCTTCCTTGTTACTAACTTTCTCTCTCTAATTTTCTAACCTTATACTCATCCCAATGTAGATCCTTTTATAGATACTATTCGGCCTGGGTGGTGTCTCAATGTGTAGGTCTTGGGCCAAATCAGTTATGGGCCTTTATTATCATCTGGTTTCTGTTACTTTGTATTGAATTTGTATAAATGCCTTATATTATCGTAGTTTAGATTTTCAACAACAAAAAATTATTTTAATCATATCTTTTTAACTAATATCTAACCCGGTTTTTATTGAATATAACCATAACTCATAGATATGAATTACAAAAATAACAAAAAGAGTAATTTGAAATTCAAATATGTATTATTTTTTAATTTATAGTTGGTTTTGAGATGTAGTCCATTTTGAGATCTCATTTTATGTAAGTGGTTGCTAGAATTACATTGATAGAATTTAAATGTGAACACATAGGTCCCGTAGCTCAGTTGGTTAGAGCGTTGGTCTTATGAGCCGAAGGTCGCGGGTTCGAGCCCCGCCGGGACCATTGTTATTTTTAGCTTTATTTTCACACAATAAGTAAGACTCCGACCAAAAATGATTTTTAATACATGACTCCACTTTAGAGTTTTCTTATCTCATAAAAGAGAATAAAAAAGTGTTATGCAATTATTTTTAAAACAATATACATAATGTATAAAAGTAACATGGATTAAAATTTATAATTATTTAGTATTTCTAACATATATAATATTATTTTTCATGACTCTAAGAATCATATTTAATAAATGAGAAATGAGGAGACTGTATTTATATTTACTAATTATATTAGTGGTATCATACATATAGTAGTTGGTTTAGTGGTGATTGACGCTAGACTTGATAGGGAGAACCACGGTTCGATCGATCCCCACAACTGCGATCGGGAGGAGGTTAAAACCACTTGATGCATGAATATCAAATTTTAATGACTAATTCGATAAATATATTAAAAAAATTGGATTACTCAATCGATCACTAAAAGCGAATTTTTTAAATTTTTACCACTAGATGTTGTAGGCGATTCTAGACAAAGAAAAAATAGAGCAAGTAGATAATGAATGTCCTTTCACTTCTATCATCTAAGTTATGTATTTCTCTTTTTTAAAATTTTATGTGTTACAAATTATAATTAATTAAAGGAAGAAACTACAAATAATTTTATGTCATACATAAATAATTATTCTTCTCTCATGAATTAAAATTTATTTTTGGAGTAATGTATTTTTTTTATGGCTTATCACCATCAATTTTAAAAGATCGTTAAATTGGTCACTAAAATAAAGCAGCTACTAATTTAGAGACCAAAATTTTGTGACTACCTATTAGATCACGAAAAAATTGTTTTTATATACAATTTAATTTAGTATAAAAAATTAGAGACCGAAATTTCGGTCACTAATATTTTTTTTTCAATTTTTAATCCTCTTTATTATGTTACTATTTCTTTTCCATTTTTTTAAAAAGATTTTAATTCTTTTTCAATTTTTAATTTTTACTAAAATTTTCATTTTATTTATTGTTTTAACATATAATATGTTTATATAAAATTATATGTACATGTGGTTAAATATAAAATATAATAATAGATGTTAAGGAGTGTAGTGGCAATTTCTTATTAAAATACATGGAGGACACAAGTTTGATTCCTAGGTATCACAAGTTTTAATTTTATTTTACGAAAAAGAACACTAAAATCGGTCTCTAAAATCAGTCATAAATTCGGTCACTAAATTCGTCACAAAAGCTTAGCGACTCGTATTTTTCAACCGAAAAGTAATGGTCGCTAAATCAGTCGAAAATGTTTTAGTGACCAATTTTAAAGTTTTTTTGTTCTCTAATTCGGACACTAAAAGCGAATTTTCTTAGTGAATTTTTTGTGCTATTTTGAAATGGTCTTTGGTTTAAGGATAAAATTTCAAAAAAGATTTCTTGTTAGTTTGTATGTTAATGATTCTTAGTTTGATGAAGCGTGTTTTCTATTATATTATAAGTGGGGTAAATTCTCATTTAAATATTATGGGTTACCAATTGGTGGCAATCCTAAAGTAGTTTAGTTTTGAAATCAAGTATTTGATAGGATTCACAAAAGAATTTCTAGTTGAAGAAATTTAATTTTCCTATGAGTGAGCGTCTTATTATTTATAGATTTTTCATGTCCGCTCTTCCAATTGACTTCCTTTTGTTTTTCAAGGCTTCTTCAAGTATCATTTTCTAAAATTGAGTCTCGTTTTAAATTGTTTTTGGAGGGTAGTGAGGAAGTTCGCAAGATTCACTAGGTTAAGTAGGATAAGATTTTTTGTGAACACGGTCAAGGGGTTTAGGCGTTTGTAACATTCAGTTTTGTAACTTGTCTATTTTGAGAAAAATGTGTTAGATATATAAGATCAATTAGGAGAGATTGGGGGTTTTGCGTGTGTTTTTGTGTGTGGGTGAGGGTGTGGGTGTGATTGTGTGTGTGTGTGTGTGTTACTTACTTATTTCTTCTTCTTGTTGTTTCTTCTTCTTCTTCCTTCTTTTTACTATTTTTTGATAGTATCTGATAGAGGAGTATAATAATATTTACAATATTATTATTATTGTTATTGGATTCTAGTTGTATTTGGGCCTTTAATAGGGGTTGGGCTTTTAGGTTTAATATCCATTTAGAGTAGTATATATTGTAGTCTCATAGAGACATTTGGAATCAATCAAAGAAATCAAAGTTTATCCTTTTATCTCTATTTTCTTAGTTTACTTTAATGTCTTTTTCTTTTATTGTTGAAACCCTAATTTTATAGTCTTGATAGGAAAATCTTCCTATCAATTGGTGCTTTCATATGGAGGAGTGAAAGATTGATAGTATGAATTTGCCATGGAAGGATTGAAGTTCAAGGATGAAAGCACCAATTGTTAGGAAGCTAGAACCCTAAACCTAATAAAACTATGAAAAGCTATAAAACTAAGAGAAAGATAAAACTAATTAAAAAAATAAACTTCATTTCTTTTCATTGATATCTCAATGTGTCAAAGACACTACATTATATAACCTCCATAATGGATAATAAAACTAAAAGCCCAATTAAAATTAAAGCCCAATACTAATAATAATAATAACAATAATAATAATAATAATAATAATAATAATAATAATAATAATAATACTAAGAATAATAATAATAATAACCACTCTATCAGTATCAAAAGAGGAGAAGTATAATCTTAGAGGATGTAGAGTATACTCTCTTTATTATTGATGTTGATTTAACAACTCCAATCTTTTCATCTTAGTTTTTCTGGCTTACCTCCACTATGAGAAATACGTTGTCATCATCAAAAAAGGGAGAATGTAGTTCTACGTATTGTGTAGGTTATAAAGCTATATTTGACTCTGATGATGACAAAAGAGAAAATTTGATCATAAGCATCATCATTATAAAATATAGTAGTAATCAAATAGCAAAGTTGGTCAAGTTCCAGTGTTGAGAGAAAAAAGAGTTCAAATATAAAAGATCAACATCAAGAAGAATTGAAGCTATGAAATATCAGTTATATGTAAAGTAAGATTATTTTCTGAGGTACTAATGCCATTCATGCACGTGCACGCACACACACACACACCACATACACAAATAAACAAACACACATACACAAACAAACACTCACACCCATACACAAGTATTTACAGATCTTCATCTGCTTGAAAATATCTTAACAATATGATTTAGGCCTTTACCTAATTGATTAAGGAAGAATCCTTAATAATTAGGAAAGAAAAGTCTTTATGTTTAATTGATTAGAACTTTATATAATTGATTTATGAGTGATCTCGCCACCTGATCATTTAGGAACTTTTTTAATTGATTAGAATGTGAATTTGGATTAAGTGTTTCTTTATTTGTTAGGTCTCATCGATTAGCATTGCAGGCTAATCAACTAGAGAGCAACCTAAGCCCATTAATTATTTTCTTTTTGAGCTAACTTTTCCTCCTAAATAAAGGATTATTGTGCACTCTTCCAAAGTAATAATTTTTTTATTTCACACTTTTATCTTCTCTTACTGTCACTGCAGAAATTGAATTTACTCACTATACATTACTTTAGTGTTGAGATAACGAAAGGCTTATATTGAGAGTTATGTATCTCAATTGTCTGATCATTTTGAGTTGTAATTGTAAAATCAAGAACCTATTTCTCATAAAATTTTATAATTTACATTGAGGTTACAAGCTAAACCTGTGAAAAAACTATGTGTAAGGATGGTTGTTGGGACGATCCTAGTGTAAAAGTTCAAGTTTTTTTAGTGGAAATCTCAAGGGGAAACTTGTTAGGAACTATATTTGGCTGCGTGATTTAAGGCAAAACTAATATAAATCATGGTGCAATATTTTTATCTTTCTCTCTCTTTTAGTTTTCCATAATTCATTTTTCGTTGTTTAATCCCATCTTTTTCTCATTTCTTAAAATCAACCAACCCTAAAATCCGTTGTTTTGCAAAAACATTTTCAAAAACCAAATAACAAAACTCACCCTCTTTATTGTGTTTGAATTCACTTGGTAAACAAGTCATATCAAAGTTTTACTTGTATTATAAGACTAATCACTTCATGAGGTAGAATAATAAATTCAAACACTTCTATAAATAGAAGTATTCCCATGACCAGACAACCGCCGCCGTTTGATGGAAAATTTTCTAAAACCTTTGAATTTGGGGATGTTATTGAGTATGGTCTTTTTATTCATGCTCATTCCATAAATAATGGATTTGTGAAAAAACCAAGTACTTAATATTCAGTGCATTAAGAATTAATGAGTACAATTATGTATTTAACTGCAACACTGCTAAGAAAATGTGAGACGTCCTCAAAATTATCTATGAAGACCCTATTAAGATCAATAGGTATAATATGAACACATTAGTTCAAGATTATGATATTCCAAAAGGAATTGTAGAAAATTTTAAAAATTGGTTCTCTAATAATGTCAAGTCTCTTGGCACCTTTTTCAAAAATTGTTTATCTAACAAGTACCTCATGTTTGTAAAGTGGTATCGAAAATCTGACAAAAATAGCGACCAAGCCTTATCCCACTAAGTGATGTCAGCTCCCTCTATAATGTTCTATCCAGGACCACGTTTTTATCCAAATTTTTAATCTTGCACTACTAAAAATATGACATTTGTTTAAAGGAATTTACATCAGGTATTAAAATATATGATGTGAAAAATACTTGTTAAAAGATTTTACATCAGGTATTTATTTGCAATGATATGGAAAATATATGAAAAAATGAAAAATGTATAACGCAGTGGCAGTATTGTAAATAAAATGAAGAAAAAAAAGACGGTGACAGAATTGTAAATAAATGAAAATTTTGTTATGCGGAATTTTACATTAGGCCTAGGCCATACCCGATGTAATAAATGATACGCATAGTGGGCCTTCACATCTGTCTAGACAATAACCGATGGGAAATGTAAAATTAGTTGGCCTTTATATCGGGCAATTAAAGAACCGATGGAAAATGTTACTCCCCAATTTTCCCTAAAACCCATTTCCTTCTATATGCAGACACAAAATTCGTCTATGTTATCTTCCGAAACCCTATTCCGCCGTCACAACTCTATTCGCTGTCACGACCTCCTCCGCCTTCCTCCGTTCGCCTTCCCCTCTTCGCCCCAACCTCATCCACCTTCTTAGCCGTCACCACCGCCTTCTTCTACAGGTTCTTATTAGGGTATGTCTCATTCTTCATTCAATTCAAACACAGCGTTGTATTGTGTTGTGTTGTCACAAACGAGAAAAACCAACGTCAAGCGAGACCGAGAGTTGCTTCTTCCTCCTCTTCATCATTCTTCTTATGCCATGGTAAGATTTCCTTCACCTGATTCTTCAACTCTCATTTTTTTCAATCAAATTAGGTCTCATTCATGCTAATCGAGTATTATTTTTTTCTCAGGATAATGATAATCGAGACACGATTATTCTAATCCAAACATCTCAAAACAGAGCAACAAGAACTTTTAAGGATTATAATACAATATCTCTAGCTATGGATGGTAATATTCAATTTCTGCGGCTGTTTTGTTTTACTCACTTTTGAATTCATTATTTATTTGCGGATTTAGGTTTAGCTTGTTTTTTATGTGCAATTTCATTGATAATCAATGTTAGTGTAAACTGGATGAGTTTTTCTCTTTTGGATGAGTTTTTATTCTTCTTGTAGCTTGATTTCAATCCCTAGTTGAACGAGTTAGGGATCTAGAAACAAGTCCTGATTTTACAACCAACTTTTAACAGAAATACACCCATTTCTTGTTCTTGCATTCGTGCTCTTGTCTTCCTTAATATTTATCATTATTTCTTATTCTCTAGAAGATTCAGGATGTTGAGTCAATATTGAGATCTTATTCTTCTTGTAGCTTGATTTAAATCCCGAGGAAATTGTAATCTTCTATTTTTATCAAAGTTCTTGACAATTTTGCAATTTGTCAATTATTTTAAGTACTTGTGTCATTTTGTGACTTGCTATTGTTACGTTGCGTGACTTGCTACCATGCTGACTATCCCTTGTATGCTGCATAGGTTGATGGCTACCTTCACAATGAGGAGGAAAAGCTTCCTACCCCTTGTATTGATCTAAGTTATCTTTCCTTGAGCATAAACTTTGATAATTTGGAGGAAATTTTGGCGGCTCTTTGCTTACTCGGAAGTTCACCTAATCTTCAAAAATTAGAAATACAAGTGAGTACTCATTCAGTTTAGTTTGGCCTTGCTTTGATTTGTTTTGTTTGCTGATTTGTGGTTGCACTTGCACACCATGTTTTTGTTTTTATTTAGTTATGTGATTATTAAACTCTAGATATCACAAACTGTGTTTGCTTTGAGTATTTGTCTAATATTTAGATTTTAAAGTTACTTTCTAAGACTTGCATATTTGAGTTGCGTTATTGCTAAATAGAATGCTTTGTATCTGACTTGCACACTATCATTCCCCTTTAATACATGGATTTGAAACAATTACATGTAGGCACAGTTTGAGGCCGAAGCTCTACCTTTGGCATTTGAAACCTATTGCTGGGAAGACACCTTTTCAAGGCCAGCCACTCCCTTCCAAGTGCGACATGTGACATTAAATAACATCTCTGGTTACAAATATGAATTAGATTTTATCCGATTTCTACTTCTCTATTCGCCCGTGCTAGAAAAGATGAGTGTGAAACCTCTACCAACATTAAGGCTGGAGTTGATGACAGAACTAATTTGGTTCAAGAGAGCATCGGGAGAAGCTGAAGTTATTTACGTTATCGAAGACTTTTCATAATGATTTTTAATTTCATATCACCTTTGAGGTTAGTACTATATGACTGAAGTTAAACTTTTTATCACTGCCTTTCAAGTATGAAGTTAGGTATTTATTTATTTTAAATTAGTGTAATGCGTAGTGTATATGCTTCAAAATCTTGGAATGGATGCTGCTAAAGTTCTTGAGTTGTGCTCTTCATTATACAAGACTTATGGGACAACAATGGCCGGTCTTATGGTACAATTTTGTTTTATCAACATTTCAATCAATTGTAGGCTACGAAAAACACTTTTTTTAAGGAAATGGGATGCTTAATGAATTTGTCATTTTTTTTCTTCTTGCTAGGCAATTGGCTATGACTTTAACTATGATTACTTTCATAGGTAATTTTTCATTCAATTTGTCTACCCTTTATTATACATATTGGTATTTGTCTTATTCATTTAAAACCAAGAGATTGTCATATGACATACTATTTTGTGTTCAAAAGTTCTGTTTATGGGAGGTTTCCGTAAAATCTATTGAAACCGGACCTCGTTCTCAAGGGGATTTTGCAAAGCTCGCCTTTTAGGAAAGTGGTAAGTTTCTTTGATAATTTCTTGATAATGAAGGTTTGGAGCAACTATCTATTTTGTAGTATGCTTGTGTGTGATATGTGTTACTTTTTTTTGCAGAGTTTTACCAATGTTGACGTGGGAAATTAGATAAGAGTGCTTAATAGACTTGGGTTAGAGGATTGTTTTTAAAGAACTATAAGCTTTGATACTCTCAATCCTTTTGATGGCATCAGCCCTCCGAATTACAAAAATGGCGATGAATTTTTTTATTTCTGTGAGTACACACGCCGGCCTGATTCTGATATGGTGCTTCCAAAGACACCGATTATCTGCAAATCGTTTGAAGATGCATATCCTGATTCTGATACGGTGCTTCCAAAGACACCGATTATCTGCAAATCGTTTGAAGATGCATATGAAAAGAAGATGCATATGAAAAGGCTTTCGATTTGGTTAACATTGACCCTCAAGAACACTTAGAGAAATGTTGGTATTTCAAGCGTGAGAAAGGACTTATAAATGGTTGAATATTTTTGTATGTTTTCATTTATTTTGTTGTTGTAGTCCACCATGTGAAATTCCTTATAATTTTGTATACTTGTGTATCCTAGATTAATACTTTTGTTAATCAATTTTTTATATTGAAGAATATATATGTGCATCCTAGATATTTGGTGCAATGAAATTATATCCTTCGCAAATTAGAAAAATATGAAAATAGTGACCTAAATGTGGTATGTGTGCTGTGGGAAAAATGTGCAAAATAGAGACTTAACTTTGGTAGTAAAAAAAAATTACAGGTTAAAATAGGAAAAATAGCTATTATACACTTAAAAGTTAAAAACATATTACCTCGGGCAAAATGGAAAACCGGTGTATAAACTTATCTATTACATCGGGCAAAATGGAAAACCGATGTAAAAACTATCTATTACATCGGGCGGACAAGACAACCGATGTAAAATATGGCGTATAATTTTTTTATAAAAAATTGCATTATTTTTCACATCAGACATCTGAATTCAACCGATGTGGTATGTTAATTTTTCACATCGGGCCTTGACCCGATGTAAAATGTCTCTGACTTATTACATCGCCTGGCTTTACATCGGGTCTAGGCCCGATGTAAAAAGTACTTTTCGCCCGATGTAAAAAGTACTTTCTGCACTAGTGTTGAGATCTTTCTTAATAACCTATTTTATAGTTTTTCTAGGTCTTTCTCCACCTCTAGTTGTTTGACTCCTCTGCATATAATCTTTTGTCCTTGACACAGAACCTAAGGTTCTACCCCAATACTTTCTCTAATATTTTCATTTTTAGTCTTATATTATCTAGTCTTATAACACATCCAACACATGTCTTATCACAGACTGATAAAAAATTTCCTTCAATTTGAGCAGTACTTTTGTCTCACATAAAATCCTTGAGGCCCTTCTCCATTTCATCCACCCATATTGAATTTGATGATTTATATTCCTTTCTATTTCTCCATTATTATGTATTACCACCCCCGAGATATTTAACCTATGCAAATTATGGAATGACATGTCTCTAACTTTCTCCTCTATGTTAGAAATGCTTCTCCTTTGACTGAACTTACATTCCATATACTTTTCCTTACTTTTACTTAAGATAGAGCCATGTGTTGGTGTTGAAAGTCTAACACGGTATTGGAATATGAAGATACCAACTCTAAAAGCTCGGTGGTTATTTTTGATAATCACATGAAATAGTGGATGAGCTCGAAGTTAACAATAAAAAACTCAAAGATAATGATCTGTGAAAAAAACCAAGGTTCAAAATGAAATAGAAGAAAATAAAAAAATCGTCGCTAAAGATTGAATTTTAAATTAAAAACTTACATTTATTTGACTCAATTAATATATATAGATTAAGTTACTTTATTCACCTTTAAAAAATATAATTCAAAAAATTAAATAGTAGTTATAATCAAATAGCAGACCTTATATTTGATATTCACTATGGTGCGATTATCAGGGTCTAGATCTCAGATTTATTTGGAGTCTCACTCTTATTAAATATTTGTAGTTGATTGTTGGAACATTGTTAACCTGTCATTAGACCCGTTTGTTTTAATTTTAGAAAAATCGATTTTTCTTTATTTTCAAAAAAATTATAATTTTTTTTTGAAATATTAAAATAAATTTAATTACTTTTTTTAATTAATTAATTTTGACATCAAATAACATAAAGATATATTATTAAATATTAAAACAAAGTTAAAATTACAATTTTTTTTAAAAAAATTATTTCAAAAAAAATTATGAAATTTTTTTGAAATATATATAAAATTTTGAACTAAACATTGGCCTCAATGTTTCAGAACGAGCCTGAGAGAGGTGACTCACAGAGGGTAATGCACTCTAATGATCACTTCCAAGCTTTCACCAGAGACGTCCCCTTTTATTTCCTGAAAATAAAATAAACAAACAGAGAAATTAATTATTAAAACCGTGGGTTGCCTCCCACGAAGCGCTTCGTTTAACGTCGCATAGCTCGACGGTCCATTACCCTTTATTATGGAGGGTATTTCCTTTTCCACACCTTGTTGCTTGTCACTTTTGCAACCACGAACTCATGAAGATGAAAAGCGTGGCTAACTTCTTTCTTCAATTTGCTTCCCACATTCTTCTTGACTTCCTTAGCTTTCTTATGACTTTTGACAGCTACATAAGTTGGTTCCACCCGAGAGGCTATGCTTGACACTTTTTCTTGGAGATTTTTAGGATTTTTGTCTTCTTTTTCATCTTCTGTCATACCAGCTGAAGTTTTCTCATTCATACCTGCCCTATTTTTCTTAACTCCTAACATCTTCAAGGTTACTTCTTCATCAAATGATTTTAGCGTTAGTGTCCCTTTTTCAATGTCGAGGTTGCAGCGGCCTGTCGACAAAAATGGTCTCCCAAAAAGGATAGGAGTTTCTTCGTCTTCCGGAATATCCATGATGTGGAAGTCAACAGGGAATACAAACTTATCAACTTCCACTAGTACATCTTCAGCTACCCCATAGGATTTCTTGACGGTGTGATCAGCGAACCTTAACTGTGTCTTACTTTCACTAATCTTTTCTAATTCAAGCTTTTTGAAAATGGACAAAGGCATTAAACTCACACTAGACCCAGAATCGAGGAGTACCTTTTTAAATGCTATATTCTTGATAGTGCATGGTATCGCCACCGCCCCAGGGTCTTTCCTCTTTATCGGGATCTTTCTTGCTGTCGAGACTATACCGCACTTCTCGGTTGCAATTTTTGGCTCTCCTCCTAATGATCTCTTTTTCGCCAACACCTCCTTCATAAATTTTTTATACAAAGGCATGTGTTCAAGTGCTTCAAAGAATGGTAGATTTACCTCTAACTTTTTGAACAATTTCGTAAAATTCTCAAAGTCTTTCTCTCTTGAAACCTTCTTTGTCACTCTGGAGGGGAAAGGTAGTTTTATCACCGGTTCAGCGTCTTTCTTATTTTTCTCTTCAATTGGTTTAACCGGTGGTACCACAACTTCTGGCTCTTTTGGATTCTCTCTTATTTCCAGATCCACCTCTATTACCATGGGGTCATCTATTTCCTCTTTTTCTTTTTCTTTTTCAGATTCTGCTACTCTCCTAC
The DNA here is from genome assembly GCF_029867415.1 of Vicia villosa. Taxonomy (NCBI): domain Eukaryota; kingdom Viridiplantae; phylum Streptophyta; class Magnoliopsida; order Fabales; family Fabaceae; genus Vicia; species Vicia villosa. The sequence continues at coordinate 157,912,000 of NC_081185.1, forward strand.
TTCTTGTAGTAACAGCATTAATCTTCTCTTGGTCTTTCGGATTTTTCACAGTTGAGCTCGGTAGGGTACCTTGTGCCTGTAGAGTGAGATGCTGTGCTATCTGCCCCACTTGAACTTCCAGATTTTTAATTGAGGCCGAAGTGTTTCTGTGGTTGTTTCTTGTTTCTTCTTGTAACTGAGAACACTGCCCAGCTAATCTTTCAATTGCCACTTCCCACTCTGCCTTCTGGGTACCTTGTTGTTGTTGATCTTTCCAAGCAAAATTTGGATGATTCTTCCACCCTGGATTATAGGTGTTAGAATACGGGTTATTTTGCCTTAGGAATTTGATTTCTTCAATCTGCTTGGGAGTAGAAAAACAGTACACCGTTTGGTGTGGGCCATTACAGATTTCACAGCTGACAGGTTGAGCTTGTTGAACTTGAGCCACCTGTTGTTTACCTATATTCATAGCCTTCAATTTCTTTTCAACTTTTGCGGCTATCGCATCTTCAACCCAAGTTTTAGAAGTCTCCAGCTTGAGATCAATGATTACTCCCGGTTTGCTAGCACACCTGTCATACAATTCCAAATGCTCATTTGCAGCTATTGCTTCAATGATTTTGATGATGCCTGAGGCTGTTGTGAAATTTGTCGAGCCTCCAGCTGCTGTATCAATTAACTGTTTTGTTTTCATTCTGAGCCCATTGACAAATACTTGCATCTGTTCAGTCTTGTACATATTGTGAGTGGGACATGCTACTAGAATTCTTTTAAATCTTTTGTATGCATCTCCTAATGGCTCACCCTCCTTCTTCTTGAAGTTCAGAATGTCATACCTCTTCCTTATAAAGACCGAGGCGGGAAAATACTCATTTAAGAAAGCTTTTTCCATCTCTACCCATGATGTAATGCTGCCCGCTGGAAGGGAATAAAATCACTCTTCTGCTTCTTCTGCCAAGGTGAATGGGAACATTCTCAGCTTCTTGGCCTCTTCTGTATGACCTTCGATTTTTAAAGTTGTACTCATGGTCAGAAACCTCTGTAAGTGCTTGTTTGCATCTTCATTAACCTTTCCGGTGAAAGGCTTTCTTTCGAGCTGAGTGATGGTGCTTGGATGCAATTGAAAATTAGGAACATTCACCGGTTGGTTGACAATAGTTAGCCTTCCTCCCGGTGTGTTTCTAGCACCATAGTCTCCGAGAAGTCTCTCTGGTGGTGGTACCTCGCCCATGATCTCTTCTTCACTTTCGGTGTCTGAACCAGAATGAACTGTAATCACTTCTTCCTCGGATTCCAGTTTAGTTTGACGAGCTTGTCTGCGCCTTGCGTGAAAAGTCCTTTCAATTTCTGCGTCAAAAAGAAATTCTGCTGAGGCCTTACCTCGCATTAACAGATTAGACAATTATTAGAATGAGGAACAAAAATAAAATAAAAATATATATTTTTTTTTTAGAAAATAAAATTTTAGTCGCAGAGCAACAAAATTCTAATTGAAATAAATCTAAAAACTCTATATTCTTCGGCAGTCCCCGGCAACGGCGCCAAAAACTTGATCAGTAAAATAGCAAGTGTACTATTTTGCCTCTATAGTAATAAAGGGAAAACTCCCCGAATATCGATCTCAAGGACTACGTGATATTATAGAGTTAGTAGGAATTCAATTAAACAAAAAGCCTTGGGGTTTTGGTTTTTATGAGTACGAATTAAATTGCAAATAAACTTAAAAAGGTTGATTTAGCCAAATATGAGTAACATGCCAGGGTAGGTGTGTGCATTAACATGTAACAATTATGAACCCTTGTTTCATTAACAAAATTCAACTTATAAATTACCGGTTCTTAAGGGTATTTTCTCCTAAATCCTTAGTGGGCAAATCTTTGAACATTGAAATCCTAATCCCAAAGTCCTTCGAAATTAGTGATCAAATCAAGTATTATTATAATCAAGAACAATCCGGTTACTATAGGGTATCCCTAGTCCTAGGTGATATCTACTATAGTATAATGGTATAAAAACCCTAACAATGGAGGTCAATCCTAATTGTCAATCATAAATCAATCCAGTTGGTCCGACGAGGAAAGCATTAAAAACATTATACCATTAAATTGAACATGAAAGAGAAATATGTTATTGAAATTCGGAATTCAGAATCATCACAAATGTTAATCAGGGACACCCCCCTAGCATTGGGGGGTTTAGCTATTCATATTATCCAAAGAAATTACAAAGATACCAAATAAAGACATTACAATAGAGATGATGAACTTTGATCTTCAATGGCTTCCGCTCATGAGAGTTCTCTGTTCTTCTCCAATTGCATAGGCTTCTTCTCTCAATCCTCCCTTTTCTTCGTGTGGCAAAAAGATCCCTAATTCATCTTCAAAATTCTCCTAAATAGTGCACACTCACTTAAGTTGGTTGGAAATTCCAAAAACACCCTTGCAGGCAAACCACTGAACAAAATCACAAAAATCACTGAAATCAGCGTCAACCCCAACACGGGCCGTGTTGTGCAACACGGGCACCCGTGTTGGTCTTCTGTCATATTTATTTTTATTATTTGGTCCCAGACTTAGAAACATGGGCCGTGTTGAGCAACACGGGCACACGTGTTGCACCACTGTTTTTCCTTTCTCTCAAACTTTGCTCCCAGCTCTCTCCCTGACACGGCCCGTGTTGAGCAACACGGCCACCCGTGTCAGGCCTCCTGAAACATGTTTTCTGAACTTCCTCAAAACTCCGAGTTTTGCACTGATTTAGTCCGATTTATCCATATGAACCTGAAAACATTAAAACATACAACCAAAGCATAAAATGACGAATAAAGAAATAAAACACTCAATAACATAACTTAAACATACTTAGAAACAATGGTAAATATATGTGTGAAAACCACGGATCAAGAACCTATGGGGATCTGTATCCTGAAATTTTCCAAAAAAAAACACTATTATTAATAAACAAAGTCAAAAACCAAAGAAAAAAAGTAATAAGTAATAACCAAAGAAAATTTACCCCTTTCTCCCAAATATGTATGGCTGAATGATCTGCATACCCTATCAACAGGGATGCATCTATAGGACCCTCCAGGTATCAGACAGGCTCCGGCACCGTATCATCCTCGTGCAGCTCAGGAGGTGGCATCGAAGATCCTGCATCGCCTGTAACTGGCACAGGCACAGAAGTAGAAGAATTGCCCCGTCGACGCCTGCAAGCGGAGGGCATCTGTGAGGAACCCTCAGCATCATCCCGAAGCCTCCTTGATGAAGTAGTATATAGAAAAGGCCCCTTAATGAAACAATGATGGTACCTCTCAAGAAACACAAAGAAGGAATGAAAAATTTTAAAAAAGTTCTCAGGCCAACATGGCAGAAAGAAATAAGGAGGAAGACATCATTGAAGATGATGAAAACTTTGATCTAAAATTTCAAATTTTCAACCTAACATGTATAAATCACAAAAGAATAAGATGAGACAAATAACCAAATTTATGACCACTTACCTCACCATATCACAATTTGGTACCCACAAACGTACCTCATTAAGTGCATTTATTAGAATGCACAAGGCTTGGCCAATGCCCTTATCAAATTGATCCTAAAAAACATCTTTAAAATACACAAATCAAACTTTTTCTTTCAAGATAAACCTTAGATGAATTTGAAAAAATCCTCATTGCCCCAAGTTTTGTGATTCTCTTAACCTTAAAATCTTTTCTACCAACTCAAGATAAAACAATTTGCCTAACCTTTGGTGTATGTACTCCAAACCTCTCAACCTCCATATCATCTCCATCACTGACCAAAATTTAGTTTTTTTTTTTAAATTAAGCAATACACGACTCTAATATGTATTGCGACAGTCTATTCCTCTACCTACCATCCATTCAAAAGAAATTCATAGTCTAACTTATCTAATCTTCAAGCCAACCACCTTTTACCCTAGTGTTTCCTTTAGGATTTCAATTCAATCCTTAGATCACATGAGCAGAGGGGTGTGCACTCTCCATCTAGAACTTCTATCAATGACTTTCAAACATGGTCCAACCAAAATTTCCTTGTTGACATGCCTGCAAAAAGGTCCTTCTTCACATGGTCAAATGGGAGATATGGGACTGCTTTATTAGAAAGTGAACTAGATAGAGTCTTCTACAACAAAAATTTAGATATCTGCTTGCATTTCTTCTAATGTAACTACTCTTCCAAAGCTTAAGTCTTATCACTTTCTCATTTTTATGGAAGTTAGTTTGAATGTTGTTAAATTCAAGTCAGACTTCAAATTTATTTGCATGTGGCCTTTACATGGTAAATACAGAGCCTTCATTTCTAATATTTGGTCTCACTTTATAGTAAGCTTCCTCACTCAAAAACTGCACAATCTCAAAAGTCGTCTCAAAACCTGGAACAAGGAGGTCTTTGGAAACACTCACCAGTTAGTTCAATCCATATCCTTTAACCTCACCAAAATCCAAGATCAAAACCAGCAGGTTGTCATTACTAATTCTTTGAAAGATCAAGAAATCAATCCTCATCATGAAATGGAGCAGGCGCTTGCCAAAGAAAAGCATTTTTGGATGGAAAATGCTAAGCTTAGATGCCACAAGCAAGGTGACAGAAAGATTGGTTATTTCCATAAGATATCCAAAATCAAAGGAGCTAGAAACATGATATCACTGCATCGGTCTTTGGTCTAAGCAAGGATAGTGCACCATGCACTGATGGATTTGGTGGCGTTTTCTTCCAAATCTATTGGAACATAATTTAGATTGATTTTTGCAATGTTATTTGATAGTTTTTTTAACACTAAATGGATTCTCCCCAACTTCAATGTGAATATCATCATTTTCTTCCCAATATTAGTGATGTTGAATTCATGCACAAGTTCGGGCCCATTGCCCTAGAAAATTTCAAATTCAAGCTCATTGCCAAGACTATTGCATACACACTTGCTAAAATCATGCCTTTATTGGTTTCTAAAGAGCAGAAATATTTTGTTCTAGGTAGAAGAATCAAGGATTGCATATGCATAGCCTATAAGCCATTCAACCTTCGGGATAAAAAGACACAAAGGTGGTAACGTGGCTCTCAAAGTGGACATCACTAAGGCATTTGACACCATTAGCTAGGAATTTATCATCAAAGTTCTGAGACAATTTGGTTTCTACCGAAAATTGTGTATTTGAATTACAAAAAAATAGAATATGCCAACATGTTAGTACCTCTTAATGGCTCCCTTCATGATTATTTCTCTTGTAAGAGAAGGGTAAGACAAAGAGGCCATTTGCCCCGCCCCCTCTTCATTTTTTCTGCTGAAGATATTCTAAGTCATCATATCTCTAAATTTGGCCATTGATGGCAATCTCATTTCTATGAAGGTAACCAAGCTTGTTGACACACATTCCCATATATTATATGCAGATGAAATTTGGATTTTATGCAGAGGCAATTCGTTAAGCAACATAGTTCTAAAATAATTGTTCTTTAAATACTATAAATCTTTTTGTCGGTCATCAACACATCCAAGTCAACTTTTTATTCTAGTGATATGTTAGTAAGAACAGCAAACCAATTCATCTAGTTTACTGGTTTCTCCATAGGTTCCCTTCTCATTCAGTGCCTTGGTGTCCCCATCTTTAAAGGTATATTTAAAGCTTCATATATTTAACCCTTAGCAGATAGTTTGATTTCCAAGTTGACATCTTGGAAGGGGTTAATTCTCTCTATTACTGACGAAACCCTTCTTATCAGTTTTTTCATTCAAGGCATACTTTTCACTCTATTATAATTTATTCTTGGACTGTGTCTTTACTAAGTACTATTGAACAAGTTACTTGGAATTTCATTTGGTGTGACAATGTAAACTCTAGAAAGATGGTTACATTTTCCTGGAAAAAGTTTTGTCAACCTAAGGCTCGTGGTAGATTAGGATTTAGGTATCTTATTATCCTAAATAATGCAACATACCTCAATCTTGGTTGATACATAATGAGGAGGAGGGACCTTTGACTAAGGTTGTAAAATCTAGGGTTCTTATGAAACATGGTACAATTAAGCATCCTATTTTTTAACTCTTTGGCATTGCATAAAGCTAGAGTACAATTTCATGATGTCCAAATCTTCTTGGATTCTTGGCAATGGCAAGAATATCAAGTTTTGGAAGGATTATTGGTGTGGAGATCCTCTACTGCAAAAAAAAAAATTAACCTTTGATGCTCATGGTATTGATCTAAACTTTGTTGTCTCTGATTTTTGGCATAATGGCTCATGGCATGATCTTTTTCCTTTCATCAACCATCATGTGTTACACATAAGGCCTACTACTCACGATAGTGAAAAATGATTTGGTCTAGTTCTTTTTCTAGTAGTATTACCATTAAGAAGGCTTACATTATCAAGTCTTCTCCATCTATCAAGCATAACTATGTCAACTTCATTTGGAATTTGGATCTTTCTCGTTCAAAATATTTCCTAGTTTGGCGCTTCATGCATTGCGAGATGCCTATTGATGAGATGGTTCAAGCTAGAGGTTTCACCTTGGTCTCCAAATATAGCACTTGTAAGTGTGTTTCTAAATCCTCCATTTTAACCTTCTTCTAGTACTCGTATGGTGTTAAGCTTTGGCATTGGCTTGGAAAATTCCGCAAGTTTACATTCATTTTCTCGCCCTCTTAAGATATATGGTCCATGTGCAACAAAAGCAGGCCACCTCAAGTTCCTTGATCATCAAGGAAGCCATTATGTTCACCATCTCCTCAATTTAGAAAGTTAGAAACTTAGTTATGCATCAAAACAAGGTTCCTCGTCTTCACTCAATTATCTCTAGCATCACTTCTCAAATCATGACGACTGGTACTAACACGTTGTTCCTTTTTCTTCCTCTATGATTGAATTCAATCTCCTCAAATACTTGTAAATGGACATCTATCCCCCCTCCCTCGTGCTCCCTTGGTGAAAGAGGTTCTTTGGCAACCTCCTTCTAGAGATTGGTTAAAGTGTAATTGTGATGGTGCCCTTTCTCTGCAACCTAGTGTTTGTGGGGGCATCTTTAAAGACTCAAAAGAAAACTTCCTCCTTGCTTTTGCAGAGCCACCATCTAGTCAGTTTTTAAAGTCATAGAAATTGCTAGCGATAGAGCATCGTCTAACCTTTGAATAGAGAGTGATTCTCTCTTGATAGTTCAAGTTTTTTCAAAGGACGTCATGGTGCCTTGATAGCTAAGAAACAGGTGGAATCGCTATAAAATATCATTGCAAACACACATTTATAGAGAAGACAATTCTTGTGCGGATTTTTTTGCTAACTTAAGGCGCATTTCTCCTTCTCTAACTTTTTTTGACTTCATTCCTTTGACTATTCAAAGTGATTTTATAAAGAATGGGTTTGAATTGCCTTTTTTTTATATTTCTTTCCTTTTGAGAGGGTATTGGCCTAATCCCCTATATCATTTTTGTGTATCATCTCTTCTTTTGTAATATATAGCCTCTATTTAAGAAAAAAAATCTCAAATAATAAAATTAATTTTCGGTAGAAATCAGGTATCATCTGCACTCAACTGCTGAAATTAATCACTTGAAGTGAGAAAGATCACAATATACGTCAAAATTCTCTTTCAAGAAAATTTAAGAGTGGTGTGTATTCAGGATTGAATTCGAACTCTAGACTTCTAATTAAATTGAAAGATATATTCTATCATCTTATCTAAATATTAAAAATAATTTATTTAAGAATAATTTGAGACTCTTTCCGTCACAATAGAACACCAACTAAGTTCTATATTAAAATTAAAATTAAAATTATAGTTGAAAGTACTACAAAAAGTATTCTCCCTACCTAACAAGTAAATATTATCCATTAAAAGATGTTAACATTTTTGAATAAAAACATAACGAGTGACTAATTTTAGTTGATTAAGAATCTGTTAACTAAGAAGTCTTACAAATTGGTCAAAGGTACCCTCCTTAGTCCTTCCTTCAAATGATTCCTAAGAAGTTTCTAAACAAGAATATCTTGTAGGATATCTCTATTCCATTGATTCATATTAGATATACATATGCTTTTTCTTTTTCTTTTTTTGACTAAAATAAAAAATATGCTTTTCATTTTACAAAAATGTACACTTATATATCCTAAATTGTTGACAGGTGAGGTGCTAAATTATTGAAATTAAAAGCAAAAATGATAATGGAAGTCGAGGCTGTATCTAATTCCCACTACTATATTTTCCTTTTCCCTTTTTGCTCGACTATTTGAATGATCTTATTATTAGACTTAATTTTATCTTTAACTTCTACTTACTTTTTAAATTTTTAATTTGGAGATTTTAGGCTCTGGTGTTATTTTTTTACTGGTTTTGGCCCTTATACTTTTATATTAACATTGAAAAATAATAGAAAAAGAATAACTTATAAAAAATTAAGAATATATAACAATTATAATAATAGAAAATGTTTGGCAATAAGGATATTATATATATATATATATATATATATATATATATATATATATATATATATATATATATATATATATATATATATATATATATATATATATATATATATATATATATATATATATATATATATGTGTGTGTGTGTGTGTGTGTGTGTGTGTGTGTGTGTGTGTGTGTGTGTGTGAGAGAGAGAGAGAGGAGAGATCAAATTACATTTGAAAAGTTATACCACGAATTATACTCGTTCAATAACTTCTTTTCGAATAATTCTTTTTAAATCAATCATTGAATTGATATATGATATCATATAGATCATATCTATAAAGTTTAAAATTAATCTATAATGATTTACTATACCATTAAGAGCAAAATTAGTAAAAATAGGGTGTGAAATTTTTGGATCAAATCAAGGACAAATTTTTTAGACAAAATCAAGGGAAAATTTTTTAGATAAAAGCAAGGACAAAACTAGTAGAAACAGGGTATAAAATTAGTAAAAACAGGGTGTAAAATTTTTTCTCAGGCTCTCTAAAATTTCTGACTCCGCCACTGTGATAGTATGTTTCAATCCAACGGTTAATTTTTTTAAAAAAAAAATATTCGCAATAAAGTTGTTGAACGAGTGTAACTCTTTAGGTGTAATTTGATCTTTCCTTATATATATATATATATATATATATATATATATATATATATATATATATATATATATATATATATATATATATATATATATATATATATATATATATATATATATATATATATATATATATATATATATATATATATATATATATATATATATATATATATATATATATATATATAAGAGGGATCAAATTACACCCGAAGAATTACACCATGAGTTACACTCGCTCATAATTTCATTTCGAATAAATATTTTTTAAAATCAACCGTTGGATTGAAACATACTATCATACAGATTATAGTTATAAAGTTTGAGATTAATCTACAATGATTTACTATACCATCAAGACATCCAAAGATTAACGTCGAAATGAACTGTCATATAACGTTAATATTATTTGACATAGTAAATCATTGTGGATTAATATCAAACTATATAGGTATGATCTATATGATAGTATGTTTCAATCCAACGGTTGATTTTAAAAAATATTTATTTGAATATATGATAGTCTTTATTTAATATATACTATTGTTTTTAAAATATTAAAATATGATTCTCTTTTTAAATATAGCAAGAAGAAATAGAGATCTAAATCTATTTATAATACAAGAAATTTAAGATTTTCGATATTCTACGAATCTTGTATAAAGGTTATTCAGATAACGTTTTTTTTATCCACATACTCAAAAATAACAGCACGAGATATGATCTCCTTTTCAATATAATCTCTTTGAAAATGGTGTTGGATTTCTATATGTTCAGTGTGTGAATGTAACACGGAATTCTTAGTGAGACAAATAGTGCTAGTGTTATAGCATTTTATTGGAATCGGCCGAGTTTTAAATTGTAATCCAACAACGTCTAGTCTAACCATAAGATGTGTGCACAACATATATTGGTGGCTAGATATTCAACCTTAGTAGTAGAAAGAGAAACAATATGTTGCTTCTTACTGTGCCAGAAAACTAAACAATTTTCAAACAAATGACAAGAACCACTAGTACTCTTCTTATCCAATTGCCAATCAACTCAGATCAATTCTTCTAGCATCAGTACTCAACTTATCTCTCTACTCACCATTATGCACTCAATTGCAAAGGTGTTCACTCAATCAATATACAAGAGTAAAAAATCAATTGATTAGCAAGTCATCTGTAAAATCAGTTAGATCATAGTTAAACACACACATTTGAGGACTTTTAAGATTGTATATTAGCTTATGTAAAGGTAGGATAAATTTTTGGATAATCAGTTTAAACCTTGTAGTTAGGTACCCCTTTGTCCCTCCATTATCTTTTCCTTTCATATCACTCTTTCATTTATATTGGGTACTAGAGATTTTTCTATTTTTTTCTCCTTTTCTTTTCTTTTCTTTCTCATCATATATTTTTAAAATCCCATGTTTTTAACTTCTTATTTTTCTCTTTATTTTTATTTTTCTTAGACCAACTTCTCTAGTACTCCCAACCGACAAAAACTTGATGGTCAATTTATTAGCAAGTGTATTAGTGTTGTTATCAAAGTAATAAAAATAAATTCATCTCCACAGGGATTGCAAACTTAAAATAAGGTACATTGTGTGATGTAATTAAAAACAGTAAACGGAAAATTTTCAAGCTGTTTTTGTTGAAAACAGAAGAAAGAAGATTTTATAACAAGTAGAAGAAAAGTGTCATGTTTTACTGTCAGTGTCCCCTATTTATATTCTATTGAAGAAACGCACAGTAACAGACATGCAGTGAATACATAGTTATATGACGGATTAACTCTAGCACTACACACAATCCCTTAACATGTATCTCACTACCCTAAGTGTCAATTCCTCGATCCCTCTGGCCAATTGTAACGCCAGACTAGGCAACAAATCTCGTTAGTTCCTAAGTCACAATTCCTAATTATATTATCCATAGTCAATTAGCGAATTCAAGAGTTAAAGTATGTCAAGTAAATAGCTATAAAGTCAATAGTCAATATTATCAAGATCAAATTGAATGTTGTAATAAACAATAAGCAATGAACGTAATCAATAACTGAATAATAACAAAGATTTAAAGCAATTACATTAACATCATCTGATCATATGTCCCAGTCAAATAGAAACAGGTTCATCTTTAAATAAAACCTAACCTAAGAGGAATTTAGCTACTCGTGTTGAAATTAATCAATACCATAAGTGTAGACTCGAATAACATGAAAAATCACCGAAGAATAAGCTCTCCAATGGCTTCAATGGCCTCCAAAAGCTCTAAAATCACCCTTAAACGTCACTTTTCTCTCTCTAGAATCGGTCCCTATTGAAATAGTTGTCAAACAACCCTTTAAATATCCATTTTTCGAGTTATCCAAAAGTATCCTAATGCGGGCATGCTGAAACTCAACGTTGGAGCGCTGCATAATAATGGTGAAACATTGGCGTGCTGAGGAGCAATACGTAATGATGGCGAAACGTCGGCGTGCTGAGGAGCAATGCGTAATGATGAAGAAATGTCAGCATGCTGATGAGTAATGCGTAATGATGATTTGATGGGTCACGTAACCTATTATGTGTATACATTCCCCCAATAATCCTGTTAGGGAGCCTAAAACCCTTGTACGTCGCCCAAATTCAGTTGAAAATTTTGGAAGACATTCCAGAACAAGACATCAGTTGAGCTACACGGGTCTATCGAGATACGCCCGATATCTCAGTTGTTATGATAGACAGTTATAATCAATGGATCATTATCGTGAGGGTTAATGCATAGGGCATCTTCTTCATAGAAAACGATGTTGGCCCCAATTGTTTCTATGGTGCCCTTAGGAAAACCATAGGATATGACATTCGTGGCGAACACGTGCCTCGCATACCATTATCGAGTGGCACTCCCAAAGATACCTCCAACAATGGTGCTCATTGTGTGATGCAGGTCCCTATCAGTCATCTCCTAAGAGAAAAAGGGGATGATAGGGCCAGAGTGAAAGGTGTGGCTCGGGTTTAGGCTCTCATAGGTATATTACACGTATATGGGTGAGGGCTAGCACATGAAAGCGAGTATCTCTGTATGGTAGTTTTTTATTCTATTTAAGATACCAGCTCGCGTAAGGTGAGAAGCCCTGTTGACGACCGGCACGGCTAGGTTGCAGGCGGGCAGTTAGATTGACAGTGTAAAGGCTACTAGGAGCAAAGTTCTCTCTTAGTACAAAGTGAGTAGTAATGAGTATGTATCACTTTTGAATCCTCTTTTCCCCTTGAGGGATGAGGTATTTATAAGGGTCTCTGGGACCTAGGGTTTCTTGGGGAGGGCCCCCGTCCATTTAATCAAATAGTGGACAGTTGAATCCTTACTTCTAAGAGGGGGTGTGAGTCAGTATCGACTATGACTTTCTCTTTTCCTAAGATATGTCTTATCCCTAGTTTTTCCCTTCCTTGGGCGAGGAAAACTTAAGGGCAAGGCGATACCTCCTTTTGGGCGGCCTCGTGCCGCTATCTTTTCCTAAGGTCGTCCCAAGTTGTCGCCTTAGGCAAGTTTATTTGCAAATGTAACACTACAATTATGTCAACACCTAATTCTGGAAAGGAATACTCTGACCCCCTTCCCCTTCAAGAAGACACCTCATAAAGGTCGCAACAACAACGATGATGATTGTATCCAGCTGAATGATGCCATCGAAGGGATGATCAAAAGGGGTCAGCTAATTGAGTACGTGAAATAGGGGAAAAGTGATAGGGAAGAATACCTAAAGATAAATCTCTCTTGAATACTGCAGATGTCAGAACCAGTGTGAAGAACAAAGAAGCCGCCGATGGGAAGTGCTCGTACATCATTGCTATTACTGGAGGAGCACCACGGGAAAACCATCCCTCCAAGGAACCATGAATAGGAAAATAGTCGAGATGTTGGTCGTCCACAAAAGGGATGGAGGTATTTTGGCAAATATCCCTGACCGGCCTATGTTGGAGTTCTGAGACTCGGAGAAGATAGGAGGAGTCCCTAACAAAATTTTCCCATTGGTGATCACAACCACTATCGAGCAGTTTGACGTCTCCTGAATCTTGATCGATAGTGGAATCTCTTACGATATAATGTATTTAGATTTGTTTTAAAAAATGAACCTCGAAAGAGGAAGCTTATTTCCATATGAAGGCTCGGGCCTGCAGTCATTTAATGGAATAACCACCCGTCCCAAAAGATATATTGAGCTGGAAATATCAATAGGCGATGGGAAGGACATTCGAGCATTCAATTGACAATTCCTTGTCGTCCCTTGCAAGAGCTTCTACAGTTGCATTCTAGGAAAACTCTTTGCAACTATGTTAATGCGGTAGCATCGACGGTCCTCCACAAACTCAAGTATCACAATTTTCAAAGAGAGTCGGTCACCATTAATGCTGATCTTAAAGGAGAAAAAAGAATCTATCAAGCGATCTAGAAGGACCAAGAGGAAGGTGTGGCCATGGAGACTAATGTACCTCTATAACCAGTCAGCTAAACAGGATGGACATCCGTCCCCCAAGAAATGACTAGGCGAACAAGAAGCAAATAGAGAGAATAAGTGGCAGCTAGACTGTTTGATTATGTTTCCTTCCATTTATATTAAATTTTATGACAGTATAATCATTCTCCTTATGTACAAGCACGACTAGATATTATAAATGAAATGTGGCATTTTCTAAAATATTTGTTTATTCATGATTGTGAATAATAACAATGATTTCGGGGTACGAACAAGAGGATTGAAGTCACATACAAAGAAAGTCAAGGGTGATGTCGAAGATACTTTGCATGTCGGGCTACAACAATCAATTCCCCACAATACAAAGCATGCATAAAGAAAGTCAGAGGTATTGTCAGTAGGTGTGTAAGTGGATCAAAAAAATTACATTAAACCAAAAATCCAAACCGAAATAAAACCGATTGTTTCTAATTAGATTCTAAACCCGAACTGAACCATAAAAATCGATGTGGTTTGGTTCGGTTCTTGGTTTTAGTTTTTAGGAACCGATGAACCGAACCAATGGAAATAATTATGCTCTAAAAATTTTGTTCCACCCATCATTAAGGCCAAATTTTTTATCGGTCTAACCGTTCTCCATCTTTGTTTACAATTCCTTCATTTTAGCAAAACATGCATCTAGAACCAAACTCCAAAACATAGAAAGTAGAAACCATAAGTCATAAAAAACTTGCTATCACAAAACTGCTGCTCTCGCTGTCTGTCACCATTGTTGCTCTCACTATAGCCATTCTAATATGTTATGGTCGCATTCTTCGTGTTCAAGTTTTCTTTGTTAATTTTCATTTTTCTTTTACCTTTTTCGATTTTCTTCAAAAAAAATCTTCTAGTCTTGTTATAAAATAGTTTTTATGTGTGTTTGAGATGTGAAACATGTTAATTGATGTGTGTTTGGTTTTGTTCTATTTGTTAAACTTTTAAATCCCTTTCCATCATTCTGATGTCAAATGTTAATTTTTATATTTGATAGTAAACTTATTTTATGATGCAATAAAAATCATGTCACTGTTTCGTATGGATTTAGAGCAACTTGTAATTTGTTTGAAAAAATAGAGTATGAAATAAATTAAATGATATATATTATTTCAAAATATAATAGCATAAACTATACCAAAAAAACGATAGTGGAGAATACACTGATGAGGGGTCAGGTTGATGTGCATAAGGTATATCCTTATGCACGGTGCATAAGTCTCGTACGAGTAATATTTAAATTGTTCCGAGTAACATTTTAGTTAGAAACGAGTAATAATATCATAATCCATGAATAATATATGCATTATTTGTACACATTTATTAATTATGAGTAATTATTAATTGTAAGTAATGAGTACACTATTCTGAGTAATATTTACATCATTATGAGTAATATCGAATTTTAACTATTTTGAGTAATATATTCATTGTTCTGAGTAATATTTATATTATTTTGAGTAATCTGTATATTATTTTGAGTAATAAATATAATACTTTGAGTAATATAAATAATATTTGAGTATTTATGCAATGTGCATAAGGATATACCTTATGCACATCAACACATCCCCACTGATGAGTATAATGTTTTAAAAAAAACATTATAAACCGATCAACCAAACCGAACCAAATCGGTTAGTTTGAGTCGGTTCCATTTTTGAAAAATATTAAAAATTGAGCCAAATCAAATCGATGGAAATATCATCAGTTCAGACCTTTTTACGATTACACCCCTAATTATCGAAGATGCTTTGTACGTCTAGCTACATCAACCAATCCCCACTGTCAAGGGTGGTATCAGAAACGCTTTCTACGACCGACTAAAACTATAAAATCCCCAGTGTTAAGAGTGTCGTCGGAGATATTTTGTATGTCTGACTACAACAATTAATCCTCCACCAGTATAAATAATTTTTGTATTTACATGAATTAATTAATTAATTTTTATAAATTAAAAAAATATATTTAGTTTCTTAAATCAGCATATTTGCTAAATGTATATGGACTAAAGGTGTTTGTGATGTAATTTTGATCGATTTGCGGTTCGATTCAATTTAGACAACTTGTAAAAAAAAAATCAGATTCAAATCAATCTATGACTTATTTTGAATTAATTTTAAAGATTCAAATTACCATTTTAAAAAATTCTATTTAATTTTACTATTATTAACATAAATATAAAAATAAGGTAAAGTAATTAGTTTGTTTTATATAAGAAAAAGCTTATTTTTTAAATTTATTGAATAACTAGTCTATATATTATCCAGATACATTAGTTATTGAATGTATAAAGGTAATCAGAGTCATCTTTAAGAGCATGTAAGATGGGCTACTGCACAGAATCTCAAATTTTTCACAATAACATATGGTTAAATAGGATTTCATGCAATGTTTATATTGGTTAAACTATGATTAAATAGAATTTCTATTTATTTTTTCGTGATTAAATTAAGATTAATTTACACAGACCTTCCGAAAAAATTGAGAGCCCTGGAGATAGTATTATAGAATAACTAATAGATTATGGTTAGGGCTGTGCATGGTTACCACATATTGTGAACCAATCCACTTGTATGGTTATGGTTTATAAACCAAACCATTTGTTACAAGAACCACTTTGAGAAATACAATTGGTTCCAAACCGGTCCTAAACCGGTTTTAAATTGGTTTTAAATTCAATTCAAATTTAATTTATTTTAATAAATAGAAAATTTTTAAAATCAATTTAGTATTAAGAATCAATTTTAACAGAGTATAATAAAGCATAAATATAATTTAATTTAACGTTTATTTCCATAAAATTTTGACCAAATTTAACATTTTTTTATTCTATAAAATTTTGACTTTAAATGACATATTAATATGCATTCTTTACTGCTGTAAGTTTAAATTTTTTTTTTTTTTGCTATTCGCACCGGTGTCGACCCACCACAGGTGGGCCACTAATCCGGCTCGTGCGGAGAGGCATGCGCACTGGCCAAGCAAGATTGTTCCGCCTGGGAATCGAACTCGGTATTCCCCGAGTACGTCCTTGGACGGGGCTCCTTGCCAATGGAGCTCAACCGCTTGGTTTGCTGTAAGTTTAAATTTGTTTGGACAAATTTCTTTACTAGTTATCTCAGATTTTAAGACTAATAACAATTTTGACTTTTACTTTTTTTTTTATCTCCCAACCATCTATCAGTTTTTAGAAAATAACTATAATAAATATTACGAGAAAAATACGGTCCTTTTTTTCCACGATTTATTGTCAATCCGTACTACAATTTGAATATTTTTAAAAGCGATACCAATTTTGTGAATATTTATACTATTATTTCTTTTACTATAATTAAACATCTTCTTTATCATTAGATTTATTTGAAATGAAGTGTTATCAGTGTCAATATTTATGAAAATATGCAACAGCAAAAAAATCTGAGAAAGCTTAAAACTTCAATGAAAAACAAAAGTGGATACCCAATAACTAAATTTATGGGTACCGGTTTACCAACATTATTACAAATGGGCCACTAAAACCAAATGTTAGTATTTGGGTTGGGTTTTACAAAATGGAACAATTTGGTTATCAATTTGGTTATGGATAACCGGTTTTTTTGCACACCCCTAATTATGGTGGAAAATGGAAATATATGAAATAGAAAATTTTCGATTAAAGTAAACTAATAAATATAAATATTAAAACATAAATTAATAAAAAGATATTATACTAATACAATTTCCATTAAGTATTAAGTATGTATATACAATTTGATTTAATTTTGAAAATATTTTACATTTAGTGGATATTCCCTTTTCTCTAATATAAGTACTCTTTAAGAAAGAAGAAAAAAAAGAGTTGCGTAGAATTTAGAGAAAGAGAAAGTAAACAAGGTGATTACTACATCTGTCCTTGATCGTACGGGTGTAATAAAGTGACATTATAAATGTCAATGTTGCATCAGATTCCAACCCACTACCATACACAGTGCATTCACAAAACAATTCTAGTATCACGAAAATGTGATTAAAATCCAACGGTGTAGAATCCATCTAAGTAACCAGTGTCGACACATAACACAACACAACACAGTTGTCGTATATATCCACACAAACCTTCGCGTTTCATATACATTTTCCCATGTTTTTGTTTTTGCTTTTGTTTTTGTTTTTGTCTCGGTTATTAATATCATGATATCACCTTACACAATCCCGCAAAAACCTTGGCTCTATTACCTCGTTTTCCTCTAAGATTTTCTACTTAAAACACACAAAACATAGTACAGACACAAACATAGGACTTGGTTCTTTTTTCTTGTTCTTCTTGCTTTTGTTGTTGCAGAGATGGGGAGCGGTGAGAGAAGTGTGAAAGGGTTTCTTCTGCATGGGAAGAAGCAAGGTGTACCGAAAGGGTTTCTTGCGATCAAAGTGGGACAAGATGAAGAAGATCGACAGAGATTCGTTGTGCCGGTGATTTACTTCAACCATCCACTTTTCATGCAGCTTTTGAAAGAAGCTGAGGAAGAATATGGTTTTGATCAGAAAGGGACGATAACGATTCCTTGTCATGTTGAAGAGTTTAGAAATATTAGAGGTTTGATTGATAGGGAAAAGTCTCTTCATCATAATCATCATGGTGGATGCTTTGGATTTTGAGACTTGATTAACTTTTGATTAGGTGGTGGTGGTGATGATGTAAATTCTTCTTAATTGTTACTTTTCTCTTTTGTTAGTTGGATGATGATGATGAATTGTTAATTACTCGTTGCTATTGTAACTTGTTAGGAAATTGTATTAATAATGAATGAATGAAAGTAAAAATAGATGCTTTCTCTTTTTCTTTTTTTTTCTTTTTTTTTGAAGAATTTGTTGCCATTTGGTGGAATTGGACTAATTGGTGCACTACTCATTTTGGAAAAATGAAATAATTGAAAAAGAAGGAAATCACATAAATGTAGGACCAAACAAATCTTCTTCCTTTTTGGGTCATTCAATTCAATTTACTTACATAGTCTTTGGACGTCTATGGACGGTACAATCACTCTAAAATGACTACATATAATTCGTTCCATCTAATTTGGTCAAGTTCATCAAAATCTACATTCAATTCTCCATCTGGATCATCTGGACAAAATCTACATTTAATTCTATAATGCCTAAGTCTATGGACGGTGCAATCACTCTAAACTTACTGCACACAATAAATTTCATCTGAATTATTTATCTCTCTAACGTGCTTCATCTTAATCATTTATCTCTCTAACGTCTAAGTCTATGAACGTTACAATCACTCTAAAATGACAGCATACAATCAGTTTCATCTAGATCATCTTATAAAGATAATCAAAATCCATATTAAATTTTGTATGTCTAATCTTAAATCAAATAATTCAAGAATGATTGATTGTGTTTTGTCATATTGTAGACATTACAAATCCTCCGTGTCTATGAATTTGGTCAAAAAATTTAGATTTCCAAAAAATTCCTTGAAGAAACTATGTTCTACTATCCCACTATTTCAAGTCTTTGAGAATGGTGCAGTCAATTACTTTAGTTAACCAACATAGTACTTCTTAACTAACATAGCACTTCTTCTTGACACTTCAACAACCAATAGTTGATGTTGAGTCGTGTTAATTGCCAACATCTTTATCATAAAACCCTCAATCAATCTTATCCTTCCACTAATACTACTATTAAAAAGCTTAATGGTTGTTAATTGATGGTTAGTGTGTCACTAACACCTAAATAGACTTCATTGTAAACTCATTTTTTTTACTTAAAAATGTGGTGCTATAAGATGCAAACCTCTCAAAAGGGTCACCCTAGTTAAGTCATGTAGTTTTAATTTTCAAAAAATTGCAATGAAAAACAATATTGATACCAAATAGTCATGTTTGATACTGTGTCCCAAAGTTACACCATGTGAGAAGCTGGAAACTGGAAATTGCAGCTTCAACTTCGTCGCGTTTAGGTGATTTTCAACGCAAAAACAAGCACGGCTTCGTCGTGCGTTGAGGCGGTTTTCAACGCAAAAACAAAGATGCAAATATGTATGGGCTCATCAAACCTATGGAGCACATTATCTGCAAAACATGGCACCAGGATGGGATTGTAACATGAAATTTACTCAACATTTCTCATATTTGCCAACACATCATTTCATTTATACACATTCCACTTTTCACCACCCGAAAGAGAAATCCAAAGTAAAAAATAATCCTTATAAATCTATAAATGAACCTATAAATCTTTTTCTCTCATCTTTATGTGCTAGATAAATAGCTCAAGATTGACGAGGTCTGGGAACAGAACTCCGCAGAGTCACGCCATGCAAAAATTTTGTATATCCAAGTAAACTAAGCTTTCCGTCAGTATTTCGAATCCAATCTCTGAGAACTGAATACGCCGAAGGACCAAGATTTAGCTCCTGCAGCCATGTTAACAATAATATTTAACATGCGTGTAACTGTATACCCTAGTCAAACCGAAAAATGATGGCGAAATTAGAGAGCTTACTCTTGCTAATTCTTCGATCGATATTACTCGGTTTCCCTCACTCTCGAAATGCTCAAATGCAGTGCAGGCAATATCTTCCCACCGATCAAGTGCCTCCAGTTGATATGTGCTCGTTGCAGCTGCACAAAATTCTTCGAAATCCATCTTTCTATAGGCAAGTGGTTCCATCTATAAAAGTAATTAACAAAGCAAGAGATAAATATGTTTGGACTTTGGTCAAATCAATAGTGAAATACGTCCATGCATACGATGTAAGAGTAATGACTCACCGTATGTATGATGTCAAGAACCCTCGATTCCCTCATGGCTTCAGTTGCATGGCGTGCAAGAGCCTGCACAAAGTTTAATATTAAACTATTTCATAATGATGAATGGTCAAAAGTTACACAAAAATACAAGGAGCAATGAACACGGAAAAATCTTCTGACTCACAACACGGAAAAATTTAACTTTTTGTTCACCATTACAAGATCAGGAAATTAACAGTGAAGCAGAAACTAACCATTTTGAAGTTGTCGAGGGAGACATGCCCGTTACTATTTGGTTCCAACAATCTGAATTGTGCTCTAAGATACACTAGCTGCTCCTCCGTCAATGCTTTCGAAAGAGCCTGGATAAATTAAGTGAAAAGTTGAATAAGAATCTAGTGCAGTAAACAAATAAAATCAACATCAACTAACGATCACGAAATAAACACAGTATGGTGGTAGGGTCAGTTATATCTTCACTTTTAAATAAAAGCTATCGCTTTATTTTGTTTCGGATTTTCAAATATTGTACAAAAACAGTGAAATTGATTCTTTTATTTCCACTGTTTCTGATAAAAATATTATAAAAAAATGAAATCAAGAGAAAATAAGTAGGAACATTTTTGTAAGTAATTCAAGGAAATCAATTCATATCAGTGTAAGCATACTATTCAAGGAAATGAAATAAATAATACCTTCACTGCTGCACGTTTGAATGGTGTCGCGTGGAGATAGGATTTCACCAACTTATAAATCAGTATATCTAAAGGGATAGGATGGCTTTCGTCCCTCAACCAAGGGTGAGCTGCAATTACACAGGTGTGCATTAATTAGTTTTAAAAATTCAATTTTGCTATGATACTTTTACCACTTACCACAACTATAACCATTACTAATAGAACCTAGAGAGTAATATCGATCCACCTACCATAACATAAATACTCATCTAACAGAAAGACAGTACGCGTTTTTCATATTACTTATCAACAAGATGGGTACATTTATTGAGTTTATAACAATTATAACAATAATTAAAAATGTTATTCTTTGCTTATCAATAAGAAGCATTAAGCGGCATATAACATTGGCTTTACTAGTCTTCTAAATTAATAGGAAAACTTACTTAGAGCTTGAGCGGCTGTCATTCTTTTTCGGTAGTCCTTGTTAAGGAGCCTTTTAACGAAGTCCTTGGCCTCTGGAGACACAGATGGCCAAGGTAAGTCATCGAAGTTAGGATCAGCTCTGAGAACCGTACGAAAGATTCCAGATTCTGTTCGTGCCCAGAATGGACGACTTCCGCATAATAAGATGAAGGTGATAACACCAATACTCCATATATCTGCTTCCACACTGTAAGACCTGTGAAGGACTTCGGGTGCAACATAATATGCACTCCCGACAATGTCATTCAACCGCTCCTCTGTATATCAGCATGGACAAACAAAAAAGTTCAGTTTATTTATATCCACAAACTCGTAATTAAGTATTAATGAAAAGAAGCAGCAGTCTCCAATAAACTATTTAGAGGAAGAGTAGATAATTTTAATTTGCATAGAAATGAAAAATGAGAATCGCTCTATTTATAACCTGGCCTAATGAAGTCAGACAGACCAAAATCAATCAGCTTCATATCAGCATCTTCACTTCTTGAAGTGAAGAGAAAATTCTGTAAAATCGAAACCGGACAAAGAATTATCAAATTTTCGTCCATCATTATTCAGATATGATTAAGCACAAACATTTAAATGAGAGCTAGATGGTACAGGTTGTTATACGTAAGAAGATATACTGCACAAACCTCAGGCTTCAGGTCACGATGCACGACACCTTGAAGATGACAAAAAGCAGCTACACTTAGAATCTGCAAAACAATAACTTTTGCATCCTCCTCGGTATACCTTCCTCCTCTGGAAGAGAAAATAACATTTTTCAATCAAACTAAACGAGTAAATTGAGTTAAAAATCACAAGGTTCCAAGGAAAACCTTCTTTGAAAATCACAATTATATTAGGAATAACTAACCTTGACAAAATTCGGTCAAGAAGCTCCCCACCTTCACACAATCTGATATGAAAATAAAAGTATAAACATCACTATATGAGGATGCCGCAATTAGAAGACGCGTGTTCAACTATAACTACACCTAAAGTATCCTCCATCAAAATAGAGTATGAACTTAAAAATGTTTACCGAGCGGCACAAAAAAAAAGCGAGGAATTGGTAACAAATCGCAAAGGTATAAGAAAACCAGTGTCCAGTATGTAGTTCAATATGTCTAGTTAGTAAAAATATGTACAACGGAAACATAACAACGGTTCAGTTCGCTAATCCTACACCACAGTCTCGTTATAGATGATTCGGAAAATAAGATAAAATGACATACTCCATAACTATGTAGACATTATTGGCATCCTCACAAGCATCGTGAAATTTGACAAGATGCTTATGGCCTGACAGAGCTTTCAACAGCTTTACTTCTCTTCGAACATCTTCAATTGCTATTGCTGTGGTCATCTGCCAAATCAAGCTTATTTAAGATCCAGCAAAAACTTTATGTAACATATCAAAAATATTAAGAATTAAATTTAGTTTACAAAGCCTGCCTTCCTGAATTATTATAAGATATGGTAGTGATGGTAGTGATTACAGTTGCGTATATCATAAATCAAATTATGGCCAAAATAGCAGATGTGATTAAAGACATTCCCAAACATATGTTTCGTAATGTACAAGATGGACAAACTCAGTAAGCAATATTCGCAAACAATTTCTTTGAGGGGGACAAAAAAGGTAAGTATATGCTCAAATGGCGTAAATTCTATATTTATAATACAATTTATGTGCCACGGTGTTGTTGATGTTAGTTGTGTCGCAGTGGTAATGATCCGTTTGGAAACAAGGCGCGCGACATCGAGTTCGATTCCAGCAAGAGGCACTTTGCTATTTTCGGGGAAAGTTTTAACCATGGAAATTTAAAAAAGAAACTCCTTCCGGAATTGATTCTATAACCCATTACGTGCATAAATGAGCTTAACCACTGTGTCTCTGTGCATGGGGGGACAATATAGAAAGAAACCATGCAATCGACAAAATTATAAATTCCGCTAACGGTTCTAGAAATTAAATGAAGATATTCAGAAGTTGAGTAATAAAATATACATTCCCCTAAGGCTCAAGATATTCGGTAGATGACTAATATGAAAACGACAAAACATACTTCCCCTAACGGTTCTAGAAATTAAATGAAGATTTTTGGAAGATTAGTTATATGCAAATGACAAAATACGCATTCCCTTAACGATCCTAGATATTCAGAAGATGAGTAATATGCAAACAACAAAACATGCATTCCCCTAACAGTTCTAGAAAGTAAATGAAGACCTTTGAAAGATGAGTAGTATGCAAACGACAAAATATACATTCCTTTAACGGTCCTAGATATTCGGAAGATGAGTAATATGCAAACGACAACATACATTCCCCAAACGGTTCTCGAAATTAAATGAAGAACTTTGGAGGAAGAGTAATATGCAAACGACAAAATATACATTCTCCTAACGATTCTAGGAATTAACTGAAGATATTCGGAAGATGAGTAATATGCAAATGACAAAATCGCATGCAAATATTGACTGTCATTAATACATATACGTAAAATTAAAAATAAAAAAAAAAACATTTTTGATTTCTCATCATGTAAAAGTGGTAAGTTTTAATTCAGATCCCTTTTAAAAATTTCTCTGTTTTGAGTCTATGCATTAAACAGTTTTTTTGTGTTTTCATAAAAGTAAAAACCAGAAAAATAAGCTGTGGTTTCATTTGATAATAAAACATTCTATACATTAGTAAACACGTGAAAAAGGCCAAATTGATATTTTTGCAAATCCAATAAGGAAACATGTTCCAGTGACGGCAAAAAATATGTTTCACACTCCAGGTTACAAATTAGCTGTGAGTGTGATGCAAAGAGAGAAATATAATGCGAAGAAAAGGAGAAACTTGTCAATAGAGTTGGAACAATCGCACCACTACAGACCTAGTATGGTGCCACTAGGTCAAGCAAATCGAGACTGGAAGAGATTTTACCTAGTCTGCGCAGTATTCTGGCAGCTAAAACATACTCGGTCAAGACTTTCATAAACAAATATGCTTCGACGAAGAAGGGAAAAAACAAATTTTCTGAAGCACACTCATTATAGGATGATCCATAAATCTCTACGTCCGTCACTTGATATTTTACGCAACGACAGCAACCGACAAAATCAATAAATTTTAGAATATACTAATGATATAACTGTTACAAACATCAGAACTCCAATGTAGCAGGAAATTACATAACGGACGCCAAACAATTTTACAATCCGTTGACATAATTCAATTACCACGTAGAAACAAAGTACGTTAAGAACAACGATGCATATCAAAACTACATGACAGATAGCAATAACCTAAGAATATCACAATTTCTTTGAAATGAACTATGCAAAGATCAACCTGAATTTTCCAAATGCCATCACAGTAATCCAAAGTAATCACAATCAAACTTTTCATACAATCAATATACATACAAATAGAGAATCAAAGAGAACCAAAGGAACCTAATCAAGTAATCAAAAAACAGAGAAATTGAAACTGAATTGAAGCAATGGATTACCTTGGACTTGGAAATGATCTTAACAGCAACAGGTTGGTCTTTAAGATCACCTTTCTTAGCCCTAGCTGAACAAGTATGACCAAAATGCCCTCGTCCCACTTCCTTCCCCAACTCATACTTAGCACCAAAATTCTTACTATACCCAAAACTCTTATCAAGCGACTGCGAATCCACCTCCACACCTCTCTCCTCCGGTATCGGTCCCTCCTTCGGCTTCCCCTTCCCCAGCCTCTTCGCCAACGACTCCCTTATATGCTTCGCCGGAGAAGGCGGCGGAAACGGCCGCCGGAAAAATCTCCTCGGCGTCGACGTCCTAGCTGGCGAAGGACTCGGGTTAACGCCATGAGGATAGGGACTAGGCCACGGACTAGCGTGCGAGGAGGACCGAGCTGGAGTAGTCTTCACAGACGGAATCGTTACCGGAGAACGATGATACTCGGTGGTAGCAATTATGGTGGTTGCGTTTTCTCTGCCATGGTGATTTTCGTCATCGTTACCGTTACTGTTGCCGGCGCCGGGAGAAGTCTTGCCGTAACACTGACCCATCGGGACGGAGTTAGTTACACGGCGTGGTGATCAGAGTGGAGACATTACTCCGATCCGCAGGAAAAGAGTGAGATCTGCTGAAGGAAAACGATAAAAGGAGAGAATTTAGAGTCAGGTAGAGTAAGAGAGAGAGGGAGTTAGAGAGAGAAAGTTAGAAAGAGAAAGACAGAGACAGAAACACTCAGAGAGAGAAAGAGAAAGAAAACAAAAACAAATAGTAAAATGTAAAGCAGAAGAGACTTGAGTGTTGTTGTAAGTAATACTAACAAACACAAAACTACATGTGGGTGAGTGAATTGAGAACTGAGAAGTATAACCAGCTTCGCAGAATCGCAGTCTATGTTTCTGAAACTATGAGGACCTTTGATCTATGCTGGTTAAAGTCATCTATGCCGTTGATTACTTTCTCATTTTTATTAATTTCATACCATGTTTTGTTCCGAATAGTAATTTAGAAAATAATATATTCTAAAACCACTTTTCTTGAGTTTTAAAATGGGAAATTTTTATGTAAGATTTTCATTTTAGTGTATTGAAAATTGAAACCTATTTTTTTTTTTACGGTAATTGAAACCTATTTTTATTTTTTTATAAAAGTGTGACTATTTTTTTACATAAGTTTTTATATAAATTTACATTGTCAACAGCTAATGAAAGATATATTTATTTTAAATGTTATTATAAAATAATAAATATAAAAATTTTAATTAATTTT
Source organism: Vicia villosa (assembly GCF_029867415.1). Lineage (NCBI taxonomy): Eukaryota > Viridiplantae > Streptophyta > Magnoliopsida > Fabales > Fabaceae > Vicia > Vicia villosa. Next base: position 157,938,219 of record NC_081185.1, read on the forward strand.
ATATGTAATAAAAACAAAAAAAAAATGTTTACTATTTTACTCATGATTAGATAAAAAAATACTTTAATTCATAATTTTTTTAAATAAAATAGTATATTTTATGTGCGCGAGAGAAGGACTTAAATAGACAAAAAAAATAGCTCGTCTTTTAAAAAATGAACATTAGCATTAATGTGTATTCCATTGAAAAAAATTTAAATAGACACAGATAAAACACATTGTCTTCCAAACAATCAATTACAATTTTATTTATAATTAAAAAAAATATCTCTTCTTTATTATTACAATTATCCTATAATTTTAATTAAAAAATAAATTTAAAATTTTCTCTTATTTTATTAGTTGTTTCTAAGCATAAAAATGTTTTTTATTGTAAGTATTTCTCTCGACTAAATTTAAATCTAGAACCTTAAATTAATAGATTAATAAATATTAATAATGTACAATTTTTACTACTTCTAATAAAAAGTTATCATATTACATATATACTTTTTTTCATAATTATTTTTAAAGTAATTACCAAATACAATATTATTCTTACACCTTGTTGTAAAACTAATTTGCAATTCTACATATACATTGTACATTTCCTTTTCTTAAATAAATTTAACTTTAAATACATGGTATAGATAAGTACAATATTAATAATCGTGAAAATCTTAATAAATTTTTTTATTATAATTTATAAATTTAAAAAGAAAAACTCTAATATAATATTTTTCTATTAATTTAATTTTGGTGTGGTTGTTGGGTTTGTTTGTAAATGAAGTAATTAAATGATTTGTGATGTGTTTGGTGGGTCATAGATATGGGTTAAAAATGAAGAGCTATTAAATAAAAAGATGATTTTAGGGTAGTAGTGGGTAGAGTGGAAGGTAGTAGTAGAGGATAAAAATAAAAAACATGATGCGATGGAATCAGAGCTGACGAAGTTGCAGTAATAATAAAAACACAACATAACCTGTTCCGAACCTTCCAAAAATATGACGACAAAATACTAAAATAGAAATAATTTAAATTATATTAATTTTCAATTATTTTATAATAAGATAAAACGAGAAAATATCTTTCAGTAAATAATGTTAAATAATTTACTTACTTGTTTTAGTAAAGTATAGTCATAGATAGCTGGAATTTGTTTTACTAATCTTTAGTGAGTTCATTCCGATAATTTGTTGTTTAAATTATTTCTCAATTTAAAATTTTACAAAAAAATATATCTTAATGTAGAATTTATTTTAATTTGTAAATTATTAGTTTTATTAGAGTTTATTTACAACAAAGTTTAAGGATCAATTTAAGGAAAAGATAATAGGGTGACTTCACTCAAATCAAAAGAAAGTGTGTTGATATCATCTATTTTATATTTTTGTACCATTAATATTCAATATTATTTATTTTTGATAAAAAGTATTTTAGTAGAATATTGATATTCTATAAATAGACTCGGCTTTAATCAAACGTTTGGGTTCGAGTGGCAAACGAGTCTCTGCAAAGGACGATATTCGGAGAATATCGAGTTCGATTTCTGATAGAAACAACACATGGCCAGTGCACGTGCCTCCGTAGCACGAGTCGATTAGTCGATCTATTATGTAGGTCGGAAACTGGTGCGAAAGCCAAAAAAAATAGACTCGACTTTATCTTGCAATAAGATATAAGCTTGATAGGAGAATTCACAAACTTTGGAAAAGAAGAGTTATTGTCAAACTTCTAGGTAGAAGAATGGGATATAAGGTTATGCAGACCAGATTGAAATAGATGCAGGTGAAGAAGGGTGTGATTAGTATCACTGATATGAACCATGATTATTATATGTGACCATATTCTCTCACAATGAAGGTCATAATGTTGCAACCATGGATGGACTTTGATTTATTTATGATCATTATTTAACGACCAAGGAGTGGAGTCCAAACTTTTACCCTCCGAAAAACATAATTGAAAAGGTTGTAGTATGGGTTTGGATGTCAATATTGTCGATAGAATATTAAATAAACATTATTATTAATATTTGCTTATCAATTCTATGAACCTTAATTATTATCCACATTTGATAATTTTCATTATTTTCATCATTATCCTGATCCACATTTACTAATTTACTAATTAGGGTGTATCCACATTTAATTTTATTAATCTGGATCTCTTACCATTTAAGTCTGCATTCATGATTGTCATCTTGGATCTCATTCACCACTACGGAAAACCTATTTAACAAAGGTTGGGAAATACATATAATCACGCGGGTTCATGCGTTGTTATGTAAAGTGTTGTAGTAATTGTGTTACTTACAATTGTAACACCCTTCTAACCAACATATATTTTGCATGTATTTTTACGAAAAATAAAACAAATAAACCATAAGAGTGTCACATCCTCATAGAACATCATATAACAATTAATCCTGCTCTGTAACACGGGTTGCAAAATCATCAAAACACATAAATAACATCTTTGACATTTCTAATCAGACTATTTTCAAACTTCGCAACGGAATAAATAAATCTCGAAACTTCTTTATAACATATTTCAAATATCATATGTTATAACTTCATAATTCAGAAGGAAAAAAAAGATAAAGGTCATGAAAGTAAGGCAAATTTTCCTAATGATAAAGGAACACGAGATTCACAATTAATCGATCTTAAACTCTGATGTTACGTATCAGAGCAAGACTCCATTTACTCGAAATAAAATGCTAAAAGACTCCATGAAGCTGTCCTCTAAGCTTCAACGGACTATTCTTGATTACCTACGCGTTACCCACGTAGAGGCAACATTCAAATAGAAATAGTGAGTATTTCATAATTATTATAAAAGACATAAAGAATAAATATAGTGGTTGCACACAGTTATCAACTATCACACATATACAGATACATGTGTATCCTCATGCTTCACGTATTTACTCACACCTGCACCTCATCATCCATTTTCAACATTATCACATTATTCAATTATATTTATCATTTGATTCATCATTCACTGCATAAGTAATCAAACCTCGTTCAATTTATAATTAATAAAACATCATTCAATTCACAACTAACCAAACACCATTGAACCATGTAATGTCACAAATAATGCAATGCAGCATCATTGACTCATGCATGTGATACCAATACTTCAATGATGATTTAATCATCGTTATCTCCAAAGATCCCCACCTTAGGAACGATTCCTGCTTGGAACCAGAGTACTTCATAATTTCGCACTCAATCCGCACAATGGGATTGGGGGTCGTCACTAGACCAATGGTCCTGCTAACATCACTGGACCAGAGTCCTACAAATCACCATTGTACCGAAGTCCTACAAATGCTATGAATGCACGATGCTTAACTTTACAAAATCAACGGTCAAGGCTAGTCAAAAGGGCATCATCATTCATTTATTCATCAAATATATCATCATCATCATCTCAATTATACAGGGCCGGCCCAAACAATTTGGAGGTCCCGTTCTAGTTTAAAATTAGGCCTTACAACAAATTAATAAAAAAAATATTTTATTTAAATTGTAAATAAAATTAAATATATAGAGACAAAAGTGATATAGAAATATTATGTAAAAATTTGACTCATGGAAATAAATTAATTTACTATCTATTTAATAATAATTTAAATTAAAAAAATGTACTAAAATTTTAAAATATTATTTACAAATAATATTATACAATATTTCATCATGAAAAACTAATAAATAAATTAGTTGTATAATAAATGTTTAATTATTTAATTATAATTCTATTTAAAACGTCATTATTTATTTTTGTCAAAAACATGTCATTATTTAAAAACGATTACAGTTTTTTTTTTAAATAGCAAGTGAAAAAAATGAAAAAACAAGGAATTCAACCCATATCACTTGGTTATCTTGCATATAATTAATTACATATAGCGTTTGGTTATCTTGCATATAGCGTTTGGTTATATAGCGTTTTTTTTTTCATATAAAAAAATCAAATATAGATAAAGCTATAACATAGAGGAATCGAACCCCATGTTATAATGTTATTGCACCAAACACTCTTGCAACCGCTCGACTATGATGTAATACATAATTATAAATGGCGTTATAAATATATAATATTTATTATTTTATTTATATTAAGTCTATTTTATCGAATTTGAGGCCCTTTAAAATCGGAGGCCTTGTGCGGTAGCACTCCTTGCACACCCACAGGGCCGGCCCTGCAATTATACAAACCATAATTACAACACATACTTCACATAGCACGTATGCACATTAAGACACGCTTAATATCACTTCATTTAATACATCACATATTCTTCGTCACATAATCGTCATCGTACAGTTATCATCATATAATCATCATGAGATCATCACCATATGATCATTCTCGTCCTAACGACTTCAATTCATCATATGAAGCATACATCATATTATATCAAAGCATAATCAACTCAGTTATACAAACACCACCAACATCTTAATCAACACAACACCTACTTCGGACTCATCATGTTATAAGTCATCACAACCATGACTCATTACCATAAGCATAAGCATACTTGTAATCTCCTTTTCAACACACATCTAAAATAAAACATTCACACAAGCAGAGTATACATATAATTATATAGATAAGTTTCATGTTATTGATGTTTAGCCTTCTAAACATACCTAAACGTGCACAGTAAATTCCGGAAAATTCTCAGAAATTAGAATAAAATATAAGCTTCCATATTATGAAATCATTTTTCAAAAATCATAATTTTTGTCCCAGTAACCCACGCTTAGCGCGTTCGATTCTGCCTCGACTTCTATTTTTTTCTCGCAATCGCGCTAAATGGAGTCCGCAATTTATGCAGAAAACCATGTGCGACCTGCATCAGACCAGTCCCAAACTTTTTCCCAAAAACATGTTTTAATCATTATTTTCCTGTGATTTAAGGTATATTAACCAAGTTCTAACATGTATTAATTATTACCAACATCAACTACAAACAACCATCACAATCCCAAGATTCATCATCAAAACTCTAGACCTTCAAACCCATAAAAATAGTGGATTTGACTCTAGGTCATGTTATACTCGTCAATTTGGCAATTACTCACATTATATTTCATATAAACAAATATTCCAAGCATCAATCATCATTATTCATCGTGAACATCAAATTCATCACAAAATTCCAAACACAAACTCAACCTACAATTATCTAAACCTTAGGTCAGTTATTAGAATTACAATAACTCCCCTTACCTTAGGTTGTTTGTTCGATTGATTCTCTTCTCGAATTCTTACAGTTTTTCTTCTTCTCTTTTCTTGCCCTAGCCTCCTTTTTCTTTCACGTTCTCTCCAAAACTTCTACGAAAATGAATATCACCCTCCTTCTCTTTGTTTTACATATCTAGTCCTTAGATTCCTCTTTATGAATTTCCACTTAAGCTCTCACTTAGTCACACTATTATATTTCATATAAACAAATATTCCAAGCATCAATCATCATTATTCATCGTGAACATCAAATTCATCACAAAATTCCAAACACAAACTCAACCTACAATTATCTAAACCTTAGGTCAGTTATAAGAATTACAATAACTCCCCTTACCTTAGGTTGTTTGTTCGATTGATTCTCTTCTCGAATTCTTACAGTTTTTCTTCTTCTCTTTTCTTGCCCTAGCCTCCTTTTTCTTTCACGTTCTCTCCAAAACTTCTACGAAAATGAATATCACCCTCCTTCTCTTTGTTTTACATATCTAGTCCTTAGATTCCTCTTTATGAATTTCCACTTAAGCTCTCACTTAGTCACACTATTATATTTCATATAAACAAATATTCCAAGCATCAATCATCATTATTCATCGTGAACATCAAATTCATCACAAAATTCCAAACACAAACTCAACCTACAATTATCTAAACCTTAGGTCAGTTATAAGAATTACAATAACTCCCCTTACCTTAGGTTGTTTGTTCGATTGATTCTCTTCTCGAATTCTTACAGTTTTTCTTCTTCTCTTTTCTTGCCCTAGCCTCCTTTTTCTTTCACGTTCTCTCCAAAACTTCTACGAAAATGAATATCACCCTCCTTCTCTTTGTTTTACATATCTAGTCCTTAGATTCCTCTTTATGAATTTCCACTTAAGCTCTCACTTAGTCACACTATTATTTCTATTATTATTATTATTCCCTAATAATAAAAACCTCCAATAATTAGTAAAAATACCTAAATAATTATTTAACCCAACAATAGTATTACTAATTAAACTTTATTTAATTAATCAACTCAACATACCACTTAATCAAAGGTAATACCCTCTCAACACAAGAACATAAACCTCTAACCCTCAACAAACATCATCAAAACATCGAAATTCATAATTATCCGTCATAATTCATCAAAATAATACAAATTATAAATTTGGGGTGTTACAACAATCACGATCCTGGGACCGTTGTAGTATGCTGGAAAGTGCATTGAATCACATTCTAGATGCTAAAGAGCGTGAAATAAATGATGAGATGCCAGAAATCCGAAAACATTGATTTATATAAGTTGGTTTTCAAATATAACTTAATTTTCAGATTATAAGTTTCTATGTCAATTTAAATGCATGTATTTTCAGTGAAATGTTAATGAAACAAACAATCTACATATCATATAATAAACTATACTTTATCTACTGTCAACCTGTATTAGAATTTAAAGAACAAAATATTGGTAAGTCACAAGAAGCCTCTTTCTTGAAACTTAGCAATGTCTTATTCTTGTTTTGATAAGAACATTTGTCAACAACAACAACATACAACAACACAACAAATACATGCAACAACATTAAAAAAAACATACATTTTATGACACACCTTTTATAGAAACAAATTATGGAACAGGAATCAATTCTAAAGTTCTTCTAGTTTGTTAAGCAATGAAAAAGAAATATAAGAAGGAAGAAGCTTACACAACAACTTCATACTTCTTATATTTATTCTCATTGTATCTCAAAGTAGATGAAGTTTGATGTCGTTGTTGTTTCTTTATTAACTAAAATGTTTTGTTCTTGTTGAATCCTACAATAACCATGAAAGTTATCAACATGTTAAAACGCAAACTTATTTGTCAACAGAGTGTGAAAAAATGAAGACGAATCTGAAAAAATGAGAACAATTAATCAACAAAAACATATGCAACAAACGAGAAAATGGAGAACTTTTTAACAATAAGATGTAAGAAGAAGAATATCTTAACGTATGAAGAACAAGATTTATGGCTAATGGAGAAGAAGAAGAGAAAAAATGGGTGCTAGTGTTTCAATGTGAAGGAAACAGGGCCAGCCTTGGGCCAGGGCAACCAGGCCCACGGCCCAGGGCCTCAAAAAATCGGGGGCCTCAAAATCGGGAAAATAGATAAAAAAATTAATAAATAATATATAATAAATATAGTGTTTGCTTAAATTTTTTCAAAGTGTTTCCATAGCCTAGCGGTTAGACAGTTACGCTTGAAATGTTGTGCTCCTGTGTTCGATTCATGTATAGCGTTTTTTTACGATACCAATATGTGCATGGCACTTGAACTTACGAATAAAAAACGTAGCTTATTATACTTATGTACCATGGCACTTGAACTTCCCCATAAAACATGTAGCCATTTTTACAATTCCAGCTTTTTATTTTTTTTATGAACTCATAAACTTTCAAAAAGATTGTACTAATATAAACTTAAAACATCCACATATGAACCTTTTCAAGTAAATTTTTAATAATATATATAAATAATATTTATTTTATATTTAAAATGATTCATCAGATGATAAATTCATTGATTATTTAAATTTATATGAAAAAATATAATATATTATTATTTGTGCCTAGTTTTATTACTTTTTATTTTATAAAAATTATATTATTAAATTTTATTTTATAATAATAAAAATTAAAACTTAAGAATTTAATATTTGCCCAAGGCCTCTAAATAGTCGGGACCGGCCCTGGAAGGAAACATCGCTACTATTAATAAGTGAGAGTTAATTCGCTTATATATGGGTAAATTATTACATAACGGTTATCTACCAACTGTATTGATAAGTATTTATTTATTATAAATATATCACAACGGTGGAACGTACCAACCGTAGTCATATCCCTTTAAGTTTTTTATATAAAAACTAGCGTTCAAATGGGCACTCCCGTGCCCGTTTGTCCGCTTTTTTAATGCGTACAACAGAGAAAAATAAATGTGTGTATATCTTTTTATAAGATTTTTATCATACGTTGCTTTAAAATTAATATTATTTAGACGTAATTAGTAAAATTAAAATCAAGATGATAACTAATAAAGCTCAATTAAGAGAGCACTTCTTTTATTCCGTTTTTGTTACATGTCCCATTAAAAATAATATTATTTAAATATAATAAATTTAATTAAAATTAAGATGATAAATGTTTAGTTTCAATATGTTTTAGCATTCTACTCTATACCTCCCTCTACATATGTCATACCATTTTTTATTAGGCTAACACGCATAGGTCTCTCTCTCTCTCTCTCTCTCTCTCTCTCTCTCTCTCTTGTCAGTCAGTCTTTTTTCAAACACAGGACAAACAGGCATAATGGTTCAGAAGGGCACTCCCGTGTCCGTTTGCCCACTTTTTATTACGTGCACAGGTCAAATTATAAACATGTACTCCATCTGTTTTAAAATGAGTGTCGTTTTAGCAAATAAATTTTGTTTTCAAATGAATGTCATTCTCACTTTTCAATGTAGTAATGATTGCAATTTTTTCAATTGTGTCCTTTAATTATTACTGTAAACTACTTCCAACACATTTATAAGGTTAATATAGTAAAAGTTCAAAGTCTTATGATACTATAATTACATTTCTTAATTTGTGTGCAAAAATCTTAAACGACACTCATTTTCAAACAGAGAGAGTAATTTTTTAGTAAACATTGTAATTTACAGTCAAATATTCGTCAGTCTAACTTTTTTTAGCTTGCACGTGTAATAAATTATATAACACACATTCTCTTTGTCCCTCCATATCAATCAATAACAATTAACCACTCAATCAAGTCTAAATTCATACACCTTCTTACACTCTCTTTCTCGTGTTTTCTCTCAATCAATCAACTTTCCTTGGTACACGTACACATTGTTTAGTAGGTAAGGGATTGTAAAATGCACAATATCTTATAAAGTGGCTAAAAATGCTTGCTTTAAGGTTTAAGTGTATGATTAATATGTGTAAGTTGGCGGGAATTTGGTTTTCGTCTATATCCCTTTAGTTTCCGTCCATGATGTTAAGTCTCCATTACAAAAAGGTTACATGGAAAACGTTTCTGCAACCTCCATTTCATGTTGCTCTTGAAGAAGGAAACGTGATGGTCTCTGTTGAAGACATGTGTCATTATGAACAACCACCCTTCTTTGTCTTCTTAGCTTCTTCCTCAATTCACTTTTCATTCCCTAAAACCCTTCTTCGTTCCTGTTTAGAGAGATGATTTGGTTACAGTTGATTTTTTAAATATGAGAATCAACTTCCGTTCAAAAAAGATCGTGGGAAACAAATTCATCCTCTCTTTTTCTTGATAATCTGTATTATGACATGGTTTTACATTTTTAATCGGAGCATTAGTTACATGATATTTTTTTGTTGAGAAATTGCATTTAGCAAATGATACATTTGAAAGAAAAAATCATATCAAAATGAGCGGAAAAAAATTGTGCTTTAAAGAAAAAAAGTCAGCAAAGGCTAGACTTTTATAATTGAAATTTATCATACTATTTCACTAAATAATTTCATACTATTTCACTCTTTAAAAAAATATTGCATGAATGTTTAAATTGAGACTCAAAAGATTTGCATTAGATGAAATTAAAATTTTCGATTAGTGAAATATTTAAAACTATAGTCTAAAAAAAAAAAGAAACTTATAATAGCACAATATTGATTGTTTACAAATAATTGAAATTAAAAAAAAAATTGACAAAGTAAATAAAATAAATTTGTTTGAATTGGATGTAACGAATAAATAAACGTAAAATTGTTTGAGTGCAAAAACAGAACAAAAACATTACCTTATGTCTGGTTTAGTTACTTGTAACGTAACCACCATACCATTTCTTCCAAAATATAAAAAAAATTGAATAGAAAATTTAGAAGTATAAAATTTAATAAAGAAAATCTAAATAAAAAGAATCACAGTTTGAAAAAAAAAATTGAAGTTCTGCTGAGCAAGAGTGGAAATCTAAATTTGTTTTTCTTTCATATATAGTTTTAAAAGAATTTCTTTTAATGTATAAAGAAGAAATAGTAAACTCATTCTCTATAACCAAGCATGCAGCGGTTTCCTATGATTTAGTGTTAAAGGTTTTGTCGATGTGTAATCAAATTTTCAAAAATTAAACATATATTCATACTTCTCAATTAAGGATTGCGGTTGTTTATATGATTCAATATATGTGAAAAGAAAGTGTGCATAATTATGATGCATATTGTTGATTTTAATGTAATTTCATTAGCAATCAAGTGATGCAAAAATGCAAGTGAAACATAAATTCCCTAACGTAGGAACTGACAAAGTGAGAGAGAAAAGGAGTTAATTTGCAAGAAAAGGAAATTGAGAGAATTGACCTGTAAATGAAAGATGAGGAAGAGGGTTGATAAATGTGGCAGTTTTAAATTAAGAATTGAGCAGTTATTATTTAGTGGGTGTAATTGATATATGTGGTTAGTTAGTTTTAAAGTAATAGTTAAAAGGTAAAATATGACTAAAAATAGGTCAGCCCAAAATCATTCTCTAAATGCCAAATCTTTCTATTAACACATTGAAATTAATGGCTTGCAACTATTAATTTTGCGTTGAAAGAAAACTGCTATCAATAGATAAATGATAAATAGAAACTCAACACAACAAAAATATTTCAAAAAATCAAAATCACAAAGCTAATTGAACAAATCTTTCAACGCAATTCAATTGAGAGAATTAATTCAAATGAGAAAAAAAAGATAGAGTTTACTGATACATCCATGTTACCAATTTGTCTCTGTTGCTAGAAAAATGGTGGTGAAGAAAGTCTGAAGTTAAATAATATTAACTAATGCACATCCATTTAAGAAAAATTATTATAAGAATAATGTCGCATACTTGTGGGTTAAGAAGTGTAGATGTTGTTGAATGGCTGTAATTTTTGGTAAAACTAGTTGTGGTTCTATCTTGTCAAAACTGGTGTCATGACATGCATTCTGCTGTTGTGAAGTCTTTCCTTATGCAGGCCTTCCTTTACCTGATGTCAAGGCCGATGTCATGACATTCGCAGCTGTTCGTTCTTTTCTATTACTATTTATGGTTATGTGATCTGATAAGATCCTATGCGCTTTATTTGGTAATGATGGATTCTGATCTGTTTCAAGGATGTCTTGGATGATTATTATTATTAGTTCCTTGATTTATGGAGATTAGTTTTATTAGGGTTAAAACTATTTTGTGGATCCAAGGCCCAGCTGCTGTATTGTATGAAGGCTATTTATTCCACGCAGGTGCTGCTGTTGACGTTAGGGTTTTTGTTTGAGAAACTTTTAGAGTTCTTTGTTTTTAAGTCTTTCGTTGTAGCTTTCTTGTAAGCCAAACAATCATCATGATGATTGTCTTGGTCTAGGAGTTTTGTTTTTGAGTTGTAAGAAGTACTCAAAGCTTTTAAGCAAAAGTACTATTGTACTTGATCAAAGCTTTTAAGCAAGATCAAGTTGTGTCCTTGAAGAGTGTCTTCTTTTGTTATTCGCTGGTTAGTTTTCATCACTGCTGTGATTGAGGGGGAGTGAGTAGGATCTCTGGTCTAAGTTGTTTAGATTGAAGTTGCATTGGGTAGATATTAAGTGAAAGGCGTAATCTTGATTTGTATTACCTTTAATTGATATTACTTATAGTGGACTTCCTCCCTGGCTTGGTAGCCCCCAGATGTAGGTGTGTTTGCACCGAACTGGGTTAACAACTTTCCTGTGTTGTTTATCTGTTTACTCTTTGTTCTTTTGTTTAAAAACGTTCAGATAGTAATGTCGTGACATCCTGTTAGACATCACGTGTCTGAGTCCAGAATTTCAATTGGCATCAGAGCAGGCACCCTGCCTGTTTTTACTGGGTGAGATCTAGGGACAGTATTTTCTGGTACTATGGACAAAGAAGGTGGTGGATTTGTGATTAGACCACCCATTCTGGATGGTTCTAATTATGATTATTGGAAACCTCGCATGGTGGCTTTTCTGAAATCCGTGGATAGTAAAGCATGGAGAGCTGTGAACAAAGGATGGGAACATCCTGTTATTACTGATAAAGATGGCAAGAAAACTCTTAAACCAGAGGAAGAATGGGACAAAGATGAAGAGGCATTGGCGCTTGGCAACTCTAAAGCCTTAAATGCTTTATTCAATGGAATTGACAGGAATATTTTCAGACTGGTGCACCAGTGTGAACTAGCCAAAGATGTCTGGGATACCCTCAAGACTACTCATGAGGGCACCTCCAAAGTGAAGATGTCAAGACTTCAACTGCTAACTACAAAGTTTGAAAATCTAAGGATGAGGGATGATGAAAGTATTAAGGATTTTCATATGAATATACTGGATATTGCTAATACCTCAGGAGCTTTGGGAGAGAAAATGTCTGATGAAAAGCTGGTGAGAAAAATTCTTAGATCCCTACCTAAGAGATTTGATATGAAAGTTACAGCTATAGAAGAGGCACAGGACATCAGCAAAATGAAGGTAGAAGAGTTAATTGGATCTCTTCAAACCTTTGAGATGGGAATCAATAAAAATTCTGAAAAGAAGAACAAAAGCATAGCTTTTGTGTCCAACTCTCAAGAAGAAGTAGAGGAAAGTAGAGAAGAGAATCTATCTGAATCTATAGCTATGCTTGGCAAACAATTCAACAAAATTATGAGAAGAATGGATCAGAAGCCAAGACCTAATGCCAAGAACATCTCATCTGACATCAATAGATCTTATGACTCTGGCAGAAGAGCTAAACCAGAAGAAAAGTACAATCACAGCAAAGGGATTCAATGTCATGGATGTGAAGGGTATGGACATATTAGAGCTGAATGCCCTACTTATCTCAAGAAACAAAAGAAAGGATTGTCAGTCTCCTGGTCTGATGAAGATTCTGAGAGTGATTTTGAAGAAGAATCAGCCAAACATGTCACAGCCCTTACTGGAGTTTGCAATTCTGATGAAGATTCTAGTGAAGATGAGCTATCCTTTGAAGAGCTGGCAACCTCCTACAGAAAGCTGTGTATCAGAAGTGCTGAAGTGTGTCAACAAGGTGAAAAGCAGAAGAAATACATAGCTCAGTTGGAGGCTGATAACAAAGGGCTTAGTGAAACTATATCTGAACTGAATAGTGAAATTATCATGTTACAATCCAAACTTGATCAGATGTCAAAATCTGTAAAAATGTTGAACAGTGGCACGGATATGTTGGAGGAGATTTTGCAGGTTGGAAAAAGTTCAGGAGATATGTCTGGTATAGGATTTGTTAGTGCAAAGAAACATTCCCAAGATAGTAGCAGAACTAAACCTGAAGCTGAGATGTTGAAACCGATGTCAAAATATGTGACTCAACATCACGAGAAAAGTGAAATGAAATGAAAGTTTCAAAGATGGATATGTCATTACTGTGGGAGATTTGGACACATTAAGCCTTTTTGCTTCAGATTATATGGATACCCAGATCAAGCTCCTTACTACAAACCTAAGCAGATCATGCCCATCCAGAAGCAACAATGGAAACCTAAAAATATGGCTTTAATAGCCCATACATCTCTTAGAGTTTCAGCCAAAGAAGACTGGTATTTTGACAGTGGATGTTCCAGACACATGACTGGACTCAAGAATCTGCTTGTTGATATCAAGAGTCATTCTACTAGTTATGTAACCTTTGGTGATGGAGCTAAAGGAGAAATCAAAGGAGTTGGAAAATTAGACTGTTCAGGAGTGCCAAATTTAGAAGGTGTTTTGTTGGTCAAAGGCCTGACTGCTAATCTTATAAGCATCAGTCAACTCTGTGACCAAGGATACCAAGTCAACTTCACTAAAGCTGAGTGTTTGGTTACTAATGAAGAAAAGGAAGTAGTAATGAGGGGTGTCAGATCCAAAGATAACTGCTACTTGTGGGTGTCTCATGAATCCAGCTATTCTACTGTATGCTCTAAGGAAGAAGAAGCAAAGCTGTGGCACCAAAAACTTGGTCACCTTCATCTAAGAGGTATGAAAAGGATTATTTCTCTGGAAGCTGTGAGAGGAATTCCTAAGCTACAGATTGATGAAGGAAGAATATGTGGTGAATGTCAGGTAGGAAAACAAACCAGGATGTCACATCCAAAGGTTACACATCTGACTACTTCCAGAGTTCTTGAACTGCTACATATGGACTTGATGGGACCAATGCAAATAGAAAGTCTTGGAGGAAAGAAATATGCTTATGTGGTGGTAGATGACTACTCCAGATACACTTGGGTAAATTTCATCAGAGAAAAATTAGATGTGTTTGATATTTTCAAGGACCTATGTCAAAGAGTTCAAAGAGAAAAAGAAAATGGTGTTGTGAGAATTAGGAGTGATCATGGAAAGGAATTTGAGAATCAAAAGTTTGCTGATTTCTGCTCCTCTGAAGGAATACATCATGAATTTTCTTCCCCTATTACTCCACAGCAAAATGGGGTTGTTGAAAGAAAAAATAGAACTATTCAAGAATCAGCCAGAGCCATGATCCATGCTAAGAATCTTCCTATCTACTTCTGGGCTGAAGCCATGAATACTGCTTGTTATGTCCATAATAGAGTTACCTTAAGAAAAGGAACCTCTACCACCCTATATGAGATCTGGAAGGGAAGAAAACCCACTGTCAAATACTTCCATGTGTTTGGTAGTAAGTGTTACATTCTTGCTGATAGAGATCACCGAAGGAAGATGGATCCCAAGAGTGATGAAGGAATCTTTCTGGGCTACTCTACGAACAGTAGAGCCTATCGAGTGTTCAACTCAAGAACCAGAATAATAATGGAGTCCATAAATGTTGTGGTTGATGATGACCACAATCAAGCGGATGTCACAGAAGATGTCGGAACATTCTGGGATATTACAGCTGAAGGATCTACCAGAGAAGATGATTGCAGTCCTACTATCACAGAATCTGAGACTGAACTTCCTAACAAGAGTCCATCAATAAGAGTTCAAAAAAATCATCCTAGTGAACTTATTATAGGTGATCTCAACAGTGGAATTACTACAAGGTCAAGGGAAGTGGTTTCAAACTCTTGTTTTGTGTCAAAAATTGAACCTAAAAATGTCAAGGAAGCCTTAACAGATGAGTTCTGGATTAATGCCATGCAGGAAGAACTAGGCCAGTTTGAAAGGAATGAAGTATGGGAGCTGGTACCAAGACCTAAAGGTACTAATGTCATTGGAACAAAATGGGTTTACAAGAACAAGTCAGATGAACTGGGAACTGTTGTCAGAAACAAAGCAAGGCTAGTTGCTCAAGGATACACTCAAGTTGAAGGAATTGACTTTGATGAAACCTTTGCTCCAGTTGCTAGACTTGAGTCAATTAGATTACTGCTAGGAGTTGCTTGTATTCTAAAATTCAAACTATATCAGATGGATGTGAAGAGTGCTTTCTTGAATGGATACCTGAGTGAGGAAGTTTATGTGGAGCAACCTAAAGGTTTTGCTGATCCAAATCATCCTGACTATGTGTACAAACTAAGAAAAGCTCTTTATGGCCTAAAACAAGCCCCTAGAGCTTGGTATGAGAGACTAACTGAGTTTCTTACTGGTAATGGGTACAGGAAAGGAGGAATAGATAAAACTCTCTTTGTTAAAGATGAAGGAGAAAAGATCCTGATTGCTCAAATCTATGTGGATGATATTGTGTTTGGGGGGATGTCAGACAAGATGACTAGACATTTTGTTGATCAGATGCAATCAGAATTTGAAATGAGTCTAGTTGGAGAATTAACTTATTTTCTTGGGCTGCAAGTTAAACAGATGGAAGACTCAATCTTTCTCTCTCAGAGTAAGTATGCTAAAAACATTGTTAAAAAGTTTGGAATGGAAAATGCTTCTCACAAAAGAACACCAGCTCCTACTCACTTAAAGTTGTCCAAAGATGAAAAGGGAACCAGTGTTGATCAAAGTTTGTATAGAAGCATGATAGGAAGTCTGTTGTATCTCACAGTCAGTAGACCTGATATTGCTTTTGCTGTTGGGCTGTGTGCTAGGTATCAAGCAGATCCTAAGATCAGCCATATCAACCAAGTCAAGAGGATCCTGAAATATGTGAATGGTACTTGTGAATATGGAATGCTCTACTCTCATGGGTGTGAACCTATTCTCACTGGATATTGTGATGCAGATTGGGCTGGAAGTGCTGATGACAGAAAAAGTACTTCAGGAGGATGTTTCTTCTTGGGTAATAATCTTATTTCATGGTTCAGCAAGAAACAAAATTGTGTGTCCTTGTCCACTGCAGAGGCAGAATACATTGCAGCAGGAAGTAGTTGCTCTCAGCTTGTTTGGATGAAACAAATGTTAACAGAATACAATGTCACACAAGATGTCATGACATTATATTGTGACAACTTAAGTGCCATTAACATTTCAAAGAATCCCATTCAGCATAGCAGGACCAAGCACATTGATATTAGACATCATTACATTAGAGATCTTGTTGAAGATAAAATAATTGCCTTGGAACATGTTGCTACAAACCTTCAATTGGCTGACATTTTCACAAAAGCCTTGGATGCAAGTCAATTTGAAAATCTAAGAAGCAAACTAGGCATTTGTCTTTGTGAAGGATTATAGCAATTAATTGGGTGTGGGGCCAGCAATATTTCTCTCTCCAAATCTTTGATATCATTACACATTAAAGTGTATTTCCCCCCCTTTTACAAGTTACCCAAACGGTTTCCATTCCTCCTAAACCTCTCCTCCACACTCACGCTATCTCTCTGTGTTGCTGCATTCACAATCCCTTACCCAGCTTTCCACTTTCTCTCACCATGTCTCAGAGTTCTCCCTCAAAGAAATCTTCTCCTACCTCTGAAATAGCATCAGGTTCTAGGGCACCAAATGTTGTGAGTGATCAAGATGTTGTGCTGGATGTTATGCCTTTGAACTCTGTTCCTGCTACCGATACTGTTTGTAATCCACCAAGAAAGATGCATGCAAGAAAATCAACTGGGGGATCTGTTCCTGAAACCTTTTCTGTTCAAGGTAGAGAGGGTTCTGCTTATGTTCACAATGCGATCGCAGGTATTGTCACAAGAATCTTGAATGAAGGGCACAAGGTTGATGGGATATCTGTTCCTCTAGCCCAGATGTCTGCCTCTAAGAACAGCAAAGATGATCAAGATGGTCAAGATGATGCTAGCAAAGATCAGGGTGATGTTGAGACATCGGTTGATAACACTGATGAGAAGAACCCAGGTGCCAAAGAAGTTGAGACATCTGAAGCTATTAATGTTGAAACATCTGGTACTAAAGATGCTGAAGTTCTTGAGCCTGAGAAAGCTGAAGAGGTTCCTGTTGCTGCTTCTAAAGAAACCCCTAATGAAGGTCCTACTGTGCATGATGTTGTGAATCTGGATGATCTGGATGATTCTATTGACATTGCTGATGATGAACTCATCTCTAGCATCTCTCATAGAGTCAAGACTCGTAAGGGCAAACAGGCTTGTGATCAAGATTTCTCCAAACCTCAGGTTACTCCTCAAAAGAAGGTCACTATAAAGAAGGTCAAGAAGGTCCTTGCTGAACCTTCAACCACAGGGAGCAAGGCTACTGTGAAGAAGAGGAAGGAAAGAAGTGTTTCTGTCCCAGAAGATGATGTCTTAAGTGATGTCCCTGACATCCCATCTAAGAAGAAGATTGCTGTCACAAAGTCCTCCACAAAGGTTCGTGATGTTCCTTTGGATAACATTTACTTGCACTATGCTTCAAATGCTATCCAGTGGAAGTTTGTCTATCAAAGAAGGCTGGCTCTGGAAAGAGAATTAGCAAATGATGCTCTGGAATGTCAAGAGGTCATGAAGCTCATCAAGGCTGCAGGTTTGATTAAAACTGTTACTCATTTTTCAAAGTGTTATGAAATGCTGGTGAAGGAATTTATTGTGAATTTGTCTCAAGATTGTGGTGATGGAACAACTGATGATTTTCATAAGGTGTATGTTAGAAGAAAGTGTATAGATTTTTCCCTGCTGTTATCAACCTATATCTAGGTAGAGATGCTGAGGCTCAACCTGAGCTTGAAGTGACTGATAATGAGGTTTGCAAGGTAATCACTGGTGGTAAGGTTAAGAAGTGGCCCATAAAGAGCAAACTGTTTGCTAGTTCTCTTAATGTCAGGTATGCATTGCTGCACAAAATTGGTGCTGCTAACTGGGTGCCTACCAATCACACTTCCACCATTGCTGTTGGCCTAGGAAGATTCATATATGCTGTGGGAACCAAGACAAAATTTGACTATGGGACCTACATATTTGATCAAACTATGAGGCATGTTGGTACCTCTGCTACCAAGCTTCCCATTGCTTTCCCATCTTTGATATGTGGAATAATCCTCAAGCGACACCCTGAGATTCTAAAAAGTAAAGATTCTGTATGTAAGAGGGAGAGTGCTTTGTCTTTTCACTATAAGCTGCTGCAGAGGTCTGATGACAAGACATCTGCTGGGACATCACAACCCAGCAAATCTGTGAACAAAGCTCTTCTTATTGCTGAGCTAAAAGAGACTTGTCAAGAGTTGGACAACAGGAAGCTGAAACTTGAAAATCTCATCCACAGTCTTGAGCAGTCTACAGATGATGATCTTGCTGGTGAAAAGGGTGGTGACAATATGGATGAAGACAAAGAGGCTGAGGAAGAAGCTGAGGAAGAGGCTGAGGGTGCTGAGAGTGGGAGTAGTGATGCTGCTGAATGGACTAGTAGCTCAAGTGATGACAATCCTGGTGGCTCTAGTGACGAAGACAGTGATGGGTCTGATGATTAGCTCTGCTGAGCTGAATATGTTTTGGCTCCTTTTGTGGCTAAAAAGGGGGAGTAATTGGTAGTGGTAGTGTAGTGGTAGTGGTTGTTTTGTTGTAATGGTTGTTCTGTTATTTTGGTGATCTTTTGGTTTTTTTTGGACATGGTTGTTTTGTGGTTTTTTTGGGTTTTCTCTGGTTCTCCCTGACAATGACAAGTGGTTTCTATAACAGTTGATTAAGTAGATGTTTTCTGGTTTTCTGGTGATTAATCAAGTTGCTGTCAGAATTTATTTTTCTGTTACAGAATTTATTTTTCTGTTGTTGGCTGCTGTGTATGCTCTGATATCTGTTTACATCTATTAGTGTTTTAGCCAAAAATTTGCCAAAGGGGGAGTTTGTAGATGTTGTTGATTGGCTGTAATTTTTGGTAAAACTAGTTGTGGTTCTATCTTGTCAAAACTGGTGTCATGACATGCATTCTGCTGTTGTGAAGTCTTTCCTTATGCAGGCCTTCCTTTACCTGATGTCAAGGCCGATGTCATGACATTCGCAGCTGTTCGTTCTTTTCTATTACTATTTATGGTTATGTGATCTGATAAGATCCCATGCGCTTTATTTGGTAATGATGGATTCTGATCTGTTTCAAGGATGTCTTAGATGATTATTATTATTAGTTCCTTGATTTATGGAGATTAGTTTTATTAGGGTTAAAACTATTTTGTGGATCCAAGGCCCAGCTGCTGTATTGTATGAAGGCTATTTATTCCACGCATGTGCTGCTGTTGATGTTAGGGTTTTTGTTTGAGAAACTTTTAGAGTTCTTTGTTTTTAAGTCTTTCGTTGTAGCTTTCTTGTAAGCCAAACAATCATCATGATGATTGTCTTGGTCTAGGAGTTTTGTTTTTGAGTTGTAAGAAGTACTCAAAGCTTTTAAGCAAGAGTACTATTGTACTTGATCAAAGCTTTTAAGCAAGATCAAGTTGTGTCCTTGAAGAGTGTCTTCTTTTGTTATTCGCTGGTTAGTTTTCATCACTGCTGTGATTGAGGGGGATTGAGTAGGATCTCTGGTCTAAGTTGTTTAGATTGAAGTTGCATTGGGTAGATATTAAGTGAAAGGCGTAATCTTGATTTGTATTACCTTTAATTGATATTACTTATAGTGGACTTCCTCCCTGGCTTGGTAGCCCCCAGATGTAGGTGTGTTTGCACCGAACTGGGTTAACAACTTTCCTGTGTTGTTTATCTGTTTACTCTTTGTTCTTTTGTTTAAAAACGTTCAGATAGTAATGTCGTGACATCCTGTTAGACATCACGTGTCTGAGTCCAGAATTTCAAGAAGTTATACATGGAGAGGTTTATAAAAAAATGTTTGAAAAAACCAACTCTGCAGTTATACACGTCTTTTTTTAATTACTATACACATATTGGAAAAAAACTGCATCTTCTTATTATTATTTCATTTTAAAAATTAAATAAATTGCATTTAAAAGGGTAAAATAGGAATGAAAATAGGCCAATCCAAAATGCTCTATCCCCTCTATATATAGTTATAGATAAATAAAAAGAAAAGACGCGCCTTAACATTAAAGAAATAATATATATGTTGGTGCTGAGGTTCGAACCCATGAAAGTTGTATGGTTTTACCACAATTAGTTGCTCAACCGTTGCTATATACAATTAATTTTTAATCAAAAAACAAAAATAATATGGTAGCGCCTTATTTTAGAGATGTCACCATGGTATAGTGAAAAATCGTGGTGACTACGACGTTGTTGTTTATGCGTTTTGTAGTAGTGATTGAATTAGTATATGCATTAAATATCACTGACAATTTGCTTTCATCACCTATCACCACTGCAACTTCCTTCTCTCTCAGCTTTCTAACCCTTATTGACTTTTGAACTACAGTCCACGACCTATCATTCTTATTTTTCAGTTATGATCAATTGTCCTCGCCCGTCTTGAGCTTCACATACAATGACATTCTTTTACTTTTTTTTGATGGATGAGTTTGTCTAAACATCCCTCTTCTTAATGATCAAATCTTTCACAATTAATACACAAAAGTTGCAGTCATTCGTATTCCATCATGTACTTCCCTCCTTTAATGGTGAACATGGTTAGAAGTGAGAAAATTAAACCGTTCCAACACTTGACAAAAAATACAAAAAATAAATCTAAAAGCATGAGAAAATTAAACTGATCCAACCAACCACATTGGATTTTGTCTAAAAATTATGCCTATGCCGAAAGCTGCTCCATTAACGTGTTTATTTCTTTATTGCATGTAGTATGAAGGAAGTGTAGAATTTGAAAGATGTAGTTTAAGGATTTGAGAGAGACCAACACTTTTATTGTTTTTATTTATATGATTTTGAATGTAGGGAATTGTGTTCGGTAGTACTATGGTAGAGTAAAATATATATAACAAAAACTGCTCCATTGAGTGTTAATTATATGCACTTTTACATTTTTTTTATAGAAAATATTAAACACACACACACACACACACACACACACACACACACACACACACACACACACACACACACACACACACATATATATATATATATATATATATATATATATATATATATATATATATATATATATATATGACTTTGAAACTACCTCACATGTCATAACTATCTTCTTTTAATTTGCAAACATGAATGTGTAAGGATACTTCGTTCTATTTGCAAACATATATATGTAAGAATACTTTTTCATACGAGATTCTTAACTATTCATAAAAATCGATAGTGAGTAAAGCAAGGCATGTGATTTATCAGAAGGATGTCAAGTATCTGTATCAAACTCCATTGATAGGATAAATGTTGTGAGAGGCTTTTGCTGCATTGAAATTTTGAATCAATTTACTAGTATGTATCTATTAAAGGAATAAAATTTACTATTCTATCAACAATCCTAATATCCGAATTTCACCACATACTCTAATTCAACATTATTATTAGTATTTGCTATTAAATAACTTCATTACATGATATACAATATTATTCGTTATCTAGCTCATGAGTTGTGTTGCATGTTTCACATGATTTATGAAAACTTTTAATCTCATTACTCGTGAGATTGATATTTTTCCTATCACTTGCTATTATATTGGTTGCATATACTTGCACACATAATTCAAAGAAACATGACATAATCAAGAGCAAGATAAAAGTATTCAATGACTTCATCAAAACAATATAAATTCTAAATATGGGGTGTTACAATGATCACGATCCTGAGACCGTTGTAGCATATTGGAAAGTGCACGCACTATCGCAAATGTTAGTTAAATCAACCGTTGTGATAGACCTAGAAGTCCTGGTTCAATTCTCAGCAGCAACATTTTAGAACATAAATTACAATTCATCACAGTTGCATTAGGTAATTGTTGTGGTAAGTACCCATAATTTATTATATACTATGTAGATTGCTTGTTTTTTCAGACACCTCATTAAAGAAATACAACCATTTAAATTAGTGAAGAAGTATATAATCTAAAATTAAACTATTCTTGAAAACCAGCTTAAACAAACCACTGTTTTCCAAATTGCATGTCTCTCACCATTCATTTTCTGCTATTTAACACATAAAATGTGGTTCAATTGTATGATTTCTTCATTGCATCGATTCCTTCGATTCTAGTTTAATTTGAACAATATCAATTTATTGACTGTGTCTACCTCATTGTTGTTGCTTATCATCGTGATTGTTATGATAACTTGTCGTCATAACAATCACTATGATAAGCGACGACAATGAGGTAGACCCAACCAATAATTAGATTTTATTTAAATTAAACTATAAGAGAAGATATCGATGTATTCAAGGAATCAGGTCATTAAATCATATTATAAATGCTAAAGAGCGCGAAATAAATGATGAGATGCAAGTAATCCGAAAACATTGATTTATATAAATTGGTTTTCAAATATAACTTAATTTTCAGATTATAAGTTTCTATGCCAATTTAAATGAATGTATTTTTAATGAAATGTTATTGAAACAAACAATCTACATATCATATGATAAACTTAATTTCATCTACTGTAAACCTGTATTAGAATTTAAAGAATAAAATATTGGTAAGTCACATGAAGCCTCTTTCTTGAAACTTAGCAATGTCTTATTCTTGTTTTGATAAGAACATTTGTCAACATCAACAACATACAACACAAGAGATACATGCAACAACATAAAAAAAAACATACATTTTATGACGCACCTCATGGTTAGAAGTGAGAAAATTAAACCGTTCCAACACATGACAAAAAATACAAAGAAAATAGATCTAAAAGCATGAGAAAATTAAAACGATCCAACCAACCACCTTGAATTTTGTTTAAAAATTCTGCCCATGCCGAAAGCTGCTCTATTAACGAGTCTATTTCTTTGTTGCATGTAGTAGGAAGGAAGTGTAGAATTTGAATGATGTAGTTTAAGGATTCGAGCGAGACCAACACTTTTATTGTTTTTGTTTACATGATTTTGAAAGGAGAGAATTGTGTTCTGTAGTACTATGGTAAAGTAAAATACATATAACAAAAATTGTTCCATCGAGTATTAATTATATGCACTTTTACATTTTTTTAAGAAAATATTAAAAAAATTAAGTAAGATACATATATATATATATATATATATATATATATATATATATATATATATATATATATAAATGTATTTTATTTAAAAAATTACTAATAAATATTTCAATATAATTTTATACAAATAATTTACTTCTTTATGCAAGTAATCCGAAAACATTGATTTATATAAGTTGGTTTTCAAATATAACTTAATTTTCAGATTTTAAGTTTCTATGTCATTTTAAATGAATGTATTTTCAGTAAAATGTTAATGAAACAAACAATCTACATATCATATAATAAACTAAATTTCATCTACTGTAAACCTGTATTATAATTTAAAGAATAAAATATTGGTAAGTCACAAGAAGCCTCTTTCTTGAAACTTAGCAATGTCTTATTCTTATTTTGATAAGAACATTTGTCAACAACAACAACAACACAACAAATACATGCAACAAAAAAAAAAACATACATTTTGTGACGCACCTCATGGTTAGAAGTGAGAAAATTAAACCGTTCTAACACTTGACAAAAAATACAATGAAAATAAATCTAAAAGCATGAGAAAATTAAACCGATCCAACCAACCACCTTGGATTTTGTCTAAAAATTCCGCCCATGCCGAAAGCTCCTCCATTGACGTGTCTATTTCTTTGTTGCATGTAGTAGGAAAGAAGTGTAGAATTTGAAAGTGTAGTTTAAGGATTCGAGAGAGACCAACACTTTTATTGTTTTTGTTTACATGATTTTGAATGGAGGGAATTGTGTTCGGTAGAACTATGGTAAAGTAAAATATATAACAAAAACTGCTCCATCGAGTGTTAATTATATGCGCTTTTACATTTTTTTTAAAAGATATTAAAAAAATTAAGTAAGATACACGCGCGCACCCTCACACACACACACACACACACACACACACATATATATATATATATATATATATATATATATATATATATCATCACCACATGTCATAAGTATCTTCTTTTAATTTGCAAACATGAATGTGTAAGGATACTTTTTTTTATTTGCAAACATAAATATGTAAGAATACTTTTTATATGAGATTATTAACTATTCTTAAAAATAGATAGTGAGTAAAGTTAGGCATGTGATTTATCAGAAGGATGTCAAGTATATGTATCCAACTCCATTGATAGGATAAATGTTGTGAGAGGCTTTTAATGCATTGAATTTTTTTTATCAATTTACTAGTATGTATCTATTAAAGGAATAAAATTTACTATTCCATCAACAATCCTAATATCCGAACATCATCACATACTTTAATTCAACATTATTATTAGGATTTGCTATTATATAACCTCATTACATGATATACAATATTATTCTTTAGCTAGCTCATGAATTGAGATACAAGTAATCTGAAAACATTGATTTATATAAGTTGGTTTTCAAATATAACTTAATTATCAGATTTTAAGTTTTTATGTCAACCAAGAGCAAGATAAAAGTATTCAATGACTTTCTTGGGATAGTTTGTCTATGCATAAGAATGAGGGAGGCATGTGTTTATAAAATTTACAATTCAGCTATGATGTGCTTGACAAATAATATTAGAAGTTTATGACTAGCTTAGGTAACTTGATCACACGTCTCTTCTCAAGGAAAAATATTTTCCTAGTTGTGACTTTCTCAAGTCAGTCATTAGGCACAACCCCAACCATGTGGGACATAGCATTTGAGTTTCAAGTTTGTTGTTAAAGGTGTGTATAGATCGAGCATTGGATCTAAAAAATCTTTTTCGGTTTGGGGTCAACCATAGCTCTACGATAGTACATTGATGACTAACTCGTGCCAAACCAACCCTATAATAGGCAAGTCAAAAGTTTTTGATCTCATTCTTAATAATGAAGAAACAATTAAATACTAATTTGTTCATACTCTCTTTGGAGGAAATGAAGCAGAGAAAATACTTCAAACCCCACTGTTTGAAGTTGGTTAGGATGACAAAGTCATGTTGAAGTTTGAAAATAATGACAAATTTTCGGTATGTAATGTATATCGCTATTGCACAAATGAGACTATTGATACAATTCATTTACGTGTTAGCAGGAAATGACAACTAATTTGGAGTGTAAAGATCCCTCTAAGGGTCAATTTTCTCTCTCTAAATGTTGCTTAGAAATTGTGCGTCGACAAAAAGAAATCTCGTAGACAAAGGCATTCAATGTCCAACTAATTATGGTCTATGTGTTGAGGTGGATTGAATATGATAAACATTTATTCTTGCATTTTTCGTAAGAGTGTCAAGTGTTGGAAGAAAGTGATACTTAGACCTATCATGCAATAGACGACGAGTTATACCTTTTTGCAACAATACCGTTTTTTTCTTTTACGAGTTCTACATTAGGACCAAAAAGCTTTATTGTCACCCATATTGTGGAGTATTTGAAAGTGTAGGAATAACTACATATGGAACCAAATAAAAAAAATCAACAAACACTATTTATGATCACGCATATTTCCTTTTGTTGGAATGGAGAAATACATAACACCCTAGCCGAATCCTACAACCAAAGCTCAAAACCCTACACATATCTCTTGGACAAAATCTTTTGTAGGTCGTTTTAAATGTAACACCAACACATCTTTCCCCCAACTCATAATAAGGTAGAATTGAAACATGTATATGAGATAAAGAATGACAATTTGTGTTAGCTTGAAATGAGTGGTTTTCTCATACACATATGTTGATATGGGGGAGGTCTTATGCCTTCATTTAGTCCCCAAATGGGTACATGACCTTGATCTTAATTGAAGTGGACTTTAAGCTCGATTTTAGTGTTATTATCAATGAATGCATATGTTTGTTAGCATTTCACCATATGATCTCATATGTTAAGTTTGTTAAAAGGCAAACTAAGGAAGTTATTTATGCTTTGACATGAGGAGAATACATTAGGAGATTTTATTTACGCTTTGACTCAATAAAATATTTATAAAAAACTGAACCAAACCAAACCATAGTAATTTGGTTTGGTTCAATTTTTTTTTTAAAAGTCAACCGAACCAAATCAAATCGCACGAATTTTTTTCTTGTGGTTCGGATATTTTTTTATCAAAACCGCACAACAAACACCTCTACCACATATCACACTGTATTTTTGTTGGAGCAACACGTGTATTCTACAAGATTTAATTGTTTGTGATTTGGATCCTACTCGACCCACATGTAACCCGTCTTCTAAAAGCAAAGTTTCTCGAGTTGAGAGAAAGGAAATCGAAAGCCAAACCCAAAACCCAAAGTAGTTACTTCTTCACCACCACCACCGAGGGAAAACCCAAAGAAGCATACCAATCTATCAACCAATCCTGGCTTCTTCAGATACATGGAAACGCCTCTTCCCAGCACGAAGAACCAGTAGACGAATTCTTCCACCATTACCAACAATGCTCAACATCAACCTCTTCAAGTTCTGCTCCTTTCTCAGAATCCTCGGCTACTCCATGATCCTCTTGTTCGCCGCCATCGTTTCTCTCACCTACTACGCCGTCGTTTTCGTCACATGGGGCCCACTCCTCTTTCCTTCTTTCTCCTTCTTAGCTTTCTTCATTCTCCTCATCTTTCACACTCTCGTAAACTCCCTCACTCTCTCTCACATCGATTCTAATTAATTTCTCTAATTCGATTAATTAAGCAATTAATTAAGTGATTAATTTGATAATTTGCTTGTAGCTTGTGCTATTAACTTGGTCTTATTCTATGGCGGTTCTCAAAGATCCAGGTTCTGTTCCTCAAAATTGGAGACCGCATCAACAGTTTTTACAGGTGGAGGTAGATGATCACCGCAATTTACATGTTGCAGTTCCGCCACCTTCCGGAGAGTTCGAGGAGGCGGCGGAAACAACAGCAACATCCTCCGTCGGTTACTGTAGTAGATGCCAAAGCGCCAGGCCGCCGCGTTGTCATCACTGCTCTATTTGTAACTTTTTTTTTTCTTCATTTCTAAATTTGTTGTTTAAATCAATTAGGTTTTGCTCTTCATTTTTTTTTTTCCAATCAATCATGTTTCACCTTAGTTTGTTACTAATATAGCATTAATTAGTTTACGACGATGTTGTGGTGAATGTGTGGTAAAACTCGACAAGATAAAATTAGAAATGAAAATATTAGGGAGTGTTGGGGAAGGGCCTATAATAGAGAAGATGGTGGAAAATAGACTTAGGTGCTTTGGGCATGTGGAGAGAAGACTGGTAGATTACATAGTAAGGAGGGTAGACTAGATGGAGATAAGACAAACAATTGCAGGAAGACTAGAAAGACTACAAGAGAAGTTATTAAGAAAATCTCGAGATAAATGATTTGGATAGAAAAATAGTCCTTGATAAAACATTATGGCAAAAGTTGATCCATGTAGCCGACCCCACCTATCGTCCAATAAAAAACCAACAATATATTGTTGCATCAAAATAATTTAAAAATATAAATATGATTTGACGGAATATACGTCGGTGATTGGTTGTTAGTGCATATCCTATTTTCTTTTAGTTTATTATTACGAACATGTCATATGAAATGTGTTGCTAATTTTTCTTAGGTCAAAGGTGTGTTCTTAAGATGGATCATCATTGTATTTGGGTGGTGAACTGTGTTGGGGCACGAAATTACAAGTATTTTCTTCTCTTCTTGGTAAATCTTTCTTACTTTTTATCCCTTAATACCATATGTAATTGTAGTAGGCATTTGTTTCTTTTGTTCTAATAAATTTTCAATTGTCAATTCTTTAAGCCATTGCTTTTGTGAATCTATTCATTGAAATGGCTAGGTAAACATTTGTTTATCTTAAAGTTATTGGCATATAATACTGAAATTTTACTAAGAGATTTGTGGGTTTTTACATTAGTAGAACTGCTATATCAGTATTCAATGATTATATATCCTTTGCTAACACGAACAAAAAGTATAAGCAATTCTGTTAGAAGAAGTTGAATGACTTGACTTGCTACTTCTAGTATGCTATTCCTAACTTTTGCCCCCACCATTTGTAGCTGTATACATTCCTCGAGACAACACTGGTTTGCTTAGCTCTGATACCTAATTTTATTAGATTCTTTGGGGGAACCAACTCAACCAAGACTCATAAATTGTCTCCCGGGGCCTTTTCTGCTATTTTCTTGACTTCTAGTAAGTATACGTAATTTTCTTGTATATAAACCAAGTTACTCAGTCTAGCTTTTTATTGCATTGTCGTGACTGTTATTGCTCCTTACAGATTGATTGCCTTGATGCAGTTCTCAATTTAGCTTTTGCGTTGAGTCTTCTCTGTTTCGTAGTTATGCATTTATCTCTTCTGTTAAGCAACACAACTTCAGTAGAGGTAATCAATACATTTTTTTGTTTTTTTATTTACCTCTTTTAAATTGGATAGGGCTTATGCTATTGTTTATGCACCAATATCGTCAAACTATGCCTCAGACCCAACATATTCTTGTTCTATTGACGTAGAAATCATGCAATGCTTATTTTAGGCTTTTACAACAGAATCATCAAAACCGTTGTCATCTTTGTTGACGACATGGTCGGGTTAAGTATTTGGGGGCTATTTTTTGTTTAACTTAGTTATTTGTTCAACTATCTGTTCGTTGTTGGCTCATTGATATTGACCTTTACAAAAGTCTGGTACAGTAACTTCTAGGTAATTTTCAAAACAATATGGCATTATTTTCAAAAAACTAAGATATCAGCCTTGTACGATCTTAATTATTCTTCCTGCAGCTCAGTGCTTTCTTTTATCTAAAAAGATCATTTGGGAAAATAATGTTTTAGGTTCATGAAAAGAAAAAAGGAATCAGGTGGAGGTATGACTTGGGAAGGAAGAAAAATTTTGAGCAGGTAATATCGAATATTTTGTAGCCAAAGACTATTCAAAATGATGGTGAAACAACAAAGTAAAATTGTTTCACAATATTTAACTATTTATTATATATGTGAGTTAAAACTTAATAAAGTAAAATAAAAAAAATGTGTTCTTTAAATATCTCTGGCTCAAGTGTATGAACACTACTCGTAAAAAGAAAGTGTATGAACACTAAGCAAGAATTAGTTAAGTGAGGAGTAATGTAACATTGTTTCAACTTTCAAGAGCTACTTTAGAGGTTTCTTTCCATGAATGAAGTTATAGGGAACAGAAGTAAAGTAATGATATAATGTTCAATTCCTATTTTTTCAGATTTTCTGTGCTTACAAGTTACAAGATTAACTTGGCATTTCAGAGGATTCTTAAACCAAGAGAAAAGGAAAAGCGAGAGGGAGATAGAGAATGAATGACATAATGTAAAGTATAAAAATGCTATTCCATACGGGTTAGAATCCTGTCCATTTCTCAAAAGAAATGGAGAGCTCTATTTGGAGAGAGAAAGGAAAGACACCAAGTAGATAGTCCTCATTCACTAACTCTAACTTCCTTATAACAGAAATTCACTCATGCCACCTCCTTTCCACACTTTCTCTTTGCCAGCTCCCCAGTCACACCTTTCCCCTTGTTTTTCCTTACATAGACTCTCCACACACTGGGCTTGCCACCAGGGCCCATATTCTCTATCATGGACCTGTCATTGCCCTCTCCTAGAAAAAGAGACTCGTCCTCAAGTTTGAGATTAGGGAATTGACTGCGAATTGTGAACCCTTTCTCCCAAGTAACCTCCTCAACGGCCTTCCCTTTCCATTGGATTAACAGCTGGCTCACAGATTTTCAAGAATTAGCCACATTGCTGGCCAGCCCTTTAGGACACTCCTTCTCCACCCTATAATTTCCCACAGCTTTCGTCAGCAAAGATACATGAAAGACGGGGCAAATCCTTGCGGATTCCGGAAGCTGGATCTTTTAAGCAACAGCCCCAACCTTCTCAAGCACTTGAAAGGGTTCATAATAGCGAGGAGCGAGCCAATTTAGGATGCGTACCTCAACAGACTGCTGTACACGTGGCCTCAACTTCAAAAACACCAAATCTCCTACCTAAATTCATTTCTATTCTTTTATGATCAGCCTGATTCTTCATACGACCCTGAGCACATTGCATGTGGTAAGTAAGCTGCCGCAGTGCCTCATCCCTGTCCATCTAATCACGCCGAACAGCTTCCATTTTAGTCTCTCCAGGCAGAAAACAAATGATAGTGAGGGGTGGTCTTCTGTATACTGCTTCAAAAGGAGTCGAGCCAATTGAAGCGTGAAAATTGGTGTTGTACCAATACTTGGCCATTGGTAACTAGAGAGCCCATGTCTTAGGCTGATCTTCGATAAAGCAATGTCTCAAAACATTGGTTTACCCCCTCGGTTTGGCGGTTAGTTTGAGGATGGTAAGCCACGCTCACCCGTAACTGCACACCCTGCAATTTGAAGAGCTCCCTCCAAAAATTACCCACAAAGATGGGATCCCTACCACTCACAATGGATGTGCGCACTCCATGTATGTAAGCGAATGATTTCCTTAGCAACAATTTCAGCCAGGCTGTGAGCGGTATACAGATGCTTCAAGAGAACAAAATGGCTATACTTTGTCAGCCGATCCACCACCACAAATAATGCCTCAACCCCCGGGATTTAGGAAGCCCTATGATGAAATCCAACGAGAGGTCTTCCCAGATCTGATTGAAGATGTGAAGGTGCTGCAAAATCCCCCTGGAGCCGTGCCGCATACTTCTGTCTTTGATAGACATCACAACTTCAAGGCTGTGAGCTGTATACAGATGCATCCACCACCACAAAATGGCTGTACTTTGTCGATCCATCCACCACCACAAATATTGCCTCAAACCCCCGGGGTTTAGGAAGCCCTGTGATGAAGTCCAACGAGAGGTCCTCCCAGGTCTGACTGAAGATGGGAAGGTGCTGCAAAATCCTCCCAGAGCCGTGGCCGCATACTTCTGTCTTTGATAGACATCCCAACCTCCAGGCTGTGAGTTGTTTACAGATGCTTCAAGAGAACAAAATGGCTGTACTTTGTCAATCAATCCACCACCCCATATATTGCCTCAAACCCCTGGGATTTAGGAAGCCCTGTGATGAAGTCCAACGAGAGGTCCTCCCAGGCCGG
Source organism: Vicia villosa (assembly GCF_029867415.1). Classification (NCBI taxonomy): domain Eukaryota; kingdom Viridiplantae; phylum Streptophyta; class Magnoliopsida; order Fabales; family Fabaceae; genus Vicia; species Vicia villosa. The sequence continues at coordinate 157,969,886 of NC_081185.1, forward strand.
ACTGAAGATGGGAAGGTGCTGCAAAATCCTCCCGGAGCCGTGGCCGCATACTTCTGTCTTTGATAGACATCACAACCTCGTACAAACTCCAACACCGAGTTCTTCACGCCTACCCAGTAAAAATTTGCTGCCACACGTCGGAAAGTGCGCTGAACACCAGAATGTCCACCTAGTGGAGTGGCATGAAATTTCCTCAACAAGGTGGGAATCCATGATGGCTTTGCTGACACCACAAGTCTGCCATGGTATAATAAAACTCCTTCCTGCAGCAGTAACTATTCAAGACTCTTTTGGTCGGTACACACTGTAAACCTCATTCCTAAAAAGTATGGCTGCCAATGCTGAATTGCAAGCGCCACAGCCCTCAGTTCCTTTTCGTAGGAGTAATTTGTCAAGTTTCTATTATAAAAGCTTTGCTAAAGAACGCGATCGGCCTCCCCTTTTGGACCAAATTGCACCAAGGCCGTTCCCAGAGGCATCACTTTCAATAATAAATTTGCCTATAGTCTTGGGATTTTTGCCTTGATTCCTACTTACCTCTAGTTTCAAATCTCCTTCATTGATTAATAAAGAACTGCCCTCTGTTTCAAGTTGTAAACAGACTCTGGAGGGCCGCACGGTTCACCTTTTCATGCCCCTTTCCCCCCTCAATTCAATCCACCCGTCCTCCACTTTGAAATTCATACTCTTCTTCACCCAACTATCCACATACCCCCAATTAATTCCAACCAGGACATACCCATAATTGCATCTACACCGTTCATTGTCATTACACTCATCTCTCCTTCGGAATCATCTCCCTCAGTCTTGACGGCCAACACCAGTGCCTCACCGTCACCAGTGTCGTCATCTTCAACAATCACGATTTCAATTGTTTCTCCAGACATTGGTGACGTGGGTGGAACTGACCACCGCATTTGAAACAAAGCCCCTTCTGTTTTCGTCAAGTGTTCTCGTGATAGGAGAGATGCTTCACAACTCTATCCCGTGCAGTGCTTCCCTTCCTATTTGTTTTGGGCCCACTTTTTATTGGAGGCCCATTTCCAATACGTTTGGATTCTCTTTGCTCCCTTTTACCAATCATTCCCTTGGACTCGACCCGGAGCCAAATGAAGGATTGGACCTAAAGATGCTTCCACTTGACCTAATCCTTCCACTCTTCTTCTCTTTCACTTTGATTTCTACTCTTCTTCTCTTTCACTTTGATCTCCACTGCTCTGGCCAGATTCATCATCTTGGTGCCTGAAATTGGACCTAGTGCCTTCAAGTGCGCACTTGATCCCTAGTTCCCTCCTTCAAGCCACAATTGAAATAGCTAGTGAATTAAATATTTGGAAGTCTATCCATCTGTGCCACCAACTTCTCCAGTTCACAAATATACTCCACAGGACGCTCTTGGTGCTGAACGGAAAGTTGCTCTGGGAGGTTCCTTTATGCAATTCCCCATAGAGTTCCAATAGAGCTTCCTTCAACTTTTCCCATGCCAGGTCGACATCGTCATCAGCCAAGGCTCTGAAAAACTGAATCAGTGAATCATAGGACCCTTCGTGTTCAATTAAGCCAACCTTAGCTGCATTTGAAGTCTCGCATCCTGGACGCAGAAGTAAATCTATGCACATCGTGATCCACCCTGCATGATCAACAACAACAACAACCCATCCTTATTCCACTAAGAGGGGTCGGCTACATGGATCAAATTACGCCATAATGTTCTATTAAAGACCATGTTTCCATTCAATTCGGTAATCACAAGATCTTTCTTTATAGTTTCTCCTATAGTCTTTCTAGGTCTTCATCTACCTCTAGTTGTTTGATTATTCTCCATTTGATCTACTCTCCTTATAACAAAATTTATAGTTCTTCTCTCTATACATGCCCGATCCATCCTGCAGGATCATTGCCGTTAAACATTGGCAATTCGATCTTCTTGACCGATAGACGCGATTCATCCATCGTGTCATCCTTGATTCTCCGGAGTAATTTCTTGACCTTGACACCTAAGGATTCATCACCTTATCCTTTCTTCTACATTGAGTTTTCGCCCTCCTCCGTGTCTCTATTCTGGGTGATAAGTGACACTAGATGGTCCGGATCCTCTATGATATGAGCACATATCTCAGCAAATTGTTCAACAAATTCGAGCTCGAGCAACGACACTTCATTCTCTAACGTTGCAATCTTAGAGTCCATCTTCTTCGAGGGCATTCGCTACTCCTTAGTACAGTGATTCCGATTGAGTTGTCTTTCTCAGTAATGCAATCCGGTAGGTCAGACCAGTTTGATGCATTCCTGAGTGTGGTGAGACAAATAAATGGATAATAAAGCAGAATATGCAAGAAACAGATTTGGTGGAAAGGTGTTTTGTTAATGAAAATGGGAACTAGCAGCAGGGTATGATTGTAACTGATCCATGAGCTGAGGTCCTACAGCGAAAATACACTTTCTCTGACTACAATAATGATCTCACCACAAGATGCCCTCATTCACTACCTCTAACTTATAACAGAAATTCACTCATGCCACCCCCTTTTCACGCAGCTCATTTGTCGCCTTTCCCTTTGGTTTTTTTTCATAGACCTTCCACACTTTGGGCTTTCCACCAGGGCCCATATTCTCTATCATGGACCGATCAAATTTGATGTAATTTAACACTGAATAAAGTCTTCTACTTGGAAATAATGCTGGAAGCATTTATAGAAAATAAATTGTAACTACATCATCTCCAAATCAACTAATAGCCTGTGAATGCGGTCACTTACGTGGTTGTTTGAAATCTATTTGATCTCTTTTATAGGTTTTTGGCACAAAGAAGTCCCTATGGTTGCTTCCATTGTTTTCAGATGAGGATTTAGACAACATACCTGCACTAAGGGGCATCGAGTTCCCAACACGTTCAGATGTTGATGTTTGAAGAACAGGGAGCTTCTGAGTTATAGGTTTGAACTTAGTTTTTTTTTATAAGAAAAGATATACCATTTTCTTCTTAGTTCACTCTGGTTCAACATAGGGCATGGAAATATTGTATTGTAGTAGTTAGTCATATATTGTGTTTGCACTGAAAGAATGGTATTGCAGATTTATGTATGTATGTAATCTGATATTCAATTTGTATCAAGTATTCTTGTACATCACTTTTAAGAATCTTCCATCTGAAGGGGATACAAAGTATATTTGCTTTTTGCATTCGGAGTTATTTGATCCGAGTGGAACTTTCACTTTTATCATTCAATGCATTATTAATTTGATTTCTATGTTGTACTCAGTGATATCATCAGGGACTTGGACATTATAATTTATCCAAATATTAGATGGAACTGTTGATGATAACAGGTGGTGATAAACCGGCATCAAGTAATTGAGAAGTTAATTTTGGTGTTCCATTCTTATTGATGGTCAGATCTTATCATTCAACTAAGTCTTGTTTTTTGTTAAGAGAAATATGATGCTAGATAACAAGTCAGGTTGCTATAGCAGAAGCCATGGTATTAAGATTTGATTCAGCGCAAAACAATTTATGAAACTGATATGTGCGGTGCAGTTTAATTTCATCTTATAGCAGGAACAAAGTTTGAAGGTTCAATAATAAGTATTCTCTATATGCAACTTTTGATTCCTTCCATTTTAAAAAAATATAATTGGGTCACAAATTCAACTTTGCTTCAATTGGTCTTTTTTCCCCTAAAATTTTATGAACAGTCAAAAGTTTCTTTACCATTACAAATAGCTATCAAACATGTGTTTAATTTCACGCTAATTACAAATTACTACTGCAAATTTTGTATATCCCCTCTTTTAATATATACCGAACGGGTGTTCATATTGTCCACTTTAAATCTTTGACATATTTTGCAAATTAAAAAAAAACTCATGCCACTGAATAAGGACAATTCAATTTAAATAAAAAATAATCAATAGAATTTCAAGTACTTATGTGACAAAAACTACTTTCTCAATTACCAAATTCAATTAATTTAAAAAATTTGAACACGTGTAGTTTTTAATATGCAGTGGTATATGGATAACATGAAGGAGTTTGAATATTATTAGGAGTGAGGGTGAATTTTTTGTGGAATAAAAATAGAATGGAATTTCCTATATTTCCTCAAAAACAATGTTGTTGATCAAGAAATAGAAATGTTACTCTATCCACTGATGTAACATCTTAAATCAAAGTTGTAGCATCGAAAATTACTCGCACATAGAAATTCAGAATTGTTAAGAAGGAAAATAATAATAAAAAAGAAATTGTACTTCCTTAGTAGTACAAGGTCCCCATAATCAGGAAGAATTTTGGAAGAGAATAAGAAGAGCCGTCCCCGTTACCACCTAAGACAACCAGCTCGGGGGTTAGATCTTATACCAAAATGGAAATTGTCTCCGAACTCCATAATAAGTCAAATTAACACTAACACTAATAATAAAAATTCATGTTTGAATGCTCAATACAACAGTACTCTCACATGGTTTGTCACCAATATTTTTTTTCCACCTAAAAGGCATTCATGCATTTCCTGCTATGGTCAATAGTTTCTTAGTCCCATATCACACAAGATATTTTGGTTCGAATACACCATGAAGGAATTAGCAATGTTGGTTTCTTCCATGGACATATTGAGCATCAAATGTACTATCCAATTATCAATACCATGTTGCAATATTTAGGCATTAAATTGATAACAATAATAATGAAATAATGAATTTGATTACACATCATATTGATAATGAGATAATTATGTGATCGAAAACATAATAGTCATGTATAACTCATTGTAAGACAAATGGGTAGAATAACTAACTTATTTGACAATCCCAAGAAAGGTGATGATAATTAAATTTCTTAAAAAATTCCTAATTCAAACCTATTCGAATAAACCATATTTACCCTTGAGATGTGATGTGATTATGGTAAATAAGAATCATAGTACTAATGATATAATTCAACAAGTAAGGCGAAATGTTAGGGATTTCATGTTGAAAATATCGTTGAATTCTATTCTATAAACTCACGAGTAGGTTGAATTAAAATGAGGCCCACCTTAGAAATAATTGAACTTTAAATTTTCGAGTTCAAAAGATATGTCTAAACCTAGTAGAAAAATATATGATTTGACATAAATAAAGCTATGTTCTATTAAATAAAAAAAATCACATAATTTTGTAATGTTCTATTTGTTTAATTATAAAACTTATAAATTATTGCAATTACAACTTTACGAGGAACATCATAAAGATTAGATATTTCTTTGTTCTATGATTTTTTTTCCATCTATTTTTTTTTTGTATTTTTATTTCCTTTATTTCTATTTTTTTATACACGTAAAAAATAAAAATCTATTCTATAAACTCGCGAGTAGGTTGCTAATACTAAAACAAAAAATGCACATCTTGAAGGTAATAACTATTTATTTAAAATTCAAACATCAATTGGGGTGGTGGCGCAGTTGGCTAGCGCGTAGGTCTCATAGCTATTGAGTGATCCTGAGGTCGAGAGTTCGAGCCTCTCTCACCCCAAAAAAAATTATTTTTTGGATTTTCAACTACATTTTCCTTTTTCTTTCTACTATTTAATTTCTTATCGATAAAAACCTACAACCATTGTTTCATTTCAAAATACATTTATTTGTTGACACTTGATTACCAACACTTGACCTCAAAATAACAAATAGCGAACAATGACATTGTATTATTTGATTGAATATATGATAACTCTTAATTAATATGTTATTCACTTGTAAATATTGTCATCAACAAGTCTTAGATCAGTTGATAGAGTAGAATAGATGACTCTAGTTAACAACTTTCTCAATAAATATCCTTAGGTCATTGGTTTGGATCTGACATGTAAAAAAAAAGGTAATTTGTTTTTCTTAGTTTTGAACGGTCGTAACATTAGGGAAACCTAAATTGACTTGTCATGAAAAGCTAGGCCCAAAAATTCTTGTAGGACTTAAGTTTATCACCAAGAGGCATGCTATCTACAAGAATAAAATAAATTAAAAAGATTAAAAATCTATTTGAGAAGATTAAAAACATAAAGAAAGAAGACGAAAGTTGTCACACACACTCGATAACCCTCTAGCTTCAATCCAATTGATTGCTAAAACCAAATACCACGTATTGACATACCGATACCTCATCTTGTGCGATGGTGATTTACAATCATAAAATGAGATTTGATCAAAACTATAAACTAAACATTGGATGAAGACTATACTTTCCTTTTCCACTTGTGAAAAGATCTAATACTTTGTAAGAAAGGTCTTCCTTCACTTAAGCTATGATATCTCGACTCCAACACCGAGAGAATTTAGGTTTACAGACTGCAACACAAACCTCCTCCTCAAAATCTTATATGTCAAGTCATACTCGACAGGTAGAGGCTTAATCATAACATAACGAAACTTGTACTTTTTTTAGATTCTTGTAGAAAAATTCAAACATTTTAGGGGATTTGCTGAAATGGACTAAGCCATAGGGGCGTGCAAAACCTTCATAAGAAACTTAGAAAATCCTTAAAGAAGCTTCTTGATTCAAATATCGACATACGAATTGAAAATATCTTATAAAGGCCCAACAATTACGATGCAACTGTAACAATGCCAATACCTAATAACGAAGAATGTCTTGTTCAAAGGTAATAAGCAGAAAGAAGAACCATATCTAAGTGTAGAAGATGCCGAACATGGGAAAAGAAGGATGGAAAAATTATATAAGTGAAATCAAGAATTCTGACTCTCTAGATAACATAAGGACATCCTACTTTGTTGATAATTTAATATTTCTCTAATTTTGTCAAATAAAAATATATTGAAGAAGTTTCCGTGCTATTTTTATAAGTGTTCTTACAACTTCTAGTTTAATTCAATTGATTACTTATGCCATTATTTAATTTTTTTAAGGTGTCACTTTTATGTTTCTAAATGTGAACCCATACTCTTATAGAAAAATCATCACTTACGTTGAGAAAATATAAACCCCCTAATGTGTTCCACCCTTTCTAACTCCAAAAAATCAGAGTGAACTTACTCAAATGGTTCATTAGAATTATTTATATCACTCCTAAACTTCACCCTATGTTGTTTTTCTAGTATGCAATGATCACTAAATTCTATTGTGTTTAATTTCTCACTTCCTTGCAAAACTTTTGCAACTAGCTCAACCAAATCTCTTTCACAAACATGTCCTAATCTTAAAAGTCATAGTTAGATTATCATTATATTCTTGACTAGCTAATAATGATAACCAATAATAGTAGAACCATCCAAAACATTCTACCCCACATCTTAGAACTTTTAGAAATTATCAATGAACCATAAGGTTTCAACATGCCATATTCAATTCTAATGCAAAGGCATAAATGATAGAAAATGCTTATAGAAAATAAATTTATCAGGAACATACTCCATGTTGCATAAAAGGAATTCACAATTATCAAACATATTGAGTCTAACTATACTCATATCATAAACCATATAAGCTTTATTGTTACCGAATCAAACAACTCCCTCTTATTTTAGCTCCAAAATATAAAATTACTCCTTCTTTGAAAACATGTGATTAGAGCATCCAAATCCCACGACTCAACTATTCCCCATCTCTAAACTTGTTAGCACATAAAAACTCTCATTACCACCCTTATATGAGGCAACCATAATTTAAGTAGAATCGCCAATTTTTCCTTCTTGAGACAATCCTTTTTTTTTTTAAATGTCTCTTTTATGAAAATGAAGTGTTTTTACTTTGAATTTTCAAACCCCTTGGCAGAGCCGGTCCAATCTGTTTAGAGGCTTAAAGCAAATTTTAAGGTAAGGTCTTTAAAATATATTTTAAAATATTAATTTTGTAGTTGCTAAGAGTTGAACTCAAGACCAAAAGAAAAAGAGACCTATATTTTACCAACTCAAGTACAATAATATATGTAACTTAAATGTCATTATATATTTTTATAACTAAATAAAAAAAATTTGAGGCTTTTTTAAACCCAAACTTTTGAGGCCTAAAGCCCTAGCTTGGGTAGATTGGCCCTTGGGCCGGTCCTGCCCCTTGGACTTGGACTTAGACTCGTATTTCTCCCCCTTTTGGTTTCTTAAAATCTCACCCCCATTTTGAAATATTCAAGCCTTAATTACTATCATCAATGTTCAGCTCTTTCATCCTATTTAACTCCTTAGTTCTTATCGTTGATTGAACCTCATCCAAATTGAAGTTTATTCTTTACCATCAAGAAGGACATCCTCGAAATTTTTAAAGGATCTAAGTAATGAGCTAAAAAAGAATAGAGACATGTCATTTGCATCGAGTTTCACTTTAATATTGTGCAAGTCATCAATAATATTGTGAAATTCTGTCAATTTTTTCACAATGGATTTGTTCTGCGTCATCTGAAATGAGTAGAGTTGTTATTTCATACATAATCTACGAGCAAAGAACTTGGTGATATACAACGATTCAAGCTTTAGCTATATTTCCTTCAAGGTCTCCTCCTTTGCGACTTTATTTAGAACTTTATCTCTGAGACACAAAATAATGGCTTTCCTAGCCTTATCCATCATTTCGGTCTTCTTGGCGTTTGTTAAGCTGATCGACATCAATGCTCCACATCTCAATTCTTTTGCACACCTTTTTTGAATCAAAATTACTTTGATTTTCACCTTCTACAATCCAAACTGTTGTCTATATAAAAATTCTTGATATACCATTTAGGACTCACAGTGCTCGCTTTTAATTCAAAATCTTTGTCACATGGTGGGTGTCACTTGTTCTAAAATGAATAAGAATTCAAACACATTCAAGATACATATGTGAGACAAAGAACACGGGTAACCAAAATCTAAACAACCTCAGAGCAATAATAATATCCCAACTAGTGCAAACAAAACTATAATATCAAAAAAGAAGAAAGAACAATAACACATAATTTGTTTACCTATTCTGAAAGACAAATAAACTCTCTTCTCAACAATAAATTCAACTAGAGAAATAAATTATAAGAAATTAATCAACAAATTAATAAAAATATTTCACAATGTGTACTCATTTGTGACTCAATTTCCCCTCTTCTCTTCTCAACACATAACACATGAATCAAACACAATCTCAAAATACTTAAAAATGTTTCTCAATAATCTTTTAATTTTTAAGCTTTAAAATTTCAATAATCTCTTTTTATCTGATCAGTGCATTTTAATGCACGTTCTTCCATGTTTGTACTCAAGCATTTCTTCGGTTTGTTTTATTTATTTTTATGTTTTAATATGTTTTTATATTTTATTTTATTTTTTGCACTTATTTGTTTTTCGTATTAATTTTTCAGCAATAACAGTCTGCACGGAAACGATCATATCTGGAGTTTCAGGAGTCCGATTGAGGCGTTCTAATAATCGCCGGAAAGCTAAGAGAAAGAGCTACAATTCTTATGTTTGAGTCGAAGTCAGAATCGGACTGTAGAAGGGCCAGAATATTCGTTGAAGTTGCAGCACTAGTTTTAGTTAAGTTTCGGGTCAATTGGTTTTGGGCCTGGGTCGTATGTTTGACCCAGATGGATTGTAAAACGGGTCATTCTTCTTCCCCTTAGGTTAGGCAGCCGCGGGCTGTATCATCTATCTTCCATTTTTTCACGAATTTTGAGAGCTTTCACGTTTTGCTATGGAGAACTAAACCTTCCGGACGAATTTACTGTATTCAGGTTCAATACTTTGAAATTGTTATAACTACAAATATAATTCTATTCCTTTCAATAATATTATATGATCATTGTTTGCTTAATTCGATTTCCGTATAATATTGTTGATTAAATTTGAATTGATACATGTTCTTGACTTTTGATCGCAATTCGACAGTGCTTAACCGTTAAATTGCGATATCTTTAACCGTATGCTTAATCCGGCAATAGGAATATATATCTTACGATGTCGATCACGCTTGTTGGATGATATTGTGTTCGAATAGGATAGAGGTCGTAGTTGTATCAATTGATGATAAGTAGAACCCGAAGCAGTGAATTCGTTTGCCTTTTAATCACTTATTTTCAAAACAGCTTATTTTTAGAATCACTTATTTTAAGAACTTTTTTTTAAAATTCGACCAACCAACCCCCCCAATTTCGATTTCAGTTAGTAATAATTAAGAGTCCTTGAGAGACGATATTCGAGTCACCTTTCCGTCGTTACTACAGTTTTTACAAAACACTCGTTTTTGATCCGTGCACGACAGCGGATCATTATCTCTCTAAATTATTCTCTCTAGAGATTCACCTCTATCTAAAAAGAGTTAGAAAAATCTTAAATATGACACAATTTTCAAAACAACGTCTAGTGTTACATACTCATTTTTTGCTTTGGCTAATATGCATAAGGATTTTCCTTATGCACCATGCATAAGCCTACATATGTCATTGAATCATGTTTTTTTAATCCAGTATTGAGTATTGAGTATTGAATAATAACAATTGATGTCTAAAATTTGATTCAATGGTCCATAATAATCTATGCATGGTGCATAGATTTTTATCTATGCACTCCTCATTTTTCATATTTTAATGCTCTTGTTTTGTCCCCACCTCTTTCACATTCTTTCATTTTCAACGAGCCGACGAATTTGCACAAACATATTCCACGACTTTGCTACTTAACAACAGTCGTAGGCAAATTTACCTCAACTCTCATACATTATGCCAATTTTTGCATGCCCCTTATTTTAAGCAAAATGAAAAACAAGTCTTCTTTCTAAGGGCTCCAATCAAATATGGGAAGAAATGAAGGAGAAGAAAATGGAAACTACAAGAAAAGTAAGTGGATTACAAAGCTTCCATACTTAGTAACTTTATTCACATCCATATTCACAAGCATAGTTGGTGGTTTTGTTCTTGGATGGTGGCTACACAAATATCATCCAACAAATAAGCAACTTTGGATGGTTCCATTTGGTTTTGTTCTCTTCATCACTCCTATCATTGTTTTGCTCTCTCTAATTGTTTCTGATCCATGTTTTTCCAAACAAGTGGAGGAGGATTCACTTTCCAACACAAACAAATGATTCAGCCATGTATAAGTTATTTTGTCTCATTCTTTTACCTTTTGTTTTACTTGTGTAATAATGGATATGGATGTATCCATTAACATTCATCAAAACTGAATTTCAGTAATCTATCTTAGTATTGATTAAATGAATAAAAAAATGTTAATTATTATGTTAAAGAATACTATAATATTGTTAACATTATTTTCCTATCTGGATGGGGCATGCATGGGGTAGGCAAGTTACAGATGGTGCCTTCCCCATATGATATCATTTTAACAAATCCAATTGGCCGAGATATTTGACTAGACATGTGTAGTAAGACTAAACAATCTCCAACCGTCATTGAAATATGTATTTATTGTCAAGTGATGATGAAACGTTGCTATCCAATAATTCAACTATTTGGAAATGCAAATTGGCAAATGTGGAGTATAAAATTATGATTTTTTCCAAGACTAGTTTCATGTTTGAAGCCATCTACACGTCATTGAATGTTAAATATTACTATATGTATTCTTGAAGTTAATTGAATTCGGTTGATGAGAAAATTCTCATAATTATGGTATTTAGAATTCTATTGATTAACTATATTGGTAATTTGGAATTCTATTGATTATGCACTTTACTTAAAATATTGGTGAATCAATGGAGAAAAATGATAATTGAAAAAGATGAAGCGAGAAAAATAATAGAGAGAGTAATTAAGATGAGGAGAGAAATTGAGATTAAACTCAAATGTTACAATACAGAGGGTATTTATACAAGTTAGGTAAAACAAGTGGAATACAAAACAACTTCAAATATGCTAAAAAGTCCAAGCTCGGGCTCGTAATCGGTTGCGCCAAACGCTGTAACCGGTTACGCCTACTAAAACAGAAACCCAGAAGTTGAAAAACGCCTACTGTTACCGGTTACGCCTACTCAAACAGAACCAAGAAGTTGAAAACGCCTGTTGGAACCGATTACGCTATTTTCTGTAACCGGTTACTGCCTCGATAAAACCAATTTCCAGCTTCCAGAAGTGCTTATTTGGTAAGTTGTTCACACCAATTTGCTTCCAAAAGCTTATTCAACATATTGAATTACTATGTACATCAAATATACCACCTTAATTCAAATGGTCCAAGTTCTTCATGCCCAAACTTATCACCAACTTCTTGAACATAACATTTGTGATCCCTTTTGTCAACAAATCCGCAACTTGTTCTTCACTTCGACAATATCCCAACCTCAACTTGCCTTCACTCACCATATCTCTCAAGTAATGAAACCTCATATCAATATGCTTGGCGCTCAACCATGGATTTAAATCTTTTGAACGCATCAAATACCTCATCCATTCTCTTGATTAGGTATATCCGTAGTTTCCTACTAAAATTCATCGATAAAAGTGACAAAGTACCGATTGCCACCATACGAGTTGACTTGCATTAGACCTCACACATCGAAGTATACCACCTCAAGGTGATGCTTGGTCCTATGACCTGCATCCTTGCTGAAATTACTCTTGTGCAACTTCCCTTGCACACACTCTTCACACATCTCAGCTGGAATATTGATTTTTGGCAACCTGGTTATCATACCATCCCTTTGTAACGCATTGAGGTCTCGAAAATTGAGATGTCCAAGACAGTAGTACCACAACCACTCTTCTCGACTTGCATCTGTAGAGGAGACAACTATGCTCCATCACTTTCAACTCTGTCTTGAAAGTCTTATTGGCAGCCATAGGAGCTTTAAGGACTAAAACACCGTTTTGGTTCAAAACACGCAAAATCTTGTTTTCCATGTGAATCATGTAATCCATCTCAAGTAATTAGATAATACTCAAGAGATTAAATTTGATTCCATGAATGTATAACACATATTTTATCAACGAATTCCCACCAGCTCTTCTCATGATTAAAACATCATCGACCCCGTCGGCCACTAAAGTGGTATCTTCCGCGAATTTCACCTTATTCTTTGTGGCTTGATTGATTTTGAAAACCCAATCCTTTCTACATGTCATATGTGTTGAACAACCAGAATCCAAATACCACTCATCACTGCCTTGGACTCCATCTCGAACCGTTACCATTACGTTTTTCTCCAAATGCGTTTTCTGCAACATTTTTCAAACTGCTGCAACTGATGTCCAGTAACTTATTATCAACAACTTATTAGTGCCGTTATTATCCTATGTGATCATCACTAAAAGCGTGTTATCATCGTACACCTCCTATCGAGCAACCTTAGCCTCATCGCTTTGATTTTCCCTTGGTTTTGCATTACAATCTCTTGTGAAATGACCAAGTCTATGACAATTGTAACACTTCACATTACTCTTGTCAATTCTCTTGATGTTGTTTCCTTGATCACTACCTTTGGAGCTGCTCTCACCTCTTTGCCCCATCGAAACCTTCGAATATTGTGAATCTTTTCCACCAAAATTCTGGAAATTTGACTTTCCTTCCGAAGTCCATTTTCCTTTCAATCTTTTACTCTTTTCCTTGAACCGTGCTTGCAACATGATCTCCGTTTTAGCTTTGTCATTTCCTCTTCCATCCATCCTTTGTTTATGAGCCTCACAAGAGATTTGAAGCTCCTCTTTGCTCAATGTCAAAAGGTCCTTCGATTCTTTGATTGCCACTACAATATTGTCAAATCTTGATGTTAAAGAATGCAAGATCTTCGACACAACATTTTGCTCCAAAACAGTTTCCTTGCAAGATTTGATTTGATTCATAAAACGTATAATTCGCGTTACGTATTCATTGATTGTCTCCTTCTCTTCCATTTGAACCAATTCAAACTGTTGCTTGTGACTTTGTAACCTCATCAACTTTTCTTTATCATCCCCTTCATAAGCTTTCTTCAAGATCTCCCAAGCTTGCTTCGCCGAATCGCAATCGCCAACTTTATTCAAAGTTGTCACCATCGACATAATAATGAATCAAGAAGTGTGCCTTGTAATCTTTCTTCTTTTCTTCCCTGTGTGTAGCCTTCTGAGCATCTGTAGCATCTGCCCTAAGTGGAGTAACTCCATTGCCAACCACTTCAAGAACATCTTGATAGCCAAAAAAATACCTTCATTCGTTTGCATAATTTATCATATTTCTTCGAATCAAGGGATGAAAGATTAGTGGGAACTCGATCGTTAGAGACATTAGTCATCTTTGCGGCGGAATATGGTTCAGAATCGGACTCTTGATGCCAAATGTTTGAACATACATAAACTATGTTGGTGAATCAATGGAGAAAAGTGATAATTGGAGAAGCCGAAGTGAGAAAAATAATAAAGATAAAGAGAGAGAGAGAGAGAGTAATTGAGATGAGGAGAGAAATTGACATTAAACTCAAATGTTACAATACAAAGGGTATTTATACAAGCTAGGTAAAACAAGTGGAATACAAAACAACTTAAAAAATAAGCTAAACAGCCTAAACTCGGGTTCATAACCTGTTACGCCAAATGCCGTATTCGGATACGCCTACTCAAACAGAAACCCAGAAGCTAAAAAATGCCTGCTGTAACAGGCTACACTATGTTATGTAATCAGTTACCGTTTCGATAAAACCAATTTCCAACTTCCAGAAGTGCTTATTTGGTAAGTTGCTCACACCTGTTTGCTTCCAGAAGCTTATCCAACACATTTGAACTACTATGTACATCCAATAATTAATTCATATGAAATATGCAAAATAACAAACACTAACACAAAATCCGAGGGTGTAGTGATACTATTCTTGATGATCTGTTTGCTTGTTAAAATTCCACTTCTAACAAATAAATTTAAATGATCAATTTAATTAGATTCTATTTTAATAGATGTAATAATTTTCTTGTTAAAATTCCACTTCATACTCATGTTTAAGGAATCAACTAAATATAATAATGAATTCTCAAAATATTTTTGGTGAATTCTTAATGGGTCTGGCCGGCATGTATCAATTATACATACCTAAGTAATTGACTAGACATCTCCATGTCCCCATAGCCCATGAAACTGCACTATCAATCAACTTACAATCTAGTCCATGAAATTGAATCATTTATGCCCAACTTAATGATTCGGACCAGAGACTAAAATACATTATAACTCTTGCTCACTAGATAGGGTTTCATTTGTCAAATCCCGTATTTGAAAATCCTATCAAACATTATAAATACTTTGGACAAATTATTTAATACTAAACCAAGATTATATAAGATCATAACTTTATTGATAAAAGTATAAAAAATATAATCAAGTGTTTTTGTAATTGTGTACTAATTAAAAGTAAATAGTACACAATCAAATCCACTCACAATATGTCTAATACCAATGGTTTAGTCAACATATCTACAACATTACTATGTGATCTTGGTTCCTTAGAATAAGCTATGGAACCATGATTATCATAGTGCAAAACAATTCCATATGTAACACCAGCTAATACACCTAACTCAGAAGTGAACTTCTTCATCGAAACAACTTCCATTACTGCAACAATGTACTTAGTCTATGTTGTAGAATCAGCGACAATGCTTTGTTTTAAACTCTTCCAGCTCACTGCTCATCCATTTAGACAAAAGATGAAACCTTTCTACTCCATATATAATATGGCGTATTTTCTACTGCCTTTGATGGAGTTTTATTAAGCGTGAAAGCATCAGTTTCGAGAGCATATCCTCGGAAGGATAACATAAGGTCGGAAAAACTCATCATTGATAGAACCATATCAAATATGGTTCAATTACTTCTTTAAAACACACCATTCATATGCGATGTACCCAGTGGAGTAAGTTGTGATAGAATTCCACAAATCATCAAGTGATCATCAAATTCTTGGCTCAAATATTCACCACCACGATCAGATCGTAGTGCTTTCATTGTCTTGTCAAGTTGATGTAGGATTTTACTACGGAACTCTTTGAACTTTTCATAGGATTTTGATTTATACTTAATTAAGTAGACATATCCATATCTAATTAAATCATCAATAAAAGTCATTAAGTATCAAAACCCTCCCTTAGCTTTTGTGCTTATTGGTCCACACACACAAGTATGGATCAGACCCACAAGATCACTGATTCTTTCACCCTTTCCTGTAAAAGGTGAATTATATTATATAAGGATATTATTGATAATACAACGTCTTTGTATTATCAATAATATCCTTATATAATATAATTCACCTATTCCCGTTGGAATATAAATAAGTCGTCCAATGGAGAAACCTTGTTTTCTTTGGTTAAATAAACAAATGAAGTTGGAAGTTCAATATAACTTATATGTTTTCCCTCTTCATACACTTTGTTAGACTCAAACCAAGCCAAAAACATTGCCGATAGATCTTTATTATTGGTAACAACATCTTCAATATTGTAACAACATCTTCACTACTCGTTCAGATGATGAAAGTATAAACTTTGAACCGGTGCCCATCTTTTATGAATATCAAAAGGAAAAGTCCTCCTCCAAATAGCCTCACATACATAGTGAGATATAGTTGCAATCATAGTATTGTTTTATTTCATTGATAACACATTCTTTCTAGAAGAATCAAAATCACTAGTTAAGTCAATGATAAATCCATCAAGACCCTAATTGACATATTTAAATAAATATTTGATGGAATTGGATAGATTGAAGTCTTTAGTATTGATGTGTCCTTTATACTTTATCAAAATAATTGGACTATCAGGGACAACACTTCTTTTATCCATTTTAACTCTTTTTTTCAATAAATAAACCATAATCTCGATGACAATAGAATGGATAACCATCGTCAATACTGGTAGTTGTTGTTTTAAACTTTTTTGAATAATACTTGGAACATTTTCTTCCTTTAATGCATGGTCACTTATAGTTATTGTTGGAACATTATGTCATTATTTCAAAATAGGGAGATGAATTGAAAAAGTTCCTAATTCAAGTCCCACATTGTGTATTAGTTGGAAAAATTCCTTAGTTCCACATCGCTTAGATCATAAATCTTAGTTAGTTTACTTCATTATATAAGGAAGTCACTTGTTTCATTCCAAAACACACCAAAAACTTATTTTGAGTTTTTCCTTCCTCATTCTTATAACTCTGTGTCTTTCGAATTGTCGAAGCGCCAACTTCTCCCCCTTTCTTTCTACTCGTTGAATTTTCCGAGTACTTTCTTGAATTCTCCTTAGAGAATGATGTTAATTTCTCCTCGTTTGAGTTGAGAAATTATCAAGTATAATTTTTTCTTGGATTCTCTTTAGAGAATTATTGAAATTTCTCTTGGTTTGAGAAATTACTACGACTAGTCGTTATACCAGATACTAAGATGGTATGTATACCATATTTGAATGGTCTTAGTACCATCTGAGGGTGTATTTCTGAACAGATTATCTACCGTGCAAGTAGTAATCGTATAGTATATAACTGGGCTGTTTTATCCTGGAGGCGTCATGGTTATTAAGAGCTGCTTTGCATAATTTGGGCAGTACCGCGAAACGTCTTAAAGAAAGCGTACCGATCCGCGACTCGACCCATTAATTTATTCGGTGGCAAATTTGTTAAAATCGTGATCCAACAATTTTAAGACGTTTCGAATTGCCATGGCTACTGAAGAAATTATTGGTACTTCTGCGGATACTTTCTTTCACAAACCGTTCATGTTTGAGAGATGTCACTTCAAATGTTGGCAACAAATGATGATTTTCTTCTTAATGTTGAAAAAGATAGCTAACATTTTTGATCGAGAACATTTTGTTGCTCCTTTTGGATCAACCGAACAAACTAACGGTAACAAATCTGAGGATCAAAAGGAACACGTAATAGTGTTGAAGCTGAATCTGTTGCACAGGTTAAAGCGAACAATTTACAGCTTAGGAAAGAAATCACCTTATAGAAAGAATGATTATAACATTCTGAATGGAATCACAAATGATCTGTATGACTATTACATTAACTGTGATACTTCAAAATATGTTTAATAGGCTCTGAAAAACAAGTATGACATTGAAGAAGCTGGAGAACAGAAGAATGATTTTAGCAACTACGTGAAGTATCAGATGGTAGTTGAAAGGTCCGTAGAATCTCAAAGTCACGAACTTCAAAAGATTGCTCATAAGATCATCACTGAAGGTATGTATTTATAAGCAATTCAAATTTCTTTTATTATTGATAAATTGCCCCTGGTTTGAAAGTTTTTAAGAATTATGTTTTGTTACAAAATAAAATAATTTTTTTAAGAGACTGATTATTCTCATTAAAGAAGAATATCAGAGACATGATTAAATATAAAAGTCTTGGTTGTTTTAAACAACAAAAAGAAATTCGGTGTGGTTCTGAAGCCATATGGCAAATCATTAAAGAATTAGAACCGCAATATTGTGAACCGAATTAAGAATGGGAACCCTTCTATGGCCCTAGTTGCTCCAACTAGACAACAACCACCACCTCAAAGAAATGACGTTGTTTTCTTTTGTTTCAATTATGGAAAACTAAGTCATATGGCTAAGAAATGTATCTTGTAATGCTTGAACTTGGTGTAGCCCGTAATGCACGGGTTAACCTGGCTAATGGAAAATTTATTCATATGATCATTGAAATCAACATGGTTGATATATCTGATGGTTGGTGGATAAACACATGTGTCTCTCGTCGTGTTTGTTATAATCGTGTTATGTTTAAAACATACTACTAAAGATAAGAAAGTGTTGTTGGGAGATATCCACACCACTAATGTTATCGATATTGGAGAAGTGGAACAAGGTCCACCTGTGAAAAGACTTCAATCTTGAAGGATGTCATGTATGCTCCCGAGATTAAAAAGAATCATGTTTATGTTTTTTTCCTTCTTCTAAATAAGGCAAGATTTAGTCAGTTTATTGGGGTAGTTTTGTACACCATCATCAGAAAGAATGATATTTTTGTGAATGAAATTGATAAGTTTTTAAAATTTGTAAAGAATTTGAAAATAATTCAGTAAAAATTTGTATTGATAGGTAGTATGTATGATTCTAGTTTATTTAATAATTTTTATAAACATGGAACTGTATATGAAACGACTGCTCCATATTCCCTTGAAATAAATGGTAAAGCAGAAAGAAAGAATAGAACTTTTACTGAACTTGTTGTTGCAATTATGATGAATTCTAGTGCTGCACCTCACTAGTGGGGGGAATTTTATTGACTGTTTGTTATGTCCTTAATAGAGTTCCCAAGTCAAAAAGTAATATATATCCATATGAGATATTAAAGAAAAGACAACCAAACTTGTCTTATTTGAGAACTTGGGGATGTCTAGCTTATGTCAGAATTCTGGCCAAAACGAGTTAAACTCGCTAGTAGAGCATATGAATGTGTACTCATCGGGTATGCAGCAAACAGTAAGGCATATAGGTTTTATGACCTAAATGCAAAAGTGATCATAGAATCAAATGATGTTGATTTCTATGAATACAAATTTCCCTTCAAATCGAGAAATAGTGGGGGCACTCAATCGAGTCACATTCCTGTGATAAGAAGCACAGAAAGCAACGACAATGTAGAAACAGAACTTCGACGAAGTAAAAGAGTAAGAGTCTCTAAAGACTATAGTATAATTTTCCGAGTACTTTCTTGAATTCTCCTTAGAGAATGATGTTAATTTCTCCTCGTTTGAGTTGAGAAATTATCAAGTATAATTTTTTCTTGGATTCTCTTTAGAGAATTATTGAAATTTCTCTTGGTTTGAGAAATTACTACGACTAGTCGTTATACCAGATACTAAGATGGTATGTATACCATATTTGAATGGTCTTAGTACCATCTGAGGGTGTATTTCTGAACAGATTATCTACCGTGCAAGTAGTAATCGTATAGTATATAACTGGGCTGTTTTATCCTGGAGGCGTCATGGTTATTAAGAGCTGCTTTGCATAATTTGGGCAGTACCGCGAAACGTCTTAAAGAAAGCGTACCGATCCGCGACTCGACCCATTAATTTATTCGGTGGCAAATTTGTTAAAATCGTGATCCAACAATTTTAAGACGTTTCGAATTGCCATGGCTACTGAAGAAATTATTGGTACTTCTGCGGATACTTTCTTTCACAAACCGTTCATGTTTGAGAGATGTCACTTCAAATGTTGGCAACAAATGATGATTTTCTTCTTAATGTTGAAAAAGATAGCTAACATTTTTGATCGAGAACATTTTGTTGCTCCTTTTGGATCAACCGAACAAACTAACGGTAACAAATCTGAGGATCAAAAGGAACACGTAATAGTGTTGAAGCTGAATCTGTTGCACAGGTTAAAGCGAACAATTTACAGCTTAGGAAAGAAATCACCTTATAGAAAGAATGATTATAACATTCTGAATGGAATCACAAATGATCTGTATGACTATTACATTAACTGTGATACTTCAAAATATGTTTAATAGGCTCTGAAAAACAAGTATGACATTGAAGAAGCTGGAGAACAGAAGAATGATTTTAGCAACTACGTGAAGTATCAGATGGTAGTTGAAAGGTCCGTAGAATCTCAAAGTCACGAACTTCAAAAGATTGCTCATAAGATCATCACTGAAGGTATGTATTTATAAGCAATTCAAATTTCTTTTATTATTGATAAATTGCCCCTGG
This sequence comes from Vicia villosa, assembly GCF_029867415.1. Taxonomy (NCBI): domain Eukaryota; kingdom Viridiplantae; phylum Streptophyta; class Magnoliopsida; order Fabales; family Fabaceae; genus Vicia; species Vicia villosa. The sequence goes on from NC_081185.1 coordinate 157,990,481, forward strand.
TTTGAAAGTTTTTAAGAATTATGTTTTGTTACAAAATAAAATAATTTTTTTTAAGAGACTGATTATTCTCATTAAAGAAGAATATCAGAGACATGATTAAATATAAAAGTCTTGGTTGTTTTAAACAACAAAAAGAAATTCGGTGTGGTTCTGAAGCCATATGGCAAATCATTAAAGAATTAGAACCGCAATATTGTGAACCGAATTAAGAATGGGAACCCTTCTATGGCCCTAGTTGCTCCAACTAGACAACAACCACCACCTCAAAGAAATGACGTTGTTTTCTTTTGTTTCAATTATGGAAAACTAAGTCATATGGCTAAGAAATGTATCTTGTAATGCTTGAACTTGGTGTAGCCCGTAATGCACGGGTTAACCTGGCTAATGGAAAATTTATTCATATGATCATTGAAATCAACATGGTTGATATATCTGATGGTTGGTGGATAAACACATGTGTCTCTCGTCGTGTTTGTTATAATCGTGTTATGTTTAAAACATACTACTAAAGATAAGAAAGTGTTGTTGGGAGATATCCACACCACTAATGTTATCGATATTGGAGAAGTGGAACAAGGTCCACCTGTGAAAAGACTTCAATCTTGAAGGATGTCATGTATGCTCCCGAGATTAAAAAGAATCATGTTTATGTTTTTTTCCTTCTTCTAAATAAGGCAAGATTTAGTCAGTTTATTGGGGTAGTTTTGTACACCATCATCAGAAAGAATGATATTTTTGTGAATGAAATTGATAAGTTTTTAAAATTTGTAAAGAATTTGAAAATAATTCAGTAAAAATTTGTATTGATAGGTAGTATGTATGATTCTAGTTTATTTAATAATTTTTATAAACATGGAACTGTATATGAAACGACTGCTCCATATTCCCTTGAAATAAATGGTAAAGCAGAAAGAAAGAATAGAACTTTTACTGAACTTGTTGTTGCAATTATGATGAATTCTAGTGCTGCACCTCACTAGTGGGGGGAATTTTATTGACTGTTTGTTATGTCCTTAATAGAGTTCCCAAGTCAAAAAGTAATATATATCCATATGAGATATTAAAGAAAAGACAACCAAACTTGTCTTATTTGAGAACTTGGGGATGTCTAGCTTATGTCAGAATTCTGGCCAAAACGAGTTAAACTCGCTAGTAGAGCATATGAATGTGTACTCATCGGGTATGCAGCAAACAGTAAGGCATATAGGTTTTATGACCTAAATGCAAAAGTGATCATAGAATCAAATGATGTTGATTTCTATGAATACAAATTTCCCTTCAAATCGAGAAATAGTGGGGGCACTCAATCGAGTCACATTCCTGTGATAAGAAGCACAGAAAGCAACGACAATGTAGAAACAGAACTTCGACGAAGTAAAAGAGTAAGAGTCTCTAAAGACTATAGGCCTGACTATGCGGCTTATAATGTAGAAGAAGATCCAATAAATCTTCTAGAAGCTTTGTCATCTCTAGATGCAGACTTATGGCAAGAAGCTATTAATGATGAGATAAATTCTCTAGAGTCTAACAAGACCTGACACTTAGTAGACTTGCCTCCTGGATGCAAACCAATCGGTTGTAAATGGATTTTGAAAAAGAAACTAAAACCTGATGTAACTATTGATAAATACAAGGCTCGTCTTGTAGCCAAGGGTTTTAGACAAAGAGAAAATGTAGATTTCTTCGACACTTACTCTCCAGTCACTAGAATTACATCCATTAGGGTACTTATCTCAATTGCTGCTATTTATAATTTGATAGTACACCAAATGGATGTAAAAACAACTTTTTTAAACGGTGACTTAGAAGAAGAAATCTATATGGAACAACCGGAAGGTTTTGTGATCCATGGACAAGAAAACAAGGTTTGTAAGTTAGATAAGTCCTTGTATGGATTAAAACAAGCTCCTAAGCAATGGCATGAAAAGTTTGATAACTTAATGATATCAAATGGGTACAAAGTGAATGAAAGTGACAAATGCGTTTATTACAAATATGAGAATCACATTTGCAATATCATATATCTGTACGTAGACGATATACTCATATTTGGATCAAACATTCACGCCGTTAATGCTATGAAAGACCTCGGAGAAGCGAGTGTGATTCTTGGCATCAAGAACACAAAATCCGAACGAGGAATTTCTTTGGATCAATCACATTACGTGGAAAAGATCTTAAAGAAATATAAATACTTTGATTGTAAACCTGTATGCACACCATATGATCCAAGTGTGAAATTGTTTAAGAACACTTGTGAAAGTGTAAGACAAACAAAGTATACGAGCATCATTGGCAGTCTTAAGTATGCCACTGATTGTACTAGACCCGGCATTGCATATGTCGTAGAATTGATATGCAGATTTACGAGTAGACCGAGTAACGAGCAATGTCAAGCTATTGAGCGAGTCTGAGGTACCTTAAAAGGACCATAGATATCAGGCTACTTTATCAGTGATTTCCTGCTGTACTTGAAGGATACAGTGATGCATATTGGAATACCTTGTCAGGTGATTCCAAAGCTACTAATGGCTATGTATTCAACATAGTTGGAGGAGCTGTATCTTGGAAATCAAAGAAAGAGAATATCCTGGCTCAGTCCATGATGGAGTCTGAAATGATAACATTGGCAAATGCTAGTGAAGAAGCAAGTTGGTTAAAATGCTTGCTACCTGAGATTCCCTTATGGGAAAAACCGATGCCAGTTGTGTTGATCCACTGTGATAGTACCGCGGCTATTGCAAAAATTGAGAACCGTTATTATAATGATAAAAGACGTCAAATAAGAAGAAAGCATAATGCCTTTAGAGATTGTATCTCTAAAGGAGCTGTAAGAGTGGATCATGTACGCATTGATGAAAACTTAGCAGATCCTTTGACGAAAGGATTAGCTAGAGAGAAAGTCCATAATACATCCAAAAAGATGGGACTAATTCCTATACAGAAATGAGTTGCTCATGATGGTAACCCGACCTAAATGAATGGAGATCCCAAGAAATAGGTTCAATGGGTAATAACAAGTTGTGAGTAATATGAGGCGATCATGCTAGAGTAAATAAAAGAAGCATGAATCCTGAAGTAATAAGAGGATGAGATAATAGAAACTCTTAATGAGATCTATACTTTGTATTAGGGAGTACCTAGGCTACAGGAGTACTCTTGATAAACTCACCTATGTGATTGTGGAACTGAGGCCGGTTCCTATGGAATTTCGAGGCAGAATTCCCAAAGCCTTCACTAAACCGGGATACACGTGCAGGGCCATTAAAAGCACGGGCTATGAAGAATACACCTTAAGAAAAGGTTGTGTGCGGGTCTGATGTCTGAGATAGAGTTCAAAACAATAGTGTCACTCTTGTTGAATCAGAATCCTACTTGCTACGCAAAGGTTCAAGTCGTAGACACCTTTGCTTATGCACAATCTTAGAAACGTTTGACGTTACTTCTGAAACATTTTTTAAATTCAAGTGGGGGATTGTTTGAATTGAAAAAGTTCTTAAGTCAAGTCCCACATTGTGTATTAGTTAGAAAAATTCCTTAGTCCAACATCGCTTAGATTATAAATCTTAGCTAGTTTACTTCATTATATAATGAAGTCACTTGTTTCATTCTAAAACACACCAAAAACTTATTTTGAGTTTTTCCTTCCTCATTCTCATAACTCTGTGTCTTTCGAATTGTCGAAGCGCCAACTTCTCCCCCTTTCTTTCTACTCTTTGAATTTTCCGAGTACTTTCTTGAATTCTCCTTGGAGAATAATGTTAATTTCTCCTCGTTTGAGTTGAGAAATTATCAAGTATAATTTTTTCTTGGATTCTCTTTAGAGAATTATTGAAATTTCTCTTGGTTTGAGAAATTACTACGACTGGTCGTTATACCAGATACTAAGATGGTATGTATACCATATTTGAATGGTCTTAGTACCATCTGAGGGTGTATTTCTGAACCGATTATCTACCGTGCAAGTAGTAATCGTATAGTATATAATTGGGCTGTTTTATCCTGGAGGCGTCGTGGTTATTAAGAGCTGCTTTGCCTAATTTGGGCAGTACCGCGAAACGTCTTAAAGAAAGCGTACCGATTCACGACTCATTTTGAATACAATTCTGAATGACGTAGTTCAATGAATATAAATTTATCAATATTTATTTCATTCACAACTACAAATACTACAATTCATAACAAATATTTAACTCGGTGCTCTAACAAACCGAGGTACGATCATTCAATTAGGTGCCTTAATTTAAAATTTGTTTTTAATTATCACTTGTTCCCTCGAATGTTTCCGTGAGCAGTAAGCAGCAGATCTCCCCTTATTTATTAATTTTTTTTAAAGCTAGTGGCTGCCTGTTGTTACATCCAGCTGAGAGGAAATATGGTGAAGCACTACTAGGGAAAAGAGATACCATAACGGTTGGAAAAGAGATACCACAACGGATGACCAACCATTGTGAGGTAAGGGGTGATTGTATGTATCATGTAGCAGAAACATAAACAGAAGCATAAATAAGTCAAAACATTATATGTTAGGGTTTGAAACAAAAACAATTATAAATAAGATTTAAGCATTATATTTTAGGGTTTGAAACATAAACAATGAACATATATGACATTGTTGCATAAGTTTAATGAACAAACCTGAAGGTAGCCATTGGTTTGAAGAAGATGACATAGTTGTATTAGTTTGGTGAAGATGAATCTAAAGGTTGCCGTAGGTGAGATGAATGACATAGATGTTAGGGTTTTGATTTGAGAGAGAAGAGTGAAATATGTTAGGTTTTTATTTTGATAGAAACTAATGTTATGTACTGAATGAGAGATAACTTCATTTATATATAAATAAATATGACCTTTCACCATGGTTGATAAGACGAACCATGATGATATGATTGAACTTTACACAACGGTTGAATAAAAGAACTATGGTGATATACAAGGACAAATCGACAAAATGGGAAATTGTAGGAGCTGGGATTCGAACCCTGTAACTCCTGGTACATTTCACTATGGGTTATAACTATGACCGTAGTGAAATGTCTTTTAGTAAATACAAAAAAGCTCCAAAAACAAGTTATTACCACCATTAACATGGAGGCCGTTGTAATATTGTTTTACGAATGGTCCTTTCTGGAGTAGTGAAGGGGCCACACTTCAAATCTAAACTCTTGCAGTTTTTACTTTCATATTTTTTTATAATGTATCTATTTAACTTTGAAAAAGCGCCTTTTTTTTTATAATTAAAATTTATCTTTTTTTTTTAAATTGGCACCTTACTATTTTTTTATTTCAAATAAATATATTTTTCCGATTGGTTTAAACAACCGAAGGTAATATTAATTATCTATTTTAAAAAGTGTTTTTTTCTTTTTTTTTAATTTAAAATTCATCCATTCCCTCAGTTGATTTGTTCAAGTGAGATGAAATATATTTTGCATGTATTTCACAAAACTATAGTCTCTAACTATTCATTTAGTTTCCAACTCTCATTCATCTCCATTCTCCTACTAAACCAAAAGGTCTTTTCAGAAAATACACCCTAGGCGATATTCATCGTCATCCTCTCCATCCAAGCTCCCTAACATCTTAAACCATAGTCCATAATTGTTTTAAAAAAACATCCCTTAAAACACATAAGTTTTCGAACATCAACGTACATTTCCTTCCTTCACTACTACAAATAATACATTTCATGACAAAACTTTTACATCACCTAACAAAAAATCGAGGTATAACGCCAAGACGCGTCAAGTCGGGGGAAAAATAATTCAGGACATGCTTCAAATCCCAGTTGTTGAAGTTTATGTTTTTATTTCTTTATAAGTATAAACTAAATGATCTACCCCTTCAGTTTCCGTAATAACCAAGGGATAGAATAATCAAATTTTACTATAAAAGCACTCGTTAAACAATCAAATTTATGTTTTTATTTCTTTATGGATCATCGTCAATGTGTGACATATGCGTAAAAACCATATTGAAGAGCTAGTAGATCAGACGTAAGCGGAAACATTAAAAAATGAGAGGGCAGTTATGCAGGAGATTATGACCCAAGAGGTGGAGAAGAGGGTGACCTGGAAGGTGTGGAAAAGGGTGTCCAAGGAGATAAAGGATAGCGAGACCAAGGAGATTCGAGAGAGTATGCCCCAAGAGGTGGAGAATAGGTTGAACAGAGAGGTACAAGAGGATGTAGAGGACAGGATAACCAAGGATATGTAAGATAGTGTGACCAAGGAGGCGTAGGAGAAGGTGACTTAAGAGATGCGTGTGAGTGCACTTGCCCATTAGATGTTTTGAAAAATGTCAAAACTAGGAAAATTTTAGCATTTCTGTACATTGAACGATATCTTTGAGTCATTATGTGCACCTTAGCATTAGGGATCTTGGAATACACCTAGAACATGTTTGGAAAAGGAATCATGCATAAAAAATGAATTACATAGCATTAAAAATCAGTTGTAAGTTTTGAAAATCAATTATTGTTCAAAACACAAGTGTATGTGTCGACACATATCTTTCATAGATCGACACATGTATTGCAAGAATTAAGCCTGTAGCTTCTGTTTGAATTTGTCGACACATACATCATTTTAGGTTGATACATACTGAAGAAATTACTTCTATGTGTCGACACATACGATTTTTCAGGTTGACACGTGTGCTCCAATTTTAAAGCCAATAGATTCTGTTTGTATTTGTCGAAACATGACCTGATACAGGTAGACACATGCATTAATATAGGTCAACACATGACATACATGTGTCAGCACATGCTGCTATTTTTTAAATTTTTTGCATCCTTTTTCATATTTTTAGGCTTCCCTTTTTCCTCCCAATTGCACAACTAAAAATACATCATACATGCATATTTTTCAATTTGATGAAACTATAAACACATACTAAGATTGTTCATCATCTTCAACCTTGCATCTATGCATACAGACAAACAAAGTATACATAATCATTCATTGTTTGGGTGCCATCTAGACGGTTGATAACGTTCAATTTAGGTTGGTTATAACCTAATGTTGGGCTTAGAATCATATAGGGTTTCATCGTAAAAACTATGAGGCATTTTACTCAAAGATCAAGGTGCTGATTTAGGGGTTTTCGATAAGAGTTACTCAATTGAATTTGATCGAGTGAAAATATTTGAAGAACGGGTGGTTCTTGCAAAGGAGTAGCGTGAGACAGTGAATTAATTGGTAATCTTGGATGACAATAACCTGCAATTTGGATTCGAGCGAGTGAAGGCTTAGAAGAAAAGTGGTTTCTTGCAAACGAGTAGCGCGAGATGGTGAATTAATTGGTGTTTGTTGGGTGACTTGATCAAACTCATATCAAGGGAAGAGAAGTGCAAGGATTAACATCAAACATATGGTTGGATTGCTTCACATCTCTTGCAAACAATTTTTTGCATAGTAAGATTGATATCTTATTTCTAAATTGGAATTGGGGGAAGACATAGCCGTAGCAAGGACAGTCAGTGAACTACCTAAAAGACTCCTCATGTCCTCTCTCTCTATCTCTTTATCTCTTGCAATTTAAATTTTCATTATCAAATTGTTAAACACATTGATTGAGCGATAGATTCGTAATGATCTTCCGTTAATTGTTTAAAGCATTGTTGATTTCTTGATTGCCTTACAATCAATTAGATTGTAGGTGAATCTTTTTAAATCAACAAACTTAAAGGAAAATATGAAAAAATCTATCGCACACCAAGTGTTCGATAATTTAACACTTTGAATTTTTGTGTTAAATTTCATTTGGAGTTGGTTGCTTAGTGATCAAATTAGAACGATTGGTTGAGAATTTAATTCATTAATCATTTGTATCATTGTTATCATATACTAAGGGTTGTGCGCATATTTGAGGTTCCAATAACATGTTCGGTTTAGACGACTTTCGATCTAAACACAATACTTCTGCTCGCCGTAGTTTAAATGTTTTCAAAACCTTTAAAATCAGAAATTTAATTTTGGGGATCTATTCACGCCCTCTAGATAAGTTAAGGTCGTTTAACAATGCGGAACACCGCGGCTCGGGATGTGATTGAGGTAAATATAAGTTTGGTTTATAAACTTTCTTTTTTCGTTTTTTGATTAAACATATGTGTTATGTGTTGTTGTTGTTGTTTGTGTTTTTAAAATTACTTATTGTGTTATTGTAGTTTTTATGATGCACCAATTAAGATCGATGGATGTACCCGCCCACCCAAATTCAAATCGATTAGACATATGTGAGAAAGTTGTTTTAGGTGGTGTAGGTACGAAAGATAGTTGTTCAGCTTCAGTCCCTCTTAACAAGATTGAGACCCTACAGTCTCAACTAGATCCATTTGCAAAGATTTACAAGCATGATAGTTGATCTTGGAGAGTCCTTCCAAATATAACTAGAACATGATCCAGAAAATCATTTTTATATTGCAAAGGATTGTACTATGGAAATTGTGGAGGGTTTTTGTTGGCTTGACATAACCGTACTTCAATTATGATGTACGTAAGTACATTTTTTATGGTAATTTCAAAATTTATTCATTGTTATAATTTACTTTTAATGTCAAATTTTACGTTAACATCATTTAAGTACATGCATCAGTTTTATGCACACATAAGTTTACAAAAGTATGGTTTATTAGATCCGTTCGTTATTTATTTTGTCCAACATTCATCAAATAATAACAAATGTATATACAAAATAAGTTAATTGAAGAGAATAGAGATTATTACTAGGACTGTTTCTCAATTTGTAAGTATATATGATTTACGTTTTATCTTTTTTTAATATTTAAATTTTTAACAATTATTAACTATTCTGGATGTTTATGCCGTGATCATTGGCAAAAACTGATGCTTCCACACTTTTTAACAACACAACTGATGCTTCCACACTTGATAATTACTTCGTGTCAAAGTGTTCGATCCCCCTCCCCGAACTTTTCCGTTGTACTTCAATTTTGACTCATTCTTTTACCTGCAAGCTCAATCACACTCTCACAACTTCTCTCGGGGTTAAGTGTTTCACTCGCTCATCAAGACATACATATCTACTCTTTGTTTTGTAAACATTCTAACATACTTCCACAATATCAACAACACACACTTTTAGAGGACTTATGGGTTGTAACGGGGCTTGGGGTAGGTAGGATAAACAAAGAAAGTAGGTACTATGGTTTATGGTTCGGTATTAACTAATTAGTCCGATATCTTTTTGCACATTACATCATGTTTGGGGTGTTTAGCGCTTTTTTCGCTTTCCGGACTCTTAACTTCTTTACATGATGGCAAGTGTGTATCGAAATCATTTTTTTCTCTTTTTTTTTTTCACAACACATCTCTTTTCATGTGTTCTTTTTTTTTTCTTTTCTTTTTCACACTTGCCTCATTCTTTTGTCACCGGACTTGGTTACCCCAAACTTAACTTTTTCTATTGGACTCGGACTTATAGTTAACACCAAAAATAAAGGAAACAAAAGGGATTGTGAATACGAAAAAGAAAACATGGATGATGGTTTTAGATGGTTACAAAGGATGATAAACAACAAGGTTGGGTGCGAAAGGCTCAGGGTTAAAGAGAAAAAAAATAAATGCCTCAGTGTGTGTGATCGATGTGTGTACTATATGAAGAACAAATGCAAAATTAGAGTGATGATGCCATACCCGATGCTCTCTCATGATGAATTGAAGTGTTTGGCTTTATATATCCTCACAGGTTTGGCATTGCATACAGATTCAAAAATGGTCTCCATTTTGTACAACTTCATGTCCGGTTCGGGTTGCTCTAAACTCATTCACTTGGCACCATCAAGTTGCGTCTAGCATTTTTCTCCAGTTGTGCCAACTTTCACAGGTGTCCCGGATGCCAATTTAAGATGCGTCTTTTCCCTTTGTCACCTTAATTCCCATGATACTTTCCTCTGGAATCACATTCATCCTGGTGCACAGAAAACTCAAAACACACATAAAATAAGGAAATAACAAAAACGGAAATAACATAAAATAACTTAAAATGAAAGAACCTCCCCCACACTTGGACTTAAAATTGTCCTCAATGTATAAGCAAGCATAAGGGAGACTTACAGTGCTCACTGAGGCGGAGGTGGAGGGTTGATAGGGGGCTCACCACAAAGAAAATGAAATTTCACCAAAAATCAGCGCCCCTGCCTGACACGGCTGTGTCACGTGACACGGGTGGCCGTGTCAGGACTCTGCCTTCCTTCCAAAAATGAGTTTCAAAAATAAAATCCTCCAGGGTTTGTGACACGGCCGTGTCACAGGACACGGGTGCCCGTGTCAGACCCCTGAATTCCTCCAAATTGAATTGTTTTCTCAACTCGCTTCTCGTTTCGCAAGAGACACACAGTTTGTACCTACATAATAAAATGCAAAAACACATAATAATTATTAAAAAGAAATCCCGTGGGTTGCCTCCCACGAAGCGCTTCGTTTAACGTCGCATGGCTCGACGGTCCATTATCCTTTATTAGGGAGGGTACTTCCTCCTCCAAACCTGGTTGCTTGTCACCTCCGCAACCACGAACTCAGGAAGACAAAAAGCATGGACCACTTTTCTCTTCAAATCATTACCCACCTTCATCTCCTCACCTTGATTTTCCTCTTTCTTCTTCTTCTTGACCTTCTGAATGAACTTAGGAATTATGACAGATGCATGCGATAAGGTCACCTCAGAGACTATGCTTGAGACTTTTGGTAGGAGAGGTTTTGGACCTTTGCTCTCTCCTTCAGTTTTAATTGTGCGAACCGAAAGTTTATTATTTCCATCTACACTATGCTTATTGACTTCCAACACCTTCAATGTTACCTCTTCATCAAATGACTTTACCGTCAGTGTCCCTTTCTCGATATCAAAATTGCAGCGACTAGTAAGCAAAAATGGTCGACCGAGAAGGATAGGAGTTTCTTCATCTTCGAGAATGTCCATGATGTGGAAATCAACTGGAAAGATAAACTTACCGATCTCTACTAATACATCTTCAGCTATACCATATGACTGCTTAATCGTGTGATCAGCAAATTTCAATTTTGTCTCACTTTCGCTTATCTTTCCAATGTCAAGCTTTTTGAAAATAGACAATGGCATTAAACTTACACTAGAACCAGAATCAATTAGCACCTTCTTGAACGTTCTATCATTGATAGTGCAAGGAATTGCCACTGCTCCAGGGTCTTTCTTCTTGGTTGGAATCCTCCTTTCTGGCGAGACTCTACCACACTTTTCGATTCTAACTTTCAGCTCATCTCCCACTTGTTTCTTCTTAGAAATTACCTCTTTCATAAATTTCTTGTACAAAGGCATATTCTCAAGTGCTTCAAAGAAAGGTAAGTTAATCTCTAACTTCTTGAACATTGCAGCAAACTTCTCAAAATCCTTCTCTTTGGAATCCTTCTTGGCCACTCTAGAGGGGAATGGTAATTTGACCACCGGTTTAGTTTCTTTCTTATTTTTCTCTTCCAGCGACTTAACCGGTGATATCATTATTTCAGGCTCTTTCGGATTTTCTCTCACTTTTAGATCTACTTCGATGATATCATCATACTCGGTTTCATTTTTTTCTTCTGGTTTTGATCTCCTCAGACTTCTTGTTGAGATGACATTCACATTCTGATGCTCCCTTGGGTTTGTAACCGTTCCACTAGGTAAGGCACCTTGTGGTTGAGCATTGGCGAGTTTTTGTGCTATCTGACTCATCTAAACCTCAAGATTTTTGATGGATGCACCCGTGTTTCGAAAATTACTCCTTGTTTCTTCTTGAAACTGAGAGCTTTGAGCTGCCATTTTTTCGATGGCAATCTCCCAATCTGCTTTTCTGGGGGCCTGTTGCTGAGGTTGTTGATAATGTTGTTGAGGAGGTCTATACTGTTGCTGCGACTGCTGACCTTGATATGAAATAACCTCTTGTTTAGGAGCATTCCCTGGTTGATCCTTCCATGAAAAATTTGGATGATTTTTCCACCCCGGATTGTAGGTATTTGAGTAGGGGTTGTTTTGCTTCAAGAACTTTATTTCCTCCACTTGCTGAGCTGTAGCAACACACTGAACAGTAAAATGAGGTCCTCCACATATTTCACACCCCACCAGTTGACTTGCTTGAGCCGGTTGAACCTGTGCTAATGTTTGTTTTTCAAGACCCATCTGTTTCAATCTCCGTTCAACTTCCGCAGCTACCTGATCTTCTATTTTCACAACTTGCGTTGACAATTTCATATCCACTAATCCTTCAGGTTGGCTAACACTACGGTCATATAACTCCAAGTGTTCATTGGCCGCAATAGCTTCTATGATTTTTTTAACACCAGTGGCTGTTGAAAAGTTGGATGAGCCACCAGCTGTTGTGTCAATCAATTGCCTAGTCTTCATTTTAAGACCATTCAGAAAATTCTGCATTTGTTCAGTGACATCCATGTTGTGAGTTGGGCATGCCACCAACAACCTCTTGAATCTCTTATAAGCATCTCCAAGTGATTCTCCTTCCTTCTGTTTAAAATTAACAATATCATACCTCTTACGGATATAAACAGCAGCGGGAAAATACTCATTCAGAAAGGTTGACTCCATTTGTTGCCATGTAGTAATACTCCCTGCAGGTAATGAGTAGAACCACTCTTCAGCGTCATCCGCTAACGTGAATGGAAACATAACCAACTTCTTGGCTTCTTCAGAGTGTCCTTCTATCTTCAGAGATGTTGTCATAGTAAGGAACCTTTGTAAATGCTTATTAGCATCTTCATTTATTCTTCCTGAAAATGGTTTCTTCTCCAGCTGTCGAATCGTTGCTGGGTGTAGCTGAAAGTGAGCAACATCGACCGGTTGATTTACAATTGTCATCCGGCCAGCTGGTGCATTTGCTCCACCATAATCACCTAACAACCTTTCTACGGGAGCTGCCATCGTTTCAGCCTCCGAATCTGAATGCTCAAAATGAATAGAGAGAATTTCCTCGTTATCAGATTCCGAAGCTGTCAGAATGTCTTCTAATGCTTCCAGTCGTTCTTGCTTCGCTTTTCGAAGCCTAGCTCGCAATGATCGTTCTGGTTCTGCGTCAAAAATAAATTCTGCTGAGGCTTTACCTCGCATACAAAGGTTAGACGATTATAAGTAATAAGCAAATGAAATACCAGACAAATAAAAATAAAAATTTTAGTTGCAGAGCAACAAAAATTCAATTGAACTATTTTTTAACTTATAATTTGGCAGTCCCCGGCAACGGCGCCAAAAACTTGACCGGTAAAATAGCAAGTGTACTATTTTTACCGATGTAGTAATAATAGAGTAAATTCCCCAAGTATCGAACTCGCGGACTGCGTAGGAAATATAAGTTATCGCAACGATTCAATTGAACAAAAGAACATGGGGGTTTTGTTGTTTGTTTGGAGATAACGATAGATGATAACAAATTAATAGAAAGCGTAAAAATGACTTTAAAACAATATGAGAAATTATGCTAGGGTAAAGTGTATGAATTGCCTTGCAACAACCTTTAATCCTTATTTACGAAATATCAGTGTACATGAACTATTACCAAATCTCAAGAGTTATCTTCCCTAATTCCTTAGCGGAAAACCTTTTGATATTGTCTTGTATCCTAATTCCTTAGCAATTCAAGAAGTGATCAAGCGCAATATAATTTATCAAGATTATTACGGTTACTACGGAGAATCCTCATTCCTAAGCAATAACAACCGTAATATTATTGTGCAAACAGCGATAAGGTGGTTTGTTCGACCTAACCCTTAACCGTAAATCAAAAATCTATTTGTCCGATAGATAAAGCAATAAGCACTTTGCACAATCAAATAAGTTCACACACATAACGATTTCATAATATAAAGGAAATTAGGTTCAGCTTCAGTCCCTCTTAACAAGATTGAGACCCTACAGTCTCAACTAGATCCATTTGCAAAGATTTACAAGCATGATAGTTGATCTTGGAGAGTCCTTCCAAATATAACTAGAACATGATCCAGAAAATCATTTTTATATTGCAAAGGATTGTACTATGGAAATTGTGGAGGGTTTTTGTTGGCTTGACATAACCGTACTTCAATTATGATGTACGTAAGTACATTTTTTATGGTAATTTCAAAATTTATTCATTGTTATAATTTACTTTTAATGTCAACTTTTACGTTAACATCATTTAAGTACATGCATCAGTTTTATGCACACATAAGTTTACAAAAGTATGGTTTATTAGATCCGTTCGTTATTTATTTTGTCCAACATTCATCAAATAATAACAAATGTATATACAAAATAAGTTAATTGAAGAGAAAAGAGATTATTACTAGGACTGTTTCTCAATTTGTAAGTATATATGATTTACGTTTTATCTTTTTTTAATATTTAAATTTTTAACAATTATTAACTATTCTGGATGTTTATGCTGTGATCATTGGCAAAATTTATAATTATTTGTTCTCAAAAAAGTTTAGTAATTATGCTATGCCTATGACACCACAATCTTGATCCAAAGATGAAAGCAATTCTTAACTCGTAAATAATATACTTTGTAATACTACAAAGTTACTTTACTTTTGATTTTTTTTTTTATTTAGTGTAATTTTTTTAACATGTAGATGTATGGAGGGATACAAATCATACAATATTATATGTAGAAATATAAGAAGTAAAAAGACAAATTTATTTTCCCAAAATAAGTGATATTTTTTTTGACATTCTTTAAATGTTCTCTAATATATTACTTTGGTTTGTGCATATAAATTACTATATACAAATTATTTGTAGTTGCAGAAACGGCCAAACTCATGAGTGTGAATATTATGTTATGAAATATATGTTAGATAATGTCTCCGAAAACATTACAGACTCATGGGTTAAGGTAATCACTTTATTCATATGTATGAAATTTATTTATAATAAAGTTAACTTAATGCTGTTGTTAGTTAGTAAAATGTTTATGTACGTTATTGTTGTTGTGGATATTGAAAGTTAAATATTGTTGTTGTATTCACATAATTTGAATTTTGTTCAAATTATAAGAGTTTAACGATGAAACATCATTCACAGAAAAAGTTATAGATAATATATGTTAACGTTGGGCTGATTGCTTCCTTAATTTCTCAGGTGTTGCTTAGTAACCTATATAAGTATGATGTAGATATATATGTGTGCTATTTTGACTTGAATGTAAATAATGTATATGTGATGCCGGTGTATATAGGTTTTTGTCCAAAATGTGTACATAGGTATTTGTCCAAAATGTGTAAAGTTGTTGTCTAGTTGATATGCTGCCTGTTGAAAACATGTGTATATAGGTTGTGTCACAACATGTGAATATAAGTTATGTCTATATATATATATATATATATATATATATCTATATATATATATATATATATATATATATATATATATATATATATATATATATATATATGCTCCCTATATATATAGGAGCATATCAAGTGAGACCATTTTCAAATGAGAGATGAGAGGAAGAAATATTAACCATTGGATTCATCAAGAGAGAATGTTAATACATTAATGAGGCCATTAATTTCTCTCTCTTGATGAATCCAATGGTTGATATTTCCTCCTCTCATCTCTCATTTAAAAAATGCTCTCACTTGATATGCTCCCTATATATATGGGAGCATATCAAGTGAGAACATTTTCAAATGAGAGATGAGAGGAAGAAATATTAACCATTGTATTCATCAAGAGAGAGAATGTTAATACATTAATGAGGCCATTAATTTCTCTCTCTTGATGAATCCAATGGTTAATATTTCTTCCTCTCATGGGAGCATATCAAGTGAGAGCATTTTCAAATGAGAGATGAGAGGAAAAAATATTAACCATTGGATTCATCAAGAGAGAGAATGTTAATACATTAATGAGGCCATTAATTTCTCTCTCTTGATGAATCCAATGGTTGATATTTCTTCCTCTCATCTCTCATTTAAAAAATGCTCTCACTTGATATGCTCCCTATATATATGGGAGCATATCAAGTGAGAGCATTTTCAAATGAGAGATGAGAGGAAGAAATATTAACCATTAGATTCAACAAGAGAGAGAATGTTAATACATTAATGAGGTCATTAATTTCTCTCTCTCTTGATGAATCCAATGGTTGATATTTTTTCCTCTCATCTCTCATTTAAAAAATGCTCTCACTTGATATGCTCTATATATATATATATATATATATATATATATATATATATATATATATATATATATATATATATATATATATATATATATTTCTCTCATCTCTCATTTAAAAAATGCTCTCACTTGATATGCTCCCTATATATATATATATATATATATATATATATATATATATATATATATATATATATATATATATATATATATATATATATATATATATATATATATATATATATATATATATATATATATATATATATATATATATATATATATATCATTTTCATTTGGATATATATATATATATATATATATATATATATATATATATATATATATATATATATATATATATATATATATATATATATATATATATACTCCCTCCGTTCCTTTTTAAGTGTCGTTTTAGAAGAATTTTTTTGTTCCTATTTATGTGTCGTTTTATAATTTAATGTTATAATTTGTCAATTATACCCTTATTTTCTCAATAACTCTACCTCACATTTTTCAATTAGTTATTGGAAAAAGAGAATGTATGAATGAATTTATTTAGAAAGAGAAAAATAAATAAGGGTATGATAGGAAAAGTAACTCTAATAATCCACTATCTTGGTTGGAGAGCTTTTTGCTAAAATGACACTTAAAAAGGAACGGAGGGAGTATATATATATATATATATATATATATATATATATATATATATATATATATATATATATATATATATATATATATATATATATATATATATATATATATATATATATATATATATATATATATATATATATATATATATATATATATATATATATATATATATATATATATATATATATATATCCAAATGAAAATGATGTAATTTTAAAAAATAGTTTTTGCCAATCAAGGTAAATACTAACTTTTTTTCCTCGAGTATTAAAAATATCAAGAGATAAAGTTGTGCACACTTTAAAAAAAAAACCAGTTGCTGGAGATCCATGACCAATAAATTTATCTTCTTAGTTGGTACTCTAACCAAAAGAAAATATAGCGTATTTTCCGTAACACCCTTCTTTACCTCCCTCAACAAACCGAAATAAAACACTTTAACCAACCAAAATAAACATGTTATTCATATTAGTGGTTACTCAAACTATTTTCATTTAGAGTGGTTCTATCCTCAATTTTAATACTCTTCATAAGCTATTGTGAACACTAATGTCATTATAAATGTATCTTATTATACCGTCGAATTAATAAAGGAGGTGTGTTATTTTTACACCAAACTTTACACTCAATATATTTATACTAAACACTGATCACCGTATTTATATCGTGAACAACATTTTTTCTAAATAAAAATATATATTTTAGGAACAGTACGTGAACAGTGCTAATGAACAATGTTCGTAAATAGTATATAAACAATATTTTTTAAAGGAAAAATAAAGTTGGTTAATGATATTAAAAATTGGTTAATGAAGTGATGAAGTTGTTTAATAAATACTTAGATATTAAAAATAATTTTTAGTAAAATAAAGTTGGCTAATAAAATATAAAATATTGGTTAATAAAGTTATGAAGATGGTTAATAGACTTCCCAGATTTGTAGTTGTTATGAAATTGATTAATAAAATTTAAAATGCTAGTTAATGAAATTATGAAGTTGGTTAATTACATAATTTTGTTGTTGTACTTGTTGAATTTAAAAAAATTTAAACAATAAAAAATAAAAATAATTAAAAAAGAAATTATTATTATTATAATATTTCACTATTTACCGTACTCGTGAATAGTAAAATACGATATAATAAGTGTAGGAATATGGTGTAAGAATAACAATTTTTTTAATAAAGTTGACATTACTTTGTTTATAATATTAAACTCCAATATGCATGCATGTCATTGACACTTCAAATTGACAGTAAATTGAAAGTTGAATATTATTGGGGGAAAACTTAGTTCTAAGGTTCCTCGAAAAGATGTAAAACTTGAAAAGATTTTTTTATAGATAATAGTCAATTCTCCTTACAAGTTTATTTTGCAAGGATAAGAGTCTTAAGAGACTTGTACTGGAAATGATATTTTTTAATATACAAGTCAATTTTTTTTAACAAGAATGAGCTAAAACTTATGAAATCTCTATGTGATTGCTCTGATCAGAATTTTGAACAGCATTACTCATGCATAGTCTTCTGTTGACTTTTCGTTATTCAAACATTGAAGTTTATTTGTTATAAAAATAATTTACTTAGAGTAACTGTTTCAACTCATGTACATAATAAACTACTCTGTATAATATTAGATTTATCTTATCTTTATAAAATTAATTTATAAAATAAAGAGTATCACTATCTGTAATTAGTTTTAGGCTTTCTAACTAATTTATGTAAGATTTAGATTTTGCCCTATAAAATTCAATTTGCCACTTTTTCTGCTATACAAATTTTTTAGGTTTTGTATTCTACATTATCTTTGTCCCTACCTAGATATTTCTGGAATGGAGAGGAATTTTTCATTGCAACTCATTATCCTGTACTTGGTTGCATGGTCAAGAGTGCAAACAAGCCACTGCATGGGGTTAAAAAGCAGTGGCGGAGCCAGGAATTTTAGGCAGCCTGGGCAAAAACTTTACACCATTGATTATTCATCTGTTTTAATTTTTACACCATATTTTTACTAATTTTGCCCCTGATTTTGTCTAAAAATCGACTACTAAATTAGGGAGAGTACAAAGAAAATAGGGGTTGAGCCCGGGCGCCTGCCCGGGCTAGCTGGGCCTTGGCTCCGCCCTGTTAAAAAGGTCTACTAATATTAGCATAGGTGGTGTGCTTGATTTGGTTTCATTAATGGGAAAGCAACAGAAGATAGCAATGGAAATTGCTGTGGAAGAGTTCAACATTAACCAATTCAGTTCTTCCAAGATGGATTTGCAAATAAAAGACTCGCATGGAAATTCTGCTCAAGTAATTTCAAGTGGTAATTATCCTCCTTTCCAGCTTTTTGTCTTGTCACAAACATATATATATATATATATATATATATATATATATATATATATATATATATATATATATATATATATATATATATATATATATATATATATATATATATATATATATATATATATATATATATATATATATAAAGTCTAACTGCTGAAATCTCAAAACAATAAAAAATCCACAAAACAATAAAAAATCTAACATCGAATAATATATGACATGACCATGTCTTTATAAGTGAGAACAATCTTCACTCTACAAGTCGGTTTTGTAGAAATAAGATAGACACAATGCAACCACATTTTCTAACATGGTATCAAAGTATAGTTTAAGATTCGGTGGATCACCAACTATCAAATTTCCGCAATAAAGTAAGAGAGTGACCCATCATTTATTTTCATGCTCCAAGTGTACAATATAAGGATTGAGTGTGTATGTTGAGAGTTCCAAATCAAATAATATATGGCTTTAACATATCTTTATAAGTTGAGATCGAGTACATTGTCGAATAATATATATAAGGTTTTATAAAACGGCCACGGTCGAATTTCAGTTGCGTAAAGACTTTTGCGACTTTAATCGATATAGGTATCACGATCGCGATAGTGATTGCGGTCGTCACAATATAAAGTAACCACAATTTATTATTTAACATAAAAATGATGAATAACAATATTGATATTGACACCTGCATATATCATTTTGTCGCGACCGTTTTAATTGTTGCAAATCGTTATTTTATATATATATATATATGAGAGAGAGGTTCAACTTACTCTAAGAGTAAATTTTCTTAATTTACTCTAAATCATAGCCTTTAAGTTGAATCTATAGAGAATTAAGTTGCACAATTTTTAAATATATATAAAAGACAAAAGAATTTTTTATATTTTAAATAAATTTACTATTTATTGAAAATGAAAAAAAAAACAAAAATGATGCTTGAATTGCAAGAGGTGAGTTATTTTCTAACCACATCTATATAATCAGAGTCGCGAATTCTTGTTCATATTATTTAAATTATGTCACATCAAATATAATTATGCCACTTATGTAAGTCAATATAATATAAAATTTGTATTTTATTCCTCAAACCATTAAGTTATATCATTAAATTTGGAGTAAGAAAAGAAAGAAAAGGAACGATAAAACAAAATTATTGAAAATTTTAACTATGATGATTTTTTACAGAGTCTGAGTAGTTCGAATGTAGAATTTTTTCCATTCATAAAATAATAAAGATTTAACATTTTTGAAAATATTAAAAAAAAGAGAAAGGAAATATGAAACAAAATTATTGAAAATATTGATTATGATAATTTGTTGCATAGCGTCCGAGTCGTTTGAATGTAGAATTTATCCTAAAAATTTGGGTTCACCAAACTTCTAGAGAGAACGAGTTGGAATGAGGTACATACGACCTTCTGTACAAAATAAAAGTAGGGCAAATGGTCACCCAGCACAACCCTAAATACCTAGCCACTTGAGCGGGTTTTGTTCTCAATAAGTCAGAGAAACATTAAATCCCAGAGCATGTGCAGAAATCCACTTCCATACCAAGCTGATAATCACATACATCTCGTTATTAATGACCAAGCTTACCCGACAAAAATTAATTTTACTACGCATGTTTCTAATTGTCTAGACAATAAAATGCTAGATCAAAGTCAAGCCTAAAGACGCCTATTTCCCATGACCTAGATCGTGGAACAACCCAAACACCTCTAGAATCGAATGTGGCATGGTCCATGACCTAGTTGCCAACCTATTTTTAAGCAACTGCCATGAGAACACAGCCACCCTAGAAGGCGCCCAACACTTCCAAACCATAGAAATCCCCCCAACACCCTTTCAGACATAAATTCACTACCCCTAGCCAACTCCAAAAGGATACCATAAGTAGATATAATTGAAAATCCTTAATCCAAATCAAGTTTCCAAACCCAAAAATTTATCTGACCACGCCTAACCACCCAAAAAACAAGGTTGAGTGAAACCTCCAAAAGCTCATCCTTTCAAACAACAAAAGGCTGCCTCCACAAAAAAAATCCACACCTAAACATCAACATCCCAAGAACCCCGAATACTTACCATCAGAGACTTTTTCTTATAGAAAAGATAAAAGTCTATTAAAAGAGACACACAAATTAAAATGGGCGGTCCCCGCCCATACATTATGTCAAAACCTAGTCTTCTCACTATCCCCCACCTTCTTAAACACAAGTGGCAAATCAGTTAGTCTTCTAATAAGTTGAAGACCTAAGGACAGAAACCCGTCTCCACCAAAGAGACACACCCTCCTAAATCCTCCTTCCCTACCCCCAATAGAGGAAGCGAAACCCTGAGAATCATACTAATTTGCCAAGCTAAAGTTTCTCCAAAACAAAAAACATATTAAAACGAACCATCCACCTTCGCTTCGTTAGCAAGGCAGGATTAACAAATATATGATCCTTCACCTTAAAACCACCTACCTTTTTTTACTTTACAAACATCATTTCAATTAACTCACGCAACCTTATCTCCTCCTTTGTTGACATGTTTAAGGAGGGGGCATATATGATCGATTAAACTAAAGAGTTAGTTAGAATTTTTTTGACAGTAATTAAAAATAAGAAAGTGGGAAATATAAAATGAAATAGGATTTCAGAAAGTGACATATATGATTACATACATGTGGCAAAAATAATACTACTTAGCATAGAAAAACATCTCCCTTTCATTTTGAACCTGAAAAAAAAGAGTTAGGGTTTGTTTGAATGAGTTTTAGTTTTTTATATTTAAATTAAATATTATTTTGTAAATCAAATTTAAAAAATAGTTTTGAAAAAAAAAAACTTGTTTGCTAATCTGACTCATAAAAATAGTTTTAAAATTGTATAATTTACAATATTTTCATTAATGAAAAATTTACCATTTTTCCTTTTTTTTATCTTCTCAACTTCCAAAACTAAAAACCAAAACCTTTAAAATTTATTTTAGTTTTTTAGTTATTAAAAATCTTACATAAAGAATAATTTCAAACATTTATTTTTAATATTAAACTATCAAACAAGTTTTAAAATTTTAAATTTTCAAAAATTAAGCAACAATTTTACGAAACTAATTCAAACGATTATTATCTCTCCTTCTCTCATATCATAAAATACATTATTATATATTAAGTGTGTAGAGATTATGATTAATTCTAAGACAATATGCTTTTATAAATATAGTTATGGATTTCTCAAAGAGCAACCAAGTGCAAGCCATCATAGGAACTATTACACACAACGAAGCAATACTGGCAAAGGATTTCAGTGACGCAGTAAACAACATTCCTATCATGTCTCTAACTTCATTTTCAGATGGAAGAGAATTACTATCGCCTAGATTGCCACACTTCATCCAAGTGGGAGATGATATTAACCTTCACATGCAATGCATATCAGCAATTGTAGGAGCATTCAGATGGAAAAAGGTGACAGTAATTTATGAACTTAATAATTATTTTTCATCTGATCCAGGGGTACTACTTAGCCTTTCTTATTCTCTTAATCTAGTTAGTTCTGAGATTGATAACTATTTAGCTTTTCCTTCCTTATCATCTCTATCAGACCCGAAAACTACAATTGAAAATGAGCTTAATAACCTAAAAAAGAAGAGTAATAGGGTTTTCTTGATTATTCATTCTTCTTTAGAACTGGCTAACATGATTTGTGAGAAAGCAAAGCAAATAGGTTTGATGGAAAAAGGTTCTGTGTGGATTATCCCAAATAAAGTTGCTGGCCTTCTTGATTCGGTTAACTCTTCTATTATCTTCAACATGCAAGGTGTTGTTGGATTTAAAACGCACTTTATTGAAAAGAGTGAGGCTTTTAGAAAGTTTAAGTTCGAATTTCAAAGAAAGTTTGCTCTAGAATACCCTGAAGAAGATAACATAAATCCAAGTATATTTGCACTTCGAGCATATGATGCAACTAAGGCTATTGCAAAGGCTGCAAATAAATTTGAAAAACTAAGTGGAAAGACTTTCTCAAA
This sequence comes from Vicia villosa, assembly GCF_029867415.1. Lineage (NCBI taxonomy): Eukaryota > Viridiplantae > Streptophyta > Magnoliopsida > Fabales > Fabaceae > Vicia > Vicia villosa. Next base: position 158,013,658 of record NC_081185.1, read on the forward strand.
GAACGGAACATTGTTGCAATCACAAACTTTTAACATAATTAATGTGATCGGGAGAAGTTATAGAGAAATGGCATTTTGGTCTCCAGCACTTGGTTTTTTCAAGAAAATTGTTAGACATAATAAGGTAATGGAGATAAGCACAAATAAAGGTGATTCAAATGGAGTTTTCGAAGCAGTTTATTGGCCTGGAGAATCACAATCAGTTCCTAAGGGTCACAATTATGAGGAAAGGTCATTGAAAATAGCAATACCTTCAAATAGTGCTTTTACTCAATTTGTGAATGTGGAATATGATAAGGGAAACAATGAACCTACAATCACGGGTTTCTCAATCAATGTTTTTGAAGCAGCTGTCAAACGTTTACCTTATGTTTTAAATTACAAGTTTTTTCCTTTCAATGGCTCCTATGATGAAATGGTTGACCATGTCTACGATAAGGTATGATAAATACAAACTACTAGCTTAATTATAGTATTTTTTTTAATCCCTCTATTTTACTTCATTCATAGTTTTGGTCCTAAAATTTCTTTCCTATGGATTTTTTTGATGCTTCTGCTTAACACATATATTTAACATTTTGTTTCTGATGCAGACATTGGATGCTGCAGTTGGTGATACATCAATAGTGGCATATAGATATCATTTAGTGGATTTCTCACAACCTTATGTTGAATCTGGCTTACACATGGTGGTTACCGAACAACCAGCCAAATCAAAAGAAATGTGGATGTTTATGGATGCCTTTACAAAAAAGATGTGGTTGATGATGGCAGCTATGCATATTTTTGTGGGATTTATTATTTGGTTGATTGAAAGGGAAGTAAATGAAGACCTAAAGGGATTTGGTTCAATGCTTTGGTTTTTAGTCACTATACTATTTTATGCAAACAGTAAGACCTCTAAAACATACTATCATCAATTTCTTTTGAAGAGAATGAACTTTATCTGTTGAGGTTATAATGTGAAACTCTTATCATTGGATCGAAAAATAACACGTTTATTTTGTCAAAACGCATGTAGTAATATCTTTGGCTTTTCATCCGCATAACATATATTGATTATAACTTTTTGATCATAATTTTATCGGTTTGGAAAGCATAGTCCTAATTCTTTACACATTTTCAATATGCAGGAGAACCAATAAAAAGACCATTAACTCAAGTTGTACTGACACCATGGTTATTTGCTATTTTCATTGTGACAAATAGTTTCACTGCAAGTTTGACATCCATAACTATTTCACAAGTAAGGCCATCTGTGTTAGATATCCAGACCCTTAAAGAAAGAAATTCACCAGTTGGTTGTGATGGAAATTCTTTTATCATCAAGTATTTCATTGAAGTACTAAAATTCAAACCTGAGAACATAAGGAACATAAATTCCATGAGTGATTACCCTGCTGCCTTTGAGAATAAGACAATAGAAGCTGCTTTCTTTGTCGCGCCGCATGCTAAAGTGTTTCTAGCAAAGTACTCATGTAAGGGCTTCATCAAATCAGGGAACACTTCTGGACTTGGTGGATTTGGTTTTGTAGGTTTCTCTCCTCTCATTTTCATTTATTTTTTTACTTGTTTTGGTATAACTGAAATTAGGGTAATTAAAATAAAACTTTATATCCATTTAAAACCTTTATTGTGCTTGCTTTTTTTTAATTCTTCAAAAACTGATCCAATTAATATGATTCATTTTGCATTTTGAAACCATAGGTATTTCCAAAAGGTTCAAGTCTAGCTTCAGACATATCAGAGGCATTGCTGAAAATGATAGAGAGTGGAGAAACAGAAAAACTAGAAAAAGAAATGTTGAATGAGATAGAAAATGAAGGCAAAGCCAATTGTTCTTCTTTCGAGAGAGACAAGGGGAATGATGATTCATCATCAATAGGCCTTCTTCCTTTTCTTGGCTTGTTTTTGATCTGTTTTACTTTTGCTATTCTTGGTTTGTCATATCACATGATATGTTGGTTAGTGGAGAATGTAGAAACTTTGAAAAGCCGCACAGTTTTAACATTAACACAATTAAGGAGAAGACGGAGATGGACGACCAATTTCTTTCTCCGTTCTGTTCAAAATTCCAATCAAGGATCTTGAGAGGAGTAGTCAGCTACACTAAAACAAGATTTATGTGATCGCGCTTTCTATCCAATTTCTATTCTTCTATTTTTTTAAAGGTGAATTCTTATTTACCCAACTCAAAAAGTTGGGTAAGGTTACCTTTAGTGTAAAATGCATTGAAAACATCAAACAATTATTCTATATAATAAATAATTAAATACATAAAAATTAAATGGTGTCATCTGATTGGTGGAAGGTACACTACCCATATTTTTATGATGGGTAGAGAAGTTGTCCCCTTTTTTTAATTCAATTTGTTGTTGTCAAATTGTTTTGGTGTTGAGTTTGTGACCGCGCTTTTTGCAGGTTATTGTTTTTATGTCCTAAGGTTTTACAAGTTAAAAATTGTGATTAATTGATGGTGTTGAAGGTAAGATTTATGTGATGTTATAGTGTTAAGGGTAAGGTTTGTTGTATTGGTTTGATGGTGAAAGTGAAATGGTGTAAGGGTGGTAAGTTGATGAGGATGTGAAGGTTAGGGTTTTTGGTTAATGAGATGATGTTGTGGAGAAGAATTTTTTATTGTAAAAGCAATTTGTGAGAGAATGGAAAAGGGAGTTTTTGCAAGGGTTTGACTTGGTCTAGATTAGTCTCATTATGGAAATTGGTGTGTACTTTTTATATTTTGAAAAATTAGGTTAATTTAATAGAAGCCAACATGGGAGTTGCACCATAATCTTTCAGCAAGGTTTCGACGTGAAGAAAAATTCTTGGGATGATAGTTTCAAGTGTAGTGTACTCTTTATGGTGGAGTATGATAATTTGATTTGTCGGTATAGACAATGAGAATTATGATTGTCGGTGTAGACAATGAAGATTGAAGACCATTACAATCAAGGTGGAGATTGTTGGGGTTGATTGAAGACCATTGTGGAGATTGTTGCCTAAATAAAGAAGGAAGTTAAAAAGTAACTATTTGAGAAGTCCCACGTTGCTTAGTGTGGTGAAGCAAGGGGGAGACCAAGGCTATATATTGGATCTAAGTTCTTTGTTTTAGATACACTAGTCAAAAAGCACTTTAAGCTTATATTTGGTTTTCTTTATTCTCTTATGCTCTTGTATTAGAGTGTTGTGAGATTTAGTTTAAATATTTGTTTTTTAAGAGTGTGGGTGTACTAGGGGATTGGGGTGAGAGTAGAGAAGTCTATGTGTTGTAAAATTTTCACATAGTAATAATTCTCTGGTTGTCTTTTTAGACAACGCTCGTGGTTTTTCTCCGGTTTTGGAGTTTCCACGTTATATTCTTGTGTTGGTTGTGTTCTGTTTATTTATTTATTTTCTTCAGCTGTGTTATTTCCCAACAGATGTAATACTAATATATGATATTAATTGAATTCAATCAACACAGACTATTTTATTTTGTGTAATTTCACTTATTCTAAATTAGTTAGCTAGTTATATTTACAAATTCAATTTAAAATAAAAAAATCTTAATAACAATTTCAATATCTTATTTTAGTTAATTCATGAAATTAGTTTTCATATTTTTAATTCAAATAGTTTTATTACTTTTTAAATATTCTTACATTTAAAATTAATAATACATTTATTTTTAAATAATATATCACTTATGATATTTTAGCTAAAACCATTTCATAAATTTTTAATATAATAAAAATAAGAGAAAATTAAATGAATTTAAATTTAAAATAAAAAGACTAATTTTATAAATTACAGAAATGCCAGTAAAAAAAACTATAATTAAACTAAATAAATAAAAATCCGAAGCTTGTCAAAGATTTGGCCCTACAGACAAAATGAGAGATCAGATAAACAAGAGTACAAGATGGTTGGGTGTTTGTAGTGTCTTATCAAATAATATTTTGATTTCTACAAATTATTTTATCACTTTCATATAAAAAAAAAATAGATAAATTTATACATCCATACTAGTCCGTACCAATTTATACGGAAAAAAAATGAAGATTTCACATTTATTAAAAAAGTTTAAATTTTTATTTTTATTTTTAAATATATTTTATGAGAAGATATAAAAACAATTTTATTGGTTGTTGTTTATAGAAAAATAAACTCTAACACAAATGATTAAAGCAATAATTATAAATTTGATTAATTTAAAAAAAAAAATGATAGTTGAGTGATGATTTAAACAATAAGGACCCCATGATTTGATCGTCATTATTTGAATTTGTAATATTGATTGAATCAGTTTCTAGTTGAGTGGTGATTTATGGGTCATACTCTCTCAATTGGTCCTAAAATATCCAAAATCTTTAATCTAACTTGATAAAATAACACATAAATACATTGTCATGTGGTTATGTATCTATCTCCATAGTTATATGGGACCATTATCAAGTTGCATAATTCAAAGGGTCCTCCAAACAAGTGGAATCAATCCAGCATTCTTTAGGATATGTTGTTTTCATCCCTTTTCATAGGACAGTGTATCAACTCTGTTTCATTTGGAAAATGTTCATTCAAATGTCACACCCATGGACCCAATTCTTTGCAATATTTTCATGGCCATTAGTTTCAAAATCTTGTCGCTTATATTTTAACCAAAGAACATGTGATCAAAATATTTCACATGTTGAATCTTTTTTTGACTTGAAAACAAAATTATTGTATTCATCTAAATCGATAAAGTGCATCATAAAAAAAATACATATTCAATCAAAAGTAAAAAAAATTACAAATAAATTCACAACTGAAGTCAAAGGGTTAAGTATGAGTCAGATTTTTGGAGAAGACAAAGAGAACCATTTGATATCAATTTTTTATGTTTGATAAATCTAAGATATAAGTTAGTTAGTGTTGGGGGAGGTTTTCACTAGGGAGAATTGTTACATAGTGTAGGACTAGACATCTTTTTGAGAGGCATACAACTTATCCATCTAAAATCTTAAGGTGATAGGTGAGTGTGTTCTCCCACTTATAAAAATGCTCAAGTCATCACATTCTTATCCAATGTGAGACTATTTCCTCACTTACTCACACTTGCATTATTATTCTAACACTCCTCCTCAAGTGTGAGTTCACAATACTCCACTTAAGGTTTTGGATGAATAAGTCGTGTGTCTCTCACAAAGGTGCCTAGTCCTACACTATGTATGAATGCTCTCTAGTGAAAAACTCTCCTAACAAATGGTATCATGAGTCTTGGTTAGAGAAAGGGACCGACTAATTTGTATCGAAATGCCCAAGAAGAGGTGTCCCGTGGAAATACCCATGAAGAGGTGTCAACGGCGGTACAAGTATGAGGGGGAGCATTGTGGACTCACACTTGAGGGAGAGTGATAGAATAATAATACAAGTGTGAGTAAGTGGGGAAATAGTCCCACATTGGATAGGAATATGGTGACTTGAACATTTATAAGTGGGAGAACCCACTCACCTTTCACCTTAAAGTTTTAGGTGGACAAGTGGTGTGTCTCCCAAAAGGTGTCTAATCCTACACTATGTATCAATGCTCCCTAGTGAAAAACAAAACTCTCCTCAACAAATGGTATCATGAATCTTTGGTTCGAGAAAGGGACCTGCTGTATTGAAATGTTCAAGAAGATGTGTGTCGTTGAAATTGAAATACCCAAGAAGAGGTGTATCGAAATGTCCAAGAAGAGGTGACAATGGCGGTACAAGTGTGAGGGGAAGCATTGTGGACTCACACTTGAGGGGGGAGACTTAGAATAATATTGCAAGTGTGAGTAAGTGGGGAAATAGTCCCACATTAGATAGGAATGTGGTGACTTGAACACTTATAAGTGGGAGAACCCACTCACCTATCACCTTAAGGTTTTAGGTGGATAAGTGGTATGTCTCTCACAAATATGCCTAGTTCTACTTTATGTATCAATACTCCCTACTGAAGAACTCCCTCGAACAGTTATACCATGAGATATCTTTATGAAATTATAATCAAATGGATTACAGTGACAATCTCTCATATGTAAGAGGACTGAGTGTGACTCAAAGTTGTGAGATTAATCAAAGTAAATTGTTTGTGTCAATCTTTCGTATCTTATCTCCTTAACATTCACCATTCGTGTTTGACTTAAAAAACATTAAATAAAATAAATAAATAAACATTAATTCACACAATTCTAACTCACTTTTTTGTGTTTCCTAACCTTCAACTATATGTATCACATCAAAGATAATAATTATCTATTTTGCATTTTTGGTAATGAAAAATCATCAATAAATAATGTAGATGAAATTGGGTACCATAGTAACAAGATAGATATCAACACAACTAAAATAACAGATTAAGGAGTAGGAAATTGACACACAATATTTACATGGAAAACCCTCAACAAATAAGGGGAAAACCATGGGCACCGGTAGAAAATATTTTCACTAAGTGGAAGAGATTACAACACTTCTCTCTAAATACAAGGAGAGAACGAATTACACTCTCTCTTGAAATAGGGGAACACTCACTAAAAGAACCTTAAAGGAAAACACAATCTTTTCTTTTCTCTCTTACATTTTCTCTTAGTTATGTTACAATGCTATTTTTGTGGTGTTCTATGAATGATAAATATACCTCTATTTATAGGTGCTCATCTTCACAAAACCATGAGAGTCTTTCACAAAACCATGGGTGTTGCTTTCTTTGGTCCATAAATTGTGACTTTATTCAACCACAATCCTTGACCATAATCTTTATTAATCTCCCACTTAAAGTCACATTTATGATCTTGCAAAATGTTCTCTACCTTGCCAACTCCATGATGATTCCGCCTCTAATAGGTCATAGAAAGACCTCCATCATGCAAACTAATAAGATTTGACCGACTTCGTCATTGCATCTGCTAGGTTATCTTTGGTGTGAATTTTCTGCATATCCACTCGTCCTTCTTCTACTACATCTCTGACAATGATATTGAACTCCTATGTGCTTTTTCCTAGAATGAAAAGATGGATTCCTTGCAATATACAAGGCACTCTGACTATCACAATACACAATAATCTTCTGTTGCTTGTTCTCGAGCTCTTCCAATAACCTTTAAATCCAAATTGCTTCATTTTATGTTAGGGTTACGGCCATGTATTCAGCTTATGTAGTAGACAAAGCTACAATGATCTACAATTTGGATAACCAACTTACCGCTCCTCCTACAAGTGTGAACACATAGCCAATAGTAGATTTTCTTTTATCAAGGTCGCCTGTAAAATCTGAATCAACAAGCGTCTGATAGCGAATTCTGATTCCCTAAAACATAATGCAGCACCTGAGGTTCCTTTTATGTATCTAAGAATCCTCTTAACAACATTTTAATGTTCATTACCTGGATCTATCATAAATCGACTAACCATTCCAATTGCTTGAGCAATATCTGGTCTAATACATATCATAACATACATATGGCTTCCCACTGCTGATGCATACGGTACTCGAGACATTTCCATCCTCTCCGCTTCATTGCTAGGATTCATATTTGAGGATAATTTATAATTGACAAGAAGTGGGGTAGAGATTGGCTTACAGTCTTGCATGTTGAAGCGAGGCAAGACTTTCTGAAGATAATGCCTCCATAGAGAAGCATCTAAACCATTTAATGCCTCATGAAAGTTTGATGGTTCTCCATCTTCTGATAGAAGAAAATATGCATTGTGACTTGCCATCACATATTTTGAGTGCCATGATGGTTTTCTTATCTGACGTGTTATTCTTCTGGGTTCTACATCATTGGCCTCATTTGGTTCTTGTTCTGTATATTCTCCTCCATTATTTGTCCTTAGTCACTTAATTTTTTTCTCAGTTTTAAGTTCCACTTGTGCTTTGAACTCATTGAATACTGAATACACATTTGACTTCTTCTTGATTGGGTGCACCCACAGTCTCCTAGAGTAATCATCCATAAATGATGCAAAATATTTTGCTCCTCCAATGGACATTTTCGGTGACTCCCACACACAAGAATGAATCAAGTCTAGTATGTGTTTGCTTCTACTAGTTGACTTAGAAAAATTTAGTCTATGATGCTTTCTTATCACACAGTGCTCGCAGAAAGGTAAACTTACTGAATTGAGCTCGGGTATAAGATTATGCTCTACAAGAACTTTTAAGCCTTGTTCTAACATATGGCATAGTCTGTGATGCCATATCATTGTTGTTTCTTCCTGGCTTCTAGCTGTAACTAATACATTTGCACTTTTCAACGTATATCCCAAAAGCATGTATAGATTTGCAGCAACTTTCTCTACTTTCATCAATATTAGCGAACCTTTCACCACTTTCAAGATCCCACCGTGAACATGGGTCTTGCATCTGAGGTCATCTAGTTGCCCAACAAATAATAAATTTTTCATCAATCCTTTCACATTTCGTACCCCTTGAAGTGTGCGGATAGTACCATTATACATCTTTATTTTGACAGTACCAACTCCAGCAACTTCCAAAGCATGATCATTCACTATCAATAAATGTCCTTCTGACATAAGTGCAAAACCAGTTTCGTCATGGAGTCATGTGCCATGTTGCTCTTAAATATACTATTCAACCATCAGTGAGTTGATGTTATCCTTTGATACTTACTATTGCTCCACTGTAAAGGATTTCTCCATTATCAGAGGTACTAGAAATACATCTTTGAGATGTACTTGCTTCAGAAGACTTCTCATCATTTTCCTTGTTGAACCAACTTCTTTCTTCAAGTGCCACTTCTTGCCACAATTGTAGCATTTGAGGTTTATCCTCCTTTGAGATTTTGATCTACCATTATTTGACTCCCACTAGGTCCCGATTCTGTTGATCTACCTCTCGTCATCGTCAAAGCTTCTATTTGTTTTGAGCTTTCCTGCCAATCTTTCTTATTTTAACGCATGGATTCTTCTTCAAGAACAGCTCAAGCGGCATCATTAAAGGATAGATGATAAACAATATTATTTTTTGTAATATTGATGACGAGTTGATCATAAGAATCTCATAAACTCTGAAGAAGAAGCTTTGCTCTTTCATTTTCCACTAATGTGAAATCTGATGCAGATAGTTGAGCAAGTAATGTTTTCAAATTGTTGATGTGATTCGTCACCGAAGTGGATTCACTCATTCGAAGAGTGTAGAGTCTCCTCTTTAAGAAAATTCTATTGTGAAGTGACTTGACCTCGTATAGTTGTATGAGAGTATCCCAAATCTTCTTTGTAGTTTTCTTTTCTGCAATACTGGACAAAACTGAATATGCCATTGCTAAGTGCAAATCGGCAACAACATTGTCCTCCATCTCTTTCCATTTTTCATTAGTTATATCTGCAGGTCTACTTTCAATTACTGGTAAACAATTATCCTTCCTCAGGATCGCCTTCATCTTCAATTTCCAAAGGGAAAACTTACTCCCATTAAATTTATCAATCTCAAATTTTGCTGCCATTTAATTTTTTTTTCACTGAACCGGTTTACACAATTTCATCGTGAGTAGCATTGTATATTTTTACTGCACACTAGAATAAATCTAGTATACGTTAATAATCACTACAAAAGTATACAACCACACGTGTGAATAGTAACCGTACGCAATGGAAATAAGGATCGACACAAGTAGCTGTGATAACATTGTTGGGTATCAGAGTAGCAAGATAAATGTCACACAACTAAAATAAGATATTGGGGAGTAGGAAATTGACACACAATGTTTATGTGAAAAATCCTTAACTAATAAGGGAAAAAAACACAGACACCGGCAGAAAAGATTTTCACTTAGTGAAAGAGATTATAACACTTCTCTTTAAATACAATTAGAGAATAAATTACACTCTCTCTTGAAATAGGGGAACAATCACTAAAAGAACCTTAGAGGAGAACACAATATTTATTTTCGTTTCTCTTTTACTTTAAAATACACCTCTATTTATAGGTGATCATCTTCACAAATTCATAAGAGCCTTTCACAAAACTAGGGGTGCAAAATCATGGGTGTTACTTTCTTTGGTCCATAAATTATGACTTTATTCAAGTACAATATTTGATAAATAAAGGGTTAAATATGTTTTTCTTATTCATAAATAAACCAACATTCAGTTTTAGTCCTTTAAAAAATTTTCTTTAATGAGTGGTCGTTCTAAAGTTTTTACGCATGTAGTTTTAGTCCCTGCTATTTTCTAAAATTTTGAAAACTTTTTAACGAACCTTTAATTTTTAAATTTTTGAACAATTTTTTTATACATATTTAGAATACTGTAAAATATTTATTTATCAAACTTTAGAATTTTTTAAAATGAGAAGAAATAAATATGAATTTTTCAAATTTCAAAAGATAATGATAAAAGTAATGGAAATGTTGACTTAGAAATCAAATTTGGAGGTTTTTTTTTCAAGGAACTTTTTAGAACGTTCTAAACATGTCTGCAAAATAATCATTCAAAAATACACATTGATTTAACAGCAGGAACTAAAACTACGTGCATAATAATTTTGAATGAACCAAGACATGCCATTTACTTTTATAGAGACAAAAACTAAATTTAATATTTATATGTACCAAAAATATATTTAACCCATAAATAAAAGCTAAGCAAAATAACAAAGAATAACTCATAAAAATAATTTAGTAAAACTATACACGGTTCATTAGTCAATTGTTGTTGTCCTTAATACTTTTGTTAATTTATAATGAAATATTAACTAAATAAAGAGACTTTTTAGATTATATTATAAACTTATAATATATATTTAATTTTTCTATCTATTTTAATATATACCATTTAAAATTTTAAACATATATTAAAATATGTAACACACACAAAAATATTGAGTTGTTTTTATTTATATTTTTTATTGAGTTGTTTTTATTTATATTTTTTATAATAAAAATTTTAACATAATGTAGATAGTATTTAAAACAAAATTGTTTTTGCTAAAATTAACATTTATTGGAACAATTTGTTGAGTAGCTAATATTCAACCATTAAGTTCGTGCTCTGTTGACCAATAACTGCAAAGTATATATTTCATGGTCAACCAAATTAATAAAAAAAAATACAGAACAGTTGAACGAGGTCGGTGAGGTGTATGCCTACATGCATATGTAGCTACAGCATATGGAGATTCATTTCACCAAAATTTGAAAATGAATTCTAAGTATGGTTGGACAAAATTTGAACACTCAGTCTGAAACAGACCAATCAAATTATTATTTTTAAATAGATCGGGTGTTGAATTGATTCAATGGTTCGATTTAGGTCGTATATAATTAGTTTTGATCGGATTCAGATGATTATTTTAAATGTCAAAAATCAAATCCGATCGAACACAAGTATTATTTATTTTATTTATTTTTCTTGCTATATGGTTGACCTATTATAAAATTAGGTTCATAATGTTCTCAAGTTATCATCATTTTTATAATTTAATGGTGTTATGTATTCATAAGAATAATATAAAATTTTGAGTGTTATCTAATTTGTGGTTTAATTATTTTCTTTAGTTCTTCACATTTGAATTGTCGATAAAATTTATATTTTTTTCATCTAATGACAAATATACTATAAAAGTGTGTCTCAAATTTTAAGTGATAAAGAGAAGGAAACGTGTTCGATACTGTCAGAAATCAGAGGCGTCAAAATCGTGAAAATCAGCAAGAAAGTGATATATCTGACAGGTTGTTAGAGTAGTGGTAGCGATCGGGCGGCATGGCAATGATGATGATATAGGCGAGTCGTAGATTTTGAATCTCGAGCAGGGTCGATTCACGAATCTATTCGATGATAGGTCGTGTTTTTGACTCGTTTTGGATATTTTAAGTTCCACTTAGGATTATATTCTTAGAATTCAACAAACCTTTAAAGGTATCTAAGTGGGACTTAAAGAGATAATGATAGAAATTTCTTGGAGTGTATTCTTAAAATTTTGAAGATCTTTAGAGATATCCAAGGGGATTGAGAGACAATTATAAACACGTTGAGTTTGAATAATTCATATATAGAAAGTTTGAGAAACTGGCAAACATTTGAATATAAAATATGATTTGTTTTTATCTAATTTATTTATAATCTCTTGTAACAACTTTCCGAAGTATAGTGAATCGGAGAGATGCTCTCTCCCTATAGTATATCAGTTTGATCGAATTAGGTAAAAAAAATTGTGTACACGTCTTTTATCTTCCTCTTACTTGTTGTGAATTTGCTTACACTGTTTGGAAAGTTAATATTTTCTTAAGGCTAAATTGATGAGAATAAATTAATGAGTAGTCGACTTTATAAAGTCCTAACAAAACAGGCATCTGACTTCAACTGGATCCACTAAAACAAGATGCCTAAATAGGTTCTCCCTCTTGAACACATTATTTAAGAGTAACTGCCAAAAAATTCTAAGTGTTGTGAATAAATGATATAATAATTCAAAGTTCAAACACACCAAGACTATGTGTGGGACAAAGAACAATGACAACCAAAATAAATTACCTCAAGCAACCAAAATAACCTACAATCATTAATAGCAAAGCCACAACAAGCAAGAGGAAGATAAAAGACAGAAAAATCTAAAGAAAATTATTTATCTAGTTGAATCAAACGAATCTACTCTAGGAGGGAAAACATTACTATAATTCAATATACTTCAAAAGAATTGTTACAGGATATTACAAAAGAGTTATAAGAAAATAGTCACCCAATTAAAATAACAAAACCCATTTTGACCCTCAAGTGTTTCTCAATCTCTCCAACTCTTTATATATGAAACATAGAAGCTTAAGGTGTTTAGAAGTATTCCTCAATGCCCTTAAAAACCTCCAAAGGTCTCTCGAATTTCAAGAATATAATTGTAGGAATTTCTATCCTTTCCTCTCTAAGTTTCCCACTATGATTTTTAACTCTTCTCTCTATATTCAATTTTAAGTGTAAAGAGAAAAATGATAGAGATACATATTTATAACTGTTGAAAGTTAACAGATCCATAATGGGCCCAAAATATGATTCATTACGAATGTCTCCACGAACTCAAATGACCAAGCTTGATACTCGTGAACCTCCTGAATTGGACCTGGGGCATAAATAATGCCTAGAACCATTATCTCACTGCATGTGCTCTATCGTCACCACCGACAGACTCATGCCAGTCATCACTCCGATGTCTTATAACAGCGTCCACTGTGCACCATCGTCAAATCGGCGCTAAACCGCCCCAGTAAAATGCCTCTCTGTGGCAGCAATATCCTTGGTCGAATTTTTTACAACTTTGGTTTCTGATAGTCTCAAATTAAGTTTTCCTCCTCTCATCTCTTAAGGTTTTAAGGCATACTTCTACAAATCTCTACCTAGAGTTTAAACCCTAGTGATATCAATTTATCCATCAATTATTTTGATGCTCTCTCTGATTCGAATCATCAATAAAAAACTTGATCAAGTTCAAGTCATGCTTGAACCTTTATCTTGCCACTTGCATGCACTCGCCTCCAACTACCTTTTTCTACGTAGGTAATCTAACAAGCTAGCATGTATGGTTTTTTAAGCATGTTTAATTTTGAGTTTTGCAAACTTTCAACCACATTTAACGCATAACTACCAAGGCCAACATAATTCTATCCTTGATATGCTATAATCTCCCTCCTTACCTTATCATGAGTCAAATGATAGTAAGAGGTCTATCCAATGGTTCCCTCACTATTACCAATATTCATAGCAGGAATCTCCACCAAAAATAGAGTCTTTCCCACCATAGTTTCTAATTTCTTTATCTCAAAGTCTTTACTCTTGTTCTCTTTATGAGACTCAATGAAACTAATACATCTGCGAATAATAAACTTTGTTCCTCTAGGTTGCACTTTCCACATATCATAACCAATCCCACCTCTCGGATATCAAAACATAGTAGCCTACAAGTTTCCTATTCTAAACAACCAAAGTTTCTGGAAGTTTATTCTCATGAATGAACATCTTATGATCAAGTAAGCTGCTTTGGCACCAGCAATACCCCAGAAACTCAATGGAAACTCAGTGGTTACATGTGTTTTTATTCCTTGTCTCCTACAAAACTTATTAAAGTACCCTAAACTAACCTCTAGAAATATACCATGCCTTGACCTACAATCCCATGTCTTGTTCTTATCATGAAAGTTTTCATTAGCTGATTATGAATGAACAACAATATTGGTACCTTATAAAATATATAACACGCATATTTTAGACCCTTTAGCCATGATCACTCCACCATGTGAAATCTTCAACGCTCCATATTCTAATGTAGTTTAATGGCCTATATCATCAAATATGCTTATAGATGATAAAAAAAATCATGAGATATGAAACATACCTCACATTTTTTAGAAGGAGTTCATGGTCATCGAACATGCCAACACCATGAACCTTACGAGTTTTATTTTCACAAAGGCGAACTACTCCACCTTCTCATAACTTCAAATTCTCAAAGTATTCTTTTCTTGAACACATGTGATAAGAGAAACATGAGTCCATTACCTAACTCTCTTGAGTCTCCAAACACGAAACCACTAACGCAGGAAGACTACTATAACTATCCTCATCTGAGGTAACAATAATCTAAATAGAATTTTCATTGTCCTCCACCTTGAGATAATCTTTCATGAAGTGACAAAATTTTTGAAAAATAAAAATTTTTAACCTTGACTTGTTAAACCTCTTGGATTTGGACACCCCTCTACACTCACTTCATCCTTTAGAGATACTCAAGCCTTCACCACTATCAACCATCTTCAAATCTTTCACTTTTGAAAATTTCTTGGATCTCGCATCTGTGTGGACCTCATATAAAGTAATAGTACCTTTTTATTTACCATTAAGAATGGTGTCCTTGAAGTGCTCAAAGTATTTTGGTAATAAGCTCAACAAGAGTATATCCCTGTCCCCATCATCAATATTCATTTCACTACTCTATAGATCATCAATAATCTTGTGAAATTCTATCAATTTCTCCATTATAGATTTGTTCTCTACCATTCATAATGAATATACTTGTTGTTTCAAACACAACCCGTGACACAAATACTTGTTCATATACAATGATTAAAGCTTTGTCCACTTCGAAGTTGCATTCCTCTATCTAAAGACTTCCCTTAAAACCGTATCTATGAGGCACAAGATAATAACATTCATGGCCTCATCCACCATCTCAGTATTCTCTGCTTATGTTAGACGTGCAGACATCAATGTCTCAACCTTCAATCATTCGATGTACTTCTCTTGAGTTAAGATTTCTTTCATTTTCGGTTTCAACAATCCAAAATCGTTATCTTAAAAAAACTTCTCAATTATTCTTTTAGAATCAATGATGCTCATTTGTAAGCAAAATCCTTTTTCCCATGGTAGGCGTCACTTGTTGTGTACAAATGATAGAATAATTCAAAGTTCAAACACGCCAAGACTTTGATTGATGGGACAAAGAACAATGGCAGGTAAAATAAATGGCCTCAAGCAACAAAAATAACCAACAATTAGTGATACCAAAACCACAACAAGCAAAAGGAAGATAAAAGACATAAGAAATACAAAGAAGTTTGTTTACCTGGTTTGATCAAAATAATATACTGTGGGGAGAGAAACTCTCCAATTCATTATATTTCAAAGAATTGTTACAAGAGATTACAAAAGAGTTATTGGAAAATAGTCATCCAACTTTCCAAGAACAGACTCTATTTTCTACTTAAGTGTTTCTTAATTTTTCCAACTCTTTATATATGAATCACACAAGTGCAATGTGTTTAAATTTTTTTTCAATTCCACTTAGATACCTAGATTATCTAAATTTCAAGAGCATAATCATAAGAGTTTTTACCATTACCTTTAATTTTCCACTAGGATTCCTAACTCTTCTCTATGTCTTCTGTTTTAAAGTGCTAATACAAGAATAATGAAGATACATATTTATAATTGTTGAAACCCATCGGGTCCATAATGGCCCAAAACGCGACCTATTAACGAATAGATATGTGTACAGAAACGACCAAGCCAACTTAGTGCAATGTGTTTAAAAAAAAATTCAATTCCACTTAGATACCTAGATTATCTAAATTTCAAGAGCATAATCATAAGAATTTTTACCATTACCTTTAATTTTTCACTAGGATTCCTAACTCTTCTCTATGTCTTTTGTTTTAAAGTGCAAATACAAGAGTAATAGAGATACATATCTATAATTGTTGAAACTCATCGGGTCCATAATGGCCCAAAACGCGACCTGTTAACGAATAGATATGTGTACAAAAACGACGAAACCACTACCTACAAATCACCTAAACCGGAGTCGATGCCCCGAAGATGGGTCGTCATCGTCCGCCTCGTCGCCAGAGCTTCGTTGTTTTCATTCGCTGGATTCGCGTCGACCATCTCCAACGGCCACGGTGTCTTCTTCCTCCGAACTTTTGATTTCGTAGAATCTATTGTCGTCGGACTTCATAATCGATAGAATCAATTGTCATCGGTGATCGATTGATTGTCGCCTCTACGGTTTCAACACCTTCATGCA
The DNA here is from genome assembly GCF_029867415.1 of Vicia villosa. Classification (NCBI taxonomy): domain Eukaryota; kingdom Viridiplantae; phylum Streptophyta; class Magnoliopsida; order Fabales; family Fabaceae; genus Vicia; species Vicia villosa. The sequence continues at coordinate 158,030,171 of NC_081185.1, forward strand.
CCAATGTCTACCCTGACCATTGGACTCTGTCATTAGCCTTCCCACTGGACCTTCTCTTTCCGGTTGTGGCGTCCCTCGTCGATTTTTTTATTGTTTTTTTTATAACTTTTTACAATTTTAATTTTTGAGAATCTCAAAATTCAATTTCTTTATCTTGGTCATCTTAAGGTTTAATAGATATTTCTACCATAATTGACCATGATTAATTATCTCAGGGTTAAGAGATACTTGTACCTAAGTGACCCTTCTTAGTTATTATACAAATATGAGAGAATATAAAATCCATTAAAGTCAAATGGAAACTAAATTTAAAATATTTGAATCATGTATAGACCAATAACATATTTAAGTTATGAAAATACTATTTAACGAATTTGTTGGCCTATACATAACCACCAATATTCAAGATATTCATAAGCTCGCTCGATACAACCTGATCGCGTATAATAGTTAGCTTTAGGCGCATAGAAGTCAAATACTATCTAACTCCACCATCCATCACCAAACTAGCTAGCATTTATGGGTTCAACTATTGAGAACTGTTTTTCTTTGGCTTCCTACATCCAGCTTGCTAAATGAATATTTAAATAAGCAAAATTGAATTAAATTATTAGTATAAAAAATATCTCTAATGAAAAAATATATAAGTGAGTTTAATAAAAATAATAATTTTTTCCTAGAGAAACTTGATGTAGCAAATTGTAAGGTAAAAATTGTTGAAGTAATTTAAATAAAATATAGTATTTTAACAATAAATACGGTCTTATTCCATTAAATATGATCAATTAAATGATTTAATTTTTGTCATAATATTCTATTTAAGAGGATGTTTTTATCTAAATTATTAATTTTGAGATTTTCTAATACCTTTTTCTATATTTTTTATGTTTTCATATAGTTTTAGTTGTTTGACTTCTCTTAATCTGATTTATTCTCTTTACCACAAAATTTATATATTTTTTATTTACATTCTTGAATTACATAAATATATTTTCACCATATATTTTACTATAGATGTTACTTCAACACTCACTCTAATATTATCATTTTTATTTTTATTTTATTTGACTTTACCACATATTTAACGTAACATTCTCGTCAATATAAAATACCTTAATAAAATTGTCAAAGTAATTCAAAATAAATTATTATATATAAAATATATTTTATATCATTGAGCCAAAATATATGAGTTGTCTAAATATAACATAATGTATTCAATACCACCTATTAATATTATAAAAAATGCTTGATACGAGGTCTTATTATTGAATTCAATATTAGACATGCGGAAATGTTAAAAAAGATTTAGGAATAATTTTGAGGTTCATTGTATTTCTTTCGGATTTTTGAAATTAGTCGATACAATTGTGCTTCAGAGAATACCTGATTTCTACTCAAAAATAGTGTATAAAATTCAAAGTATGCTTATTTAAAATAAAAAAAAAAAAATAGAAACTGCTCTTTGAAAGATAACCGATAACAATTAACGCATTCATATTTTGTGGAAAGCTCTAGAGAAGAAAGGAGTTAGGATTGCATATATTGGAACTATATCTAAAATATGTATGAAGGAGTATTGACTATTGTGCAGACACAAAGTGGAGAAACTCACGATTTTTCCATTACAATAGGTTTCCATCAAGGTTCAAATCTAAGCCCCTACCTTTTTATTTTAATTTTGGATGTACTCACACAACACATGCAGGAGCTAGCACTAAGATCCATGCTTTTTACAGATGATATAGTCATACTTAGAAAGTCGAAGGAGAATTTAAATGACAAGTTAGAGACTTGGAGACGAGCTTTTGAAACACATATTTTTTGCCTAAATAAAAATAAAATGGAGTATATGAAATATAAGTTCAATTAAAGAATTTATTTCTAACATAGAGGTAAAAGTGGAAGATCATATCATTCTCTTAAGTCACACAATTTAAATATCTTGGATTCATAATACAAAATGATGGAGAAAAAAAGGGTAAACTATCAAATCCAAGTTGGGTGGCTGAAATGGAGAAGAGCTTCAGGTGTATTATGTGACGCAAGGTACCACTCAAGTTGAAGGAAAATTTTTATCTGACTACAATAAAACTTGTGACGTTGTACAAGACATAATGTTAAACGGTTAAAAATCAACCCAAGAATAAAATAAGTATAGCAGAGATGGGGATGTCGTGTTGGATGTATGGTAAGATTAGTCGGAATATGATTAGAAATGAAAATATTATAGAGAGTGTTGGGGTAACGCTTATAATAGAAAAGATGGTAAAAAAATAGACTTAAGTTGTTTGAGTATGTAGAGAGAAGACCGGTAGATTTTATGATAAGGAGGATATATCAGATGGAGAAAAGTCAAATAAATAGAGAAAGATTGAGACCTAGAAAAACTATAAAAAAGGTTATTAAGAAAAATATTAAAGTCAACAATTTGGATAAACCAATAACTCTGAATAAAATAATATGATGAAAGTTAATTCATGTTCTCATTGGATGGAATAAAACTGATTCTTATTGTTGTTTATATTTCATGGTGCTAAATACAATAAGGGTAATGCTAACGAGTGTCCCAGGGGTGGTTAAGAGTCTAAAAAATGAATATTTTGTTAAATATATTTGTATTTAATACATTAAAAATAGAAATAACTGACTTCTTTTAATGAGCAAAAATGCATATTTCATTAAAAAAACTTGAATTGATTAATTTATTTAGAGGATGTTTTCTTTATATGGAAACCTTAAAGAGTGCCCCTGTAGCACTCGTTAGCATGACCCATACAATCATGCATTTTGCTAATTACAAATCATAATAGTTTGCGAGTTGTGTGACATATGAGTTATGAGTGATTATAACTCAACATTGATTATATTTATTGTCAAACTTAAAAAAAAAAAAAAAAAAATTGAGCCTTTTGTTATTATATGTGAACATGTACAAGTACTTAATATCATTAATTGTTCCTTAATGACCAGCCACCAACAACCACCCGCTTTCCCATCAATTTTTCATCTCTGCCTTGCCAACTGCTGCACGCCACCCACAAAATTCGGAATCATTTTTTTCTTTTCCATTTTCTCCTTTTTATCAAACACGTCAAATATTAACAAAAATAGAAGAAAAAAAAAACTAAATAGAAACAAAGACAAAGTCTTCCACCACTTTCTTACACTTTATCATCATTTCTCTATCTACGTTATATTCTAAATCGGTGGTTACTTTTCCTTCTCAACATGAAAAAAAAATACAATTAGTCAAATTGTACAAAATTTACCAATGGATAAATTAAAAAAAATAATTGTTATGTATTATATTAATATAAAATATTTTAACATTAGTGCATCATAATCGTTCACAAGATTTATAAAAATAACTTATATAATTTTATCTGTTATGATCCATAATATTAACGGTGTAAAACTTCTTTACAATAAATTTTTTATATTATAAATAAATTTTAAATTAAACGTTACGTTATTGTATATGTATACGATGTATATGTATATGATGTCTGACATGATTACCAACTAAATTGATTTAATAAAAAAAAAAAAAAAAAAAAGCTATTTAGCTTCTGTGAGTTACCTTAAATAAATAGAGTAACAAGTTTAGTTATCAATTAATTAATGCAAGTCACAATCCAAAAGTAATAAGTCCATTATCCATAAAAATGGTTTTAATTTAATTGAAGAAAGGTGGTTTAGTTTTGTGCAAGTAGTTGACCTATATATCCATAATCCATCTTTCTTTAAACTACTTTGTCAAAATTAATTTCACATGATTAAAATAGTAGTAGCTTTCTTGTAGTTTATAACCAAAGTCCCATGTGGTTTAACTATACATTCATTGAAAAAGGAAAATTAAAATTGCCGGCTAATTAATTTGGTTAAGTTAGGCTATGTTTGTTGGAAAATATAGAATAACTAATAGATTATTGCCAATATATAAACTAGTAGCCGTAGGTGATACTTCATAAAAAATAAATTAATTGATAAATTTATAATATAAGTTCAAAAAGTGATTTTTACAAATTGAATTTTAAAGTACCGTTCAATAATTGCTTAAATTGAATTTGTAAATTACTTTGGTTGAGATAATTGGTTGATAATAAGTACCGTTCAATAACTTTAAAGTATGCCATTATTTAAGTTAATCTAAAATTTGAAGTTATTTTGGATTTTTTTTTATATGAAAAAGGAAAAGCAAAAGGAAAGTTTCCATTTAAGCAATTATTGTAATTTTCCCATTAAAGAAACTACATTTTCAGCTTCTTCCAAACGCGATTCCCACGCTTTATAAATTGACGATACCGCAATTCTTTTTCAGAAACATCACAATCTCAATTCATAGCAACACTCAGAACCGCTTACACAGACAAGTACTTAACCAAAACAAACTCACATTGCAGAATCACTTCTAGAGAGGGTGCAGAAAGTAATCACTTCTAGACAGGGTGCAGAAAGTAATTCAGTTATGGATAAAGAGAACCTAACGGCGGAGATGAATTTCAAAGACTCAACCTCCGCCGTCATCAAAATCCGGCGACGGTTACCGGATTTTCTCCAGACGGTGAAGCTGAAATACGTCAAGTTAGGTTACGGCTATTCATGCAACGCAACAACCATTCTCATTTTCGCTCTCGTCGTTCCTCTCTTACTCTTCCTCGCCGTTCAGTTTCAACTCACCGATCTGAAACTCGACCGTCTCTCTCAGCTCTGGTCAAATCACACCGTGCAGCTCGACGCTGACACCGCCGTCGGTTCCATCATTCTCCTCTTCCTCTTCGGTTTGTACTACGCGAAACGATCTCCGCCTATATACTTAGTCGATTTCGCGTGCTACAAACCGGAGAACGAACGGAAGATAGCAGTGGAATCATTCGTCGAAATGTTAGAAGATAGCGGCAAATTCGGAGAAGAAACACTTCAATTTCAACGTAGAATTTTATCTAGAGCAGGTTTAGGCGATGAAACGTCTTTACCGAACGGAATAACTTCCCGTCCACCAAATCTATGCATGAACGAAGCGCGTTTAGAAGCAGAATCAGTAATGTTCGGAGCATTAGACGCGCTTTTCGCTAAAACAGGTGTTAATCCAAGGGATATTGATATTCTTGTAGTGAATTGTAGCTTATTCAATCCAACGCCGTCGCTTTCGGCTATGATTGTGAATCATTACAAGCTGAGAACGAACATAAAAAGCTATAATCTCGGTGGTATGGGTTGTAGTGCGGGTTTGATATCGATTGATCTTGCGAAAGATCTTCTGAAAGCAAATCCAAATTCATATGCAGTTGTATTGAGCACAGAGAATTTAACTTTGAATTGGTATTTCGGAAACGACAGATCAATGCTTCTGTCGAATTGCATTTTCCGAATGGGTGGTGCTGCGATATTGCTATCGAATAAACCATCTGATAAAACCCGGTCTAAGTATAGACTGGTTCACACGGTTCGGACGCATAAAGGAGCTGATGATAAGAACTATAACTGTGTTTATCAGAAAGAAGATGAGAATGGGAAGGTTGGTGTTTCATTAGCTAGAGAATTAATGGCGGTTGCTGGTGATGCTTTGAAGACGAATATAACAACATTGGGCCCATTGGTGTTGCCGTTTTCTGAACAGTTTATGTTTTTTGTGTCGTTGGTTAGAAGAAAAGTGCTGAAAGGTTCACGTGTGAAGCCTTATATACCTGATTTCAAGCTTGCTTTTGAGCATTTCTGTATTCATGCTGGTGGAAGAGCTGTTCTTGATGAGATACAGAAGAATCTGCAACTGAGTGAGTGGCATATGGAGCCGTCGAGGATGACTCTGCATCGATTCGGGAACACTTCCAGTAGTTCTCTGTGGTATGAATTGGCTTATACTGAGGCGAAAGGTCGGGTTGCGAAAGGGGATCGGGTTTGGCAGATTGCGTTTGGGTCGGGTTTTAAATGTAACAGTGCGGTGTGGAAGGCGGTGCGCGATTTGCCGGTGGTCGGAGATTGGCGGGGTAATCCTTGGGATGATTCTGTTGATAAATATCCTGTTAATGTGCCTGTTTCTGTTAGTACTTCTTAATTGTAAAACAAAATTGTTAATTTTTTTTCTTTTTTCTTTTGGGTGGTTTGTTGTTAGTATTATAGTTGTTAATTCAATGTAACAAAAGAAAGTATATTATTAATTATTATTATTATTATTATTATTATTTTATTAGTACTCATGAGTTAGTACTTAGTATATCATTGATTAAATGTGATTGATCATATGTTCTTTCTTGTGTGATACTATAGTATAACTTAGATTCTGCATGTGTGGGTTCTCTATTTGGATACTATATGTATCTACTAAAAAGGGGCATAAAATTCTTATTTTGAAACAACTAGGTTTGTGGATATGACTTTCCTTTTTGTATGTTGTTTCACATTTAGAATGATTCCTAAAAGATAACTTTTCGGGAGGAAAAAGATTCAAGATAAAATAGTTAGTTTTCATTACAATGTTGCATTGTGAAGAGATGACAAGAAGATGAAATCAACTTAAATTCTAATCAAGATTTTTTCTAATCAAGAACTTTCTCAAAAACTACAATGACAACTCAATTTGACTCAGACTTGCAATCAGAAATTTTCGTAAAAATTATAATGACAATTCAATTTGGATTAAGAAAAAGCATTTTTAATATATTATTGTCTTCCTCGCTTCCCACGCTCATATAAATCCACTCAACTCAACTTATAGAATCTAAAATGAGCAAAAGAGTGTGGAGGAGGGAGAAGTGAATGAATGGACAAAGGTGGGTGGAAGAAAAGTTACGAGGAAGGATGCAAAGAGATGGGATTTAGCCAAAAAAGAACGGAGGGAATTCCAACGCCCTTCATCTACGTTCTTTTTTACTTCGTTTCCGGAAAAGATGGTGGCTAGGGAGTTATATGATATTTTTGTAGGTTATGGGGAGGTGGATGAGGTGGTCATTCCAAATTGGAGGAACAAGTATGGGCATAGGTTTGGATTCGTTCGTTTTTTTGACGTTGGTGATGAAGCTTTGTTGGCTACGAAGCTTGATAATATCTTTGTGGGAAAACAGAAGCTTTTTGTTAATGTTCCTAGGTTTCAAAGGTCAATGGGTATGTTCAGTCAGGGAAGAAATCTGCTGTGAGATACAATGTGGGTCATTCCGATTTACGTTCAAAGGTTGATTTTAACCTGAAGGATGGGAGATCGTACGCAGGGGTAGTGAGGAAAGATACGATTCATAATGTAGGGGCTGCACCTAAACACCGGTTGGCTTTCGATATTGTTGATGAGCTTGCGATGGCAAGATTCTCTAAGGCGTCCGTGGATGAAGTTGTAAAGGCTGGCATGACCTATAATATTAAAGATGTTTTTGATTTGGAAGGATACCTTAAATGTAGCCATTTAATGTACAGTTAATACACTTATGTTTAAATTGTCAAAATTAGGTCAAGCAAATACGATACACACTACAAACATGGCATATCTACGGAAACATCTACGACATTGTTGTCCTATATAAAATAATGCTTCTTTATCTACCACTACCAATACAAAATTACAAAATAAACAACAAAGCAACATACCTGGGACCACTGAATGCAGTTTCGGTTGGACCACACTTCCTTGCAAGTGAAAGGAAGGAACACGGACCACGTGAAATTTTGATTTGGGATCACATATACGAAGCTTTGTTCTTGGCACCACACGAAGATTGATGAGCACATACTAAATGGTTTCGCTTTCTATGGATTCGATCGAACAGATAGAGAAATGTTATCTTTGTTTAAGTTTGTCAATATGGATTGGTGTTAAGAGATAAGTTGATAACGCTATCAAAATGTACATGTTAGGAAATTAGAAATAAAAATATCCATGTGAGCAACTTAAGTTTGTCACACGTAACCTTCTGTTAGTGGAATCTAACGGGAGGGACCAAACTTAGGGACCGAAAAATTTATCCACGTATGCATTTTTATAAAAGAACTTTTAGAAAAGGATAATTGTGTCAACGATTGGTAACTTAAAGCACCATGTTGCTAAAAAAATTTTAAGGAGTAACCTGTTACAATAAAATAACTTAAAAGAACCGTGGCATAATTAAACCTAAAATCATCAATGATTTGATAAGTAAAATTTAATTTTTGATGTGTTAAACTTAAAGCCAATGTCGTAGTTGAATTTGCTTATCTTTAAATATATAATCAAAAGTTTGGGCAACTTTTGTGATATCAAAATGTATTTGATTTTGAACTTTGATGATCTAGTGTTCTTTATTTTAATGGAAGAACATGATTTAAAACAAACTTAAGGAAATTGTCTTAATTTTAAGAACCTTTAAATATGTCCCCATTTGGTTATATGTGCGTCGCGGAGATGGTGGGAATAGGCCAGGTCAACTAACAGAGACCTATGATGTAGCCTACACAAACTCAAGTCTAGCAAGATTATTTTTCAAATAGAAAAAGTCTTAGGTTTTTTTAAAAGTCTATTTAGCTAAAAAGGTTAGACCACAAGACATAAAAAAAGTCTTTCAGGCCTATCAGGTCAGCCTTTTCAAATAAACATGAATAATTTTATTATTATTATTATTATTATTATTAATTATAATATTGGATTTTGTACTTGAAAATAAAATATGAAAAATAAAGTTAAGTTATCTTGAAGAAATTATGAAAATAAGTTGAAAAAACCTTATAAACAATGTTATCACAAAATTTATGTTAAAAGGTAAATTCAAATGAGTCAATGAAAACAAACATTAAGTCTCATTAATCTTTTTAGTTTGTTTGTCTATTTAACATTAGTTGAATTTCATATTTATACATGTTCTAATGAAGTTGATTTTTAAGTAGGCTAGTAGGTGAATCAGACCTTCAAAAAGGTTAGGCTTAGGCCCAAAAATAAACATATGATAGGTTACAGGTCATACTTAGGTTTTAAATTTATTTTAGTAGGTTAGACTCAGAGACTCAGGTTTGACAAAACCTAACTTAATTCCAGAGCATATTTTCACCCTTAATGGTAAATAATGAATCTAGTGAGATGTTATTTTTTATAAATAAAAAATGAGAGGATAAAATCACAAAGAAAAATTACAAATTTCATTAATATATAAGGAAAAAAAGAAAATGGGTTTCAAAAGGAGGAAGGAGAGAACAAAAGAAAAGAAGAAAAAAAAAACATGTGGTGTTGGTGTTCCAACGTGGTCATCTCAGCACACGCCACACCATGTTTCAAGGCTCTTGTTGTTCCCTCCGTCTCCGCCAGTTCTTTATCACAGAGCCGCCGCCTCCGTCAAGAACCAATCACCGAGCATCAAGTTGGGATAATAGGCCACACCTTAACAGCCAATCTCGAATCCAATTCAAAACCAGAAAAGCAACAGATGAATGGGTCAGATGTGCTCTGGGCATTGCAGAGAGCAACCACTCGTAAGAAGATTATCAAGAACAATAAAAAGAAGGAGCGTGACCGTGGAAGGGATTCATCCTCTGCTGTCAGTTCCATGGAAGAAAATTCTATGGACTACCATGTCCGACCACTTTGCATAAACGATAATTGGGGCACTAAATTGGATGAACTGGAAAATCGTCTTCGTGACCTTTCAGATACCACTTGATTTCATTTCACACTTGTTGGTATTTTACACATGGAACAGAAACTATATATATTTTCTTCTTCCGAGTCCAGTTAGACTCAGTATATTTGCATTATAGGGAACGAGGCGTGAAGAATACCATTGTATGGAAATTTCTCAGTAATTTTCTGTTAGATTTGTATCTCTTTGATTTTGTTGTCACTATTTCTTTGTATTTGTGGCAGCATTGGTATCTTGTTCGTTCCATACAGCAAACAGCAAAATAAACACATTTACCTGAGCTATTATACTGTTATGCTATAAGGGTTTAATTTCAAATTTCAGAAATTCTAGTGCGGTAAATCAATCTTTGAGTAAGCTGTACTTAAGCATTGGGCACAGGTAGAATGGAAAATGAGACCTATGTAACATCGACACTTTTGGAAAAAAAGAACATGTCAATGTAAGGGTCGTGTTTAAGATGCTCATGCTTCAGGGTCATGTTTAGGGTGCTCATGCTTCATAGAATAAGACTAGTGATCTCAGGTGGTTCTCCCACATCCTAGAAGAATGGTGCACGATCTCAGCCTTGGTGCATTGGATCTAAGAGTTGAAACCTACCACTCCACTGTTAGAGTGTGAAGAACTATTATCATCAATTTTATTCATGTGTTTCAGTCACTGTAATGTCATGAAGAATATATATTATTTCTGTTTGTGATATTTAATATTAGATTCATATCTTAATAAACATTTATAAATTTCACCCAAACACATTCGATAATAAGAAAACTTGAGTTTCTGAGTCTGAATGCAATGAAGTAGCATTGACATTGCAGATCCTATTAAAGATCACAAAATGCCAAATGAGTTTGAGTCTGAATGCAAGAACTATTGAGCGGTTCATATGCCAAATGAGTGACAAAAACATGGCAAAGTTTGCTGAAACCAGAATAACACAATTTTCTACTGGTAGTCGATAAAAAATGCCAAGCATTACAAGCAGAAAAAGTTGGGCAATAATTTACTCAACTATGACTCTTCCATCTAACAGAAATAACCCCAACGTCAACTTAATAAAATATCATTAGTCCTATTCCTAATTAACTTTTTCTTCATATTTCATTTTCCCCTTTTCATGGGTTTAGGATTGAGAAAGGATTTTCTGTCAATGCATCATCAGACTCTCCCCCAAGGCCTCCTCACTACCAAGACACAACCAGGTATGATGAGCCACGTTGAATTCGCTGCTTTATGCCACTAATATGGCCGATACCTTCTGTTACGATTTCCTTCATCATTACTACTACCTCCTCCACGCCCTGGCTGACCACCTGGACCATTTCCACGGTCATTTCTGCGGGGTCGGGGAGCTGGCACCTGTACACCAGGCTGTTGGCTGTGGAACATATAGAATACAAAGATTAAGTATTATATCAAACAAATAATATAATTAAATGACGCTGTGTGTATGAGTTGCAGCAACTTACAGGACATAACCAATTCGGCCATCTGGTAAAACCATTGGAACCATTTGCATTCCTGCTGGCATTGGACCCCTACCATATATCATTGGCTGTTCAATCGTACATAAGAATCCACAAGATGCACATAGATTAGAACAAAGAATAAACTGAGAATCAAACACTGCAAATATCTTTTTTGAATTGCTAAATACCTGTTGATAACCAGCAGCAGCAACACCATATCCAGCCCCTACAGAGCCATAAAGATTTCCAGAAAAGTTACCATAACCAGGATGTGGAAGATGGGTAGGATGGAGTCCGGGATTGTACCCATAGCCTCCATCAGGTTTTTTTTCAGCTTGAGGCTTGGCAATAACAACTTCAAGAGCTTGGCCTGCAGTTCAAATAGGAACATCAAATGATGGATCAAATACACCTTCAAAGAAAGAAAAAACAGACAAACATGCAGGGCAAAACTGATTTATAAATATATTGTACTAGGATGTAAAACAAGTACCATCAATTTCATATTTTTCTGTCTCTTTTACAGCTTTCAGTGCACTTGACCTCTCTGCATAATGAATGAAACCAAAATCACGTTTCCCTCCAGCTTTGCCAGGTGGCATGACCACTTTTGTTACTTCCCCGTGACGACGAAATAGCTCCTTTAGTTGATCTGTAGTAACATTCTCGGGTATGTTTTTCACATATAGAGCTTTAACCTGAAAATACCAGAAACAAAGAAGTTCAAAAGCAAAACTTTAATTAGCTAGCTATTTTCTCGTACGGACAAACCCTTAAATACATGTTACATGAACACCTCGTTTATATTCACATTGCATGATGCTTTCGTGTTTCAACAACTGTCAACACTAATCTGTTTTTTAAACAAACAAAACCAGCATCTGGCAAAAGTCTCAATTATAGTAATTTAAAATTTTCACCAATACAACAGACCAAAAAAACTAAAGACACCAGTGATGGTTCCAAGTACAGCAGTATATTTGCATGCCAAGGAAAAATGTTGGCGAACATCGCAAGAGGCAAATAAAATTGTGATATAAGGGAAGTGAGAAGAAAAGAAACTGAAATCGATTGAACAGGTAGAGGTTGCTTGAACAAAATACAACAATAAACTTGCATAGAGAAGCTCTCAATGTCATGTGGTTAACTTTCTAATGAAGCTGGTTACTAACTGAGTAAATCAATCTAACAAACTAAACAGAGCTAACCGATCACCATAGGTTGGATATAGATTCTAGCAAGTTGGACAAAGAAGACTAAGCATTCACATCTTCGGATGAACAAACTAATAAAAAAAAGTAAATCCAAGGGGTACATCTCTTAGAAGTTTTCAACTTTTTAATACCGACAATCTAAAGGCTTTGAATTGACATTAGCACATGGAAGCATGTCATATCAAATTATGAGGTCAAAAGTGAAGCAAAGAGAAAAAGTAACTGGAAATCAGAAATATCATTGGTGGAATATTATTAAAATTACAGAAATGTTTTGTAAACACACTTCTCAACGTCAACACACATTCGGGTTGTATTTTATATGGTGTCAGGATACAGTGTCAGTTTTCATTTGTTTAAATAACACAACTCTTAAAAATATTGTCGAGAGAATAATCTGATTTGAAAACAAAAATATTTGAGAGGAATGAAAGGAGCCATAAGCTCGTGAAAACTGGACAGGAGGGAGAAATTTTTCCTAAAAAACAAAATGTAGGAAAATATTAGAGAGACAAGTTGCAATATAAAAATAAGGTTCAATGACAGTCTACAGAAAAAAAAGGACTGATTTTCTGCAAAAAAATTTACCACAGTAGCAACTCTCACGCAATCAAATATCATTTATTGAGAAATCAAAAACCCTGCTTCAAGTTTTCATCCATTAATGGCTTTTCCTTTTTTAGGGCGAGTGGGGGATAAGGGGGTTACAGAGGAGGCTCTAAGAGCTCGTAAGGGAAGGAAGAGAGAGCATACAGAGCAGCCTTAGAAAACTATAGCCTCATGAGCTAAAACTGTTGGGCAAGATCAAGATTGAAGGAAAACGAAAAAAGAGCCAGCTACAGGTTATTCACATTCTTTATGCAAAGTTTGGGCCACTATAGAACAAGTCATTATAAAGAAAAGCCACCAATCAATGTTGGTCAACAATTGTTACAATTAAACTAAGTCAACAAACTAGGTACATATCCTAGGGATGAACCTACATCGACAGGTTATTTATGAAATTACCTTTGATGTTAGATTAACTTAGTTTACCTCGTAGGATTAAATTATAATCTTAAGATAACTTTTGATCAAAGATGTCAAAATGTGGCTATTGCCCACTATTGCCCACAATACTCTATTTATTACAAGGTGTTGTCAAATCTATGTAGTTTATCTCAGATAGCCTTTGTGGCACTGACCCCCTAAAATGCTATGGCAGATAACGGGATAGCTGCTATTACAAACACTAAAAATCAGTGTGTAATAAATACTCAAAAATAGAAAAAACATCACAAAATTAAAGAGACATTCATGAAGAACAATTGTTTGTGAGCAAAAACATATTAGAATGAAGAACAGAACATTACTCTTAAAAAAGATTTGGATTAAAATTTAAACCTTTAAAAGAGGACAATTAAAAAAAGGAGTTAAGGCCACAATTTCGCCATAATTAGCGGCTGCATCAACAGCTATTGGTGATTGCGGCTCGCAGGCCAAGGGCGTCACACCGACTGCAACGACAGCTATTGGTGATGGTGATTCGCAGGCCAAGAGCGTCGCATCGGAAGCTAGCACCGCTATGCTATTCTGCTAATACACTATTGACAACATAGTGTCAAACAATAGCTATAGCAGCGTTATGTCACAAGGGAATTTGAAAAAACTGTTATTTTCAGTGATTGACTACATTGGTTTCCACAGTTTTTTGTTATTATCATGATTTATTTCCTAAATTCCCTATTTATTTAGTATTTGGGGTTTTGTGTTAGTGCAAAAAAGGGACACTGCTTAGTTTTTGTATCTAATTATTACCAAACACACTACACAATAGTTATACTTCAAAAAGTATTTATTCTTCCTCTTCTGTCTTTTATCTATAACCCATAACTTTGATGATTATATCCAAGTACGGCATAACCACTATGATTTCTCACTCGGACTTGTGATATGCCCAGACATGGGGAATAAGCCTCCTTATCACCAGCTAAACTTTTTCTAGTCCCAAAAGAATTTATAGATGACAACCAATTCCATTACTTTGTTCTTTTGAAATAAATGACCAGACCAGATTTACTAAAATTGACGACTTCAACATGTAGCTAAAAATCAGACACATGGCCCCTATGTAATTATAATATATATTTAATGCAGAAAACAGGGTTTTCTTATTTGGTGACTTCTACATCAAAAGAAGAAAAATAACTAAACTTGCAAATACCAATCAAGTTCGGTTTTACAGGTAGGCATGAAAAAGAAGAAAAAGAGCGGGAAAAGGGAAGTAATTATCGCCTATAAATGGTCAATTAAACACTTGATGCAATGTAGGAAAACAACAATTAGAAATCACTTTTAAAATCTATATTCCACTTTCATCCAGAAAATTACCTGTGAAGAAGCAGCAGAACTGTCGGGTGAGGTCTTGGGATCTGCCCATGTCACAGTTGGTGTATTTCCATCTAGCTTGAAATTTGAATTTGACATCTTTTGTCGTGAATAATCAGCACAAGCATTATTGTAATACAAAACAAAAGCAAACCCCCGATTTTTGCTTTGATTTTGAGGGTCCTATAACAGACAAAAAATGGTTTGGCACTAATAAGTAAGCCTTAAACAATTACATATAAGCTAGTGGCACAATGAGGTCAAGCCCAAACCTTTATGAGGTCAATACTTTCAACCCCTGGACCAACAGCCTCCACGGCTTTCCTAAACTCATCCTCTGTCCATGCTTTTGGAACATTACCAATGAATAATCTGTGTTTGGTTTCAGACAGCGAACACCTCAAAGTTTTGCTCTGACATCATGAAAAATGTTAAATCAATTAAAAATAATCGCAAAAATAAGATTACTGATAAAAGTTGTCTCAAAAGTAACTATAATGAATAATATTTTTCAGAGAGCACCACAAATACCTTAAATTCCTTGTTATGTATATCATCAATGGCCTTTTGTGCCTCCTCCTTTGTTTTAAAAGCCACGAAAGCATAACCCTTACTGTCTCCGGTGTCCCTGTCTTTGATTAATTTAATCTGAAAAGTAACAACAAATCAAACTCTTGTTAATAATCCTAACTTTTCCCCTAGGCTGAAACTAAAAGCTTCATAATATCACAAGAGCATTTAATCACTTGACCTCAACAATGTCTCCCATTGGCTCACACAATTCCCTTAAATCATCATCACATGTATCCCGAGGAAGTCCACCAATAAATACTTCAGAACCATGAGGAGGAAGGGCAAGAAGTTTATCGTACTTCTCTCTTTCCTCCTCATCAATGAGAGGTGATTTTCGCTCGTCTTCTTCAGTGGCACGGTCACTCTTCTCTCCTTCAGGAAATTGTTCCTTCCCACCAGCCTCTACCGCTGACTCCTCGTAATCAATTTCTTCACCACTACCTTCAGCATTTTCATCTTCACCTCCATCCACTCCATCGTCATCTATCTGTTCCTCAACATCATCATCCATTTCTTCCATATAATTTTCCTCATCGAGGTCAACACGCTCGTCAATTTCAGCACCTTCCGACATGATTGGCTCAGGTATTTGTCATAAACAGGCAAACACCTACAGGTTCACACGTTAATCACAAAACATATCCCGAATACTAGGTAGTCGCTATAACCTATGAAGCACGGGACGCCAGATAAACAAGACAATGACACTGACAGGTTGACACCGGTAATAATTTTAAAAATGAATAAATGAAAGGTAATCACAAATGTTAGTGTTGGTGCCGAACACAAACACTGACTTTTTTTTTAGAGGTGTCAGTGCTTCAAAGGCCATAACCTCAAAAGTTGGCGTATTTTAAATCCATCATGTATCAAAGTAAAAAACAAAACCAAAAGGGGGGAAAAAGTTTTCTTAGGGTTTAAGGTAAGTCAATGAAGCTATAGTAAAAGTAGCTCCCAAAAACAACCTGAAACAACCCTAAAAGAAAATACACAAAGTAATGAAAAATTCAGACCCAAATTTTCATTTTTTTATACAATAAAATAAAACCAGTCTAGAAATGTTCTTTAAGCATTTAATATATCATCCAAAACTATAAGCAAGCAAAATTTTACACTTGCAAATTGTTGAAACAAAATGTCAAATTAAATAGATAACAAATCGAATAAGCTATTACAAATAAATAAATAAAATAGTGTAAATTTATTTGATGAAAAACAAGAAAATTAAAAAATTAACCCTCAAAATTTGAAGAGTTAATAAACCCTAAGTTGAAAGAAGAAGAAGAAGAAATGAAGATGGAGAAGAGAAATGTAACATACCAAAAAGAAAGATGGTGTGAAATTGGAGTTAGAATTGGATCGAAAGGAGAATGGAATTTGTGTATGAATTGATGATGAGAGTGAGAGATTGAAGTTGGAAAAAGGGGCATATTTATATATTTATTTGAATTTTGATTTGAATTTGGGAATATTTATGTGAATGAAAACAAGAAAAAGGAGTGATTTTGGAATAGCATACCAGTGTTTTTGAGAAATGAAGGGTTTTCAGATTTGCTTCTCACTGTGTTGTGTTCTGCGAATCTTCTTCTTCCTTTGAAGAGAGAGAAAATGAGAGAAATGAGAGAGAAAGTTTATCTTATTATAAACAAAACCAAATGAGAGCATGGACAATACTATGAAGCGGTCCTTTTCACTTTTGCAATTGTGTACCCGAGCCAATTGTTTTTTTCCACGTGTCTATTTTTTAGAATGCATGAATGATATTTTTTTTAGGGATTCATGCTTCCAAACCAAAGTAACAAATTGTTTAGGCGGTCGGATAAATTTATTTGATATGATATAATGGATTTAGATATGTATTTAAATTTAAAATTAGCTATTAATTTTAAAATGAACAATGATCCTATAAATATGTTGTACCCTAAAATTTGTCCTCCTAATTTTATTTTTAATTGACTTAGACTTTGTATTTTGAAAATGAATGAATGCAAAGTTATGTTAATTCTCCTTGATCTCATGCTTTGGGCCTTATGTTTGCATAAGATCTTAACACCAATCTATTTATTTCCTTAAAGAAGATATCTTGCACTTGACTAGAGGATGTTGTTGGCTTAGTCATTTGAAGATTACTTAATCAGATGGAATTTTTGGGCTAGGGTTTACTTCCTTGGGCACTTGGTGATCTTTTGGATTTCTAGGATTAGGTTTCCATGCTTGGAGTACCTGATGACCAGTTGATTGCAATGGTTCTTTATATTAGGGTTATGGTTCATTGCTTAAGTTGGGTGGTGTTCATCAATTGAGGATGAGATCGAGGTTTCGTGCTAAGGCTATCTTGGGTTATACTTCTTCCATAAGTCTCATTCATACTCAGGATAAATTGAATTGCAGGAGCATTGAGTAATGATACAAAGATGGCTTATTAGGGAGTTCAAGCTCATTAGTGAAGGGATTTGTCCCTCATTGATTCCAAACATGTCCTCTAATTAATTGTGCTACTTAGCAAGAAGCTTTTACTTGAAATCCCATTCTATCTTATGGCATATTCTATGTGATAAGATTAAAGAAGAGGATTTGAAAATATTCACACGAGAGTTGATTCTTGGGCAATAAAAGTGAACTAGAAAGGACTGATTTTTTGTCAACCAATATAAGATGATTCCTTTATTAGTATTGGAACAGGGCTATGTGTTTGGAAGTAATGGGTTTCCTAAAGGCGTTTCAAGTTAAAATTAACAAAAATGGAGCCAAAATATTGATTCACTTGAAGAAGTTCAAGTTCGTCTTGATTTAAGGATCATTCAAAAGTTTCAAAATTAAATTAGATCATCCATGATTTATACATGGGTTTTCATTCAATGTCAACATTTCATTACAAAAGTCCAAACTTATTAAAAAGACATTATAAGTTACAAAAAAAATTATAAAGAAGATCATATTCAAACACCCATCTTCATACCCTTACAAAAATTTACTACATTAATCATGTAATTTAGGCCACAGTGGATAAACTACGTTTCCAAAATCAAGCCCTGCAAGATAATATTCAGAACATCCAGCAAAAACAATGGGATGATGATGAACCAGATGGCATTGAGGTGTTGGATCCCTGACATATTTCTATCGAGACCTAAGGCGCTATAATTCCAAATAACTTCAAGCCATCCTCGTTAGTAACATTCAATGAAAAAGTGACAATTCGTGAGCATGTTAGCACCACTAATGCACAAATATAGCAATAATATGTGTGGCAAGATCTCTTAAATGCAAACTTTTTTCCTTAATGTTGAAGAAGGTGACCTTACGCTGGTACACGAACCTTCTTATGTTCTCCGTGACCAAATACCAAGACCTTTCCAAAAAACAAATCCACCAGCTTTCTGTAAGCAAACACCACAAGGTGTCAACCACAAGCCTGGACAACATACGACGGGGAAATTACAAGTCTTTATAGGAATACTTGAAGATATTTAATGAATCCACCATCAAAGTAATAAACCTCAACCATACGATGTTAGTGGGGATTTTCCAAAATGGCTGAAAGTATGACACTTCAACGAATCCCTCACCCATAAATTCGCAGACTCGATGGAGGAAATAATGGCAAGAGCAAAGTGCCACGTCAAAGGCTAGGAATTAAACAACATAGAAAAGAGAACCAATGACGTAAAGAAGTGCAACATCGAGGAATTTAAGCCTCCAATCAACAAAGGAACCATTTCCCATAGCCAATTTGGAATAAAGGGACTTTTAAGCCTGCTATAAAACTTATAGATAATTACATGTCACGGAATATTAGGCGATAACAAATATTGTGATAAGTGTACCACACCAAGGCTATTTCAAAACCTTTGAACCCTAAGTGAGAGGTAACGGGGAACGAGCCCAATAAGTGGTACAAATGTCATATGCCTAAGGTTCATCACACAAATAATTTTTATTAACTAAAAAAAGAGATATAATGCCTCATCCAAGACGGATACTAGAGCACGTATGTTCATGGTGTGTGTATATAGCTACAAGGACACACTCTTTGGGGTAAGACAGACCCATGAGCCCTCAGATAAGAAGAAAGCAAGATCGAGAAGGAAGAAATGGAGGAGGACCACCACACCATACACTCAACACTATCACTCGAGGATTTGCTAAAGGAGACGAGTCGAGCTCTTCCTAAAAAATGTATAATCGCTAAGAAATGCATGTTGTAGATTCACCTTTGAAGCCTTGATTGACCCTAGCACTCAAGGTCACCTTTTCACATCAAAATATAGTTTGGATTAGGGGTGGCAAAACGGGCCGGGATCCGCCGGGCCGCCCGCGCACCCGCCAAAACTGGCGGGTTGGGTTGGGATTTTAGGCTCGCCGCTCGTCAAAGTTCGCCCAGCCAAAACCCACCGCCCGCCATACCCGCCCCGCCAAAGCCCGCCACTCGCCAAAGTCCGCTCCTCCTCCAAAACTCACTCTTTTTTTAGTTAACTCTAGTAATTGCAATTCTCGTTTTTTAGCGGGCACGGGGCGGGCGGCGGGCGGGCCGTTTTGCCACCCCTAGTTTGGATCATGCCTTGCAAAGATGGCCTTACGGTCATTATTTTGCAAATTAAATTGGAATAACGCTCATTGTTTATTAGTATGTTAAATGTCTGATTTAATATAATTGTCAACATCACGATAACCTACAAGATCACACAAATAAGGATGGATTAATTAGAGAATTATGGAACACCGTAAGGCCCAGTGTACTTAAGTGGATTATGGAACACCGTATAATATATTAATAATAGTTATTATAATAATAATAATAATAATAATAAAAGTGTTTTATTATAATAATAATAATAAAAGTGTTTTTACTATAATAATAGTTATTATAATAATATAATATTATTATTGTTATACCTATGCACTTAAGTTGGGCTTTCTCAACTTATTGCCTACATAAGTGGTTATATAAATAGAACCATAGCATAAAAGCTTTAGCACTTGATAAAAATAGGTTTGTGAAACTCTCCCTGTCTCTCTAAGTCTTCATTTGAAGCAATTAGCACTAAGATTGAAGGCTCTATATTCGTGTGGACTGAGTAGAGGCGTTGTTCTTTATTAAGCACTCGTGAACATTCCTTCGATTCTGCATCAAAGTGGTTAATCACCACAAGAGGTAATCATTATATAATTTATCATGCTCTTTCGTAAGGATCAACTAAAGGGATTTTTTTCCGCTGCGTTTTGTATTGCAATTTCGCTTTAGTGGTATCAAAGCCACTTACAAAACCATGTATCAGATAGTTGTTTATTTTTTGTAATTTGTGTATTATTTTATTAAAACACAAAATGAATTAAATAAGTCCCTAAATAGCTTTTTTGTCTCTATAAGTTGGCGAGTTTTTTTTATTTTAGTCCCTAAATTTTTTTCTCAAAGTCTCTATATGTCACTTTCTTGTTGGCGTTGGTCTCTAACGTCAAAGTTCGGTTAAAAAAAAACCTATGTGGCTAACATTGCCAACTTGGCTTTAGTTTTTTAATTTTTATTATGACACTCAAATATTTCCCACAAAAAAATGTCACAAAAATGCATTTTACAATTTTATTTTTAGTCCCTGTAAATTAGGGTTTCAGAAGAGGAAACATTTGAGAGCTCTTTGGGAGGCAATTACGTAGAAGAATAGGTATGTGGGTGGCGATTAAGGTAGACAATCAAAATTTCATTTGAGTTAGACGATTGATTCAACCAGGTATGATATTTACTGTGAACTTTCATTACGGGAGAAAATTTGTCAGGGACAATGTAGTATATCACCTAGGTGGGCATGAATATATATTAGACATTGATCCTGATAAGTGGAGCTTCTTTGAAGCTAATGGTATCGTGAAAGACCTTTTTCAACTTGAGTATTCACAATATTGAATATGGTGGTATAACAATGTATCAGACAATCATAGTAGAATGGTTAGTGATAATGATGCTAATGAGGTTTATAAATTTGCTGTTGAATTGAAATGTGCAGTGGACATATATGTCGAGCATAAAGTAGTTGATGATAGTGTTATTAGTGTCGAAGAAGAAGGTGGTGTTAATGTTGATGATGGTGTTAATGTCGAGGATGATGTTAATGTTGATGATGATGGGGTTGTTAATGATGAAGATGATGTTAATGTTGATGGTGTTAACGATGAAAGTGGTGTTAGTGTTGAAGAAGATGAACATGAGGATAATGCTGACAATGATGACTGTGATGATAGTGAGTTTGAAGCTAATAGTATATGATTTGATGATAGTGAGTTTGAAGATAATGGTATATGATTTAATGATGGTGAGGATGAGAGGGCTCTTAGGTTGGATGATGAATTTGATTTAATTGAAAAACAATCTGAGGGCAAAAGAAAAAGGTTTAAACTAATAGCAAGGAAGCATAAGAATAATCCAAAGAAATTAAGAATTGTTGATGATAATGTAGGTTCATCTAGTGGTTTTAATGATGATATGGATACTAATTATGCTAGTGATGATCTTGGTAGTAGTGATTTTGATGCTTCAGATCAAGAGAAAAGATTGAAGTATCATAGATCTATATGTGTTGAGAAAACCAAAGAAAAATGCAACATGAGTTGCATGTGGGAATACAACACAAGAACAAACCCAACCTTAATCCGGAGTTGCATATGAAAATAAAATACAAGAACAACCCCAACCTGAAACTATAGTTGCATATGAAAATACAACACAAGAACAACACCCTTTTGCAAACCAAAATCAAGTTTATCCTTAATTTGAAATGTTTGCAGCAAATCTTATTGCAGAATTTGAGGCAACACAACCTCGACAAAATGTGAATGAAGTTAATTCCCAAACTTCACATGTTCCCAATCACTACTAAAAATAAGATATTCGGTTAAAGGATTTTATATCAGGTTTCAAGACATATGATGTGAAAAATATTTGTTAAAGGATTTTACATCAGATTTCATAACAAATGGAAGTGAAAAATACATGATTTAGGGATTTTACATCAGACATTTATTTCTACTGATGTGAAAAATAATGCGGTGGCAATTTAGTAAATAAGATGAAATTTTGTTATAAAGAATTTCACACCGAGGCCTGAATTTGAACCCGATGTGAAAAGTCATAGCTGAAATGTGTGGGCCTTTACATCAAACCATGTAGCAACCTGTTGCACCCCAAAATTTGCCCCTCTTTTCTTGTGCTATAAGTTATAAATGACGTTTATTTCGTCGTTCGAAAATCAAAGAAAATAATGAAGAGTTTCTAGTTTCTCACCTGAATGTTTGAGTTTGTTAAGATCCAACCGAGGTTAATTGGATTGTATGTTGAGGTTGCTCTTATGCATCAAGTAAAATTCATCTTCAAAGATTGTTCAAGGTCTCAAGTTCAAATATTCATCTCTAACCATTTATAAGATTTATATGTTGCTTCGAAGATAATGGATACATGATTGATCTTGATTTATTTTCTTGTGGAAGTGAAAGATTCATTGTTCAATATTCAAAAGAAATTTCATGGGAATTTAAAGATCATTTGAAAGAGATGATTACTTTGAGTAGTTGGAATTTGTCGTGTGGATTGAATAACGATTTGAAAACAATTTATTCATTCTTTCAAAAATATACACTATTATTCATCCAAAAATTCAAGTTCTCATTCAAAAGCCCATTCATAATCCATATGAAACTTACACAAAAGTTATCCAAATCAATACCAAATACTATCGAGCCACTCTAAGCTTGCAACAACAATTCCCAGCTCTATGCTAACAAAAACCAAACTTGAGAATTGCAAAAAAATCCAAAATCGGTTTACAACAATTGCCAGCTTGCATAAGACGGTTCACACAAAAAATGCAGCAAGAATTCAGAAGAAAGAAGAATCAGTGTAACAGAATTCAATCAACAGAAAATATCGATAAGAAAAAGCTGTAACAAACTTCTTCGATTGGAGCTCTCTCTTCAACCAACAAGCCTCTCTCCCTCATTCAACTTTCTCAGCGGCATCTTCATCTTCACCTTCACGCTTCCATTTCATCACCTACTAATCTTCTTCTCTCTGAATTTCAACTACACTATAATCTTCTCCATGTAGCAGCTTCGATCAAAAAACCTCATCACCGAATCTCATACACGCTTCGATCCATTCACCACCATAACTTTCAATCTGCAGAACAAACACACAAACAGAATCGAAGGAGAAGATTCATCAACATCTGAAAATCTTGACGCTCGCCATCTTCAATCTGAGTTCATCCTCTCAACTCATCAATCATCAAGCCTCAATCGCTCTTCAATCATTACCATAAGGATTCTCCTATGAATCTGAACTATAATCATCTTCGTCTTCATTCGTCTTCCTCGTAACCTTCAATCTACAAAATTCATCACCATCACAAATTCAACGTTGTTTATCACCTGCAATAATCACGTTTCAAAATGAAGAAAAAGAAGATAACAGAAGTGATGTGGAGTGTAATCGAAGGAGCAAGAGGTTAAAACGATGCCGGGATATAACAACTTCAACCATCGCCATCTTCGCTCAATCGTCCCCGATTCAGAGCTGCTTCGATCAACAACATCTTCAAATCGCCTTACTTTGTGATTTCACCAACGCAACGTCATCATCGTTCAGATTTGACTTAATATTGATTCGCAGAGGCGCAACAGAGGCACTCTTCATCTTCATCGCAACAGCAACCTTACCACCGCGCCGTCATAAGAGAGAGTCTCGCCGGGAGGATTTCATCGGAGACGAAAGAGATTTGAGAGAGATTGAGATGAGAGACGATGGAGTCGGAGAGACGAGATGTTGTTGTTTTGTCTTCTTGATTCACGGCGGTCGGAGAGTTGATTGGAGAAGAAGGAGCGTCGCCGTTCCGAGAAGAGAGGAAGGAGGATTCTGGTTTCAAGAGTTCAATGGCCACATTCATGTAACCCTAATTCCTCTTCTAATTTCATTTGCATTAATGTAGAGTTTTAATCTGAAAACAATTCCACTAAGTATGTTTAATGTGAATTAAATCTGAATTAGTGAGAAGGTTGATACAATTTTGATTTAGCTTAATGTGATGGAGTAGTTTAATTAGAATAATTGGATGATGAATGTGATAATGGATCAAGCCTAAGCCTCACCCGAATTACTACCATGCACCCTTAGGCAAGCCCGTATCACCCTTGTTTTTGGCCATTGCTACAAAAGAATAGAACAAAAAACTGCTCTGGGCCAACTCCCTTGGGCTCTGCGCCTTTGCTTCTCTCTGCACCACTATTTCCAGTAGTTCACCCCCTGTATGCATGATTTTGATGTTTTAGATTTAGTTTTTTTAACTAGTTTGCTTTCTATTATTTTTAGCATAATAAAATGTAATAAAATCAATCATTTGTTAAACTTTTGGCTTGATAAAAAATAATCAAAAAAACATGTAATGCTTTGCTTGTTAGAATTGAGATGTTTTGCTATATTGCTTAGTTTTAATTCTTTGATAAAATGCTATAAAAAATATTATGTTTGATTAGATTTCTCGCATTGATAAAAAGAGATAATAAAAAACATGTACTATTTTCCGTGTTAGATTTAATATTTTGTACATAGTTTTGTTCTATTGTTTTAGATATAAATGCCATAAAAAAACAATTTAATCTTGTTAGATTTTATTTTAGAATTTACTTAGAATTTAATTGCTATTATTTTCTATGGCGGTGCGCGTTTGCCTTGTTATTTCTGATTTGGTTGTTGAGATGTGCGAGGTACTTCAAGAGAGCTTTCGATTGCGATTCGACTTGCTTCGTGTTCCACTTTATTTGTGGAACACGATTTCGCTTCTAGTGCGATTGTTTTGCATTGTGTTCCACTTTATTTGTGGGACACGAACATATTTCCGATGCCAGTCATCTGATCTCTCATGCATTGAGATGTATATTCCTGCATTGTCTGGCTTGTGTTCTTTTGCAGGTTGCTTATGTGGTTATGCTCGACGTGTACCACATGTCGCTCGTGATTTACTTTCACGACGACACTTTCTGACTAGCTTTGCTTGATGATGGCTTACGCGAAGTACTTCGGACTTCTCTGCTTACGCGTGCTAGCTCATTCCGGATTTGCTATCCGTTTGGTATCGTTCCCTATTCCCTTTTACTTCTTTCTGTACTTTATCGCTTTCTCGCATCATCCTTTAACATGAGAAGTAGGACCTAGACATGCATCTAGCCAAGCCCTCGAAAGAGGCTCTGTTTTTGTTGGTATGTTTACATTTGTGCTTTGCGGCAGGGAGTCACGGTGTAATAAGTCCTATATGGCACTCCGTTAAGTCCTCATGGAAGGCATACGGAAAGGGTTAGCAATCAACCCCCGCCTAGTCTCATCGAGTCCGTTCAGTAAGCGCACGCTACGCGTTGCTTGCTTCTGAACCTGCACAAGATCTTGTTATCGAGTATGTCAGGAAAAGGGTTCATGCAGCCGGACCCCCGCCTTTCCTATAGCTCGCGTCGCTCGACGTTGATGCTCGGTGTACGCACGCACCGTTTTCCTTTATGATCCGTGACGGCTTGGTTGCTGAGAGGGGTCCGCCCTCTTGTCTATGGCCCGGTCATTTTCACGAGGTCTAATGCTTGGTTGACTTGGGTTGAGCTGCTCCCCTTGGCTATGGCGGGACCGCTTTTCTACCATTCGGCCAGTGCCGTTGGTTTGTTTGCTTTACGAGCGGAGCTCGTTTGTGTGATACTCTTGTTTGCTTTCCCTCTCCTTCGTAGGTTGCTAGTTTAGTTTAGACTTGTACCCTTTGTATGATAACATTAGGTAGCAAGCTTTCCCCCTTAGCTTAGGTTTTCCTCATGCATTCTTTAAAACACAAACCACACTCTTTTGATTTTATTTTCTTAAGAGCTTGTTATTTCCGCTCCATTCCCAGCATAAGTCTCCAAAGGTCGAGCAGCAGAGTGTGAATGTAACTCGTTCACCTAAAAAACACAAAACAAACAGAAATTAGTTAGCCGAGCTACGGTAGCTCTGATTCTGCAAAACAGATACGTAGGCAGCGGGGTAGGGCCCGTGCGAGCACAATCCTTTCTTTTCCCTACATTCTGCATTCATTTTAGTCCAGATTAGCGTAGTTTGCTTACACACCCATAGTTTTAGACACAAGCGTGGATACCATCGAGTACGATGGGCGCGAGGGGTGCTAATACCTTCCCCTCGCGTAACCGACTCCCTTACCCTTTTTCTCTGGTCGTGAGACCGTTGTTTTGTTTTGTGGTTTGCTGGCATTCCCTTCCTTTTCAGGATAAATATGTTAGTGGCGACTCTGTTAATTTTCGCGGTAGCGACAGCTGGCGACTCTGCTGGGGAATGTCTCGACCTGTTGCAGGTCCGGACTCGGCAAGTCGATCCTAGCGCTTGTGTGTTTATCTTTGGGTGTTTTATTGCTTTGCATATTTACCTGTTTGTATTGCATTCTATGTGCGCTTTTACTTTTCTGCATCATATTCTGGACTGGCTGGATCTCTGTCTGTTGGGTGGGTGTTTCAAAAGGTAAAAGGCCCAATACCCAGGCTATGTGTGAACCATAGGAACCCTAGGATAGAGTGGGAGCATGGTTTGTCTCGAGGTGTACGTCTCGGGATGGATTATGTGATCACGAGCAGGGTAGTGGTTTCAAACGGAGGTATTATCGTCACCCGCTTCCGCGCTGTGATGATGCTTACCTTCGGGCGGACCGTATACTGTGTTTCATGACCTTACCTTGGTCTGGATTTTACCCGTGAGTGGGGCAAGAATCAATGATCATATAACAGGTACATTGTTGGTGACCGCTATTCTCGTTCCTGGGTTACCGCTGTTCTCGTTCGTGGGTTACCGCTATCCTCGTTCGTGGGTTACCGCTGTTCTTGTTCGTGGGTTACCGCTGTTCTCGTTCGAGGGTACTATTGGTTCCTGTTCGTGGGGTACTATGATTCTTGTTCGAGTGGTAGTCTGTGTTCTATTCCAGTGTGTTATTGACTATGGGCTTTGGTTTCGTGGATTGATATTCCGTGTTCCGTGTGGTATACCATTTGGGGCCGAACCTTTGGCTTCTTACTATGTGTGTTACCGGCAGTCCAGAATGCCTGGTGAAAGGCAACAAGTCCCACCACCTTGCATCATTGCATGTTTACTTTCCAAAAAATGATGTACAAAAAATAACTAACATACATGTTCCTTTCATTTCCAAGGAATCATATCTTTAAGCCTCGTGTCGAGCTTTTCCATCTCTTGCTTGTCAAAATTCAAAACACGAGGATTCCTTGGAAATCGATTGAACATGGCATTGCACGCATATCATGCATCTCATACATTTCATGCATAACAGGTGTTCAGGGTTGAGGAATTCTTATTCAGACTTGGTATTCTCTCCAGACTCACAAACTCGACTTGTTCTTATTGTTTGTTCAAAGATTAGTCATGGAACAACTTTGTGGGGATTTTGCCAAGATGAAAGCTCAGTTTGGGGTTCTTTTTGAAGGCTTGTCTTATGCTCATTTGCTCCCATGCTTGCTTTATTTGCAACTGGTTAAGCTCCGTATTGTGTGGATGTCTACATATTCTCTGCTTGATGACGATGACACTAGGTGTGAGTTCTATTCTGGGGCACCTGGTCGTGATGTTAGGATCTGCAAGTGTTTGAAGTTGCTTGGGGCTCCCGCACGAGGGATAAGCAAGACATTGTCTATCTTGAGCATTGCACCATTTGCATCGCTCGAATCCCTAAAGCACTTACAAATTCCATGTGACTTCGCCAGAATTTTCTGCCAGACAGTAATCGAGATTGATATACAGAGACACCTCTCATTCTCAAGATTCTGTTTCATATCCAGAGTCACCTCCTTCTCATGGAGTTTCCTTTTCAGCAACCATCGCTTTTCAACAGAGACGGAAAAAGTATAAGAAGTAGGCTGATGTAATCCTAATGCCTTATATCCTAGTTGTTTCCCCGCTTGATGGAATTTCAGTTGGTTAAGATTCGTGCTTTGGGTGTTTCTCACCACAAATAGCTCTCCTGATTTCGATGACAATACTCGGTGTTTTTCCATTCTCGGGGCACCTGATCATGAGGTCAAGCCTTACAAAGTGTTGAGGTACAAAGAGTACAGAACTTGCTCGATGCAGAGATGTTTGAGTTTATTCGTAATGGTTCCTACAGGTCAATCCCATTTCATCTGCTGCAAGTAGATTGTTTGTTCTTTCTCGAGGAAGTAACTCATGTGAATCACTTGCAACTTGTACTACCAGAGGCTTCCTTCCTAATAGCTATTGTGTGTTCCAAGTAATGACTTTGATAGCCAAGCGTCAGAGGCTATTGTTGTTCGCTGATAGTAATACAAGTTTCCTCCATTCATGATGGTGTTTTCTGATCCAACAACTATATTTGAGGCTCCCGACCGAGGGATAAGCAAGACGCCTTGTATCTTGAGTTTGTGCACCACTTGCATGGCTCAAATCCCTAAAATCTGGACACTTGCAACTTCTGTATGACTTTGCCGAAATCTTCTTCCAAGAAGTGATCTAAAGTGTTCTGACGTAATGCTTGATGTGCTTTCCACTCTGGGGGCACTTGGTTATCTGATTGAAGGCTGACAGTCATTCAGAGATAAGGTACAAGACCTAATTGATGCAAAGGCTATTGCATTCACACCTGAAGGCCAGAATTGAAGTTCTCCTTTGACTCAATGGATCTTCTGGAGCAATAAGTCCATACGGAGAGAATCTCCTCAACATTGACAATTCTTAAATCATCATGCATTTTCATGTGTAATCTTTCTTGTTTTGTTCAATACTGTTTGTATGTAAAACTTGTTTGTTCTTGAACTATAATAATAATGCATTGGATATGTTTGTCTTGAAAAATCCATTCGCTTTTGCTCTTATATGTTTTTTTTTTATGCTTTTTGTGATACTTAACTCTTGCTACACAAAGCATGATAACTTCGAAGGGAGGATGATGAGCATAATACCAAGTACCTCAAATGGTATGCTTTTGAGTAGAACCCTGTTGATGATGTACAGGCATTGTTTCAAATTCCCAAACACTGGAGATATAAGGGAGTGAAACCCTCGTTAACCCCTCTGAGCCTTTGAAGTAGGAGTTTCTTTTCTATGCAGAAAAAACCCTTATTTTAACCCTGGGGCAGGGTAGTATTTAGTTAACCTGATCGAGCATTCAAAATTCATCAGGAGCACACATTCAAGGACATAACAATGGTTGTCTTTCAAAAGTTTGAGGAAAGTCAAATCCACAACGATTTATCCCTTACATCAGGAAGTCGAGACCAACATCAAAGCCGCTGTGGTTTATCCCTCACATCAGGAGGTCAAAATATGATGATACCACAATGGTAATTCTTCATCAATCAATGACTCAGGCAGTCACTATGCACTTCCAACAAATCAGAGATTCAGGATCACACGACTTGTTCAAAATAAAAGAATGAATCAAAAAGAAAAGAAAAAAAGAAGAAAAGCCCGCTAAGTCAACAAATTGAAAACGTGTGACTTAGGTAAAAGTTAGGGCATCCCGCTGGACATCCAAATCAAAATTCAAAAGAATTTGTCCAGGCAAAAGTTAGGGAAACAAAAAAAAAAAAGAAAAGCAAAGCAAAAGCAAAAAAACAAGGATTACAAAATAAGAATCCTCATCAAAAGAACAAAGTCGTGTGGTCAGACACCAAAAACAAAAGGTAAAGTGACTGCCGTGTCCAAATACCTTATTGACTCCTCAATCATTTCCAAACTCCTCTTGAAAGATGAATGCTCGTGTCAAGTTAACTGAACTTAGGACTGGAGAACATCATGAAGGGGGTGGGCACCAAATAATTTGAGCCTAAAAATCTTTTTTTCTTAAACCGTGAACCTGACCACGTTACAACCCTTGAAAGTCCTAATTGAAGCAGGGTTAATTCGAAAGCAAACTATACACGAGAATACGGTAAGCTGACTCCTAGGAGATCCGCTAAGCGCTTGAGTTGGTATCACACCATCTTTCTTTAACAAAAAAAACTCGATGTTACGACATCCTTTCATAAAGTTTCTTTAAACTTCAAGACAAACATACTCTTTGCATTATAATTATATTTCTCATAATAAACATTCTTTGCATGTGAACAAGTGCTTAACATCAAGAAAGTTTCCATCATGAACTTCAGATGAAAAGTTTATTCCTCCCAAAGAACAAGTTGTCTTCAAAACTCCGTTGAGCAGAGGCAACAATATTTTAAAGTCTAATCACCCTCAGGGGCACAAAAGCGTTTGATTACTATATCGAGTAAGTTTTCAATCAATATGAGGCAATCAGGTCAAGATTCGAAGAATCTCTCAAAATGCTGAATAATCAGGGGCATTCACTCAAGCACAGTCAAACCTACTTACAATACAAGTCAGGCGGGGGCATGGTGCCAAAATTCTTGATACTGGGGCAAGTCAGTTTGATATGAACAGATATCAGAAGATGATCTTTATAAGATGAATCTCTCCAAATTCCCTACAGGCTGGGGCAAGACACTATGCATTGGCATTTTATCCTCATCAGGAGGTGTTTAGTTTAAAGTTCAGGTGTGAGCTAAACAACTTATGAACTTCAGAACCATCAGGGTCGTCATCCTCGGCAATCAGAGGCTGAAAGTCCAATTTTTGGTAGCATCTCTTTGCATTTCAGTGCAACTTTCAAATCTCTTCCAGAGGTTGCAACCGTTGGTTATTGGTGTCCCTTAACCAGATTCATGTCATGTGGACATCGAAGTTCTTTGCTTTCCGACCCTCGTGTCGTGAGTAGTCCTTTGCTTTCCGACCCTCGAGTCGTGAGTTTCCAACCCTCGTATTGTGAGTCCTTTGCTTTCCGACCCTCGAGTCGTGAGTTTCCAACCCTCGTGTTGTGAGTTCTTGGCTTTCTAACCCTCGTGTTGTGAGTTCTTTGCTTTCCGACCCTCGTGTCGTGAGTAGTCCTTTGCTTTCCGACCCTCAAGTCGTGAGTTTCCAACCCTCATGTTGTGAGTTCTTGGCTTTCCAACCCTCGTGTCGTGAGTTGTTCTTTGCTTTCCGACCCTCGAGTCATGAGTTTCCAGTCCTCGTGTTGTGAGTCCTTTGCTTTCCGACCCTCGAGTCGTGAGTTTCCAACCCTCGTGTTGTGATTCCTTTGCTTTCCGACCCTCGAGTCGTGAGTTTCCAATCTTCGTGTTGTGTTTGATTCCTTTCCGACCCTGGAGTCGTGAGTTTGCTTCCTTTCCGACCCTCGAGTCGTGAGTTTATTCCCTTTCCGACCCTCGAGTCGTGAGTTTGTCTCCTTTCTGACCCTCAAGTCGTGAGTTTGTTTCATTTCCGACCCTCGAGTCGTGAGTTTCCAATCATCGTGTTGTGAATCCTTTGCTTTCCGACCCTCGAGTCGTGAGTTTCCAACCCTCGTGTCGTGAGTTTGAGTCCTTTCCGACCCTCGTGTCGTGAGTTTATCTCCTTTCCGACCCTCGAGTCGTGAGTTTCTGACCCTCGTGTCGTGAGTTTGAGTCCTTTCCGACCCTCGTGTCGTGAGTTTATCTCCTTTCCGACCCTCGAGTCGTGAGTTTATCTCCTTTCTGACCCTCGTGTCGTGAGTTTGATTCCTTTCCGACCCTCGTGTCGTGAGTTTATCTCCTTTCCGACCCTCAAGTCGTGAGTTTATCTCCTTTCCGACCCTCGAGTCGTGAGTTTATCTCTTGTCCGACCCTCGCGTCGTGAGTTTGATTCCTTTCCGACCCTCGAGTCGTGAGTTTGATTCCTTTCCGACCCTCGAGTCGTGAGTTTGATTTCTTTCCGAACCCTCGCGTCGTGAGTTTGATTCCTTTCCGACCCTCGTGTCATGAGTTTGATCCCTTTCCGACCTTCGTGTCATGGATTTCCAACAGTTGCAGATAGTTGTCATATACACTTCAATGTGTCTGTAAGCCCATTACTTGTTGGTATCTTACAATCAACATGAATATGCAGAACACTATGAAAGCCAATGCCTATTTGGTCCCTTTGAAGTCAACACTTGCTTGACCCCTTGAGCCCACTTCCTGGTGGCATTCTCTTGTAGAATCAATGCATGTTTGATGCTTCGACCGATACTTGTTTGGTGTTCTAACCACTGCTTGCCTATCAACTCATTGAATCCATTGCCTGTAGGGAAAGTTTCAAAGCCAAGATGTCTGACAATCTGTTTGATCTTGCATTTGCCCATTGTGGGTGAGCATTACTATTCTCTGTCATGTGAGGAGATCACGTGAAGATGTCATGCTATATCCTGGGGCATTTTCATTTGTTTGTTTCGCAGGTACATCCTTTCGAGTACAGTATGTCAACACATTGGCGGGTATAGCCGAGTGAGAGATTCTCGCTCCCCAGCTGAGTGCATCCTAATGGGAGACTCTCATTCCCCAGTTGAGTCATGATTGGATGATATCTGATTCCCCAGCAAGCTCTTAATGAGATTCTTGGCCCGAATGCCTCTCTTTCCCCAGTAGAGTGTTTCTCTCTCCAACATATTGACCTGTTTCCCCGAAAGAGTCATCTTATTCCCCAGTGGAGTTGCATTAACAGAGGTTCTTATGCAAAGTTCCTTATCCCCAGTGGAGTTCTTATCTTCTTAGTGGAACATTATGCTGAAATATTCATCTTCCCCACCGAGTCTTTCCTCAGCAGATATTCACATGCATCCTCAGTAGAATCTGTTTCCATAAAGGATTTCCCCAGCGGAATGTATCCTACACAAGCAAGTTGGTCACTCCCCATCAGAGTTGTCTCCATGACTTGCATTTATCTCCACATCCCCAGAGTGCCGAGAATTTTCTTCTCCAGTGAAGTTTCCTGGGTATTCCCCAAGAAGTAGATTGGGATGTTCATAACCCTAAGCAGGATTTATTTCCCCAGCCAGAGCTCACATCCAGATTTGATCGTCTCCAGCAGATTGCTGATCCGTTTTTGCCAGCTCATTATTGTGACTTCTGGTCACTCATTTCGTCCTCCCCACAGAGTTCCATACTCTCTCCAGGACTTCTTCAGCAATTCAGTGCTCATCTGTTGTCTCCCTAAGCAGCGTCCGAATCATGCATCATTCGCATTGCATTCTCAAAGCGTATAGCGTCTTCCTTCTCAGGAACGTTATTCCATAAACATTCACACATGCATCATGCACAAATCATATCATATCTGTTTCTTTCTACAAGAAAGTCATCTGAATCACAAAATAATTTCCAAAGAGCAATCCACATAGTCATTACATGCGCTTATCCTGATGTTTTGAATCAGAAGAGGATTGTTCTACTTATTTTCTGGCATAGCTCAGATCAGTTCAAAGACATTCCTATTCCCGATGCCCCCAGATCAGTCGAGATGTTCCTTCTCTTGATGCCCAGATCAATTGAAGTGTTTCCCCTGCCTGTGGGTGCCCGTTCCTTCTTATCGCAAGTTGGAGCTATTTAATTATCCAGGTAATTTGAAGTTTTTTTTTCTCCCTACTTGCGGGGTGGTACATTCCTTCTTATCGCAAGATTGAATCTTCTATTGATCAAGAGCGCAAATTTTCGAGTTCATTCTAGTATTCAATCTCCTTCCACCTCAACGGTTCAAAACTTTCGTTTCTCACTCGTCAGGTTCAAGAAGTTTGAATAGGGGCAGCTGTTGCACCCCAAAATTTGCCCCTCTTTTCTTGTGCTATAAGTTATAAATGGCGTTTATTTCGTCGTTCGAAAATCAAAGAAAATAATGAAGAGTTTCTAGTTTCTCACCTGAATGTTTGAGTTTGTTAAGATCCAACCGAGGTTAATTGGATTGTATGTTGAGGTTGCTCTTATGCATCAAGTCAAATTCATCTTCAAAGATTGTTCAAGGTCTCAAGTTCAAATATTCATCTCTAACCATTTATAAGATTTATATGTTGCTTCGAAGATAATGGATACATGATTGATCTTGATTTATTTTCTTGTGGAAGTGAAAGATTCATTGTTCAATATTCAAAAGAAACTTCATGGGAATTTAAAGATCATTTGAAAGAGATGATTACTTTGAGTAGTTGGAATTTGTCGTGTGGATTGAATAACGATTTGAAAACAATTTATTCATTCTTTCAAAAATATACATTATTATTCATCCAAAAATTCAAGTTCTCATTTAAAAGCCCATTCATAATCCATATGAAACTTACACAAAAGTTATCCAAATCAATACCAAATACTATCGAGCCACTCTAAGCTTGCAACAACAATTCCCAGCTCTATGCTAACAAAAACCAAACTTGAGAATTGCAAAAAAATCCAAAATCGGTTCACAACAATTGCCAGCTTGCATAAGACGGTTCACACAAAAAATGCAGCAAGAATTCAGAAGAAAGAAGAATCAGTGTAACAGAATTCAATCAACAGAAAATATCGATAAGAAAAAGCTGTAACAAACTTCTTCGATTGGAGCTCTCTCTTCAACCAACAAGCCTCTCTCCGTCATTCAACTTTCTCAGCGGCATCTTCATTTTCACCTTCACGCTTCCATTTCATCACCTACCAATCTTCTTCTCTCTGAATTTCAACTACACTATAATCTTCTCCATGTAGCAGCTTCGATCAAAAAACCTCATCACCGAATCTCATACACGCTTCGATCCATTCACCACCATAACTTTCAATCTGCAGAACAAACACACAAACATAATCGAAGGAGAAGATTCATCAACATCTGAAAATCTTGACGCTCGCCATCTTCAATCTGAGTTCATCCTCTCAACTCATCAATCATCAAGCCTCAATCGCTCTTCAATCATTACCATAAGGATTCTCCTATGAATCTGAACTATAATCATCTTCGTCTTCATTCGTCTTCCTCGTAACCTTCAATCTACAAAATTCATCACCATCACAAATTCAACGTTGTTTATCACCTGCAATAATCACGTTTCAAAATGAAGAAAAAGAAGATAACAGAAGTGATGTGGAGTGTAATCGAAGGAGCAAGAGATTAAAACGATGCCGGGATATAACAACTTCAACCATCGCCATCTTCGCTCAATCGTCCCCGATTCAGAGCTGCTTCGATCAACAACATCTTCAAATCGCCTTACTTTGTGATTTCACCAACGCAACGTCATCATCGTTCAGATTTGACTTAATATTGATTCGCAGAGGCGCAACAGAGGCACTCTTCATCTTCATCGCAATAGCAACCTTACCACCGCGCCGTCATAAGAGAGAGTCTCGCCGGGAGGATTTCATCGGAGACGAAAGAGATTTGAGAGAGATTGAGATGAGAGACGATGGAGTCGGAGAGACGAGATGTTGTTGTTTTGTCTTCTTGATTCACGGCGGCCGGAGAGTTGATTGGAGAAGAAGGAGCGTCGCCGTTCCAAGAAGAGAGGAAGGAGGATTCTGGTTTCAAGAGTTCAATGGCCACATTCATGTAACCCTAATTCCTCTTCTAATTTCATTTGCATTAATGTAGAGTTTTAATCTGAAAACAATTCCACTAAGTATGTTTAATGTGAATTAAATCTGAATTAGTGAGAAGGTTGATACAATTTTGATTTAGCTTAATGTGATGGAGTAGTTTAATTAGAATAATTGGATGATGAATGTGATAATGGATCAAGCCTAAGCCTCACCCGAATTACTACCATGCACCCTTAGGCAAGCCCGTATCACCCTTGTTTTTGGCCATTGCTACAAAAGAATAGAACAAAAAACTGCTCTGGGCCAACTCCCTTGGGCTCTGCGCCTTTGCTTCTCTCTGCACCACTATTTCCAGTAGTTCACCCCCTGTATGCATGATTTTGATGTTTTAGATTTAGTTTTTTTAACTAGTTTGCTTTCTATTATTTTTAGCATAATAAAATGTAATAAAATCAATCATTTGTTAAACTTTTGGCTTGATAAAAAATAATCAAAAAAACATGTAATGCTTTGCTTGTTAGAATTGAGATGTTTTGCTATATTGCTTAGTTTTAATTCTTTGATAAAATGCTATAAAAAATATTATGTTTGATTAGATTTCTCGCATTGATAAAAAGAGATAATAAAAAACATGTACTATTTTCCGTGTTAGATTTAATATTTTGTACATAGTTTTGTTCTATTGTTTTAGA
The DNA here is from genome assembly GCF_029867415.1 of Vicia villosa. Classification (NCBI taxonomy): domain Eukaryota; kingdom Viridiplantae; phylum Streptophyta; class Magnoliopsida; order Fabales; family Fabaceae; genus Vicia; species Vicia villosa. The sequence goes on from NC_081185.1 coordinate 158,066,494, forward strand.
TATAAATGCCATAAAAAAACAATTTAATCTTGTTAGATTTTATTTTAGAATTTACTTAGAATTTAATTGCTATTATTTTCTATGGCGGTGCGCGTTTGCCTTGTTATTTCTGATTTGGTTGTTGAGATGTGCGAGGTACTTCAAGAGAGCTTTCGATTGCGATTCGACTTGCTTCGTGTTCCACTTTATTTGTGGGACACGATTTCGCTTCTAGTGCGATTGTTTTGCATTGTGTTCCACTTTATTTGTGGGACACGAACATATTTCCGATGACAGGCATCTGATCTCTCATGCATTGAGATGTATATTCCTGCATTGTCTGGCTTGTGTTCTTTTGCAGGTTGCTTATGTGGTTATGCTCGACGTGTACCACATGTCGCTCGTGATTTACTTTCACGACGACACTTTCTGACTAGCTTTGCTTGATGATGGCTTACGCGAAGTACTTCGGACTTCTCTGCTTACGCGTGCTAGCTCATTCCGGATTTGCTATCCGTTTGGTATCGTTCCCTATTCCCTTTTACTTCTTTCTGTACTTTATCGCTTTCTCGCATCATCCTTTAACATGAGAAGTAGGACCTAGACATGCATCTAGCCAAGCCCTCGAAAGAGGCTCTGTTTTTGTTGGTATGTTTACATTTGTGCTTTGCGGCAGGGAGTCACGGTGTAATAAGTCCTATATGGCACTCCGTTAAGTCCTCATGGAAGGCATGCGGAAAGGGTTAGCAATCAACCCCCGCCTAGTCTCATCGAGTCCATTCAGTAAGCGCACGCTACGCGTTGCTTGCTTCTGAACCTGCACAAGATCTTGTTATCGAGTATGTCAGGAAAAGGGTTCATGCAGCCGGACCCCCGCCTTTCCTATAGCTCGCGTCGCTCGACGTTGATGCTCGGTGTACGCACGCACCGTTTTCCTTTATGATCCGTGACGGCTTGGTTGCTGAGAGGGGTCCGCCCTCTTGTCTATGGCCCGATCATTTTCACGAGGTCTAATGCTTGGTTGACTTGGGTTGAGCTGCTCCCCTTGGCTATGGCGGGACCGCTTTTCTACCATTCGGCCAGTGCCGTTGGTTTGTTTGCTTTACAAGCGGAGCTCGTTTGTGTGATACTCTTGTTTGCTTTCCCTCTCCTTCGTAGGTTGCTAGTTTAGTTTAGACTTGTACCCTTTGTATGATAACATTGGGTAGCAAGCTTTCCCCCTTAGCTTAGGTTTTCCTCATGCATTCTTTAAAACACAAACCACACTCTTTTGATTTTATTTTCTTAAGAGCTTGTTATTTCCGCTCCATTCCCAGCATAAGTCTCCAAAGGTCGAGCAGCGGAGTGTGAATGTAACTCGTTCACCTAAAAAACACAAAACAAACAGAAATTAGTTAGCCGAGCTACGGTAGCTCTGATTCTGCAAAACAGATACGTAGGCAGCGGGGTAGGGCCCGTGCGAGCACAATCCTTTCTTTTCCCTACATTCTGCATTCATTTTAGTCCAGATTAGCGTAGTTTGCTTACACACCCATAGTTTTAGACACAAGCGTGGATACCATCGAGTACAATGGGCGCGAGGGGTGCTAATACGTTCCCCTCGCGTAACCGACTCCCTTACCCTTTTTCTCTGGTCGTGAGACCGTTGTTTTGTTTTGTGGTTTGCTGGCATTCCCTTCCTTTTCAGGATAAATATGTTAGTGGCGACTCTGTTAATTTTCGCGGTAGCGACACAACCGATGTGAAAAGTCGTCCATATGTCTTTTCATTTTTCACTAAAACCTTACTAATTTCTTTCAGTAAGGCTATGTTTGCGAGTTTGGAGGGAAGGGGAGGGGAAGATTTCCGAAAACAAAATTTTAAAAATATATAGAAAAATATTTGACATTTTTTGAAAAAATAATTTTGTTTAGAATCATAAAAGAGTCATTATCAATACTAAATAGTTAATTTTCAAAATAGTATATTAACCTAAAAGATATTTGGAATATTTATGTGAGTATTTCAAAACTCTCCTTCGATACAATTTTTGAGTTCTCCAAAACACTCGTAGCCAAAATCTTTTTATTCTTTTCACTTGATTCTTCCTATTTTTCAAAACCTAACCTTCTCTTTCTCTTCAAATTCGCAAACAAAGCCTAACTATTCGTCTCCCTCCGCCGTCTGCTATTATTTAGTTTCATTCTCTTAATCACCGCCTATCCTCTGCGCGCAACCCCTTACGTCACACTTCCACCAACTGCGAGCCCCCTCTTCTGCGGGTTTTCGGAGCTCCGAGATTAAGTTGGCTATACTTTGTCCTCTTCCGCATCTCTTTCGTTCACGTGGTCCGCCTATTTTTCTATGTAACTTGACGGAGCAGCCTCGCTGGGGGTTCGGTTTTGGGTTTCCGTTTTTATCTGGTTTTGGTGGCGAGGATGAAAATTTCCGGCAGATTGGGGAGATTCTTGTGAGGAGTAAAGGGAGGAATCCTCTGCTTCGTGGTGCATGTGATAATGATGTTCCAAGAAGTTTTACGGAGGCTGTGGAGAAAAGAAGAGAGGGGTTTTGCCTCTTGAGCTCGGGGGGCTGCGCGTGTGATTTGTATTGGGAAGGATTTGGAGAGTGTGATGGGGAGATAGTGGGTTTGAGGTTGAGGGAGATCGCTGTTACGGCGGAGGAGTGCGTCGGACCCGGTGTTATAATGAGTTTTAGGGAGTTAAAGGGTTTGGTGAATGGTGATGGTGGGTTTGGGAAAGTGTTGTTGAGGAATTGGCGAAATTGTTGAAGATTCATTATAAGTTTTGGTTGGCGGGTTCTGCCGCTAGTTATGAGAGTTACTTGAAATATTTGGGTAGGTTTTCTTCTGTGGAGAAAGATTGGGATTTGCAGATTCTTCCTATCACTTTTGTTAAGCCTTCTGAATCATATCATAGCCCCAAACCAAGGTATATCATATTATCCCTTCTGTTTACTTTTTTATGTTCATGTCTCTCGTTATGTTTTGATTCCAAATATTTAATTGCTACTACTATATTTTAAATAAATAAATTTCGTTTCTTTATTTTTGGTACATTTGTTTATAGTTGACTCAGGTAAGTTTAAATAGTAACTCACTTCCTCATGTTTTTCTAACAATGAAATAATCAAATAAGTCCATGAGAAGCCAAGCCACAAATCATAGCATTCCAAGTAACAACATTCCTCTAAGTCATTTCATTGAATAACTTCCTCGCCATCTAAATCGCCTAATTCGTTGCGCACATATAAACCAAGGCAGCACAAGAATCAGTCCCTCTTCCACCCCTTTTACTCTCATAAAATCATGAGTCCTTTTTCCCAAGCTCAAGATAACCCAGCCTAGCGCAAGCCGACAGCACGAAGCTAGCATCATTAGGCTCAAACCCAACAACAATCATTCCTTCAAAAAGACTCAAGGTCTAGTTGTAACAAAAATTATGAGCATAGCCACAAACCATCATGGTCCAAAGACTCAAACTTTCCAACGGAATTTCATCAAACGCGTAACGGGCATCAACCCAATCACCAGAAACAGAATAACCTTGTACCAAACCATTAGCCACGAGATTTTATAAATCCAACCCGAATTCGAAAGTGAAGAACAAGTTTTGAGAGAATCTTTGTGACAAGCCTATTTTTTTTTAATAATATCAAAATTTAAAGCTTAGGGTATGGTTAATCATGATTGTGTTTCTAATTTAATTTTTTAGTTTTTTTAATTTTTAATGTATAATATGCTGGATGTTTTTATGAATGTTTCTAAATTTATATTTCTGATGTTAAAATTCTACTGTATTTAGGTATCCAAGACAAACAGTTTAAGCAGAAATCCAACTTTGACTAGTCAGGTAATTTGAGAAATTAAAGAGAGATTCAATCAGAGTGATGATGTTGTTGTCTAATATCATTAGAAATGTACTATTAATTAAATATCTAATACAAACAAACAAAAAAAGAATTGTCCCTAAAAAATATCTTAATATGTCAGGGATATAACACTCTAACTTTACTCTATTCGTCATAAAAAAAATCAAGCCAAAAGAGATTTTTACTCAACAATTATGACTAATAATGAATCATATTTTCGTGATAAAATGTTATTTCTGCTGTAATTGGGTCACCAATAAACTAAAGTTACTTTAGTGAGAAGGACAATTTTCATAACTATTGCAGTATTGTACAATTTGCTTGGCAGTGAGAAGGAGATGGCCTTCGGTTGTCGGCACATGGTAAACTCCAAAAATCTTAATCTATTTCATATACTTTCAATGATTATTAACAAGTGATTCAAATGCAGACTTGCAGAGAATGTGGAACGAAAATCCGCAAGTGTCACATATGTCGAAAGAAGATCACCAATCGTATCAGATTGTTTCCTGGCTGATTGACAATGGATTTGATTTCCACTTTCTAAGAATGACGATATATATGTGCATGTTATGTCACCAATGATACATAATGTGATGAAACCTTGACAATTAGATATTACAATAATTTGCCAAGGTGATCAAATGTATTCGAGTTTAATGTATTTATGTATGTAAATTATGTTTTGGTACAGTTCTCATATGAAAGTCAGCATCTTTGACAGAGTTAATTGTTTCTCATGGTTTTTTATCTAAACGAAGATTTTTTTTGTTTGGTTTACAGCTTAATGGATTCATTTGTACCACTTGGTGGCTTTTTTCATCACAGTTTGATTTGAAAAGACCACTAAATGGCTCATTTGGTTGTGCTCCTCACTCTCATCAATATGGTGAAAGCTGTGAAAATGAATTCCTTACTGCTTCGAAGGAAATATTTTATGTTTCGGCTCCAGATCCATACCCATCTAGCTTACCTCAATGGTTAAAGACTACACAATTTGGCACTGCAAAAGCGATGAATGTTAAGGTGTGTATCATTCAGTTAAATCTACTAAGTAATTTCAGTATAAATTATTTGTATTATTATTGGGCCAATTCATATTGCGTGATGAGGTTATTTACCAACCTTAAAATGCATTAAATTAAAAGAAAAATATATTTAAGGTAAGCTATTTCCCTTGAAAATAAAAGATTAAAGGAGCATGATTGAGAAACTGGACCTACTTTCTCGGTGATTATTTATTTTCAATGGGATTTATAATCATTGATTGTTTTTTCCCTTTATCTCTTATAACATGCATGTGCACAATTATGGTAAACACTGAGGATGGGCAATTCTTGGGATTACTTGCTTGTATTTGCTTACAGGTCACTCTGGTAGGGCTTCGGCTAATATGCATAAGCTTTTACTTATGCACCATGCATAAGCCTACATAAGTCCTTGAATTATGTTTTTAATCTAATGGATAGAAATATATATATATATATATATATATATATATATATATATATATATATATATATATATATATATATATATATATATATATATATATATATATATATATATATATATATCCTAATAACAGAAAAAAAACGTATATCTTTTTTTGATCTCCTCAATTCCAACGATCACCATCGTCGCCATCTCTCCTTCCCAACATCACCACCGATCACCACTGTCGCTATCTTCCTTCCCAACACATCACCACCGTCGCCATCCTTCCTTCCCAACACATCACCACCGATCAACATCGTTGCCATCCTTCGTTTCCAACACATCACCACCGTCGCCATCCTTCGTCTTCCACAAATGTCACTAAAGATGTTGGTACTTACTCCGATGAAAATAAAGAATCCTGGCAACATTTTGTCTTCCACGACCTTTCATCAATCAAGGATTTCTACGCTAAATACGTTCATGAAAAGGGGTTTTCTTTGAGAAGAAATCTGCACTCCTTTTATGATTCTCGTAACAAAAAAAAAAACTGACATTGTGCAATATGTCCGTTATGTTTGTAACAAGCATGGGAGTCGGGCGGATCCTAAGAACAAGACAAACTCGAATACTCCTGTTCTCGTTGAATTTCAGAAAGAGAAAGAACTTCCCGAGGAAAGGACTGGTTGCCCAGCTAGTATTTCGTTGAAGTATGATTCCAATGTTAAAGGTTATCAGATATACAAATGGAATGTTCCTCATAACCACCCTCTCCATAAACCCGAGCATTCGCATTCCTTGAGATCAGCTCGAGAGATTAGTGAGCCTAAAAAACAACTTGCTATAATAAATTCGAAAGCAGACATGTCTGTAAGATCATCCTTTCAAGTTATGCGTCAAATAGCTGGTGGTTCAAAGAACCTTGGGTATTTCTTCCAAGATTTAAAGAACTTTCTCAGCATTGTTCGACAAAAGGAAATGGTCATTGATGATGCAACTATTATCCAAGAATATCTTAGAAATGAAGCTTGGAGGAACCCACCGTTCTATTATGATATCCAAGTTGACTCTAAAGAGAACATAGCTAGCATTTTCTGGTCAGATGCAATAATGCAGCAAGACTATGAATTATTTGGTGATCTCATCAGTTTTGACACAACTTATCGAACAAACACGGAGTATCGTCCATTAGGTTTGTTTTCTATTCATTTATCTGTATTTTCCTTGTTTCATTTGGTTCTTCAACTTTTTTTAATTATGGCACTACTATTATATTGATAACATCCATTTATTTTGCAATTATCGATGCATGAATTTATTCCCTGTACCATATTTATTATTACATCATTATATATTACTACTAAGATATATTGATAACATCCATTGTTTTAGGTATGACACTGCTATTATATTGATAACATCCATTGTTTTAACTTTTTCGTTATATGTTTTTGTCATACATACCAACTCCATTCCTTGGATTTGAAAATCACCGTAAGAGTGTATTATTTGGTTGTGCCCTGCTCTACGATGAGACTTCAGCAAGTTTTGATTGGTTGTTTACCACTTTCCTGAAGTACAAGAAAAATAATAAACCCATTACAATTTATACAGACCAAGCTTGTGCTTTGATGAAGTCAGTTCGAAATTTTTTTCCCGATGTTTTCCATGGGTTGTGTTCCTAGCACATGGGGGAGAATGCAAAGTCCAACCTAGGCTCTCGTTGCAATGCTGCATTTCTTGACGAACTACATCACCTGGTTTTGAATGTTGATGATGAGACAGAGTTCGACTTCAACCGGAATAAGATGCTTCAAAATTGTTTTGGTGGTAAAGCTACTTCTGAATTTACTTGGCTTGTCCAGATTCATCGTAATCGTACTCAATGGTCTTCTGCTTGGGTGAAATCACACTTCACTGTCGGTTTGAAGACCACACAGTTAAGTGAGTCGTTTAATGCCTTTCTTCGCCACTTTCTTCAGCCAGACCACTCACTTGTGCAATTCTTTATCCATTTCAATGTTATGGTTGAGAAAATGCGAGATAATCATGCTGATTGTGATTTTAAGGCTGCCAATACCAGGCCAAGAAACAATTATCCCAATAGCCAACTCATGAGGTCTGTTGTCGTCAAGTATACTCCAGCATCGTTTGCATTCATTCACAAGCAATATGATCCTTTTTTCAAATATTATTATGCGGAGGACACATCAAGAAGCTCAATTTCTAATAGAGAACCGGGGATTCTTATGTCGCCATGTGTTCAAGATATTAAACTTCTTAGGGAGTTCTGTCCAATACCAGTCCTTGAAGACCATACCTGACCACTACATATTGAAGCGTTGGACTAAAGAAACTCGTCCATCCTTGATAAGTTAAAACCTATCACCATTGGAGGAATTCAAGATACTACTTTTGCACAAAGATATCAACAAGCTTCTGGTGTTATGCTTCAGATTATAACCCATGTTTGCATGGACCCTGATGCGTGCCAATTTTTTCTTAATGGTGCTATTGAATGTGGGAAGCAAGCGGAAGAGTTGATTGTTGGAACTTCTTATCTTCAGCACTATAAATATCTGCTTCTCGAATCAATTTTTGAATATTTTCAAGCGTGTAAAACCTAACTAATCGTCAAGACTGTCCCAAAAATGTGGATAGCTGCACGTTTTCGTCTTTTTGTTATACATTCTTTGAAAAAAGAGTTGTAAAATTGGATATCCACTCGTATGTCATTTCAACTACTAATTTTTATATAATGATAAAATTCACATTTTTGTTCATTGTCCGATTTTTTATTAATATGGTTCATGGAGTTATCTTGATTTTGAAGTAAAGAGTAATAAAATGAATTGAGCTCAAAGAACATATTTAACACAATAGTAATAAAATGAATTGATCTCAAAGAACATATTTAACACAATAAAACTTTGCTTTATTATGCATCCATCTTCGAGAGTTTCTCTTAGTTAAATTACATGTACCTGTTTAAAACATAATTGCTGAAACTAAGCATGTATAGCCACATATTAATCAATACTAAGTATGTATTACTCAATACTCAATACTGTAAGCTATACTCAATATTGCAATAAAATTACTAAAACTAGCAATGCCATTACTTAATACTTGAAAGTATTAGTCAAACTAGCGAACCACATTAATCAATATTATGTTACCAACATTAGTTAATACTAATCAATATAGTTACTAAACATCAATTATCTTTCACTAAACACCAACATAATTACTACACAATTCAATATACAGTCTTTTTCTTTTTTGTCTTCTATTTTTTTGTCTTCTTCCCGACTTCTTTCTCAATGTTGTCTACGACCTCTTCAGCCAAGTTCAGGGCTAACTTCTTTGTCTTCAGCTTTTTCTTGTTCTTTCCGGCTTCTTTCTCGAGGTCATCTTCCATAGCACATTCTGCCTCTTCTTCAGCCAAGTTCAGGGCTAACTTCTTTGTCTTCAGCTTTTTCTTGTTCTTCTCTGCTTCTTTCTCGAGGTCATCTGCCATAACACATTCCGCCTCTTATTCAGCCAAGTTCAAGGCTAACTTCTTTGTCTTCAGCTTTTTCTTGTTCTTCTCGGCTTCTTTCTCGAGGTCATCTGCCATAGCACATTTTGCCTCTTCTTCAGCCAAGTTCAGGGCTAACTTTGTCAAGCTTCCAAGCAGCTCATTGTCTTCACGCTTCAAGATGTCTAGCAGCACTTTTACTCTTTGAATCTCCATGAAATCATCTTGCTCTTCTTTTGTCATCATATGCCAATGCTTGAAAAAAATTCCAAATTGCACCTTGCTTGCTATCCCATTTCTCAATATATGTGAGAACAAATAGCCCGCATGATTTCTATCATGTTGTAAAGGCAATTTCACATCCTCCCAACTCCACATACTAAAGTCTATTGGTTCATTCTTCTTAGCATTTATTAACTCCATCCCATATCTCACTTTCCACTTCCCCGAGTTGTCCCATTCATCTTGTCTTTTGAACTTTTCACAACTATTAAAAAATGTGAACTTCTGTTCTTTGAAATCGATCACATATGCATCATAGTGACTCTTCAAATAAACTGGAAAAAACCACTGTAATGATAAAAAAAAATCATGAGTACAATAATCAACATGGAACTCAATACTATCCCACTCTCTACCTAACCTTGTAATTAATCAAAACACGTTACTCAATACTATCAACATATTACTTAAACATTATTGAATATTATCCTACATATTGTTCAATACTAGCACAAATATTAAGCGAAAATGTACTTACATATTTAGGATTTTCGATGTCTATATCATTAAAATCCATGTATTCGAGATGTTTTATTAATTCTTCTGCATACTCAGCTACTACATGGCCTTCTCTATGATCCTTTTTGCGTCTAGTGATCTTGAAGCCATTGTCAAACTATGTGCAAATAATTATAACAAAATTCATTTAAGATGTAAAATTAAACAATGAAGATATTGTAAATTTTAGTTAATTAAAACTAATCAATATGTGATACTTACTTCATATGTAATAGGGAATATGAACCTTTCCATCTTTCCTTTCATCTTCTCTTTTTTATTCAAGAAACTAAAATAGTTTCCAATCACATCCTCCACTAACTTGCAATCCTTCTTGAGACAAAATAAGGATCCCTGTTAAGTTTTTCTACCATCTTGCATTTGTCTTAGAACAATACCTCCCTTCATGTTAAATTCATTATCAATTAGAGATGAAATATAATGAATCTCATTTAAAAATTGAAGTTCAAAAAAAATATTAAATGGTTGGACTAAGAAAATCAACGTACATAGCTCCTCCATTTACTTCTGCCAATGTCCAGGCATAGTTGACCAATTGCGCGTCTTCCTCACTTAATTTTGTCTTCTTCATTTGCATTACATACGGGGATCTAAAGTATTGTGACAACTCTGAGATCCTTTTTGGAAGCGCAAGCAACTGTTCATTTTGTGGTGACATGTTCTCTTTTGACATGTTCTCCAGAAGTGTGTATGTTACTACCTCAGGTGGTGACTTTCTACTTTCTTCCATTGATATAGGAGTACCGAATCCTAGATAAAAAAAAAGGCTGACCCCAATCACAATCATTCATCTCCCCTGTATCACCATGCTTCTCTTGACTTTCAACCAAATTATGACTTTCTTTTCCAGGCTGATTTGCATCATCTTCTTTTCCAGGCTGATTTGCATCATCTTCTTTTCCAGGCTGATCTGCATCATCCTCTTTATCAACTAAATTTGCAACTTGTTCTTCATTCCCATGATCTCCATCATCATCCTTGTCTTCACTCTCATCCAAATTAGGACTTGCATTTTTAGGCTCATGTGCATCATCCTCTTTATCAATCGTCTCACAACGATGCTCTTTATCTCCAACTTCTTTTCCCGTCTCAGAACGATGCTCCTTATCTCCAACTTCTTTTCCTTTTCTCATTGAAGACTCTGCTTCCTCTGCCTGTTTGACCCAATAACTCTTCCAATTTGCCCAAAACTTCATCTTTTCATCACAAATCTTTATTTGTTTTTTAGCATGCAATATACATAAAACTACTCAAATGAATAGCCACATATTACTCAAACTAAGCATGTATAGCCACATATTAAACATGTATTACTCAAACTGTAGCACTCAATATTGAATACTCAAATAACAATGAATGGCCATATTTCACGCAGTAGAGATACTCAAATAACAATGAATGACCATATATTACACATTACTCAATACTGCTAATATATTACACTATTAAAATTGAATATTGAGTACTTCCTTCAGATATACCTCTTCTAAGGCGTAGTCATGTGGAGCCAAATGAGCCTCCATCATTTCATCATATATATATTGTGTCTTTCGTTTTGTTGCTTTTCTTTGGATCACTTTCTCTCTACTACGTTTTGGAGTCTCAATAATTTTGGCCTGCATCACTTCATCATCCATGTCTTTTTTTGCTCTACTACTTTCTCGAACATCACAATTTTTTTTATCAAGAACGATCACCTTGTTGAAACCTCCCTTCTCCTTTATTTTTCTTCAACTCCAAGCTCACAATGTCATCCTCCCATTTTCTACAACTTGGTGGTTTTTCAACTATTTTCTTCTTTTTGGTTGTTTGCACCATATCTAAAAAATGTACCTGCAATGAAGATATTAAATCTGATTATTCAATAGAATTTAAAGAGGATACATTAAATGATAACAACAACTTAATAGATTGCATACTAGAAGAAAGTGGAAATCTGCTTTCCCAGAACATCCATCTTTCTTAATCTCTCCATTGACATGTTGAATTAAGTGGTGACACCAGTTGTAGTTACTAACTTTCTTTACTTTGTTCAACACTGTAGCATAGTTCAAATTAACCAAATATCGGAACCATTCTTTGCCCATCTACTTCATATTTGGTTAGTTTGAACTATGCTACAGTGTTGAACGAAGTAAAGAAAGTTAGTAACTACAACTGGTGTCACCACTTAATTCAACATGTCAATGGAGGGATTAAGAAAGATGCATGTTCTGGGAAAGCAGACTTCCACTTTCTTCTAGTATGCAATTTATTAAACTATTGTTATCATTGAATGTATCCTCTTTAAATCCTATTGAATGATCAGATTTAATATCTTCATTGCAAGTACATTTTTTAGATATGGTGCAAACAACCAAAAAGAAGAAAATAGTTGAAAAACCACCAAGTTGTAGAAAATGGGAGGATGACATTGTGAGCTTGGAGTTGAAGAAAATAAAGGAGAAGGGAGGTTTTAACAAGGTGATCGTTCTTGATAAAAAAGATTGTGATGTTTGAAAAAGTAGTAGAGCAGAAAAAGACATGGATGCTGAAGTGATGCAGGCCAAAATTGCCGAGACTCCAAAACGTAGTAGTGAGAAAGTGATCCAAAGAAAAGGAACAAAACGAAAGACACAATATATGGATGATGAAATGATGGAGGCTCATTTGGCTCCACATGGCTACGCATTAGAAGAGGTATATCTGAAGGAAGTACTCAATATTCAATTTTAGTAGTGTAATATATTAGCAGTATTGAGTAATGTGTAATATATGGCCATTCATTGTTATTTGAGTATTCAGTATTGAGTGCTACAGTTTGAGTAATAGATGTTTAATATGTGGCTATACATGCTTAGTTTGAGTAATATGTGACTATTCGTTTGAGTAGTTTTATGTATATTGCAGGCTAAAAAACAAATAAAGATTTGTGATGAAAAGATGAAGTTTTGGGCAAATTGGAAGAGTTATTGGGTCAAGCAGGCAGAGGAAGCTGAGTCTTCAATGAGAAAAGGAAAAGTAGTTGGAGATAAGGAGCATCGTTCTGAGACGGGAAAAGAAGTTGGAGATAAAGAGCATCGTTGTGAGACGATTGATAAAGAGGATGATGCACATGAGCCTAAAAATGCAAGTCCTAATTTGGATGAGAGTGGAGACAACGAAGATGATGCAGATCATGGGAATGAAGAACAAGCTGCAAATTTAGTTGATAAAGAGGATGATGTAGATCAGTCTAGAAAAAAAGATGATGCAGATCAGCCTGGAAAAGAAGATGATGCAAATTAGCCTGGAAAAGAAAGTCATAGTTTGGTTGAAAGTCAAGAGAAGCATGGTGATACAGGGGAGATGAATGATTGTGATTGGGGTCAGCCTTCTTTTGATCTAGGATTCAGTACTCCTATATCAATGGAAGTAGGATTCAGTACTCCTATATCAATGGAAGAAATAGAAAGTCACCACCTGAGGTAGTAACATACACACTTCCGGAGAACATGTCACAAGAGAATATGTCACCATAAGATGAATAGATGCACATGAGCCTAAAAATGCAAGTCCTAATTTGGATGAGAGTGGAGACAACGAAGATGATGCAGATCATGGGAATGAAGAACAAGCTGCAAATTTAGTTGATAAAGAGGATGATGTAGATCAGTCTAGAAAAAAAGATGATGCAGATCAGCCTGGAAAAGAAGATGATGCAAATTAGCCTGGAAAAGAAAGTCATAGTTTGGTTGAAAGTCAAGAGAAGCATGGTGATACAGGGGAGATGAATGATTGTGATTGGGGTCAGCCTTCTTTTGATCTAGGATTCAGTACTCCTATATCAATGGAAGTAGGATTCAGTACTCCTATATCAATGGAAGAAATAGAAAGTCACCACATGAGGTAGTAACATACACACTTCCGGAGAACATGTCACAAGAGAATATGTCACCATAAAATGAACAGTTGCTTCCGCTTCCAAAAAGGATCTCAGAGTTGTCACAATACTTTAGATCCCCGTATGTAATGCAAATGAAGAAGGCAAAATTGAGTGAGGAAGACACGCAATTGGTCAACTATGCCTAGACATTGGCAGAAGTAAATGAAGGAGCTATGTACGTTGATTTTTTTAGTCCAGCCATTTAATATTTTTTTTGAACTTCAATTTTTAAATGAGATTCATTATATTTCATCTCTAATTGATAATGATTTTAACATAAAGGGAGGTATTGTTCTAAGACAAATGCAAGATGGTAGAAAAACTTAACAGGGGATCCTTATTTTGTCTCAAGAAGGATTACAAGTTAGTGGAGGATGTGACTGGAAACTATTTTAGTTTCTTGAATAAAAAAGAGAAGATGAAAGGAAAGATGAAAAGGTTCATATCCCCTATTACATATGAAGTAAGTATCACATATTGATTAGTTTTAATTAACTAAAATTTACAATATCTTCATTGTTTAATTTCACATATTAAATGAATTTTGTAATAATTATTTGCACATAGTTTGACAATGGCTTCAAAATCATTAGACGCAAAAAGGATCATAAGAAGGCTGTAGTAGCTAAATATGCAGAAGAATTAATAAGACATATCAAATACATGGATTTTAATGATATAGACATCGAAAATCCTGAATATGTAAATACATTTTTGCTTAATATTTGTGCTAGTATTGAACAATATGTAGGATAGTATTCAATATTGTTTAAGTAATATGTTGATAGTATTGAGTAATGTGTTTTGATTAATTACAAGGTTAGGTAGAGAGTGGGATAGTATTGAGTTCCATGTTGATTATTGTACTCATGATTTCTTTTTATCATTACAGTGGTTTTTCCCAGTTTATTTGAAGAGTCACTATGCTGCATATGTGATCGATTTCAAGAACAGAAGTTCACATTTCTAAATAGTTGTGAAAAGTTCAAAAGAGAAGATGAATGGGACAACTGGGGGAAGTGGAAAGTGAGATATGGGATGGAGTTAATAAATGCTAAGAAGAATGAACCGATAGACTTTAGTGGGTGGAGTTGGGAGGATGTGAAATTGCCTTTACAACATGATAGAAAATCATGCGGGCTATTTGTTCTCACATATATTGAGAAATGGGATAGCAAGCAAGCTGCAATTTGGGATTTTTTCCAAGCATTGGCATATGATGACAAAAGAAGAGCAAGATGATTTCATGGAGATTCAAAGAGTAAAAGTGCTGCTAGACATCTTGAAGCGTGAAGACAATGAACTGCTTGGAAGCTTGACAAAGTTAGCCGTGAACTTGGCTGAAGAAGAGGCAAAATGTGCTATGGCAGATGACCTCGAGAAAGAAGCCGAGAAGAACAAGAAAAAGCTGAAGACAAAGAAGTTAGCCCTGAACTTGGCTGAATAAGAGGCAGAATGTGCTATGGCAGATGACCTCGAGAAAGAAGCTGAGAAGAACAAGAAAAAATTGAAGACAAAGCAGTTAGCCCTTAACTTGGCTGAAGAAGAGGCAGAATGTGCTATGGCAGATGACCTCGAGAAAGAAGCCGGGAAGAACAAGAAAAAGCTGAAGACAAAGAAGTTAGCCCTGAACTTGGCTGAAGAGGTCGTAGACAACATTGAGAAAGAAGTCGGGAAGAAGACAAAAAAATAGAAGACAAAAAAGAAAAAAAAACTATATATTGAATTGTGTAGTAATTATGTTGGTGTTTAGTGAAAGATAATTGATGTTTAGTAACTATATTGATTAGTATTAACTAATGTTGCTAGCTTGACTATGTTGGTAGCACAATATTGAATAATGTGGTTGGCTAGTTTGACTAATACTTTCAAGTATTAAGTAATGACATTGCTAGTTTTAGTAATCTTATTGCAATATTGAGTATAGCTTCCAGTATTGAGTATTGAGTGGTGAGTATTGTGTATTAAGTAATACATGCTTAGTATTGATTAATATGTGGCTATACATGCTTAGTTTCAGCAATTATGTTTTAAACAGGTACATGTAATTTAACTAAGAGAAACTCTCGAAGATGGATGCATAGTAAAGCAAAGTTTTATTGTGTTAAATATGTTCTTTGAGATCAATTCATTTTATTACTATTGTGTTAAATATGTTCTTTGAGCTCAATTCATTTTATTACTCTTTACTTCAAAATCAAGATAACTCCATGAACCATATTAATAAAAAATCGGACAATGAACAAAAATGTGAATTTTATCATTATATAAAAATTAGTAGTTGAAATGACATACGAGTGGATATCCAATTTTACAACTCTTTCTTCAAAGAATGTATGACAAAAAGATGAAAACGTGCAGCTATCCACATTTTGGGACAGTCTCGACGATTAGTTAGGTTTTACACGCTTGAAAATATTCAAAAATTGATTCGAGAAGCTGATATTTATAGTGCTGAAGATAAGAAGTTCCAACAATCAACTCTTCCGCTTGCTTCCCACATTCAATAGCACCATTAAGAAAAAATTGGCACGCATCAGGGTCCATGCAAACACGGGTTATAATCTGAAGCATAACACCAGAAGCTTGTTGATATCTTTGTGCAAAAGTAGTATCTTGAATTCCTCCAATGGTGATGGGTTTTAACTTATCAAGGATGGACGAATTTCTTTAGTCCAACGCTTCAATATGTAGTGGTCAGGTATGGTCTTCAAGGACTGGTATTGGACATAACTCCCTAAGAAGTTTAATATCTTGAACACATGGCGACATAAGAATCCCCGATTCTCAAACATCCGACATGTACAAGTAAAAATCTTGTTCCCAATATCTACAGTAACAACCCTCTCATCAAGTCGCAAAGGATCCCGATCATTAGGAAGATGGTTTTCTGGAACTTCTTCGACCAACATATAAACATTCCCAGCGGCATCATTACCATAATCCATCTCATCGGCATCACGAACAAGTTCAATTGTGAACACTTTGAAAATTCTATTAGAAATTGAACTTCTCGATGTGTCCTCCGCATAATAATATTTGAAAGAAAGATCATATTGCTTGTGAATGAATGCAAACGATGTTGGAGTATACTTGACGACAACAGACCTCATGAGTTGGCTATTGGGATAATTGTTTCTTGGCCTGGTATTGGCAGCCTTAAAATCACAATCAGCATGATTATCTCGCATTTTCTCAACCATAACATTGAAATGGATAAAGAATTGCACAAGTGAGTGGTCTGGCTGAAGAAAGTGGCGAAGAAAGGCATTAAACGACTCACTTAACTGTGTGGTCTTCAAACCGACAGTGAAGTGTGATTTCACCCAAGCAGAAGACCATTGAGTACGATTACGATGAATCTGGACAAGCCAAGTAAATTCAGAAGTAGCTTTACCACCAAAACAATTTTGAAGCATCTTATTCCGGTTGAAGTCAAACTCTGTCTCATCATCAACATTCAAAACCAGGTGATGTAGTTCGTCAAGAAATGCAGCATTGCAACGAGAGCCTAGGTTGGACTTTGCATTCTCCCCCATGTGCTAGGAACACAACCCATGGAAAACATCGGGAAAAAAATTTCGAACTGACTTCATCAAAGCACAAGCTTGGTCTGTATAAATTGTAATGGGTTTATTATTTTTCTTGTACTTCAGGAAAGTGGTAAACAACCAATCAAAACTTGCTGAAGTCTCATCGTAGAGCAGGGCACAACCAAATAATACAATCTTACGGTGATTTTCAAATCCAAGGAATGGAGTTCGTATGTATGACAAAAACATATAACGAAAAAGTTAAAACAATGGATGTTATCAATATAATAGCAGTGTCATACCTAAAACAATGGATGTTATCAATATATCTTAGTAGTAATATATAATGATGTAATAATAAATATAGTACAGGGAATAAATTCATGCACCGATAATTGCAAAATAAATGGATGTTATCAATATAATAGTAGTGCCATAATTAAAAAAAGTTGAAGAACCAAATGAAACAAGGAAAATACAGAGAAATGAATAGAAAACAAACCTAAGGGACGATACTCCGTGTTTGTTCGATAAGTTGTGTCGAAACTGATGAGATCACCAAATAATTCATAGTCTTGCTGCATTATTGCATCTGACCAGAAAATGCTAGCTATGTTCTCTTTAGAATCAACTTGGATATCATAATAGAACGGTGGGTTCCTCCAAGCTTCATTTCTAAGATATTCTTGGATAATAGTTGCATCATCAATGACCATTTCCTTTTGTCGAACAATAGTGAGAAAGTTCTTTAAATCTTGGAAGCAATACAACCTACGAAATCTCATCCATTAGCAACGCAACCTACGAAATACAAATTACAAATTGAATAATAGGAAGGACAACATGGAAATATATGGACAAAAGATTATATATGTTTAATTCTAATAAAGCAAACATATGCATATTCCTCAATCACATATTACACATTAATCAAGAAATATTATACAGTAGTCGTGTGTTAGAACAATATTTGTTCTGATCAATATTCTTGTTTTGATGATAACAATATATATGAATTTTGTATAAGACAATGTGGTACTCTAATCCTTTGCATTTCCCATTTCAGAAAATACAAAAGAGTATGCACAATTCAGCGCTCAGAAGGACTGACTCAGAAGGTTCTGGATGGCTGCATCAGAACATGCTCTGACAAGACATCAGAAGATGGTCAAGCAGAATCAGAACATGGACTATGAAGCATCAGAAGAACATGAAGTCAGAAGCAGAAGCACTGATGTTCTGAACGGTATCACGCTCATGCACTTCAAAGTCTGAAGACAAGAAGTTGCTCTGCACCAAGCTGAATGACTCTGATATTCAAATGTTGTATCTACAAATCTGAGTTCAGAAGCAAGTACAAGATGGCAGGCTATTAAGTCTAATCTCTGACTAACAAAAGGTACGTTAGAAGCTACAAAAGGCAAAGTCAGTAAAAGCAGCAAAAGCAAGGCTCGAGGTAATTGACAAAAGAGTGAAACATTAAATGCAGCGTTTTACTATTCACGCAATGCATTAAATGCTCCTAACGGTCATCTTCTCAAACGCCTATAAATATGGAAGTTCTGATCAGAAGCAGCTAACAAACTCTTGCAAAAATACTTAAACGCTGTTGAAATCAAAGCTCACGAACTTCATCTTCAACCTCACAAACTCTTGTAATATTTAGTGAGTGTTAAGCTTAGAACTTAAGAGAAATATCACAGTTGTGATTATAGCTTTCTAAGAAGAAAATTCATACTCTTGTAAACATTTATTTTACATTGATTGTAAAAGGTTCCTAGAGTGATCGGTTGATCAGTAGACTCTTGAAGACTTAGAAGTTTTCTAAGTGGTGATTTCCTAGAGTGATCAAGTTGTGATCAGTATACTCTAGAAGACTTAGAGGTTATCTAAGTGGAAAACCATTGTAATCAGATTGATTAGTGGATTAAATTCTTAGTTGAGGTAAATCACTCTAAGGGGGAGGACTGAAGTAGTTTCGTTAACAACGAACCAGAATAAAAATAATTGTGTTCATTGTTTTTATCCTAAGAGTTTTTAAAGTCACACTTATTCAAACCCCCCTTTCTTAGTGTTTTTCTATCCTTCATCATGGTTATTCTATCATTAATTGGAGGTAGCACACAAAATATCCAATCAGCATTGCACATTATTCAAAATATATTACACAATACTCATGGAATCCTAACATTACTCAACCATATTACACATTACTCAATGAATTCTTGCATTACGTAATCACATATTGCAAGAAAGACTTTCTGAAATTGAAGGGAGAAATTCTAAAATTCAATACCTATAATTTCGTGGATGAAAGTGAGCTGTGAGGAATCGCTGGAATGAATTATTGCTGGTGGTGAAGGATGGTGTCATACCCCAAAATTTGCCCTCATACATTTGTAAACGTCATTTTATTTTGAATAAGTGACGTAGCACAGTTGGTAAGAATTTGAGGTTAAAAGGTACAGGAGCGAGAGGTCCCGGACTTGAATCTCACTTCTAACATTTCTCCTTTTTATTTGTTTTCTAATTTTAATTCTAACTTTATTTCTATTATTCAAAATTCATAAAAATTGCATTTTTTTTATTATTTTAAATTAATTTTCGCACTAATTAAATAGACATTTTTTAAAATAGTCAATTTTCACTTTTATGCATTTTTTAGTCAAAAAATCACCAAAAATCATAAGATATTCAAAAAATCCAAAAAAAGAAGTTTTTAATTCTAATTTTCGTTTTTTATTTTAATTTATATTTTAAATATTAATTTTCAATTGTAATTTATTATTTTATGCATTTGATAGAAAAAAATTCAAAAAAAGAAACATTTAATTCGGTTGCATATTTTCATATCTTAGGGAACAAGTAGGTTTTGTTTTAGAAAAATATCAATTAATCATAAAAATTCAAATTATATTTTAATTAAAATTGATTGATATTTGATCATCTTATTCCTTATTTGTTAACCTAATTTTTTTCTTATAAATACTAACATTTTTATACACTATAGACAACTAACAAATCCTAACCTATCTTCTCCAACCGCTAACCCTTATCTTCCCATGTACAGATCAAAAAACTCGGATTCTCCACCTCTAACAATTCCATTCACAAATTTTTCTTTTACTTACGTACAAAACTTCTACACTCTCACATATTTTTCTAACACAAAAATCTCTCCTAACTGTTTCTTGATTACAATCAGCTAACAATTTTCAGCTTTTATCACCATCTTTCCCAAACTTTCTATCTAACCAAAACCTTCACAAGTCTGTCAAAACAAAAATCCATAATCATACAATTTCAATATCTAAATTTCAAACCATGAATATTTAAACATCATCACCACTACACCACAAATAACATTAACACTATTTGTATAAAGCTTTTTTTTTGCAGGAAGTAGAAGAAGAAGTAGAGAACTAAGCTGCTCGAAAACCACCGCGAGGACCTTTCCACGATCACGTGTTTCAGATCGTCCACCGCTTCGACGAAATTAAAATCGCGCCACCACCATGGAACCTCCGGCCGGACCGCCGCACAAACTGACTTTGACCAGAAGCCTCCGCGAACAACAACGCACAACAGCGGCAGCCTCCTCCAGACCCGGCGAATGACTCCCTTCCGATTGGACCAACGCAAACAACCTCCAGCCGCACTCACCACCAAAAACCGCCGGTTATACCTTCATTTAATTGTACCTTTTTTAGGCTGATGTGTGTTAAATCTTGTAGGTTGGTCTACTTTCATGGAGAATGGAAAGAAGAAGGGAACCGTAAAAAGAAAAAAAGGAGATCTGATACCTGGTTTTTGTTCTAACTTATTTGTTTTTATTGTTCTAACTTTCCATGCCTTCCATGCCACGTGTCAAATTATGATTGGTTAATTTTTAAAAATATAAAAAGTAAAGAAAAAGCTGTCTCTTCTATTGTGAGGAAGAGGAAATAATGAACGTGAGGGCTATCCCTCTGTTACACTTTTGTGAATACTATTAGTTTAGGTTGTTTTTATTTTAATTAATTAAAATGTCACTTGACAATTATCTCTTAGGTGACCTGATGTTTGAATTAGTCAAAATTCTAACCATTAATTATTAAGAAAATAAGATGAGAAAGGGTTTGTCACTACGTTTCAAATTCTAATTCTTTTCTTTCCATTTTTTTTTTAATTATTACTAAATCATTCTTTTAATTAGTATATCCAATTTGTAAATATATTACTCCCGGATCAAATTAACTTGTATATAATCTATAATTTATATGTATATAAATCTTTAATTAATAAACCATAAAAGGATATGCAAAAATAATAATAATAATAATAATAAAAACACAAAAAAATACATTTGTTTGATTTTTTATTTCTCTTTTAGGATTTAATATGACTATTATTTAGATTTTCATTTTGATAATTTTAATTCGTATTTGTTCATATTTTCCCCATTTTCTTGTTTATTGCGAGGTACATTCGAGCTGTTTATCTATTCTAAAGGACCAGAACGCGCTGCTCCACCATAGACCTCCTCCACACTGAATCAGGTTTTCATTTTCACGCTCATTTCTTCCTCTGTCATGTAACTGCCCCAAAGCCTTGTAATAGCTGCCTACAGGTGTTTATTGTAATAGTTTAGGTTTTTCTTTTCCGCCTTTATTTTTCTGCCCACAGGTGTTTATTGTAATAGCGTAGGACTTTATATTTTCTGCCTTTTAATTTCTGTATGATATTAACTGCGTGGTTAGTAACTCTAGGGAGTGCAAGATTATTAACTGAACTTAGATCACTAACTTATAAGATAAATGTCATTGAAGTTAACCACGTGATTGTGCCACACACACCTTTAGGGTAACCCCTCTTGTTGCCTTTGTTTGCCTCTAAGTATACTAAATAGTCAAAGTCCATCGATTCCGAGGATACCTAAAGCAAGGTTGCCTTCAAAGTTATTGAAACTCCCTCGATGTTGCCTCGGTAAATAATTGTCCCAATTGCTAAGGTATCCTCGCATGATGCCTAAAAAGATTAATGACTATTATGTCCTTCCCTTAGACTACCTGCCCTCTTTATGGTAGGGACAGTCTTATGGCGAATGATACCTCGATGACCCTTTCAACATCCAATTGAAAGACTTCCTGCCTTCTCATGGTAGGGATAGACCCTTTCGCCCGAAAGACTAAAAGAACAAAACTTTTAAACTTAGGGTAGTTGCTATTAATTGCTTGCTCTAAAATTCAAAACTCTTTTCCCACTCTTTTCAAATCAAATTTAAAAAGACTACGCTTATTTACAAGCTAAAGTTCTTTTTTCAAAGTTTTTACTTTTCACACCTCCTTTTCAAACATTTCAAAACAAACAAAGTGAGCTAAGCAATTAAGAGCCCATGGATAACCATGGATGCAAAGGGTGCCTTACACCTTCCCTTTGTATAACTTACCCCCCGAACTCAAAATCTTTTTAAAAGGTCTTTTCCTGTTCTTTTAGCCTTTCTATAATTGGATAAAATAAAAGTCGGTGGCGACTCTTGCTTACCGCGACATTTCGATCGATAAAAAGTCAGTTCACCGTATTACAGATGGCGACGGTGGTGATGTGTTGGGAACGAAGGATGGCAACAGTGCTGATCAGTGGTGATGTTTTGTGAAGGAAGGATGGCGACGGTGGCGATGTGTTGGGAAGGAAGATGGCGACGATGGTGATGTTGGGAAGGAGAGATGGCGACGGTGGTGATCGTTGGAATTGAGGAGATCAAAAAAAGATATACAACGTTTTTTTCTTCTGTTATTAGGATATATATATATATATATATATATATATATATATATATATATATATATATATATATATATATATATATATATATATATATATATATGCCGATTTCTGTCCATTAGATTAAAAACATGATCCAAGGGGTTATGTAGGCTTATGCATGGTGCATAAATAAAAGCTTATGCATATTAGTTGAAGCCTGCTTAAATAGTTAAATTCTACAATATTAAGGCTTTAAAATTTTTGCTCTTTTTATTGTCTTGCCATCAGTGGTCATAGTATTTGAAAATTCTAGTAACTCACACGCGATGTCGTACTGGATGTTATGACATTCACAATTACACAAAATAAAACGTTAAAAACAGAAGTGCATAAAAACAGTAAAGAACACAACAAATTGTTCACCCATTTCGGTATACAACAATACCTACTCTGGGGGCTACCAAGCCTGGGAGGAAATCCATTATAATCAGAATTAATTCAGAGTTAAACTCCCTCGTTTACAACTCACTTAAGACCTACCCAATATAATTCCAATCTATTCCTAGACCTGAGTATCTCCACTCACTCCCCCTCAATCACAGCAGTGATTACAAACAAACAAATTAGAGAGAAGACACACTTCAAAACACCTTGATCTGCTTAAAAGCTTCAATCAAGAGACACACACTCGTGTTTAAAAGCTTAGAGTGACAAAGTACATAAACAACCTATTCCAATACAATCATCAAAAAATAATTGCTTGGAGTACAAGAGACTAAACACACCTACAGAACTATGGTTCTTCACAATTAACAAATTTTTCTCTCTGCGTTCCAAATTAGGATTGCAGTCTTATTATATGCAGCTCTTGAGCCTCGGGCTTTCCAAGAACCAAATTAGGGTTAACCAAGTTAACCTAATTTACACGTCATCAGGTTGTTACAGAATGTGCTGTTAACGAAATCTTCTAGACGAAATATTCAGCACACAATAAAAAGTTTCCTAAATTGTAGATTGAGAGAAATCAGGAAACATAATAATAAAGCATAACAGCTCCTACTGTCAGACATGGATGTCATGACATCGATCATGACATTTACTAACAAAACTTGTATTAGCTTAACACATATGCAGCCTGCATAACACCATATAAAGCATGTCATGACATCAGTCAAGACATTAAACACCCAGAAATATTTTACCACAAAATGCAACCAATTTAAAAACATCTACAATCTCCCCCTTTGGCAAATTTTTGGCTAAAACAACCTGTCACACAATATCAGAGAAATACTTGCAGCAGAAAACACACAACCATATACAATCAGAGCTAATACAGTACAACATACCACACAGACAACATACACTACCACTACCATCAATATGCACACAACGACCACAACTACCATTCAACCACATAACATAGCTATACTACCACACCACATGAGCAGCTGTCAAGTATAACAGAAATAAACTGCTATACTACACACAATCAAACAGATCAACACAAAATACACATATCAGAATTGTTGACCACACATACTTATTGTTCTGGGGTGACATTACTACCTCTTCCCCTGTTTGGCCACAAAAGATGCCAAAGTAAATAACTGTATTCTTTTTGTTTTTGTTTTTTTTTGAAATTTATGGTTCCTCAAAGATGCAGACTCCTAACTTGCTTCGCAAGTTTTCAAACTGTGTAGCATCAAGAGCTTTTGTGAAAATGTCAGCTAGCTGAAGTCCAGTGGATACATGTTCCAAGCAAATCACTTTGTCTTCTACAAGTTCTCTAATAAAGTGATGTCTGATATCAATATGTTTAGTTCTTCTATGCTGAGTTGGATTTTTGGAGATGTTGATAGCACTCAGATTGTCACAATACAAAGTCATGACATTCTTTGAAACATTGTATTCAGTCAGCATTTGTTTCATCCAAACCACGCATATGAAATCAAAGAGTTAAATGATGATAAAAGAATCTTGAAAGTAAACGGTAACATTTGAAAAAATATAGACCAACGCTTCAAGAGGTTAAAATACTACAAGAATAATATGCATAAAACGACCGAAGCCAATATGAGCAAACAAACAATATTAAATTGTGCCAAAATGGCTTAAGTCATCATTACAAATAAAAATCCTCGAAGGGCCATAATTCATTACAAATACTGGGAATACAAATATGAGAATTAGAAAGGAAGAGAGACCTTCATCTTGTCATACTTTGACCTCTGCAGCATCAGGCGTTTTTGGCACAGGGCCTTGAAGGAGGTAAGTTTGTCAACTTATTTGCCTAAGGCTTGAGCCTTTTCGACGTGTTGCTTTCCTACTTTGACTTCCTCGCTTAGAGCAGCTTAGTCGAATTGCTGGAGTTGTTCCTTGCGCTCCTTGGCCTTTGAGATATTATTTTGAAGCTCTTGGATTTGTGCCTCCCAAGACAAGATATTTCGAGTACAGACTTCAATTTCCTCCTTGTTTTTAATGCTGCCTTTCTCTAACTCTTTCACTATTGAGGTAGACTCTGTAGCTGCTTCCCACTCATTCATTTGAGCTTCTGATTTTGAGAGGATGGTGGTCGAAGTATTTCTCACTCGGTTGATATCAACAATGACATAATCAAGCATCAGTCCAAGTTCAAGGATAACCTCAGAGATTTCAGAAGGAAGGTCTATTTCTTCTGCTTGCCTTAATAGGTCTTTAAGAACAAACCCTGCCGAAACCTCCCTGTCGAGGAGAAGGAAGAGATCAACTTTGAAGGCTTTGGCTTTAATCTTTTGCAGAATGGCATCAGCAGGTTGAGTTGAATTTTCATCACTAGACGTGAGGTCCGAAAAGACTTTTTGGAGGCAATGTCATGATGACGATGACGTTATATGAATTGAAGAGTTTTTTGGTGTCGAATATTATGGTAAAAAAATTCCTTTTTCTTTGTTGCGTCGAAAATGAATTTTTTGGGGGGCAATTTGTTAGCTGATTTTTTAGTCACCACGTTGCTATTAAAGAGATTAGAAAAATCATGAAACAAGTTAGGAGCCTTCGACACAGGTTTTCGATGACTTTTGTAATGTCTGTCGAAGCCATCTTTGATAAAAACATTTTGGGTGTGGACTTAGAAATATTTTCTGAGTTTCATATTTGGCTCGACGAATAAGATAGCTTCGACGGAGAAGTTAAGTGGAGCAAAGGCGTAACTGACTGTTTGTCCTAATCTGTAGCATTTTAAAACACATGGAAGTTTCAGGACAAACGAAAGGCATGCAGAGTGCGACGTGGCATGCTCTTATCGAAGGACCGTTGTAGACGGTTATTTCGAATTAGTATATATAGGAGTCTTAGTTGCTTAGATTCAGGTGTGTTCATTTTGTACAAAATCTCAGTAAATTCACTCAAAGTATCTGTGTGCGAGAAACAAGTCTTTGCGATAATGTATGTACGTATAGACAGGGCCGGTCCCGACATTTTAGAGGCCCCGGGAAAATAATTAAAATAGGCCCCTGAATAAAAAAATAACATCATTTATTTAAATTATAAATAGCATCAACAACATCAAAAGTAATCATTAATCCGTGTAACTAACATAAAAAAATATATTCTAATCAATATTATCAAAATACCTTCTAACTACTTAAAAAAAGTCTCCCTTCTAACATTTTTTGAAGCAAATTCTTCAATCAAGTCTTCATATTGTATATTCTCCAACAAATCATTCTCAATTGCTATCAATGCTAACCCATTAAGCCTTTCTTGTAACATGGTGGACCGCAAATAAGACTTCAACAACTTCAGTTTTGAAAAACTTCTTTCTGCTGAGGCAACAGTCACAGGAATAGTCAATAAAATTCTATAGGCAATGAGTGTATTAGGAAAAAAATCCATGTCTTTCAAAAATCTTAATATATCAATAGGTCCAATATTTCCTGCAGGCAACATATCTCTTAGTAACCTTAACTCCACACATAATTCTTTCCAATCAATATCACATTGCTCATTATGTTTCAATGCCTCTTCAAAACGCCTACAATAAGACTCTAAAGTTGCATTGTCTAATGATTGTAAATTTTGAGAAGTAAATAAGAAACCAAAAACACTTTCATATTGTTGGTATTGCTCAAATCTCTTATTAAGAGATACAATAGCTTGATCAACAAGATAAAGAAAATAATTAACTCTAAAAGATTCCTCTTCAGATAGCTCAATTGGTGGGGTATTTAAATTCTCATCAAATTGTCTTTTTCTTCGAATTATACGCCTTTGAGGAAATACTGGATCAATATTCAATTCAAGAGCAATTTCTGTAGCATAATTCAAGGCATTTTTAAATCCAGTTTCTCTATATTCCTTAAAAAATGAAAGCAACCCCGCTATTTTTTCCATAGCAACATCAATAACCATATCCCTTGACTGTAAGAGCTTGATAACCACATTAATTGCAGATAATATTTCAAACCAAATAATTATAGACATTAAAAACTCAAAATCACCAAGCTCATTTGTTGCTAAGGATTTAGCTTCACTTCTTATTTTAGAACCAAGATCCTTTTCTGACACTTCAAGTAAAGCTTCTCTAAAATCTGACATTTGAGTTTTAATAGCTTTGACACTATCAACATGACTCTCCCAACGAGTGGATGACAATGATTTTGGAGTCAAGCATTTTACATTATCTTTCAAAATTTGCCATCTCTTAGTAGAATTAGCAAAAATAGTATAAATGCGTTGAACAACTCCAAAAAAATTCCTAGCTTTAGCACAAGAGTTAGCCATATCACACAATGTCAAATTTAGACTATGACAAGCACAAGGAGTATAAAAGGCTCTTGGGTTTATGTCTAAAAATTTCTTTTGTACACCTTGATGTTTTCCTTTCATATTTGACCCATTATCATAACCTTGTCCCCGCACATCTAATATGTCAAGATCAAGCTTTTTCAATTCATCTTGTAAAACATCAAAAAGCCCTTGGCCACTTGTATCATTCACATTTAAAAATCCTAAAAAAGATTCTTCAACACTAACCAAATTTGAAGAAACATCCACATATCGTATTATCAAAGACATTTGCTCTTGGTGACTAACATCAGGAGTACAATCAAGTATCACTGAGAAATACTTCGCTTGTTTAACTTTTCTAATTATTTCATTTTTAATTGAAGAAGCAAGCAAAAGTATTAACTCATTTTGAATTTTATGTCCAAGAAAGTGAACATGAACATTATCATCTGTAATACGTCTAACATGTTCTTGGACAATTGGATCAAATTCAGCTAACATTTCAATTAAGCCTAAAAAGTTCCCATTGCTATTTTGGTACAATCTCTCATTAGAACCACGAAAGGCCAAATTATGTTTAGCAAGAAATTT
The DNA here is from genome assembly GCF_029867415.1 of Vicia villosa. NCBI lineage: Eukaryota > Viridiplantae > Streptophyta > Magnoliopsida > Fabales > Fabaceae > Vicia > Vicia villosa. Next base: position 158,094,641 of record NC_081185.1, read on the forward strand.
GACTATTGAAATAATTCTTTTTAAAACATTTTCCAATGTTCCTTTTCTTTCTCAATCAACATTTGAGTTGTCTTATCAATAGTTTGAAAATTTTGCATTCTTTTACGTAACTCATACCAAGTAGCCATATTATGAACATGTTCCATGCCTATCTCATGCTCCTTAAGTCTTTCACCAACATGTTTCCAAGTAGAAAAACCCTCATTTGCTAATTGACCTCTACCAATCCCTCTTTTAAAAATTTTACAACAAAAGCAAAAAACTCTATCAAGCTTTTTTGAATAAACAAGCCAATCTCTATCGCATTTCTCTCCATTTGGTAAAACTCTAGTATACAAATTATTCGTAAAACGTCTAGATGATCTATCTTTAGGACCCTTCACTATAGACAAATCTCTTTTAGGACCTTTTGTCGCTAATAAATCAATCATTCTAGACTCAAGATAATCCCATATTATTGGATCAAATATATCTATATCCTCACCATTTTTATTAGCATTATCAACATTTTCAGCATCAACATTTTCACTATCAACATTTTCAGCATCAACATTTTCAGCACCTAAATTAGCATCAACATTTTCACCATTTTCCTCCATATTTTCAATAATTCCAACATCAACATTTTGATTTTCAATAGAAATTTGTGGTTCTTTTATAATAAATTTATCAAGAGCTCCTGATTGAGATTGAGTTAACTCATCAAGTCTTTTCTTTTTCTTACGCTTCTCACATCCATAATCAAACTTTCTAATTTTAGGAGGCAATTTAGGAGGCATAGAGAGGAATAATGAAAACAAATCTAGAACCTGAAATTGAAGTTGATCATTTCCACAATGTTGAAGTTGAACCGATAAATCCCGTAGCATTGAAGTAGAGCCGGTATTTTTCATAGCGTTGAAATTGAAAAGATAAATAAAAAAGTTAGCTTTTTTACTTTACTAAAAAAAATAACATTTAAATGTTTAAGTGTTTAACTTACAAATTTCATAGATACAAAAATTTCATAATAAGAGTTTAATTTAAAAATTTTCTTTTTAAAAAACAATATTAAAAAGTTTAAAATAAAAACAATGAACTTCATTTATTAAACCATATGTATGATCCAGGGCCTCCAAAAAATAAACCATAAAAAATACCAACATTGTGGGAATATAAAATTAGTACACCAATCATGTCATGTGTATCTATTCTCAAACAATAAAAAAGAAAGTACACCAACACCACCATGTTATAGTGAAACATTAAACCATATGTATGATGTGTATCTATTCTCAAACAATAAAATGACTAAATCTAATAAATAATAATAATCATCTTCTTCTTCACTTTCTCTCACTCTCTCTCACAGTCAAAACAAACAACAACATAACAGTACCGTTCAAAAATAAAAAAACCTATTTCTTCCCTCTCAAATCTCAATCTTATCGATAAAAATTTATATCCTCAAGCAACAAAAACCATAAAGAGACAATCAACACTTTTAATTTCATAATGAAGGAAAAAAATAAACAAAGTTATCACTTATCAGTAAATAATTTTTTGAAGCAAATTGCAAAGAGCAAAGAGGCAAGAGCAATAGATGACGACGTTACCTTGGAGACGGGCACGGTGGAGCTGTGATGGATTCGCTAGTTTTAGTGTGGTGGCGGGTGACGGCGATAAAGCAGCGCTGCGGTGGCCGGTGGTAGAGCTAGAGGTGGAGAAGTGGACGGTACGAATACGATGGAAAGTGAAAAGTTGCAGATGAATAAAAACTCAAATAAGAAAATCTATATTTTTTTGTTGACTTGCTATTATTTTTAATGGGTTACTATTATTTTTGTTGGGCTTATAGTTGAATGGGCCTGTTGATTGTTATTTACACCCTTTGACTGATTCATACAACTACCAAAAAAAAAATTTGAGGCCCTTGATTTTTGGAGGCCCTGGGCTGTGGGCCTGCTTGCCCTGGCCCAGGGCCGGCCCTGCGTATAGATAGACCATTTTTATTTCATTTACAATTTTATGCAACTTTAACTTTTTTCCATAATCTTTAAAGTTCATGTCATTTACATTATTGCAATTTATTTTACAATTGCCTTACTTTATCTTACGTTTTGCACAAGTCATTACGTTACTTTTGAGATTCATGTGAATCAAACGAGTGACGAACATAGATTTGTGTCGAAATGCTTTTCATTGCAAACGAAACACATCAAACATAAATCACATGTCCTAGAATTAATCTAGTTGTTCCCGTGAGTAACCAACGAGTTTAAATATTTTTGGAGGACTAGCGCTTGTTTACCAATTTTTACGGCAAATAAAATATACTGTAATTAAGAGAATTACATAACAACGTATGGTACAAAACTTTTCGTACCGTGAATTCCCTTCAATTTGATGCTCCAATTTTTTTTTTCACATTTTCTTTTCTCAAGGTAGTTAGAGTTTTCAGGTTCATCATTAAACTCTTGGATTAGAAACCAATGATAACCTGTTTTGATTGAGTAGTTTTTTTTTTTTTTCAATCATCCGCATTATAGTATCATCCACTTCCCGATTTCTTATAAGAATTTTGAGAGTTTTATCTCTATCATAGGGGGAGAAAGTTTTTTCAATAAGTGAAATATTTCAGTTGTTGCTACCTAGATGAATTAGGTCCCTAACTTAAAGCACATCGAAATCCAACGACTTCCAAATTTTGAATTTAAACCAATATTGATAAGGTAGCCATGAATGCTCCCACAATAGATTTCTCTCCCAATTCTCCCATAGCAACCGTTGATCAAGTTATCTTTAGTTTGAGTGATACTTTTCCATATATAGCTGTCATTTTGCGTAATTTTAGCTTTAAAAAATGAATGTATTAAGGAAATATTTAGCTTTTAGGCATTTGTGGATTAAAGTGTCCTTTGTCTATAATCATTCTCCATAATTGCTTGGTTAGGAGAACATTGTTGAAACTGATCATCTTTTTAAAGCTCAAGTCTCCCGATTATTTACTTTAGCATATGATTTCATAAATAATAACATCTAAATACATTAGGTGTAATAGGATTTTTTTTAAAGTTTGATTTGACATTTTAAAAAATTGATATTAATCCATTTAAAACTTCATTATCATTAAGTTTTTTAAGATTAATGTTTTGATCAATTTTAAGTTTGAGAATTTCTTCACCCACCTCCTAACCTTCTTGCTCACCCATGGTGAATTTACAACACTACCCCTTATTTCGGAAGTTCATTTCCGAAAAGGTACTTTTTTTTTTTGAAAAAAGGTGTTTTCGGAAATGAACTTTCGAAAACGTGTTTTTTTTAATATAAAATATTGATTTCGGAGATGCATCTCCGAAATAAAGTTACATTTTCAGAAAATGTGGTGTTTCGGAAGTTCATCTCCGAACTCACCCCCCTTGGGAGAGGGAGGTGTTTTCGGAGATGCATATCCGAAATATTCCAAGACCAAATTGGTCTTGGAATGTTTCGGATATACACTTCCGAAATAATTCAATAATTATTAAAAAATAAAATCAAAGTGATTCAATACAATTAATAGGTATAAAATGAAAGTGAATCAATAATTTTCTCAAGATTCTTACTTAAAATAATTTTCTCCTATTTTTAGTAATAAATAATTTCCTCTCTAATAAATCATAATTCCCTATTCTCATACATAAAATAGATTTTTCACATTTTTGTATAACTATCTAATTATACTTCATATAAAAAAAATCATAATGCTAAATATTTTTGATTTTTTTTTTTAATTTTATTTAAATTTAATCATATTGAATTCACTTAATATAAATAATAAAGTTGTTTCATTTTTAAACATAATATATACAAATTCACAAAGTGTCTATAAAAAATATACAAAAACTAAATAATAATTAGCATAATAATTTTATTTTGAAAAAAAAAATAATTGTATTTTAAATAATTGTGAAATTTGTTTCAAATAATGAATACACGTTTTTTTAATTAAAAAATCACATTTTTTTCTTAATAAATAATAAAAATAATGTATTATAATTAATAATAATAATAATCACGTAATTTATATTAATTTTTCTTAAAAATACGTGATTTTTAATATTTATTTGTAGGAAATGTTATTTTTTATTAAATAATGATTTATCTCAATTTTAAACAAATGACAATTTTGATAATTAAGAAAAATTATATTCTACAAACTTATTTTAATTTTTAATTTTCAAATTATAAATTTTTTAATATTAATAAATAATAAAAGTTATATTGAAATAAAAAAAAATCTGACCTTCAATCAATTTTTTTATTTTTATTTAAATAAACTTATATTATATATACTTTATATACACTATAAAAATTGTTATATTTTTAAATAGTGCGTTAAAATATAAAAACTATATAAACAGTAAATATAAAAACAAACAAGGATTAATGATTAATCTAAAAATATTATATAAAGTGAACAATGAAATTGATAATATTTTGTAATCATTTTTAAATATTTTAAAAAATATTATATATATTTTTTATTTTTACATATTTGTGTGCTTATTATTCATTATTTATGCACATTTTGAGCATTATTTTTTATTCTATTTAAAATTGAAACAATTTTATTATTTACTTTAATTAATTGAATATGATTTTTTTAAAGAAAATAAAAACGTGAGTTTTGTTTTAAAATAAGAATATGTTATTTTTTATAAAGATTAACAATTATTATAAATATATAAATAAAAAATTATAACTTATTTTGTAAGTGAAATTATTTTAATTTTGATAATTAAAATTATTTTAAATTTTAAAATTTGAATTAGGATAGAAATATATAATAACTATTATTCATAACTCATAAATTATATCAAAATATATAATTATTATTATTTATTACTCATAAATTATATCAAATTTATGATATGTGAATTAATTAATATCTTAAAATTAATTTTTGGGATTTTTTAAGATTTTTTTTTGTTGTTTCGGAGATGAATCTCCGAATTAGTCAAAATCCCAATTTTTGAGATTTTTTCGGAAATTTACTTCCGAAGTCTGGAAAAATTTTGAAAAAAAAAATATTTCGAAAATGCATTTCCGAAGCGGGGTAAAATGGGTTTTTCGCTGGGGGTGACCCCATAGGGAGGTGGGTAAAGAAATTTTCTTAAGTTTTTTTATAAGAAAAATAATTTATTAAGGAAATACAAAGGATACTCTAATCCAATACACAGAAAAATAATTTATGTCCGAACATTACCGTGAGGGACATATACCCACCTTCTATGAAGGGTTGGAGATGACTCACAGTCACATGTTCCTGTGCTAGAAAGCAAGACTAAAAACAATACACCAACACACTTGAGTTACTGTATTTGATTACATTCTAATTAACAAGTAAGAATGTTTGTAGCGGTTGTTATATTATAATGGAGAGGTGGGGTTGCCTCCAAAACATGGTCTACATCAAAAAATCGTCAAACAAGACTTTAACCTTCACTTACAATGCCCAACGAAATGACAAAATCTATGTTTCTTCTGTTAAAGTAACAAAAAATCCAGCCAACTAGCTCTAGCACTCCTTCAACCAACCAAATAGAATGGATACGCCACAACCTTATGCTAGGTACCCTTCCAAATCACCAAAGCCCCAACCAAACTTCTATTCCAACAATAAGGTCTTTCTAGATAGTGAATCATATTGCTCAACTGATCCTAGAAAAAAGCATCTGATTGTTATCAAAGATTACCGAGAACCAATTCTTGATACTGCTTTAATGCCTTAAATAAGATTATTGATGCGTCCGTAAATGCACGAAAATATTGAAATAATATAAAAGATTGTCGAACTCACAGAGACCAATGCCAACCTACCGTAATCTATTGTTGCTTTGTAAAGATAAGGCTAATGAATGTTCAATTGAAGGGAAACTAAGACTAAAACAGAAATAAAATAAGGATTAAGATGAATATAAGAAAAGAGAGACCATAATGTGTATTTCGTGTACCTCAGGAACTCTGTAACTCGTTGGCTTATAGAAATGTCAAAAACATATTTAGTAGAAAATATTAGCTTAAAGACTAAACCTCACACTCTCGTGGTTTTGAATAAAGTCACGCTCCTTAACCGTAGGATTTTGCTCTCGCTTGCCCACTTAAATCAAGGAACGCGTTTTGAAAACTAAACATGTTCTAATTAATCCTAAAGCGCTCTCGTTGTGTTTAGGATTAATGTCTAGTTTTTACTATCTGGTTCGACCCTCACGCTCTCGCAGTTCCAGTTCGAACCTTAATAGATCTCTCACTCTTGTGACAAAATCGTGGTAGGTAACCTTTCACTCTCGCGACAAGGTTACCTAAATTAATATTAAAAACATAAATCAAAACATAATTTTATAATAATAACTAAGCCAACACAATAATTATCGAGCCCCGTCGGAGACGACGGTCCTCACACAAAGGGCTCAAAACAATTTAGTCGGACATGGAATTAAGTAAAAATGAATTAAACATAACGGTTGCAATCAAAGATAACATGGTAATTAAATTAAACTAACAAGGAAATAGAAATAAATAATGTGATAAAAAGGAAACCTGTAAATAGTGCAAAAAAGAAAATTGGAATTACTTCTAAAATAAACTCCGTACGGTGATTGGAACTGAAATTGGATTATGCCGACACGTTGAAATTCAAAGTACAAAATGATTAAAAGAAAACAAAACCTAAAACTAATGGTGTGGTAGTTCCTCGATGTGAGAAACTACCACTTTCACATGGTAGAAAAACTGCCTAAAAACTAAACAAGGGAAAAATTCTGGCTAAACGAAGAGAGAAAGCCATTTGCTGTCAAATGCCATCTATTTATATTCGTCTCTCAAAACTGCTTGCTGAGAAAATATAGGAAGAAGTGGGACTCCTAGCTTGACTCAGTATGTGGAGAAAATATAGGAGGTGGGTGGACTTCGTGGCTTCAGTCTTAGAGGACTTAGCGTGTGGAGAAAAATTAGGGAATAGTTGCTGCTGAAGACTTGGATTCTTAGAGATACGTGGCATAATTTGATTTGGGCCATTTTGGGCCATGACGATCGTCAGGGAGGGTGTGACGGACGTCACACTTTTCTTTTGCTTGTGCCGGACGTCATGGTGAGTGTGACGAGCGTCACACTTGCTTTCCTTTGGTGGGCGCTTCATGAACTGGGTCTGGATGCTTGTTCAATTTCTTTTCTTCATGCCTTTCCCTCTCATTTTGCTACCACACCCCCTGCTATTTATTTACTCTTTTTTTGTGGTTTTAAGCTCGATTCTTCTCCATTTTCGCGACTTTCTTCATACATGCCTTGTAAATAGAAAAAAACCTGAAAACATAGAAAATACCGGCATAATACGAATAAAGAGTATCTTAATTAAAATAAAATGAGGATATAATTCATATAAATTGAGTCAAATATACGATACATTTCCGTGTTATCAATTATCTACATCACGCATGATTCCATTATAGATTTAAGTTTCTTATATCCCAAACACTCCAAACGGTAGCTAGCTAAATTAGGTTTGTCATATTCTTCTTTCTTTTTCCTTTTATCATCTCATTGAATTTTAGAAGTGTTTAACCAAACGTGTTTTCTGAACTTCGCAAGCTCCCATCCACCTAGTTAATTTAGTTCACACTAACTTATGCTATGTTTGGATTGACGAAATATGGTAGAATTGAGCTGAATGAAATGGAATTAAATAATATTCTATCACTTAGATTGATTAAAGAATGATGGAATGAAGTGGAATATAATGGAGTGCATTCCATCTAATTCCATCACTTTCCATCATTTTTTGTACCCTCCAATTTAGGCAGAATGACAAAATTACTCTATTTCATCATGAAGTACCAAAATAATAGAATGACATCTTTATTCCATTCCAATGTGTACCAGTGAATTTCATCATGCTATGTCGCATTCCGCCCCGTTTGTTTTATAATATCCAAACATAGCCTTAGAGTGACTATATTCGAAGACCCGAGGCAAATTATATATTATGGTCATTATAACAAAATTTAATAATAATAATATATACTAAATTATTAGTTTTTTTTAAATATCATTATTTAGATTTGTCTAATATCAATTTATTAAAAATAGTCTAAATTAGGTAGGTTTCATTTATTCGGTGATAAAATTGTATTAATAATAATTAAAAAGAAGATGAAATATTATAATTTATAAAAACTTAGTAAAAATATTAAAAGTACACCATGTTTTTATAAATATAAAATTATTTATTAAATCATTATAATTGTGTAAATTTATTAACAGATAGTAAATTTTTTTATATTTATTTGTTGTGCTCAATAACAACATTATAGATACAAAATGTAATGCTCACTTGTTTTACCAAGAATTTTTGAAAAAGCTATTATCATCAATACTAAAATACTAAAAGGTGTTTGACTTATGGAATTGTCATTTTTTAAACAACTTGTCAATTGTTATCTTCTGAATCAATTCACAGTTATAGTTGCACATAACATAGATTCACAAAAACATTTTATAAAAAAAATACTTCAAAGATTATACCAAACTTTGGAAACTTGTTTGAAATTATAAAGTGTTTTTTATAACATTTTATGCTTTCTTAGAGGTTGTTTAATATACATCTCTTCAGTGATCACACCATTTATGAATACACCACTAGTGAAAAAAGAATAATATAATTTTAAAATTTACACCCAATATATTAGAAAAAAGGTGTAAATAAGAAATGTGTGGCAATTTTGTAAATAAATTGTCATTTTAAATATTATTAGGTGATAATATACACCCTATTCTAAAAAAACAGGTTTAAATTGAAAATATTATTATAATCAAATCTCTATTACTCCCGTTAAACTAAAAAAACGGGTGTAAATTTATATAGACTAAAAAAATTATTTTATTTTATAACTCAAATTCATAGCATTGAAACTGAAACAACACAACATTCTTATCATCGAAACCCAAATTCCCAGATTCATCGAAACTCTCTGAAACTCATTTCACCGAAACCCTTCTCTCATCGCACAACTCTGAAATTCATTCGCACAGCTTCGAATTCTATTTGCACAGCTCATTCGCTCATTTCACCGAAACTCTTCTCTCATCGCATTGTGAATTCGAACTCCGAAGTACTTTTCACTTTCGATTTTCCCCCAAATTTTCAAACTTACTCTTCAATTTTCCATGTTCTGATTTCTTAGTTGTAACAATTTTGTTTAGGAGAAGAAAGATAAGAAGCTTCTGGAAAAGAAAAACAGATGAAAGTGAGTGATTCCTATCGATTCCTCAAATTCATATTGTGCTTTGTTTTTTACTTTTTTTTTTATGTGCAATAAATTGATATAGGAACAAATATGTGATGTTTTTTGATCTAATGTGTGTATTTTTCTTTGTTCGCTTCGTCGAACACTTGGCGTGCGTTTCAACAAGTGATTTCGTATGAGACGATCTCTGTCGTCAATGAGTTCCCTCATGATCCTCATAATGGAGGAAGTTGAACAAGCTAGTAGAACAACTGTTGTAAGCTGTCATAGAGTTCTGAGTATGTTATCTCAACCAAGAGATAAGTTCATCATAAGAATTTAATGGTGGAAACTGGTGAAGCTGTGAATAGGTTCAAGAAAGTTGTGTCTTTGCTTCAAGATGGTATGGGTCATGCAAGATTTAGGAAGTTTAGGAATCAGAAACAAGTTCCTTTTCCTCAAAATGCCTTCTTGGACAATCCGGTTTGCAAGAAATTGAACAACCATCACACCAAGAAGGTTCACTTTAGTCAAACTACTTATCCTGAGAATTCGGGTTAGGAACTTGCATTGACCGTGCGAAACCTGAACACTTTGTTGGAATTCAGCTCTAATGGGAAAATTCCTCTTCCCCTTGCTCAACAAGCTGCGTCGAGTTAGTCGACTCACTATTAGTTCTTTCAGCATCAGCAGCAACAAAGGTTAATGATTGAAGACAAACTTGTTTGGATTGTTTACATTGTTGTTGCAATTCTTAAGATAGAACAAAGCACAGTTTGAGGTAAAAGCTCTTTGGCTATTTATTTTTCATCTATTGCAATATAGTTGATTTTCTTAGTAATTGTGACTTGGTTAATATGACAAAGAAGTGTGCTATTGTTGTTCATTTTATTGAAGATGTAAGACATCCCCAGCTAAGTATAGAAATTTTGTGGGCATGGTAGCTGTCATATTTTCTTATGTTGCTTAGCTTGATCATAAATCTCTTTATTGTATTCAATGTGACTTTTTTCGGCTTGTCTTTTTCTATAATTTCAATTTGTGGAAGCATCTGCATCAAGCTAAAGGCTAAGTTAAATTTATGAGGTCAATATTAGTTTAAACTGACAAGGTGAATGGTTTAGATATTTTAAAAGGAGTTGGTCCAGTAGTTTTGAATTTTTAGGTATTAAGTTTGATTTTGGCATGCTTGTGGGTGCATAACTCCGTACAATTTTAACATTAAATCCTTAAGTTATCTAGCAACATGAGAATGATCATTTTAAGATTTTAATATGTATCTTGCTTGAGTGTTTAGGTACTAACTCAATCTAACAATCATGGATTTCTTACTAAGAAATATAAGTAAAAATCTCAGCCCTCTAATTTTGTTATTGTTTGGAAGGTGGGTTTGGAATGGTGTAATGTGATGAAAAGAGACGAGATTGAAAAAGTGGTTAGAAGACTTATGGTGAATCAAGAAGGGGAAGAATTGTGAATGATTCTTCCAGTGATGCATTAAATGGGTTGGTAAAATGCATCTTATCATTAAATGCTCGATTAGTGATTTCACACCAATTTTGAGTACTCAATTACATTTCTCTAATTGAATAAGAGTACATTTTTGTGGTTATCAATATAACTAATTAATGTTTATTAAGATCGGAAGAGTATAACATAATCAGGTATGCTTGTGTTTTAGTTAAGAGGTTATTTCTATGTTCAGTACTTTTCTTCTTTGCACACTTAAATTGATGTGCATGTAATGAAATTTTCAGATTTTTTTTTGATGTTATGGTTGCAGCTTGCTACTAATACTTTGGAACGTGTTGCGCCACTGACACATGCAGTTGGAAATATGTTAAAGAGAGTTTTCGTCATTGGATTTTCAATAGTGGTGTTTGGTAATTAAATTAATTGACTTATTTGAGTTTATTTTGAGCTTATGAAAACGGTTTATAGTTTATACGAAAATATGAAAACAGTTTATAGTTTATACGAAAATATTCAAACTTTATGTTAACATCTGCAGGCAACAAGATATCTACACAAACTGGCATTGGAAAATAAACATATTTTATATATAGTCTTCAAACTCCAACCTACTGTTATTGTGAAGTAAACAAAGAACTGCAATTTGAAAAACGTATCTCCAGTCTGTTTCCATGGGTGGTCGCGGCGGCTGAACACCCTTCCTCTCTTTAACACATTTTACAATGTTTTCGTCATGAAAAGTTGCAGGTTATGTGCGCGTGATAATTTTGGAGAAAAGTTGTTTATTATATCTTTATCCAATATATCTCAGCTTGTTTGATTTGTGTTATAGAAAGTGCTGCAGAGTATCCGAATGTAGTCCAACCTACCTCACTGTTTCTTAATCCTAGTAAGTTCTGTTAAAATTATCTGACTCTACGTCTTGTGGTCACTTTACTTGAGCCACAGTTTATGATATGCCTTTTTAAGAAGTTTGGTAGATACTATCTAAAAAAAAGGATTTAAAATCATATATTTAGAATTAGCTTCCAAAAAAGGCTTTTCACTAATGCTGTAATATGTGGTAATAATTACTCTCCTCTGTTAACTAATGATCATACCCTGCTATTGAATTGAGATTGGAATATGTTTCCATTATGAAAAGGAATCTAGTACTTGTGTATTTAGTCTTTTCGAGAATAATAAACATGACTTATTCTTCTACTGTTTATGTGCACTCACTCTTGGTGAGATAGCTTAGAATGCTATGGTTTATTTAAAAGGGAATGTTTTCAATAGTGCACTCACTTTTTTTTGGACGGTAGCTTTGAAAATAAACCTCTACATCCACAAGCAGCCCAGCTATGGAGCAATCAAGAAGGTAATAAACATATTTGATATATAGTCTTACAATCATTATGAGTCTTGTGATGAATATAATTTGTGAATCTGAAATAGCTATGATGGTTTTTTGGAATGTGTTGAACAGATTACAGAAAGATGGTTCTCAAGTTATACAATTCTCCAAGTGCCACTGGTGGAAAAGGAACTTCATATTTTTTTGGGGTTTGGTACACATAGACTATTATTTCAAACACATCAGAACTCCTTGTAGAAAGTTCGTTGATACATGAACTGTTCTATCTTATTTACAGTTTTTTATTAGATATCTGATGTCATGACATTTTTTCAAGAGTTAAAATCTGCTGTTTTTTCTTTTTAGTTTTAACATCATCTAACAATTAGTTTCACACGTGCAGTTTTTTTCTCTGTGAGGTTGTTCAGTCAGTGCAGCACAAACTACAAAGTGAAGAAAGAAAATAGATTCACTAATCTCTCTTTAAAAGCTTCGAGTTCTACTTTTAATGAATCACTAATTGAACAGTATCTTTCTACCTCTTCATTCATTTCATTCACCTAGAAGATGGACAGTTCACTAATAGCAGAAGAAGCAACAAGCAATGGGGATAGTTCGGGGAAGAGATCAAGCAAAACCTTGGGGGACAGCCTACTTACAAATACCTGCCAATCAATTCGGAGATGGGGGTTCTCCAGATATTTACCCTGCATTTAAGCACACCCTCAAAACAATTTCTAGTGATTCAGGGTGAGATTGATAATACACTTTCACAATAATTATCTGTAAACATAATTTAACTTTTCCTTCATTGAAATGGAAGTAGGAGATATGGCATTATTGAATGCGACACTATGATACAGGAGGGCATTGAAAAGACTGTAAGTGACCTACCTATTATCCTCCAAGAATTGTTTGTACTTAAATTTATGTTCACATTTCTTTTAATATGTTATTAGACGAGATTTACGGCTTTATTCTTCTAGGTTTGGTTGTTATAGTTGTTCTCTAGAGTGTTATTAATTGTAGATTACAGAAAATAGCGGTTTGTTCAAATTCAATTACACAAGATTGCTACAGCGGTACTATAGCAGTTATTTGATGATATTTATATTAAATATCTTATTGCTGAACAATAGCGATAGACGCTGTCTAACAACATCTCCATAAGTTCAAGCAAAACCTTTCCTTTCTTATTCCTATGTTAACAAGACTGATGTTAACATCAAAATGCGTTTTCTTTAAACTGGCGAGGCACATGGTTATCCCCTACATGCTAATGTTGGTTCCACCGAATCACTGGACAGGGTATGGCACATATTCAAATATTTTCCTATTCAATTTATTTTTTAAATTTGAATTTTCTCTATGTTAGCTAAGTTCTGTTGACTTGTATAATGCTTGAAAGTTTGATAGCAATCTTTGAATCATAAATATTGCAATATTATTGCAGGTATGACAAAGGAGCATACTTGTTTTTGCCATCATACGTAATGAGAATACATGGAGCAAAACAGCAACGTGAAGCTGTAAAGAGGGATCCCAAGAATCAACTTGACCCTATTTTTGAGGTTGAATTTTTTTAATGTTTGTACATTAGTATCTCAGTTCAAAGTCCCAAGTTAATACTTCTTGAAATTAATGCTGGACTTTTTATACTTAGGCACTTAACACTCTTGATGATACCAAATGGAGGGTAAACAAAAGCCTAATTGGAAGATTATCAAGGTAATTGCTTGATATTGTTGATATTATGAGAATGAATTCGTAATGATATGCTTCATTATAATTATATTTCAGTACTAATATGCTTTGTATCTTATATGTAGAAACATGAGCAAAACAATGGATGGGCGTGTGGATATTATGTAATGAAGAACATGTTTGATATTGTTGATACTTCCATTGTTGAAAGATTCGATGAGGTAGTATAATTTGCAGACACGTCACCCTATGAAAAAGAGACAATCGACCATATTCGGCAACTTTGGTCTCAAGTATTTTTGCAAATGGTTGAAAATCAAAAGGTTGAGGAGCAAAATCTATCAGATCAAATGCAAATGGTTGAAGAGGATAAAGAGATAGAAATGTTGCCAAAACAAAAGCCAAAGAAGAAGAAGAAAACTTATATATGAAGAAAGTGTTATGACTTAGTTAAAATATAATTTTTATGTGTATGATTTTATAGTACTTGAAATATTATGACTGCACATGATTTTGTATAGTTTTTGATTAATATTAAAAATATTTTGACTTAGTTAAAATATGATTTTTATGTGTATGATTTTATAGTATTTGCAATATTATGACAGAAAATGAAATATAACTAAATGGTGTGTATGAAATAGGGTGTAAATAGATATAATTGTTCATTCATAAATGGCGTATTTACACCCGATTTTTACTAAAATAGGGGGTAATTAAGAACATATTTACACCCGATTTTTATTAAAATAGGGTGTAATTAAAACATAATTAAGCCCAATTACACCCGATTTTTATTAAAACAGGGTGTAATTAAAACGTAATTACGCCCAATTACACCCGATTTTTATTAAAACAGGGTGTAATTAAAACGTAATTACACCCGATTTTTATTAAAACAGGGTGTAATTAAAAACGTAATTACGCCCAATTACACCCGATTTTTATTAAAACAGGGTGTAATTAAAAACGTAATTACGCCCAATTACACCCGATTTTTGTTAAAAATAACGGATGTAAATTCTTTAGACATTTCTCACCCTGTGGATATACACCCGATTTTTATTAAAAATAATGGGTTTAAATTTAATAAAAAACGGGTATAAATTAACATTTTTGTACTAGTGCACCTTTAACATTTACTTTGAAAAATAGTGATATTATGATAGACAATGTAAGATAATAATAATAATAATAATAATAATAATAATTTCTAGTATATCTAAATGAGAAAAGTTTATGTGTAATCAATACCTTCCTGTATATTATATAGCCTCAGCATGCTATTTATACTAGTGTTACAAACCATAATATACTTCCAAACATTCAACATCGATAATCCATTATATTTGTGATTAGATAACTCTAATGAACATTTATTATAAATAATTAAGGGAGAAAAATGATGGAGTCAATGATCAACATATTATTGTTAAACATGAAACATAACATCCCATAAAACAAATAAAAACGTGATAAAAAAATGTTACATTTAAAAAAACTTTATCTCATAAAAGTAAACTCGTATTCGTGTTTTTACAACTGAGAATTATTATTATTTAAAATAAATTACACAAGGTACTAGATAAATTATACAACAAAAGACCACTCTATCAGAGCTCGTCTTTCATATCATTTTCTTTTTTAGTTTTAACATCACGCCTACAAACCCTTGCTTCCTTGAAAACTCTGCCCGGTTTGCATAAGTAATTCTTTTTTGGCGCACAATGACTATCTTGAGAACAAATACATAACCCTTCCAATGCACACCCATCTTTCAATATTGTCACCCCTTCTTTAAGTCCAAGTATTTGGTTTGTCCACTCACTAGAAAAAAGTCCTCGTGAATCATACTCTTCTTTAACCTTCAAAAATTTATCTGCTTTATTATACTTCTTAATTGCTCCCACAAATCCTAAGTTTCTATTTTTTCCCCAGTGAGATAACCCTCCATATTTAAACAATCCAATTTGTTCTATCTCTTCAATTATGTCTTCAAAAAGTCTTGGAGCTAATGGATCTTTACTGCGGTAATATGTTATGTCGAAATCTATAGCATCTTCTGTTTTACCTAAGTATGCATTTGAAGTTGTAACATATCGCATAAGGATTCCACTGTACGATTCTAGTCCACAAAGTGCCTTTGGCTCCAACTTAACAAGCTTTTGAACATCTTCTATGAAATTTTTTACAACAGATAAGGAAATACTAAATGTTGTTTGGTGATAGAATTCTCCAATAATTCTTGAGTCCCACGGACACGCTGTGATCATTAGATCCTCCAAACTATCCAAACATGTTCCTGATGACTGCATTCTGTTGTGTAATCCAACAATAGGGTATCCAAAAAAGACTCCTACAAATTATAACTTTTTACAAAATTATGTTTCATGTTATGTCTCGTGTACGTGTTAGTGTTTTATAACAAATGTTTTATGAAAAAAAAGAATACCATTGTCAGTCAATCCATAACCAGAGGCAGCAAGTGTTGCAGATATAAACTTTGCACTAATGCACTTTCCATTAGCATCATTTCCGATTTCTTGAATTTCCTCTATTGAAGAAAAAAATTGATTAAAACATAACAATTTTAACTAGAAATACAATAAAATGAAATTTAAGTAAGTTAATTAACCTGTTCCTCTAACAACTGCTAATGCAGCAGAAAGTGTTGAACGAAATCCTGTGAAATCATATAAACCATTTCCAGATGTATTCATAGAAACACGATCATCAATTCTATAAACAACTTTTTGTTGACTTGGATACCATGATACATCTGCAAATTCATGTTTTCTACCGAAAGTAGTTAATTCATCACCTAAATCAGAATCATCTTTAGTTAAATATGTAAGAGATCGTTTGAAGAGGGGTTCCAATTGTAAAGTAACCTGTCAAATAATAAGTGACAATAGAAAAGTCAAACATGGTACTAGTAATCCAAAAGTAAATTAAGACACAACAAATTAAAATAAACATTCAATACGTATGTGTGAAAATGAGTTGAGATATTTATACAATATTTAGGTTTGAATTGTTAAATTTTCCATCAATTAGTTTAGTTAGATTAAGACACAACAAATTAAAATTTTAGTTTGAAGGTGATGTTCTTTCGATAATATTATTCACCCTAATTATAGTTTTTACGATTTTAGCAATAACTCTTTGTTTTTTATGTCATAATCAAAATTGGTTTGTAATCTCGTTTTGTGTCGATTGTTGACCTTCTTGTTGTGTATCAAGATTGAAAAACCCTTAGTTCTCTCTTTAATATAATTCTCGCTTAAAAAAAAATTAGTTTAGTTAGATTAACCTATGTCTTTTATATTATGTTACAAGTGTTTGACTTGGACAACCTTTTACTAATATTTTATTAGTGTCTCTAGAAGTTTTGTTTTAGAGTCGTCCACACAATTTAGAAAATAATTAACTATGCTAAATTTCTTTTGTTTATCAAAAGAAATTTGTTTTAATGAAATTTGTTTTTTATAAAATACTATGCTAAATTTAATAATAAAATAATATACAAATAGTCTAAATAATTCATTTTAACAAAATGTAGTGTTTCAGTTGAAATATTAAATAATTAAAAAAAAACTTCAATATATAACACAAATACAAATATTTTGGGTTAGGGCACACAAATCATATTTAGACAAATATTTTGCCATACGACGACACATAATAATTTTAATAATTGAATAAATTATATATATATATATATATATATATATATATATATATATATATATATATATATATATATATATATATATATATATATATATATATATATATATATTGGTGTAAGTGTCGGATTTAGATACGGATGTCGGTAGTTATATAGAGATCAATGTCATGAGTATAATAAGTCTTCTTCAAAACTTTTGTATTCTACAAAAAAAGATAAAAATAGTAAATTAATTACAAAACAAAAAGTTTATGTATATACCTGAGAAATAACTCCAAGAACTCCTAAAGAAACTCTTGCAGCATTAAGATCTTCATGAGATTCATCAAGATTTCGAACTTTAACGAATCCATCTTCTGGTCCTGAAGGACTAACAATTCTAAGATGTGTAACATATTCATGAACAGCACTTCCTTTACCCCATAATGTACTTCCATGAGCACCTGTACCAATTAATCCTCCAATAGTCAAACCCCACCAATATGGTGTATATGGTAGAGCCATTTCAAATCTTGCAGCTTCACTAATGATCTCTCGCAATGTCACACCACTCTCGACTGTTATTGTCATCGATTCCCGATCGATTTTCAATACACGGTTGAGATTTTTTGTGCTTATAAGAATTCCGTTATCGTCGGGACAAACTAGCTTTGGTATACTGTGAGAGTACCGCGTTGCAACTTTCATTTTTTGCTTGTTTTTGGAAGCCGACGCGACTATTGATACGAGTTCCGCCTCCGAGGTTGGATACTTAGCCTCGGAGGCTTTGCAGATGGTTCGATCGGGGAACGCGCCGTTGGCGTTTGTGATGGTGCAGTTTGTGTTGTTTGATGAACACTTAATTGGATCTGCTGGAGGAGTTGAAACTGCTCCATGGATTGTGAATAGGAAGAAGAAAAGAATGGATTTGAATCTGATAATTTTAGAGCTTAACATTATTAGTATTGTTTAGCTAGTTGAAATTTGTTGTGTATTTCTAAGATATGTTATATGGTTACTTATAGGGGAAAAGTAATATAAATTGTCCTTGCTGGAAATAATATCCATATTGGTGATGGCTAAGAATATGAGAAATGGTCTACTAATAATATTCAACTTGATGTCATTGTTATAACAAGTAGTTTGACGGTAATGATATTTTTATATGAAATCCAATTTAAAATTAGGTCATCATATTTTTGTATATAACACCAATATATTTTTGTAAAATCCGATTTAAAGTTGGTAAGGTTGTTTTCTTTTTCATCCTTAGTAAAATAATTGAAATTTTATTCTTTAAAAATAAATAAAGGAGGTGTCATAAATTTGAATTCATAATTTTACAATTTAAATGTTTAGATATATAATAAACATTTGAGTTGGTTTAATGAGATTAATAAGATTGTTGAATAAGTCACGAGATTAATTAGACTATTCTATTAGTCTAGAATAGGCAGAGTTGATATTCTCTTTAGGTGAGTCATCTTCAAAGTTATTGTTTTCTCTTGACAGTTTTACAAGATCATATTTACATTAGAAAAAATCTTCTTAAAACGGAGATTACTATAAGATTGGAGGTGTCTCTTATTCTTTTTGTTTGGAAATTCTTGAGTCTCCTTATCATCTTTTCATGACTTGCGAGGTAATAATAGTGACTGTCTGTTACATGATTTTTAGGTGGTTGGGTTGAAGTGTATTTTTACCTAGAGACTCTTTGTCCCTCATTCAGATGTTCACTACATGTGGTGGTCTGTCAATGATTAGGGGGTGTTTGCTTATGATTTGACATACTGCAGTTTGGTTGATTTGAAAATTTCAGAATGATATAGTGTTCTCAAGGTAAATTGGTGTCAGTTAAGGACATGAAACACATGAGCATTCTTTTGCCTTGAAAATTGTATCTTGATAGGTTTGTGGATAACTCTTGTACTTTTTCCGTTTAACTTAAAAATCCTATATAACATTTTAGTCAATAGTCGCTTGAGTGTCTTCTTCCCCCCTTTGGTATATTCTTGCTGTTCTGTTGAAATTTGTTTTTTTTTTTTAATAACCAAACATGTATTAAATTAGGTGCTCCCTTTGGAATTCTGTAGGAGCTCTAGTATGTTTTTTTTTTGTTAGACGCTTTCGTGTATCCCTTATTTTAGATTTTTTGTTTTGTTTTGGAGGATGTTTTGCTTCTCACTTATATTAGTGGTTGGTCTTTGTGTAGTTTTTGTTGCTTCTGTTGGATGTTAGGTACCTTTGTTTTCTGTATTTTAGCCCTAATTATATATTGTATATATTTATATTTCCATTTGCCTTTTAAAAATGTTATGTTTTACATTATCTTGTTTAAAGCAAGGTCGTTTAGATATAAAATTAAAAGGGCTAACATTAAAAAAAAAAAAAATCATTCTGGTACTCTTTAGTTTTGTTAGATACCGGTACCCTCATCCAATCAAACAAGGTTATTCATTTAAATTTTTTAATTAATTTATACTAAAGGTACCGATACCCAATTTTTTTTTATGGGTACGTAAGAATTTACAAAAAAATATCCACATGCAAGAATTTGTTTTATTTTTTCATTCTTTGTTTTCTACGTCCTTTGATCATAATATATTAATATTCGTTCCGAGCCTAGTGTTTTATGCGTTGTGATTTGGCATGGAAATGTTACAGTAACGACAAAGAAACAACTAAATATTCTTTATGGTCAAATTTATACATACTAATTAGGGATGGTAAAACGGTTGCCGCTGTGCCCGCCCCTTCTAAAGTCTGTCAAAAAGCGAGTGAGGCGGACATGCCCGCCAAATAAAATGGTATAAAAATCATGTCCGCCCCGTCAAGGTGGCGGATTAGCGGGCGGCGGGCTTGCCCGTCTATTTTTTAATTTATATTTCTTTTATTTTTTTTATAGATTAATAGTCTTTTTTTTTACCTTTCAATATAAAATTTTTCAATTTTTTTAAAACAATTTTTTATAATGCATCTTTTAAATAAATTTTACCTAAAAAATATTGCATATATTTACAAATAAATATATATAGAATAAAACCATCAAGAATTTGAATGACTAGAAATAATTAAAAAAATAGCAGATTTAGAGTGAGACGAGCTTAACAAATAGGTGAGACAGACTTTAGCGAGCAGCGGGTTTTGACAGGACGAGCTTAAGCGGACGGCGGGTTTTGACGGAGTAGACTTTGGTGGACGGCAAGTCCAAAACCCCAATCCAACCTGCCATATTTTGGCGGGTGCACGGTCCTACCCGACGGGCCACTGTCTGTTTTGCCTCCCTTAATATTAATACCGGTGTTTTACCCACCGGTATTATTTTTAACATCTTTTTCTAATTTGTTATATACATATTGAGTCGTAAAGAATCTACACCTAAATACATTAGGTGTAACAGAAAACATTTTTTGAATTTGATTTGACATTTTTAAGAATTGATATAATCTATTAGTTTGTTTAAAAGTATACTTTTATTAAGATTTTAAAAATTAATATTTGACCTGTTTCATGGCTGGCCCAGGAGGCATGAGGCAAATTATTAATAAGAATTATTTTAATAAAAAATAATAATTTAATTATTTAAATAATATGTTTTAGAATTATTTAATATGAATCTATTAAAAATAGTTTAAATTAGGTAGGTTTCATTTATTTGATAATAAAATTATATATAATAATAAAAAAAATGAGATATTGTATTTTATAAAAATTTAATGAAAATATTAAAAGTCCACCATTTCTTTATGTTTTTATAAATATAAAATTATATATGAAATCATTATAATTGTGTGAATGTTGTGAAATTAACCAAAATAATATAGAGATGAAGGAGACAAAGAAAAGAGGAAAATGGATATTATTTTATTCTCTTCAAATTTCCTAAACATTGCAACTTGAATATTTATAGCACATGACCAATAACCATCATTAACTCAAGGAATACACAAAGGTTAGGAACTTAACTCATAGAAGTTAAGGAATATTGAAAGATTTGGGAAAATAGACATCCACAATCTATTTACTATTATTCATAACACTCCCTCTTAAATGTTCATTGATGATATGTCTCGTTAAAATTTTACTAGAAAAACCAGTGGAAAAAAATCTAGTGAAGAAAAAAGAGTACAATATCTTTTTAAAATAAATTCATTTCTCCCCCTCAGCTAAACGATCATTTCTTCGACGATGAAGACCAATCTTTTATACTAGTTGATTAAAAGTTCTACTTGGGAGTGACTTTGTGAAAAGGTCTGCAAGATTATCACATGAACAAATTTGTTGGATGTTTATATCACCACTCTTTTGAAGATCATGAGTGAAAAGAACTTTGGAGAAATGTATTTTGTTTGGTCTCCTTTAATGTAACCATCTTTCAATTGAGCGGTGCATGCAGTATTATCTTCATATATGGTCGTTGTATTTAATTTTTCAGAAGATAAACCACAATTATTTTGTATGTGTTGAATTAGAGATCTCAACCAAATGCCATATCGACTTGCCTCATGTAGTGCTAAAAGTTTTGCATGATTAAGTGAAGTTGTTGCTATTGTTTGTTTCACCGATCTCCATGAAATAGCTGTACCACCGCATGTAAACAAATAACATGTTTGTGATCTACCATTATGAGGATCTGACAAGTAACCTGCATTTGCATAACCTGTTAATTCGAATCTGGATACTTTGGTATACAACAAACCCATGTCTATTGTACCTCTAAAGTAACAAAGCATATGTTTGACTTTGTTCCAATATCTTCATGTAGGTGAAGAACTATATCTTGCTAATAGATTGATAACAAATGATATATCAGGACGTGTATAATTAGAAAGGTACATTAGTGCTCCAATTGCACTGAGATATGATACTTCAAGACCAATCAATTTTCCATCATTTTCTTAGGGTCTGAAAGGATCTTTCTCCACATCTAATGATCTAACAACCATTGAAATAGAAAACAAGTGACATTTTTCCGTACAGAAGCGTTTTAGCACTTTTTCTATATAGCCTTCTTGATGTACAAATATTCCTTTGTCCAAATGCTTGTAAACCTAGACATAATGTTGTCTTTCCTAGGTCCTTCATATCAAACTCTTTCTTTAAACAATTCATAGCTTTTGGAATCTCTTCAGGAGTTCCAATAATATTTATGTCATCCACATAGACAACTACTATTGCAAATTCTTTTCCTGATCTTTTTTATAAAAATACAAGATTCAATTCTTCAACACCCTTTACTCGGATATGACGAAGAGTTGACTGAGCAATTGTTCTACCAACAAATGAGGATAGATCCCAAGTTTGTTCTGCGAAAACCTTTACTAAGATACACCCAAGTTTTCTTAGGAGTATGAAGAAAACTCTTCTTTTGATCCATAAGCTTCAATCCATAATGTGAACAAGAAACTATCATTTTTCCTGATACAAAGAGCGAAACTTCAAAAAAAAAAATTTAATTTCTTAATTTACCTTAATCTACCTATCACACTCAATATTTATAGTTGAGCACAATGATAACGGTTTTGGTATAAGGTTGAAAATCATATATAGCATCTAAAGGATCTCACACAACATAACTATAAACTTCTCACACTTTCATCAATCTAGGACGTTTTTCATGAGGTTGAATCATATAGATAGTGTATTTATGAATGAAGAAATTGTTTCATGGTTTCTCTCAAGATTGTTGATAAAGAAAGATTGGGTTCTTGGTTGATTTTCAAAACAAAAAGATTCATTAGATTATCAAGGGACTTCTCTTTTCTTATGATCATCAAACCATGCCACAAGAAGATTTGCCATATTTTTTACATTAACAAAAATAATGACAAACAACCATTTCTAAAGACACAAACAAAAGGTTTAAATAGTGTTGGAAAATGACTTCAATCACAAGAGGGGGGCTGAACTGTGCTATTTAAAATTCACAATTGAATTTAAGGTTTGGTTACTTAAAAGGGGAATTGTGTTAGTAATTCTAAAATTAGAGTAAAAAAAGCATCAGAAAGTAAAAACAATAAATTATATAGCAGAAAGTAAGAGATAAAGGTTTAGAGAGAATGAGTAAGTGGTTTATCCAAGTTTGAACGAATATTGGCTTAATCCTGAGCTCAAGAGATCTTCTTCCAATTTTGATTATAAACTGTATATTTTATAGGTTATGTCCACAAACCTTCAATACAAACAGATCTAGAGATTTCTTAATGGCTTATCCCTACCAAAACATAAAGATTTTACCCATTCTTTGTAATGTCCGTTAATTTAATTAATTATTTAATTAAATTATTTTCAATTATTTGTTGAAATGTTGTGATAAGTTGCTATGTTGCTATTAACTGATTATTTAGTTGATTTGTAGTGGCCATAATATTGGAATAGTTATGAGATTAACTGTTGGGTTTATTTAAGTGGTTGGTTGTAGTAAAGGTGGGGTGTAGAAGTTAGGCCCAATGGAAATAATAAAATTATAAGGTTTGGTTAAATAAGGAGAATTAGGTTAATTAGAGTTTTGGAAAGAAAGGTTTGGAGAATTAACCGTAAGAAAGTTGCAGAAGAGGAAAAGAGGTAAAAGTTGGAAGTTAAGGCAAGAGTCTTAAATCGTTAGAATGTTATAGAGCAACCTTCAATCTAAGGTAAGGGTGGGGTTCTGACTCTATAATGGGGTTTATGATGAATGTTATGTGGGGATTGGTTTATATGAGATTATCCTGTGTGTATGTTTGATTCTGTGTGAAATGTTATTGTTTTTGAAATTGTGTTGCCACTGTCATATTTTGTTGCTAAAGTTGCAATGATTCATTCGATGAATTTGTTGTTGAGAATTATTCCATGGTTGATATAATTGTTATGTTGTTGTGTAATTCATGTTGTTGTGGCCTGAAATCATTGATCGATGAAATTAATTTGAGATTCTGCGTTGAAACGGAAGATGAAACAGAGGAGCTGCGTGAAAATGTGCATTGTGCCGAGGGGCACAGCGTGAAGCCATGCTGGGGGGCATGCTATTGTACCGAGCGACACATTTGGTTTGGGGAAGGATGTGCCGAGGGGCACCCCTTGTGTGCCGAGGGGCACACTTCCCATGTCATTATTTTCCTTTGTTGTTTTGTCTATTTCCGTGTCTGTTACTTGGTTAATTGCTTAATAATGGTAAGAATAGCAGAGATCAATGTATTAACAAATATATTATGAATTAGTTTAATTAATTAGCAGTTATTTTTAATGGTCTTAACCTATTAAATAGAGACAAACCAATTGTTAGCACTTAGTGTAGTTACATAATTGTTATTTAGCAGAGTAACAACAAAAACAATAATAGAGACGATTTGTTAGTTTCAGATAGCAAATATGATTATTAGATGACAGAGTCAATATACTTTAACAGGGATGATTTTAGTTGCAGAGTCAGTATGTGATTATATAGTAGGAATCAAATATTAGTGGCAGAGTTAGTAGTAATTAACAGGAACCTTTGTAACTAAAATGTAGTAGTAGTATAAATGAATTAGTGGCAGTAAAATAATATCTTTATCATCTTGGCAGAGAATAATTAATAAGGACTATTAGTGGACTAATTTAGTAGATATAATTTAGTAAGACTTGGTCAATAATTGTATTGGTGTATCTAAGTTGCTGCGATGTTGTTGTTATTAATTGTGAAGTTGCAGGTGATGAATTGTGTTGTGTTGCCTCCATTGATTGACAATTATTAAGTTGTAGGCTTATGCAACGATGTATTATTGTTTTTAAGTTGCAGGCTTATGGCCGATGTATTATTGTTTTTAAGTTGCAGGCTTATGGCCAGTGTTGAGTTGTTGTTAAGTTGCTGTCGAATTATTATTGCGGTTGTCGTTGTTGCGTTGTATCATGTTGTCGCATGCATAACATAACATGTTGGAGCTTATGCTCTGTAAGTTGACCTGGATTGGCAAAACATTAAGTTGAAGGATTATGCCTTGTTGACGCCTCTATTAATTAGGATATTTTATGTTGGAAGTTATGCTCCATTGGTACCACATGCATGTGTAAATTGTTGTTGTTATACTTGTTGATGATTATGTTGTGATTAATTTTGTTTAAAGTTGTGAAGCGGTGATTTATGCATGAAATGATTCTAATATAATGTTTATCATACATCCGATTATATTGTTTGATATCTCACCCCTTCTGTTTGAATGTTACCCTTATGTTGGTAACGTGCAAGTAATCCAGAGCGAAGGTTGTTTACCTTTATTAGTTTGGGTCATGTGTCGGTCGCTCTGATACGTAACACTCGGGGGATGAATGCTTGTTGCTTTATTATTGTTATTATTTACGTTTCTAAAATTTAAGTTGATTCATTAAGTACCTTGTTGTTTAAAGTTGCTTTCAGTTGAACTAAGATGTTAAGTCCTTTGAGTTAAAATTGTGATTCTGCTGCTTAATTCCAAAGTTGTTTTGTTTTTAAAGACTAATTTATGTTGTTATCGGTTCATCCGAGTTTTAAGTGTTATGTATCTATTTTAAGTGTGACTAAATGCTGTTGTTTTTACGTAGTAAATGTGACATCCTGTTTGTATGTTGAAACTTTGAAACTCTGATTTTAATAATATTTGTCGCGTAAAAAATGGGGTGTTACATGCTTAGCTATTGAACCGGTTATAGATTTTCCAAGATAATCGTAAAACCCAAGCCGAACTTTTCCAAGCTAAATTTTAGAGCCAAACATAGATTTTTTTGACTGGTTAATCTCAAGAACCAAACTCAATTTCCCAAGGATATCAAAATCTTAAGATTAATAACAATGACACGACACCAATACAAATTCTTCCTCACATGTAGTTTTCACTCACAAGGCACTAAGGTAACTTGGATGAAGTGAGATAAATTCTAAAGAAATAGAGAAAATCTGAATTCCCCGAAGGGACTTCATTTGGTATAGATGGTTTGCGAGCACAACATTTATTAGAGGCACTGTGTGGAGAAGATTTTGATGTGTCTAGATATCTCTCATGTGCAACCACTCTAGTTGTTAACATATGGCTGGGAGGGAGATGTCTGATGAGTTTGGATAAGTTTGTTGCCTCCGCATGTTTAACACCGTTATTAAAGCCTGGTGGTGGGATACAGACAATTATTGTGGGTTTTATTTGGAGGTGGTAGGTATTTAAGGTTACAATGAAATGGGTAAGTAAGGATGTGGCACGATATCCCATTGTCTTCTAATTTTTGGTTGGGGTATCAGGTGTTGCTAAGGCCATTTGGCACAGTGCCAACTGGGTGTTGAGCAAGTGACATAGAGATGGATCTTTGACTATGCTCACGATAGATTTCACAAATACTTTCGTGTGATGGTAGTAAACTTTGTGGGACTGTTAGTCGAGATGAAGGTGTTATCAAGGGGTTTTCCATGAAAAAAACGACCACGAATGTTAAGTTAAAGCATCTTCTACCACAACTAAGGTATTCTCGGAGGGAGTTTCTTCTACTTCGATCTTGCATGGGTATCGCCAAACTCTTTTTTGTCCTTTGAACGTGTCAACCTAAAGATATGGAGAAAACATCTATTTGGTTTAATAAAGATTTGTGAAGGGATGTTAAAGACATGGGTTGGTGGAGGTCATTTCTTCGGGGACCTTCAATGGAGGGTGGCTTCTTTACCTGATAGAGTTTGAGAATTGGGTTTGTACTCGACAGTAAAGGTGTCCCAAGTTACACTCGAAGAGTTACACCACAAGTTACACTCGCAGAGTTTGAGCATATTGGGTTTTGTTAAAAGATGACCCAAACTAATCCGAACCAAATGCGGTTTTTTGCGGTTTCGGTTTGGTTTGGTTTGGATTGCGGTTTTCTATTGGGTTGGTTTGGTTTTGAACACCTATATATATATATATATATATATATATATATATATATATATATATATATATATATATATATAGCATATTAAATAAGAGTATTTTTAAATGAGAGATGAGAGTAAGTAATATCAACCATTGGATTCATTAAGAGAGAGAAATTAATAACCTCATTAATGTGTTAACATTCTCTCTTGATGAATCCAATGGTTAGTTATTTTTCCTCTCATCTCTCTTGATGAATCTAATGTCATATATATATATATATATATATATATATATATATATATATATATATATATATATATATATATATATATATATATATATATATATATATATATATAGAGAGAGAGGAGGGATCAAATTACACCCGAAGAGTTACACCACGAGTTACACTCGTTCAATAACTACATCTCGAATTAATATTTTATAAATTCAACCGTTGGATTGAAACATTATATCATATAGATCATACCTATAAAGTTTGAGCTTAATCTATAATGATTTACTATATCATCAAGATATCCAAAGATTAACGTCAAAATGAGCTTTCATATAACGTTAATTTTAATGTAATTCAATGACATAGTAAATCATTATAGATTAAGCTCAAACTTTATAGGTATATAATCTATATGATATTATGTTTCAATCCAACGGTTGAATTTAAAAAATATTAATTCGAGATGTAGTTATTGAACGAGTGTAACTCTTCGGGTGTAATTTGATCAAGTGCGTGGAAACACAAAGAATGGAAAAGTAAGATACAATCTATTTTTTGCGTGTGGACTTTCTCTCTATAAGTATCATGTAACATATCTTAGATATATACAGCACATTCCAACTAGCTAAACAATAGTAATATTAAGCTCTAAAGTTATGAGATTCAAATCCACTCTTTTCTTCTTCCTATTCACAATCCATGGAGTTGCTTCAACTCCTCCAGCAGATCCAATTAAATGTTCATCAAACAACACAAACTGCACCATCACAAACGCTATCGGGGCATTCCCCGATCGAACCATTTGCAAAGCCTCCGAGGCAATGTATCCAACTTCAGAGGCAGAGCTCATATCAATAGTCGCATCAGCTTCAAAAAACAACCAAAAAATGAAAGTTGCAACGCGATTCTCTCACAGCATACCAAAGCTAGTTTGTCCTGACGATAACGGAATTCTTATAAGCACAAAAAATCTCAACCGTGTGTTGAAAATCGATCGGGAATCGATGACAATAACAGTCGAGAGTGGCGTGACATTGCGAGAGATCATTAGTGAAGCTGCAAGATTTGAAATGGCTCTACCATATACACCATATTGGTGGGGTATAACTATTGGAGGATTAATTGGTACAGGTGCTCATGGAAGTACATTATGGGGAAAAGGAAGTGCTGTTCATGAATATGTAACACATATTAGAATTGTTAGTCCTTCAGGACCAGAAGATGGATTTGTTAAAGTTCGAAATCTTGATGAATCTCATGAAGATCTAGATGCTGCAAGAGTTTCTTTAGGAGTTCTTGGAGTTATTTCTCAGGTATATACATAAACTTTTTGTTTTGTAATTATTTTTCTATCTATATATATATATATATGAGAAAAGGGGTGATGCACTGACAGTGTAAAATAATTTTACACTGTCAATCAATCACAACCATGTATTCAATTTCATCACACTTTTATCTTTAAAAAATTTTAATGACATGGCAAATTGTTTGTTTTCTATTGGATGACAGTGTAAAACTGTTTTACACTGTCAGTGCATATCCCTTAAACCCTATATATATATATATATATATATATATATATATATATATATATATATATATATATATATATATATATATATATATATATATATATATATATATATATAATTGATATTGGTACACTAGAATCTTACAATTACATCGTAAATTATACAGTTTGGTTTTTTTTATTATGTTAAATAATTATTTTTTTCATCTTTTTCAATGCAAATAGATACATATATTCATTGTATTTTATATGGTGTAAGATAAGGTGTACACTTTTGGTGTAAGCATAGCATTGCTCATATATATATATATATATATATATATATATATATATATATATATATATATATATATATATATATATATATATATATATATATATATATATATATATATATATTTAACATAATTATTTATTTTCTGAAAAAGTGGATAACCCTAAAACAAAACTTATATAATTAAAGTAATGAAATATCTGTTAAGGGTTTGTCATTAGGAGTGTACAGGAAGCTATCTAAGTCAAACACTTGGAACTTAAGTTTTGATTATAAAAAAATATGCTAATCAAATTTGACTAATTCATAGAAAATTTAACAATTCAAATCCAAATATTTAATATATTACATGTACACACTAATATAAATTAATATTATAAAAACTAAAATAAAAGAACACATATCAAATTCCACACGGCATATATTTATGAGTATCACATGCATTATCAAAATAATAAAATTACTTAAACTAAAATAATATATTTACATGGATCTAATACATGCGTGTGTGTGGTCTAGCGGTGAATCGCTTGGGTCATGAGAGTGTGCTCCTCTCAAGGTCTCATATAAAAAGAAGTAGTTACATAAAACGGTATATATCACTTGAATATATATTTATAAGCCGGGTATAAGAGAATTTAAAAGAATTGAGTTAAATTCAATCATATTTTTTAACATTTAAGATTGTATTTATTTTACATTACAATTAGAACCCCTCTTCAAACGATCACTTACATATTTGACAAAAAATGATTCTGATTTAGGTGAAGAATTAATTACTTTTGGAAGAAAACATGAATTTGCAGATGTATCATGGTATCCAAGTCAAAGAAAAGTTGTTTATAGAATTGATGATCGTGTCCCTTTAAATACATCTGGAAATGGTTTATATGATTTTATAGGATTTCGTTCAACACTTTCACTTGCATTAGAAGTTGTTAGAGGAACAAGTTAATTAACTTATTTTAATTTCATTGTATTTCTTGAAGTTAAATTGTTATGTTTTGATTTATTTTTTATTTATAATAGAGGAATTTCAAGAAACCATAAGCGATGCTAATGGAAAGTGTATTAGTGCGAAGTTGATTTCTACTACACTTGCTGCTTCTGGTTATGGATTAACTAATAATGGTAATTTTTTGTTTTTTTCTTTTTAAATATTTGATGTAAAATACAAACACATAGATGTAATTTTTTTCGTAATTTATCTTTTTATTTAAAAAATTAATTATATTACTTAAACGGTGTGAAATGATCAAAACGTCATATAATTTAAGATAGATAAAATTAATAAGTTTAGATTTTGATATAAGAAAGTTACAATTTGTAGGAGTTTTTTTTGGATACCCTATTGTTGGATTACACAACCGAATGCAATCATCAGGAACATGTTTGGATAGTTTGGATGATCTAATGATTACAGCATGTCCATGGGACTCAAGAATCAAGGGAGAATTCCATCACGAAACAACATTTAGTATTTCCTTATCTGTTGTTAAAAATTTCATTGAAGATGTTCAAAAACTTGTTGAGTTGGAGCCAAAGGCACTATGTGGTCTAGAATTATATAGTGGAATTCTCATGCGATATGTTACAGCTTCAAGTGCATACTTGGGGAAAATGGAAGATGCTATAGATTTTGACATAACATATTATCGTAGCAAAGATCCATTAGCTCCTAGGCTTTTCGAAGACATAATTGAAGAGATAGAACAAATTGGATTGTTTAAATATGGAGGATTGCCCCATTGGGGGAAAAATAGAAATGTAGGATTTGTGGGAGTTATCAAGAAGTATAACAAAGCAGATAAGTTTTTGAAGGTTAAAGAAGACTATGATCCACGAGGATTTTTTTCTAGCGAGTGGACAAACCAAATTCTTGGACTTAAAGAAGGGGTGACAATATTGAAAGATGGTTGTGCATTGGAAGGGTTGTGTATTTGTTCACAAGATAGTCATTGTGCACCTAAAAAGAGTTACTTATGCAGACCGGGTAGAGTTTTCAAGGAAGCAAGGGTTTGTAGGCATGTTATTAAAACCAAAGAAAAAGATGATATCAAAGCCGAGTTTTGATAAATTATGATATATTGATGCATAAGTTATCTACTATATTGCATTTTCTTATGTATGTTCTCATGTTTGTTGCAAAAAAAAAAATAATTCTTTGATGTAAAAAACAAGGATCTGAGTTTCCTTTTCCGAGATAAAGTTATTTTCAATGTAATGTATTTTGTCATGTTGTAATTTGTTTTTATGATATTAATGTTCATGTTTAATACTTATTTGTTAGTCATTGATTTTATTTCTGTTCTTGTTTAATTAGTTATAGTCAGTGTTGTAATGAATTATTTAATTATGCACTATGTAACACAATAGTTCTTCTTCTTCTTCTTCTGCATATTTTGATGTTTTAAAAATAACAATTCTTAGTTGTAACAAAAAGAGTTGGAGTTCTCTTTTATGAGATAAAGTTGTTTTCAATGTAACGAATTTTTTCATGTTGTATTTTATTTTACATGATATTTTATGTTTAATAATTGTTTCGTGGTGGAATGAAAAATATAAAATGTTGGTGGAACAAATTCTTATGGTGTGGTGGTGAGAGCTTTAAGTGTGACGTAGGGAGGTGGATCTGCAAAGTTAGCACTTTAATGCCTGAGTATGTGAAGTCATAGAGATGTAGTTTTAAGAATAAGAGTGAGATAATACCTAAAATTGTTCTGTGTATGAATTATATATGGTCGACGATTGAAACTGCTTTCATCTAACCTGACACACCTATAGGATGCAAGCGCACAGTTCTATTAAAATACTATAGAAAAATATATCATTCTGTTGAGGACCTATGCATGAGTACCAAATTTTTCTATTTTCGATAATTATCTAAGACGATGATTACTTTGGTTTGGAATGATTTTTGGTTTGATTAAGATATATTTCTAGGAGAAGAATTAGAATTATATGATTTCTATCCTAGACTCGCCCCTAACATCGGCATTACATATGCATCATTCATTTGTTTTAAGAATATAGTCATATCAATATTCCTGAATGCTTACCCCAAATTATTTGATAGACAACCTCACAAAATTTTTAGTTACCCTAAATGCTTGATTGGACAATCGCAAAGCATCATCCGTTAGATTGAAGTCTCGGAGACATCAAAAGGGGAGTAAGTACTAGATCACATGTTAACAATTTCTATACGTACTCTGCTTTTATTTCCCAAATTGAATCTAAATTGATATTTGATGTTTTATTTGATGATGGAAGTTTATTTGCTATGCAAGAAGAACTAATCCAATTTAAAAGTAATGGCGTTTAGGACCTTGTTCCACGTCCTATTGATAAAATCATCATTGACACTTGATGGGTATTTAGGAAAAAAATGAATGAAAATTGTGTAATTACTAGAAATCAAGCAAGTTTAGTGGCAAAATGATATAGTTAAGTGGAAGGAATAGACTACGAGAATACTTATGCTCCAGTAGCTCGTCTAGAAGTTATTAGACTCACTTTGGCATTTGCTTGCTGCCTGAATTTTAAGCTTTATCAAATGGATGTTAAATCTATTTTTCTTAATAGTCATATAAACAAAGAGATGTATGTCTCACAACCCCCGGGTTTCGAAGATCACGGACATTTTGACAACATACAAAGTTTTTGCACATGCTAATCTCACAACCAAACAGTGATTTTACACATACTAGTCTCCAAATCAAATAGAGCTTTTATGTGGGCTAAACTCGAAACCAAACAAAGCTATTACTCAACACAATCACACTCTAGAATGAGACAAAATTCAGCACAATACCAATACAACATAGTTCTTACAAAGATTTCTCTTGGCACTAAGGTAACTTTGGTAAAGAATAGAAAATATAGAATAAGTGAGTAGAAAGGGAGATATAAAACTTTCAATTTTGAAATCAAGTGTAAAATAAAATGAGGAGAAACATTCTTTATATACGGAAAAAATTTGGCTCAGTAAGGAAATTATCCATGGGTCATTTAATGATTTAATCAATTAACCCAAGTTGGTAATCAATCAATCAACCCAAATATGGAAAGTTTTTTAGTTCCGTAGTTATTAATCGATTAAAGGCTCTTCTAATCAATTGGATGCCTTACAAATGACTTAATTGATTAACCTTAATATGGAAATCAATTAACTAGTGTAAAAGCCTTCCTAGTTGATTAAATAAGTCAGTAATCAAGTACGTATACCAAAAGATTTTAAGATGTTATATGAAATAAGATAAATTTTGAAAATAATTTTAGGGTTTGTGAGTTGCCTTGGTATCTCGAGAATTACACTGATATATTTTACATTAAACTGATCACTCAGACGTGTACTAAGCGTAAGACTAGACAAGCTTTCACACTTTCTCCTTCACAACTTCACTTCTTCAAGTTCCCTGGCTTGATTCAAGATTGACTTAGCAATTAAACTGGAACTTAAATCTTTTGACTGATGAAGTTTGATATATCTTATTGATCAGATTCCTTTATCAAAGATTGTGGGGTAGTAGATATCATCTCCTCCATTTGACAATTTTCACCAAGACTTAATTAAACTTCGTTTGACTTAAGGTGTTTTAATTTTGAAAATCTGAGGTGTTGAACCGATTTGATAGTTCTTATTGGTTCTTGAAGACTGGGTAAAGGTTTTTTAGGTTCTTGCAAGATTGGGATTATTGTCATTGGTGCTAACAAATTCTAGTGAAAAGAAGAAGGTATTCTCTACAGAATTGCCTTAGTAGTGATTGTATGGAAGGCTACAAATAAGGCGAAGTTCTTTTAACAACTTCAGACAATTCACCGCCCAAGGAATCAGTAGGATCAAGGGGTTGATTTCTACACACGGAGGCTTAGAGTAGAATTAGCGATATTGAAAGATTGGAAGCGTTGATCAAGTAAAGATTGTGAAGAAGAGTTGGGCATTTGACCCTATACAAGTCAAGATCCAAATTGAAGATTTTATTTGTTATTTTTCTTCAACATTATTGTGGATTAGTGATTGTATATACTCTCAAGATATTTTTCAAAATAAAAAGAACGACTATTAAAGTGGATGTAGATTCACGCGAGGACGACAGATTCGAACCACTATAGGTACCATATCTCTATCTCTTATTCTTGAATTTGAATTTCGTAGAACATGCATGCTTAGGTTTAAATTTGGCATAGCAATTTATTTTATAAGCTTAGGTTTTGTTGGAATTGGGAACCTATCGAGAATCCGCCTTGTTGATTAATTGATTAACCACATCTCATGACTTATCCAATTAATTCAATTGCATACGCTCTGTTTCTTCATCTAGACATTATGATATTTATAAAGTTATTTGAGTTGTTACTGAATAATTGCCAATCGAGTATAATTTCACAATTTCTCTCTATAAACTTCGACATGCAAACTCTGAAAAACCTATGGTTATTCTCATATGAAGAATCAGTTGATTTTGTTTTCAAAAGTCTATTCACCCCCCACTCTAAACTGTTTTCTATTGTCACACTCTCACCCAACATATGATATATTGGTAATATGAACAAATTAAGTAGAAGTGGAAAAATTCAAGCCAATATGAATAATGAATTTGAGATGTTAAACCTAGAAAACTTTCTTATTTCCTACGGATGGAATTTGTGAATACAAAATATGGAGTTTTCTTCCACCAGAAGAAATATGCAAAAGATATCTTTATGAAATTCAAGATGGATAATTGTAACCCTAGAATTACTCCCATTGAAACATGTACAAAGTTGAAGAAGCACTCAAATGATGAGCTTATAGATGCAACCTTGTATAAGCATATCATTGGCTTACAAAGATAGATATGCAACATTATAAGTGATTTTTGCTATAGTGTTGGTTTGGTAATGAGATTCATGAAGAAACTGAAACCATGACATCTACTTGCAGCTAAAAGAATACTTAAATACATCAAAGGAACAATAGATCATGGAATACTCATGCTATATTAGAAGAACATTGTAGGGCATGATAATGCTTAGGGCTATTTTAATCAGAATGAGGAACATATCAAGATGACATAAAAAGTACAATAAGACATTTGTTCATGATTGGAGCAACTCCAATTTATAGGAGCTGAAAGAAACAAGAAATATATGATATATCATCTTGGAAGGCATAGTATGTTATGGTCTTTTATGCAACTTACCATACATTGTGGATGGAAATGTTATTGGAAAAGTTGAAGTTTTGTGAAGTTGTGAAGATCAAGTTGTTATTTGACAGCAAATTAACAATTGATTTGGCTAATCACCTAATGAATCATGGAAGAAACAAGCATATAAAAAGAAAATATCATTTCTTAAGAGACCAAATTAACAAGGATAGATTGAAGAATGAATATTGCAAGACTGAGCTACAACTTGCAAATATTCTAACCAAGACGTTGAAGAAAGTCAGGTTTGAGGGTTTCAAAGGATTGACGGGAATATGAAGGTTAGTTAATCTAAATTAGGAGGTGTATTGGCAATGTAATTCATCTTTAATGACAATTTGATTGTTTTGCATTTCTTAAATTTCATCACCCTTTTTCTTATGTTCATTAACTTGTTAATCAAGCGATTCCAATAGAGTCCAGCTCACCATAACCAATATAACGCTTCAAAAAATCTTCATGTTTTGAAGACAAACAAAATAAAAAATTTAAATAGAAAATCAACAATTCCCCTTATGAATTGTAGGAGTCAGACATTTTTCACTTGAGTTTTTTCGATTATGTAAAAAAGACTTAATTTTGAATGGCCTAGGCAAGCATATAATCCTTTTGTTGGCTTGATTCGTAAATGAGTGTGACATGAACATTCGTTGCTTATCTTAAGAATTGTGGTCAGGTCTAACTAATCCCTATAAAACCGACTTGTAAAGTGGAAATTGTTCCCACTTATAAACACAAGTTCATATGATATATTGTCTGATGTATGATTGGTAATCTAGAGCATGCATATAAATTGTGGGTAGCCTAATAGCAGAAACCTGATAACAGATAATTTAATAGACTTTAATATTATTTTTATGTTAAGTTTAACTCATTCTTACAAAACCAACTTATAAAGTGATGATTAGACACCCTTATAAACACACAAGTCATATATTGTTAGATGTAGAACTCTTTAACACCTTAGGTGGCAAGTCTAGTTACTAATCAATTGCACAAGTGAAGTAACAACAACGAATGTAAATCAACCATGGTTGGTGTTAGACTATTACAAATAAGTTTATGATAATTGTGAAGTATAAGAAAATGGTGAGTTAAAAGGAAAAATTGAGAGTTTAAACAAGGGTAAAAAAGGTGGGAATTGAATAAAATAGTTTATCCAAATTCTTTATAAATTCAGGTAAATTAAAAGTGAAAGACCTTGTGTACCCAAAAAATTACATCAAAACACAACAAATTGAGTCACCAAAGTAATGATCTAGTGATGACTAACTTATTAATGAGAAATCACAAAATTGAAACCAACTATTGATAAAAGCATGATGATATCTTTAGCCACAAGCAATCATCAATATCCAAAGAAACATTGCAAGTTCTATGGAGGTGTTAGTTCTGAGTTAATGCTAGTCACCACAATAGGACTTCTAACAACATGCTTTGAATCTGTCCAAGTAAGATACCCAAAAACTACTTTGTTATTTTCCTCAATTCTAGAACCTTCTATCCTCAACTTGTATGTAACCTTTTCATTTTTCTCCTTAAACACCAACTTGTTTGGGACAACACTAACATGAAAGCCTTCAATAGGTGTAATGTTAGCTACATATATAGTAGGTTCCTCCCCAACATTGGTCACTGTTCTTTGAAACTCTTGTGTAAAAACTACATTTGGCTCAACAACACTAGCATTATTGAAAAAGGCTATAAAAGAAGGGTAGTTAAGGTCTAAAGAAGAGTTAGAACAATTGTTAGAAGAGGATCTTGTAATAGCCATGATATTTTTGTGTGTGAAGTTTAATGCACATAGAAGATTCACATAATCTTGTTTTCCGGCGTCGTAAACAAGACCAGGATCAAGTGCTCTATTAGGGTTAACATGTCCAGATCCTAATGCTAGAGGCGAAGCGGGTTTGTTATTGTCACCGATATCTTTGATGAGTTCTTTTGTATTGTCTAAGATGTTTGATGTTGTCATGATGGCTGATCTAATGGCTGCAGGGCTCCAAGTAGGATGTGCTTCTTTTAGAAGTGCGGCTACACCTGCAATGTGTGGACATGACATTGATGTACCGCTTAAGAGGTTGAACTTGTTGAAGAGATTGTCTTGTGTTTGTAGTTTTGTTGCAGGAACATTTTGTGGCCATGACGCTAAGATTAGTGTTCCTGGCGCTGTGATGTCGGGTTTTGATACGAATGGACAACTATGTGATGGTCCTCTTGAGCTATAACTATCCACACTTGGTGCTGGTTTTGTACCTAGAATGGTGGTGTTAAATGTCATGCTTGTTTTTGGATTATTAGGGTTGCATTTTATGTAATCTTTGATGAGTTCTCCATTGATTGGATTTAAGAAAACTGATGGAAACTTGGTTTGAATGTAATATGTTATGTCTTCATTGCTATTTGATATGAAAACACCTCCAACAACTCTTGCTCTGTCCAAGTTATCAGTTTGCACGCCAAGTGTTCGATTTTTGTCTTCACACACCACGATTTTGTTTCTAGCTTTGATGAGTTCCTTCAAATCATCACATGAGTTCATAAACACCATTGGAAATTTTTCTGAAGAAAAGTTTCCTGGATAGAGAGATAAGCCGGTGACTACCGCTCCATTTCCGAGTGTTAAATCCCCGTGAAATTCGCGGTCTAATGTGCCAGCAGCCACTGTTATTACCTATTAGATATAAAGCTAGTTATGTTATTTTGATCATATTCATATGAACTTATAAGAGTAAATAGAAATTTTATATTCATTATTGATCTAGTTATTACCCATGGTGTTCCGTTATGTAGAGTTTCGAGCAGTGGTCCTCGGTTCCCTGCGGATGTAGCTACAAAAATGTTTTTCTCCATAGCTGCAAATGTTGCTATAGCAACAGGATCTTCATACAAAGTTGCATCATCGAAACCCAATGATAATGAAAGAACATCTACACCATCTGCTATTGCACTATCAATTGCAGCTATTGTATCAGATGTGTATGCTCCTTCTTCCCACAAAACCTTGTACATTGATACATGAGCCTGAGGCGCCACGCCTATTATAACAGATAAAGTTAGTTCATAGTTTATGTTAATGTTATCTTTTTCATTTTTATATATGGACTTATATGTATAAATAGAGTCTCTTGTATTCGGTTAATCGTTATACCTGTGGCTGATCCAGAGGCATAGCCAAAGTAGGATGCACCCTCGACTTTGCTTCCAGCAGCAGTGGTTGATGTGTGAGTACCATGACCGTCTATGTCACGTGTTGAGTTCATGCTTATTGTGATGTTAGGATTATTCGCTAACAAACCTTTGTTAAAGAATCTTGCTCCTATGAGTTTTTTGTTGCACATCGATGAATCAAATTGAGTACCGTTTTCGCATTGTCCTTTCCATCGCGAAGGGATATTAGGCATGTCGTCGTCTTTCAAGCTTTCACTTTCGGGCCAAATTCCACTGTCTATCAAACCAATGATAACATTTTGTCCATATTGTGCTGTAGGCCATGTTCCGGAAATTGGATTAAGGCCTATGAATTGAGGTGAGTGTGTTGTGTCTGGTTTGACAGGTAAGTCTCTTATGGATGAAATATACCCGGGTATG
Source organism: Vicia villosa (assembly GCF_029867415.1). Classification (NCBI taxonomy): domain Eukaryota; kingdom Viridiplantae; phylum Streptophyta; class Magnoliopsida; order Fabales; family Fabaceae; genus Vicia; species Vicia villosa. The sequence continues at coordinate 158,133,718 of NC_081185.1, forward strand.
GTTTTTAGAGCTTCAAGCTCTAAAGGAGACAAAATTGCACTGAAACCATTCATGACATTAGTGTAAGTATATGTGAGTTTTTTTGAAGAAATATAGTTAAGTTGGTCATTGTCTGTTGTTACTTGATTAGAAGTAATGTCAAGTAGTGAGGAAAGGGTGGCTAAGTACCAACTTTGTTGGTTGGAGAAGGGTTTTGGCATGGCTGCTAAATTCATGTGAATGATATAATTATTGTTGGAGTTTTGATCACCCAATGTGGAAGAAAGAAGGTGAAAGATTATGATAAAGGAGATTAATGCTACATATTTATGAATATGTGTAGCCATGGACATGATAGAGTAGATGATTAGTATTTGGAATGTATGACTTTAGTGCATAAACAAAATGTTGAAACTGTGGGGGCTTAAATAGATATTCATGAGGTGAATAAATTGTGTACAAAGACTTTTTATTTCATGAGAACCCACTCATATGCATCCATGTTCAGATTTTGGTCCCATTTTGGATAAATATTTGGGTGGTGCTCACTGCCCCACCCCCACGCATATAATGATCACACACTCTATGAAAATTCTAAAATGTTCTTTTTATATTTTAGATTTCAATCTTCGAGCACGTTTATTCTTCAACAACATTACTTCATGATTGAGGCATCTCATTTTTGTCACAAAATTGATTAAGATTTCAATCTTTATATCATAGGTTTGGATTTCAATCTCCAAATTTACTATTTGACATTGTTTCTCATTTTTGTCACAAAATTGATCAAGATTCCTATCTTTGTATCTTAGATTTGGATTTCAATCTCCAAATTTACTATTTGACCGTGTTTTTCACTTTGATAAAAAAATTAGAAGAAATTAGGCATTTTTTAATAAATTTACATTACAACTAATTTATAAATCAATCACACAATAAAACATACATATTTTTTATTCAATAATAAAATTAAAATAGAAGAACTATTGCGTATATATAAATGTCAAATACAAAATGTTTGTATCATAATTAAACTATGTACAAACTATAATACAAATATATCAAAATATACACAATAAAGTTACTATTGGATATATCAAACGCTGATATTCCTCTTATGTCGTTGATACTGCAACGCATGCCATGTCCGAATTTCAATCTCCGGAGTTTTTAAGATTTAGTTTTGGTGTGTTTCACTGATAATGTATGTTTTAAATGCCTCCAAATTTTAAAGTCGAAAGTTAAAAATATTTTTAAATTTTCGTCAAGATGTCCGAGTACTAGATGGGATGAAGCAACTAAGATATTTTAGTAAGGATTATCTAACATTGATTCCAAACTTTGAAGTCATTGTTACTTTGGTCCATCAAATAGAAAAAGAGAGGGAAAAAAAGAGTAAGTGATGAAAAGCAACACAAGAATATATATGAACTTTAATTAGAAGAAATATAAATTAAATATGAATTTAATTATCTTTTTATGAACAAAAAACAAATCTACAGTTTATGTGTATGATCATTAAAGTCATAAAACTTTGAGAAAATTTAAAATTAAATTATAATGCATGGTCTCTGCAAACGTTTAGGAGATGAGGGGATATATACACTCAATCATAAGAAATTCACTTTAAATTATACATTATTCTGTGAACCCCAGTATAGAGTTAGTGGAGCTCCATTTTGTAAGCTAGCTGAAAGTAAAGTATGTGTATATTGGACCATGAATTTTGGACCTGAATTCCACCATTGGAGATAACCACACACTCATTCATGCTATCTCAATCTCCATCATTCTTAATCGGACCACTAACATTCTAATTTTACAACTTGTGTGGATCATGTTAATGAGAATTTCTGAAAACATTCTTCTATTTGTTTATATACTTCACAAAATTCTCCTTTTACTTTCTACTGGATTGACTCTTTCCAAACAAAATTGTTGTTGGAAGGAAAACACAAACACAACGGAAAAAAATCAACAACACCAACTCTCTCAAATATCACATGTAATTTAGAGACAATCAATAAAAACACATCAAACAACTCAACACAATTTTAGCGTGGAAAAACCTCCGTTAACTATGAGTAAAAAACCACAAGACCCGTATGCAGCTTAAAATCTCCACTATAATCAACAATGGGTACAAGCAAGGTTCTCTCTAACACTAGTTAGAGGCATACATAAACATCATCAAGATTTATAATTAATCTTGGAATACCACAAGAATTAAGAGAGACAAAACAACTCAAAAACACCAAAAATTCTGACCTTAAAGATGGACTCGACAAGCTGACTTAGAAAACTCCGAATCCAATGAAAATCGTTCAGAATATGCTCATATGAGTCATAAACATTATGTCAAAATTTTAGGACGATCCGACCGTTGGATTTTGCGCAAACTCTGATTTAAGGGAACTGCTTTGTGCTGAAATAGCGCTTCGGGATTTCACTCTTCTTTCTACTTTTCTTGTTTGCTCTCTCACACAATGAATGAATAACCTAATCCTCTTTGTTGGGTGATAACAAAAGCTTACACACACATGGGTCACTAACCCACATCTGATTGGGCCTCTCCAAATAGGAGGGAAAACCCAATTAACTCCCCTGACCGACTAGTTGGAGGGCAACACCAATCCGACTTCCATACGACAAAACTCAAACTTTCTCCTAGGCAACACTTTTGTCAACATATTCGAACAATTGTCATCGGTGTGAATCTTCTCAAGCTTCGTCAACTTGGAATCTAATGCATCATGAATCCAATGATAACGAACATCAATATGCTTCGACCTCGAGTGAAAGCATTTGTTAGGATGAATAATCCAGTAATGTTTTGCAGGATATTAATCCAGTGATGTATATAGAAAAATACAGTCCAGTGATGGCCTTAATCCTATTGTGTGGATTGAGTGCAATTTTGGTGAAGTGCTCTGGTTCCAAGCGGGAACCAATCTTATTGGTAGGGATCTTTGGAGATAGCGATGACTAAGTCACCAGTGATGCTTTTGGTACCACATGCATGAGTCAACTGATGTTGCATCTCATTATTTGTGGCATTGCACAATATTTGAATTAAGTGATGTGTTTGATTTTATTCATGAGTTTTGGTGTTTTGATATGAAGAACTAATGATTGTTGATTTATGCTATGAACGTAGTAGATAATGTTATGTTGTTGTTGTTACTATGTCATAACTACTGTATCTATTACTTATGTCTTTTATAATGATTATGATTTGCTCACTCTTTTTGATTGAAAATGTTGCCTCGAAACGTGGGTAATTTAACTACAAAAAATACGCTTTACTAAGAAGGTTATTTTGTGGGGATTTTTCAAAATCTCCATAAATTAGCTTACAAAATTGGACTTTAGTGTTTTGTAGATATTATTCTCATTTATTATGAAGGGGTCCCGAAACGCCCCGCCAATAGAAGTAAAAAAACCCCGGCAAATTTATTTCATTTTCATATTTTTCTTACAACCAGGGTCTCAAATTTGTTTCTCTCTCTTCTAACTTTTGTTTACCTTTTTTTAACCTAAAAGCGACTACCTCTTCTCAGTTCCTCACCATTAAACATTGACGAGAAAATTGTTGACAAATGGGAGAGAAGAAATCGAAGGCAACATTTTCTAGAAGGTATCATCAACTTTCTCTTCTTTCGTTTCCGTTTTTCCTAAACCAAATTGATTTTAATTTTTCCTTTCGATTTATGGTTTCAGTCAGATCTCCTGATTAGTGACATCTGAACCTCGTTTGACTCTCCCTTTAATCTTCTGCAATTTCCATTTTGATATTTCTACCAGATCTTGTGGTTGGTTTTTCTCTAACTTTTGATTCAATGTGATTGTTGTCGAGAAAAATGAATGAGAACCAAGTACAAAAAGGTTACATTGCTGCAAGGGATTGTAGAGCCACAGAAGAACAGGTTTGTTGGTCAACACATGAAATTTTCCCTTCCATCTCTCAAACCCTAATCTAATTATCAAATTTGTTTTCCATACCACATATCGAGTGTGCTTTGGAGTGTGCTTGTTTAGTTTTTTTAGTCCAGTTGGTCTTGCTCTGATATGTAACATTGGTGTTGAGATCGATTGATTGTGAACCTTGAATATCTTTGTTATTTGAAGGATTTTGTATTACTTTTATAATCATGAAGTTATAAACATGAAGTGTGATGATTTTGTTGATGTTTGAACTACCTTTCATGGTAATGATTAATATATGAAGAAGTTATAAGAATTATTTATCCCTGCGAAGTTTAAAGGAGTTTGATTAAAATTACTAAAGATGCTATTTATGTAAAGTGTTTTGTAATCCGTGTTACAGAGTAGGATTGTTTGGTATATGAAGATGTGACGCCCTTATGGTTTATTTATTTTAATTTTCGTATAAATACACGCGAAAATATATGTGGGTTAGAAGGGTGTTACATCCTTCCCAACAAAAATCACACCTTAGTGTCTGAACCCAACTCACATTTGCTAAAACAATAGCTTCTACCTCTAGCTATTTTAAAATAATCTTAAGTTAAGCTAAAATTGTTGTATTCAAATCTAATTCAAGACACCCTTTGCTTTGACTATTTAGTCACTTGTTATACGATACTAATTTTGGAACATTCTTTAGATCAACTCTTTTACCTTATCTTCATTCTTAGTCTTTATGGTCCTTCCAATGGAGGAATCCAAAAGCATTCTCGTTTGAGCTTTTAGACCTGAAATTTTGTTATTTGCAAGACATATGTTTTAATCGATTTCTGGGACAATGTGTAACACGTTTATAACAGATTGACTTATACTATAAAATCAATAAACAACACAAAGGATTGTTAACCCAGTTCGGTGCAACATCACGTACATTTGGGGGGATTCTAATCCAAAAAAGGAAATCCACTCTCAGTAGTATTAGTACAGTTAGTCTTAGATGAGCAAACCTTGTTCAATGCCTCTTTGTAATACCACATGTGTCTTTCTATTTAGAACTCCCCTTAAATATGAGAATCTATCTCACTTTGTAAATAATTTTTAAACTTAATATTTACATTGTGAAATCCGGTATATTGCGGGTTTATGGTCCGGTAACGCGTCGATGAATGTGGATGTTACCAGTAGTTTAGTATTTTCCATAGATAACAAAATTCTCGTTATGATTAGGTGCTGCAATTTATATGAATAAAATTGATAAATACAAATCGTTGTTTCAGTCTCTTATTATTGTTATTGAATTAAATTCATTATTTCCATTTTCACACAAAAGCAAGTTTTTCTTAGAGCCTTAGATAAACATAGAAGCAATAAATAACAATACTTGTCATTTGATATCTATGGATACGATATCTTTTTATATTGTATTAATAGTTGTATACTTGTGGCCTATCAGTTCACAATGTTAGGGTCAGTAATCGCTACAAATCTAATTTCAATTCACATGCTCATCAACACACAAATTGAATTAAGATCAAAGATAATTGAATAATAACTAGAATATCAAATCATGAAAATAGTATAAAATCTGCTACATAGTCCAACAGATCAAATCAGGTTCGTCTAACAGAACCTAATCAAGAGTAAATTAGCTACTTATAGTAATGCAAGTAAATACCATGAGTTTAGATGAACAATACATGAGAACCAATGAATAATGAGGTCCTCAATGGATGAAAACTTCACTTTATATGCTCTATAATTGCCTTACCGTCAAATTCTCTCTCCAAAGTTCGTAAGCCTTGAAAAAGTCTCCACTTTCTGCCTTTTAAACTAGTCGAAACATGGCATAAAAGTCCATCATCGCGATCATGATCCATCTCATCGCGCCCACGATGGATCTCATCACAGCCACGATGTTGGCGCGGTGATTCCAGGAGCAATTGCTTGTTTTCTTTATTTTTTCTTCTAAGCCCAAATATTATTCTTTTTCTTTCTATTCTTCTATTCTTCACATTTCTTTTTCATATTCTCTCATATTTTCCCGAAAACAACTTGATGACACCGAAAATGCTCGTAAAAATTATGTAATGACATAGTGCCATCATTCACCAAACTGCAAGTCAATATTCCATTTACTTAGGCATTAGAAGAAAAATTGTGACTTTATCATTCCTGGTAGCTTTATCATTTCGTATACGATTGGAAAGTTAAATGTTAGAAAAAAAATTGTGACTTGGAAACAAGCGTCAATATGATACCATTATTCATGATGAAGAAATTTGAATGTAAAGATTTCAACCGAACCAAGATGTCATTGGCATTAGCTATAACTAGGGTTAGCAATGAACCAAACCAACTCGAAAATAGTTTGAAACTCAATTCGACAATTAAATCGTTGAACTAGGTTCATGAACCAAATGAGTCGAATATGAGCTAAAAACTAAGTTCGTTAACTAAATGAGCCGAACTTGAACTATACATAGTTCGACTCGTTAGGTTCATGAGTTAACTCGATTATATATGAATAGTTTAAATATTTGCTCCAAATCTTAACACTATCTTTTTTTAATCTAACAGTTTTAATTGATAATTTATATTCTCAAGAGAGCAAATTATTTATAAAAAAAATTATACAAATAGAATCAACATTGTATAAATTTCAATCTTATAAATTTTATTTTATTTCTTTATTTTTTTACTTAAAAAAACACTACGCAAATTTGGCTTTTAACAGCACACCTACGAAAGCACTTTTGCCCAAAAGCGCTTTGGTAGGTTTGGCTAAAAACAAAATTAAAAATCACGCTAGAAAAGCGCTCTTATAGGGGGGTAATGAAAGTGCTTTCTAAAAGCGCTCTTATAGGGGGTGGGTATGAAAGCGCTTTCTAAAAGCGCTCTTATAAGGGGTGGGTATGAAAGCGCTTTCTAAAAGCGCTCTTATAGGGGGTGGGTATGAAAGCGCTTTCTAAAAGCGCTCTTATAGGGGGTGGGTACGAAAGCGCTTTTAGTAATAAAGCGCTGGTATAAAGGGGCATATGAAAGCGCTTCTGAAAAGCGCTCTGGTAGCCCTTTTTAAAATTTTCATAAAACTAAAACACGCTATTTTATTGAGAAACACAAAACATATCCGTACATCGTCTTCTTCTTCCTCGCTCACGTACTCTCTGCTTCCTCGCTCTCACTCCCTCCGCCGTGGTCTCAGCCACTCCTCCGTCCCTCCGTCGTCGTCTCACTCTCACTCCCAAACCAACTAGCCGCCGCTGCTACGCCGTTCTGTGGAATGTTAGGGTTTTCTTGGTCAAAATCAACATCTTCTTGCTGCTTCTGTTCAGGTAAAGTCTTCCCACTATGTTGCTCAGTCTTTGTAAATAGAAACATTTCTGGTTTGTAAATAGAAACATGTTGCTCACTCTTTGCTTTCCGATACACACTACCTATGAGTTTCTTTCATCGATTCTAAATTGTATAACTGTAATCAATGTTTCTGGGTTGGTCTTCCATATGAATTGCAGTGTTATAATTATATATTTGAATTTAGTCTTCCAAGTAGTTTTTTGTTCTAAATTCTAAGGCTGACACTGATATGTTGTATAATTGTATGGATATTTTTCTTCATTTCATAACTTCTACTAATTGTATGGATAATTTTGTTCTAACTTCTAAGGCTGACACTGATATGTTGTGTAATATTAACTCTTGTCTTCGCAAAATAGTAGTTTTCTAAAATTAAATTTGAATAGAAGCTTAAACCATCATTAGTCCATCATCTAAAGATTCAAATAGTAAATCTATTAATCTAGAATGAGAAGATGGTAATGTAAAAAAGAGCACTCTTAAAGGAGTGTTCTTAAAACATTATTTTAACGTAGTATCTAAATGAAAAGCTAGTAATGTCAACTGTTGAAGATATAATATTTAATGAAGATTTTAGATGAAAGGAGTGTTGTTTAATTGTCAATCATAATTAGTATGAAGCTATAGTTATAGAGTCATAAGAGAGAGGCCAAACTAAGAATTTACATAAGTGTTACGAATTTGAGAATTCCGACAAGTCACGAATTAGAAAAGAAATTATGTCTTATAATTATGGCAAGGTGGGGTACATAAAAATAAATTACATGTTCCTCAAAAGGTATTATTATGAGGAAAGATAGGAAGACAATGCGAATAAAAATGATAGAGGTATATATGTATATCTTGTTTCTAGTGATAATTCCTTAAACCTTATATGTCAAGGTTAAACTTGGAAAGGATGAACCTTATATGTCAAGGTTAAATATCTTGTAGTTTATGTTAGCATGCATTAGTTACATGAGTTTTGTTTGGTACAGTGGATATTTGTATTTAACTGCATCGTGTGTGTGTGTGTTTAATTTTACAGTTACTTTGAAGTCTCTGGTTTCTACTTGTACAACGCCGATTCAAACCTACCCATCTCCCACATCAAGTCTAACTCAGGTTACTATCCCTTTCTTCTTGCTTATAGTTTGTTATTTTCTGCTTATAGTTTATTTTTTATGTTTCTATTTAATATCAATTTAGTGTCTCTCAACCAGTTTTTTGGTTTGTGGACTTATATTACCTTGAAATAAGGTAATGTCTTCTTTAAGAAATCGGGTATTCTGATTAGGTATTCTGATTAGGTATTCTATTATGATGATAGCTATTTATTATCTTGACAGAATTCCTTAGTACCTGATAGAGAAACCAAGAAGCATTTGTTTAGCTTAATTAAGACATGGATAAGACATGGATGAATTCAAACCGATTGTCAAAAGAGTACGAGAAAGGGGTATGGGACTTCATTGAGTTTGCGGTTGCGCACTCCGAAGACCCGCTTCGAATGCCGTGTCCTTGCCTGGGTTGCTGCTATGGGGGTAAGGTTGACGGGAATAAGTTGGCATCCCATTTACTACGGTTTGGAATTGATAGAAGTTATACATGTTGGACAATGCATGGTGAGAAAAGTAACGGGAATGCTGAGTCGAGTTGTAATAGGAAGTATGCTTCAAACGACGATTGCACAGACACATACGATTGCGATCGAGTCGAAGAGATTGCAGAAGCGCTTGAAGAAGATCTTGCGGATTGTCCCAAAATGTTTGAGAGGTTGGTAAGCGATGCAGAGAAACCATTGTATGATGGTTGTTCAAAATTCACAAGATTGTCTACGGTGTTAAAGTTGTACAACTTAAAGGCGGACAATGGATGGTCGGATAAAAGTTTCACAGAGTTATTAGCCCTTATGAAAGATATGCTACCAAAGGATAATGTTCTTCCCAATCGAACGTATGAAGCCAAAAAGATGTTGTCCTCTATTGGCATGAGCTATGATAAGATACATGCATGTCCAAACGATTGCGTTTTGTTTCGAAACGAGTATGCAGCGTTGAATGAGTGTCCTAAATTTGGTGCCCCTCGATATAAGAAAAAGTTGTCTCGTGCTAAAGTCTTATGGTATTTTCCTATAATTCCGAGATTTAGACGCATGTATCGTAGTGAGACCGATTCAAAACACTTGACTTGGCATGCAGATGAAAGAATTATTGATGGAAAGTTGCGACATCCGGCAGACTCACCACAATGGATGAAAGTTGATACTGATTATCCTGAATTTGGAAGAGAAGCAAGAAACCTTCGGTTGTCATTGTCTACTGATGGAATGAACCCGCATGGTATTCAAAGTATCTCGCATAGCACATGGCCTGTGATTCTTATGATTTATAACCTACCTCCGTGGCTATGTATGAAGCATAAGTACATGATGTTATCTATGCTAATTTCTGGGCCTAAATAACCAGGGAATGACATAGACGTATACTTGGCACCGTTAATCGAAGATTTAAAGTTTTTGTGGGAGAACGGTGTGGAGGTTTACGATGGGTATAGGAAGGAAAGTTTCAACTTGAGGGCGATGTTGTTTGGAACAATTAATGATTTTCCAGCATACGGAAATCTATCCGGGTACAACAATAAAGGTCAAAAGGCGTGTCCTGTTTGTGAAGATGAAACCGATACGACACGATTGGAGCTTTGTCAGAAGAATGTCTTTCTCGGCCATCGTAGGTTCTTAAATTCTAATCATCATTACCGTGGGTGGAGAAAAGCATTCAATGGAAAGGCCGAACATCGTACAGCCTCGCCTTTTTTGTCAGGTGATCAAATTTTTGAAAAGGTGAAAGATGTGAGCACTCAGTTTAGCAAGCCTTTTGCACGTTCACTTGTCAAGGGTGGGTGGAAGAAGAAGTCAATTTTTTTTGAACTTCCATATTGGAAGTCGTTGTACGTAAGACATTTCCTGGATGTTATGCATATTGAAAAAAATGTATTTGACAGCGTCATAGGTACGTTACTCAATATACAAGGAAAGTCTAAGGATGGCCTCAACATAAGGAAGGACATGGTAAACATGGGAATGAGAACTGAATTGGGACCCGTGACGAAAGGAAAACGAACATATCTGCCACCTGCTGTTTACACTCTATCTAGAAAGGAGAATAAAACATTGTGTAAGTTCCTCAGTGAAGTTAAAGTTCCAGAAGGCTACTCTTCAGATATTAGAAGACTTGTATCCATGAAAGACCTCAAGTTAAAGAGTTTGAAGACGCATGATTGCCATGTTATAATGGAACACTTTTTACCAATAGGTATACGTTCTATTCTGCCAGAAAAAGTAAGAAGCGCAATAACTAAGTTGTGTTTCTTCTTCAGGTCAATTTGCAGTAAGGTGGTCGATCCCGCGATCTTACCAACATTGCAAAAAGAGATAGTTGTTACTTTATGTGATCTTGAAATGTATTTTCCTCCCTCGTTTTTTGACATAATGGTTCATCTAGTCGTTCATCTTGTGAAAGAGACACAATTGTGCGGACCAGCTTATATGAGATGGATGTACCCTGCTGAACGTTATATGAAAATATTAAAAGGGTACGTGAAAAACAGAAGTCGACCGGAGGGTTGTATTGCCGAACGATACATTGTTGAAGAAGCGATTGAGTTTTGTACTGAATATCTGTCAAATGTTCAATCAATTGGACTCCCCAAATCTCATATTGTCGAAAAAAAGAAGGAAAAAGGCTAATTGGAAATAAAGTTGTGACAATATCAATGGTCGAACGGGATCAAGCGCACTTGTATGTTCTGCACAATGAGATTGAGGTTGAGACGTATGTTGAAATGCACAAGGTTGTTCTCCGAGATTTAAATCCAAATAGAAATGAGAACTGGATAGTACGAGAGCACAATCGAAGTTTCATACCGTGGTTTAGGGATCATATTTATTCAAAGTATTGTTCAGATCCTGCTTCAGTAACAGAAAGGTTGAGATGTTTAGCCTATGGTCCAAGTGTAATTGTGCTTTCTTATAGCGCATACGCAATTAATGGATACACATTTTATACCAAAGAACAGGATGATAAAAGTACTATGCAAAATAGTGGTGTTACCTTGGTAGCTGAAGCAATGCACATATCAATTGCGAATGACTTAAATCCGAAATTTGCAAATTTGTCATATTTTGGGGTTATCAAGCGCATTTTGGTGTTTGATTACGCGAAGTTTCAGATTCCTGTATTTGGTTGCAAGTGGGTTGAAAATAATAGTGGCATACGAATGGATAAGTCAGGATTTTTGCAAGTGGATCTCAATAGGGTAGGGTACAAAGATGAGCCTTTCATTCTAGCCTCTCAAGCTAAACAAGTGTTCTATGTCAATGATCCGACAAGTACGAAATGGTCTATAGTGCTTTTATCTAACAAAATAGTTGATGAAAACATTGAAGATATTGGTGTTGGCATTGAATCTTGTACAAGAAACGATCAAAATGAGAATGAATCTTGTACTAGAAATTATCATAATGAGGGTATTTGGATCAATCCAACCGTCCGCGTTGTTAAGAGACGCGTAGAACACAATCCTACCAAGAAAAGAAAGAGACGTTAGTGATAAAGGTAATAGTATACATATTCCGACTAATTTGCTTTATTCAATTTGTACCGATTGTTTTATTCAATAGTATAGTACTTATTCAATTTTGGTGCATATTCTCGTTTTGTACATAACTTTTGAACCATGTATCCGTTTGTTGACTTCTTTACATGTAACTATACTATTTTGACGATTCTGGAGCTGCTCATGCACTTATCTTTACATTTCGGGACTGTTTTTTTATCGGCTTTGCTTCTGCCCGTAATCAAAAGTCGGGCTTAGGGTCTGAATTTCGGAAAACCGACTTTATTTTTGAGTCCGTGGGGACGTTTTACCATAGCCATGTAAATTTCGTTCAATTCCGACAACTTTCTTTTTTGACGCTTATTTTGATTTGTACCGATTTCGTTTCCGATTTACTTGTACATGCATGGTTTGACTTCCATTTGACTTGTATAGATTGTTAGCTTATTAATAGTGTACTAATGTGCTTTAGTTTGTTTGATACAGGTTCAATGGCTCCGGATAGAGATGCTCCACCTGAAAACTCACAAGAAAACTCACAAGAAAGAGATGCTCAAGAAAGAGATGCTCCGGATACAAATGCTCCACCTGATACTGAAGCAAAAGAAGTTGCACGAGGCATCACCATTATGAAGGGAATCATTCGACATAGAGACCAAGGATTAGTATACCATTTGGATTGGAATTCTGAAAACCAAGCAATTGGTCCTAATTCTGCAAAGTTGACAAGCTATATTGGTACACTTGTTCGTATGCATATTCCGGTCTCCGTAGCTAAATGGAATCTGAAAAGCGAAGAGTTGGATGCGAAAAAAAAAGCGATTTGGGACGAGCTTCAGGTATATATCATATATGGTTAATTGTTGTTATTATCTTGACGATAAATTGTTTAAATTACTTATACTAACACACTATGCGTATGTTTTTTTGCAGAGGACTTTTGAGATACCAGATGATCGTAGACGCTACATACTTAGTTTGGCCGGCAAAAGATATAGAGGGTGGAAAGCTTTTTTGACAAACACCTATCTTAAGGATAAAGATAGAAACTTTCTTGAAGAGGCACCGGGACGGCCAAAAAAGTATGAGATCTTCATTGATGAAAAAGATTGGGCTGAGTTTGTAAAGCAAAGAGATGAAGATTTTCGGAAAAGGAGTGCCACGAATAGTGCGAGAGCATCCAAACCCGCGTATCCATACAAAAAAGGGCGTTTGGGATATGCACGCTTAGAGGATAAAATTGTAAGTAAATAGAAATACGTTTTAATTAATTGTCTAAATGTGCATGTTTTATTTGACGATTTTATCATTTGTGTCAATGCATAGTTATAGGAGACTAAAAGTGAGGAAACTTCACTTCCTGTACATGTGTTGTGGAAGGAAGCTCGTGTGGGCAAGAAACATGTTGTCGATCCCGATGTTCAGAGAGTTTATACTGAATGTGTAAGTATAATACTGTGTCTTTAATTAAATCAAATGTTTTTTAATATATAAATGATTTTTTATCTCCACTAATAATTATTGAAATGTAAATGAATTACAGGAGACCTTGTCGCAATCGGTATCCACCGGTGAGGGGAGCGTACTTAGTAGAGCACTAGATGCTCCTGAGTATCCCGGTCGGGTGAGGGGTAAGGGTCATGGTGTGACTCCAACCTCTTTTTACAAGAGTCCTAGGAGAAGATCAAATCTTACCAATGAAGAAGTGTTGCAAAAGTTGCAGGAATTGCAAGCACAAGTCTCTGAATTGCAAAGAGATAAAGATATGTATATGAGAGAAAAGTGCAACACTTCATCGGTGAAAGAAACTAGTGATAAGGCTAGTATCAACTGTCAAAGGAAATTTCCCGAGGTAATTATAAATTTTTTTCCTTATAAATTGTTCTATTTTATTAATGATAATGACTTTATATTTACTATTGGTTTAGGGCATTTCATCTTGCCAACTATACTTATCGTCACCGAATTATCAACTAGTTGGCAAGGGAAAAGTGCACAACACTTTGGGAGATTTACTTCACCATAGACCGCTCCCGGATGGACACCTGAAAGTATCGGTGGATGTTGTATTAGATCATGATGCGATGCTACCGGTACCTGACATGGTCTCAGAGACGACATTGCTGCGAGATGCAATAGGATCATTTGTTGCATGGCCCTCGGAGCTCATTACCATTAGTGATGAGGTATATTGAAAACGATTATGAATCTTTTAGTTTTCAAATGTCAATTCTAAACCGTTTATTAATTATTTTTTACATTTTAATTTTAGACTGCTCCTATAAAACCCGCAATTAAGGGTAAAGGGATTTTACAGGAGGAGGAGTCTGTTGCATCACTAAAAGAGGTACATTTAAAGTGTTAATATATAATCTGAATCTAAATCTGCATGATTTTATATTTTACCTAACTTATATGATTTTTAGGCATCCGCTCGGGAGTCACAACAAGTGACGCAGCAAGTTCGTAGCGTACCACCCACTGGTCCTCCGAAGATAGCGGCAAAAAAAGGCGGTGCTTTTGTGCCTCGATACCGGACGACGCTCGCAACAATGGTTGATATGTCCGATTTGAAGGATGGTGCTTTACGTGAAATCAATATGGATGAAAGTGTCTTCAGTATTGAATTCAAGTCACATATTGCAATTGATGACTTGGAAGAGATTTTTACGCATGAACAACTAGGCGTCGGTAATATGCACTCATACATCCGGTAATATTCACTCATCCGATATATTATTTAATTAGTCCCACAATATAATTTATTTACACATTTCAATGAAAATAATCTAATGTTTATTATGTTTTTATTTAAGGTTGTTGTATGACAGAGTGTTGCGCGGGACTGTATTGTCTAACAGATTCCGTTTCGTGTCTTCCGCCCATTGCAGCGGAATGGCAATTGCTTCGGAACCGGAATCAGTTAGACAGCTCTTAGTCGATAGATTCATGTCCACCGGCAATTCAGAAAGTCTGCATCTTTGGGCGTATAATACCCGACCAGTAGGGTTAGTTTCTCATTCTTGGTTCATCTAATCTATGTTTCTTTTGTGTATAGCAAAATTTTCATATAACCTATTGTTTTAATTTATAGAGCACACTGGTTGTTGCTTGTTATCAACCCTATAAGAGAAGTCGTGTATTATCTGAATTCGGTAAATGGTGACTGGACCAATTATCCGGCTATGAAGGAAATCGTTGATTTGTAAGTGGGATCGTTCTAAATATTCGTGTATATTTATATATTTACTTATTTGTGGGATTGATCTAAACATATGCTTTTATATATTTGTTAATTAGATCAATACAAGTGTTCGGAAGTCAACGGGACGCACAGGTATCCCGGACTAAATCAAACAACATTACTTGGATCAAAGTGCAGGTACATTATTTTTCACAATTTTGCTTATAATATTTATGCAACTTGATAAAACAAGACAACTATAAAATCTTATTTGTTTTTCTATGTAGTGTCCGCAACAGCGAAACAGTTCAGATTGCGGATACTTTGTTTTGAGGTTTATGAAAGAAATCCTTCAGGCGAATCAATTAGAGATTCCGCTCACGGTATGAATTTATAACTTAAGATAATTTCATATAATTTATTACATTTAACTAAATATATCATTCATATTATGTTTTTGTTTTGTAGTACCTTGACGAATTCCGTGCTGCTGGGTACCCGAGACTTAAGTTGGAAGAAATCAAAGAGGATTTGTGTCACTTTTATATTAAGCAATTTTTCATGTAGGATTTGTGTCGATTTGAACTATAATATTATTGATGTTGTAATGATGTATATATATAATTTTGGATATTATAATGGTATTATATTAGTATATATATTGTCTTACTGATGGCTGAAATTATATCGTCGAAAATATATTACAGGTCGAAAATATTACAGGTTAAAAACATATTACAGGTCGAAAATATTACAGGTCGACTGGGAGGATTAAATTACAGGCTGCACATTAAAATACCTCATTTAGCAACGACAGCGCTTTTAAAAAGCGCTCTTAAAGGTCCACCTACAAAAGCGCTTCTTAGTAAAAGCACTGCCAAAGATTAATAAAAAGCATAAAAAATAAAATAAAAACGCAACATACGAAAGCGCTTTTGGAAAAGCGTTCTTATAGGGGGGGCTACCAGAGCGCTTTTTTCAGGAAAGCGCTCTTATAGGGGGGCCTACCAGAGCGCTTTTTCCAGAAAAGCGCTCTTATAGGAGGGCCTACCAGAGCGCTTTTTCTAGAAAAGCGCTCTTATAGGGGGAGCCTACCAGAGCGCTTTCTGAAGCGCTTTTGTTACCTACGCCAGCGCTGGCTTTCACAGCGCTTTTAAGCGCTTTTAAAGCCCATAAAAAGCGCTTTTAAAGCCCCAGCGTGTTGTAGTGAAAATTAATTTAAAATATCAAATATATATAAAAAATAGACTTTAAAAAATTACTTTTAAGTCTGGAAAATAAGCGAGTTGAACCTAAAAAGATAAACCTAACGAGTTGAACCGAGATGTTCGTGAATTTCTAATAAGTCGAGTTGAGCTGGAAAAAAAGTTCGTGATGAGCTCGAACTCGAACTCGACCAATTCTTAACGGGTCGTGTTTGAGCTGGAAAAAAATTCGTGATAAACTCGAACTCAATCAATTCTTAACGAGTCAAACTGAACTGAGGCGAGTTCGACTCGACTCGACTCATTTTCAGCCCTCATGTTAAATATCTGTATGGTGTAATGTAAAATGTGATAGTGAAAAGAAAATAATTTTAAGAAGAAGATTCACAAGTGTTGCTCCTTCTTGGGAGACCATTTCTAGTTACTTTAAGATCTTTGATGGACATGAATACGAGTGAACTTCTATTAAAATTTCAAAATGAACATCTGATCTTCAATGTCTTTGAGGCCTCGTGTCACCAAAATAAAATGAGAAATAACCAATAATTTATAACTTTTAAAAAATCATAAACAATGATTTACAACTAAAGAAATCATGAGGAAAGGGTAAATAAGGTATGAAATATGCATGTTGTTTTTAATTTATAGCTTAAAAAATATTTTAAAAAATACCACCCCATTCATATGGAGAAGCTGTAAAACTGTAAAACTCTTTTTTATGATAAAACTAGTTAAAACTAGCATCACCCATTATTTTTTTAAATAAGCTATGAATATATGAATCGTATTAGGGGTGCAACCCTTACATTAAGAGAACACTAATTAGTGTTGGTACAGAGTAATGGTAATTTATACCAATTGTAAAAATTACTCCTAAAATTTGTTTCAATATTACAAACCCATCTCCAAGAATAAAGCAAAATGTTTGAGATCACCACATCAAAGTTAAAAGGAGCATCACCCATTATTGTTGCGACTCTCTTCTGTGTTTACTTGTTATATCAGTTTCTACAAGACAGTTTTGTTTTAGGAATAAATAGACCGTTAGGGAAACACACAGCAACCTCATTAAATAGGCAAAGCTGTCAAAGGAAAGTAGTAACGTCTATGGTTGAAAAATTGACATTGATCCTATGAAACTAGTGGATCAAGACGATTCTGTCACACCGCACATTAGAATTCATTTATGGTTATTCCAATTCTCATTAATTTCTTTCGGTAAGTATAAATCTTCCGTCTTATAATAAGTGAATATGAGTAGAAAATATGTTTGTTAGGTCTGTTTAAAATGACTTGTTAAGTCGGTTCCGAATCTGACTTAAGTCGGATTTGTATCTGACTTAAGAAAGTTTTATTAGGTCGGCTAAACAGTGTCCGACTTAATAAGTTTAAACGTCCAAATAATGCTAATTCCACTTGTACCTTATTTAAGAATTTTTTTCTTAAATCGAATTTGTTTAACCGACCTGACAAGTTGTACTTTATTAGGTCGGTTACCACTGTTTTTAAATTAAAATTAAAGTCAGTATGCTAAAAATAACTAAAAACTAAAATTATTTCTTAAAATAATTGATTCATTGTTATTGTGAGATATTGGATCAAACTCTAGTATGGTCAAAGGGTAGCTTCTTGGTTCGACAGTTCGACAGAGTTAAGCATGAAGTCGAAGGATTGTTCACATGCTGGTGTCGAAGTGAGCATGCAGATGTCGAAGATGCTAGGGTTGTTAGCATGTTAAATTAGGTTTTAGTGTTTAAACCTTAATTTGTTAAGTTAGTTTGTTTATTAAGTTGGCTTGTGTAATGGGCCTTGTGGAAAAAGTCCATTAGTTAGTATGTTAGGTTTTATTATAAATAGCATACTAGTCTCTCATCATTGCTAAGCTGCAAATCCTAATTTAGGGTGAGAGAGGTTATTTGTTATTCTTGTAAACTTGTAATCTTGTTTTAAGAGAAAGTGAAAGAATAGCAGTTATAACCAATTCTTGTGTTCTTTTTCTGTTCCCTAATTCCCTTGCATTATACTTTGTTCTTGACATCGTTTTTCACAACAAATTGGTGCGGTGAGCGTGGAGAAGATGCCTTCAACAAAGTATGAGATTGAAAAGTTCACCGGAGTGAATGATTTTGGTCTGTGGTGCTTGAAGATGAAAGCCCTACTGGTTCAACAGGGTTGTTTGGAAGCGTTGAAGGGAGAGGCAGCCATGAATGCAGAATTGACGGCAGCGGAGAAGACGAATATGATCGAGAAAGCACACAGCGCAATTTTGTTGAGCCTTGGTGATAAGGTTCTCAGACAGGTATCAAAGGAGACGACGGCATCAGGGTTATGGGTGAAACTTGAAAGTTTGTATATGACCAAATCGCTGGTAAATCGACTCTACCTGAAGCAAGCTTTGTATTCATTCAAGATAGTTGAAGACAAAGTGTTGGATGAGCAGTTGGATATGTTCAACAAGCTGATTCTTGATCTTGAAAATATTGATGTGAAGATCGATGATGAAGATCAAGCGCTGTTACTATTGTGCGCTTTGCCTCGATCACATGCTCACTTCAAAGAAACTCTCTTGTATGGAAGGGAGTCCCTGACGTTTGAAGAAGTTCAATCAGTCTTGTATTCTAAGGACTTGAATGAACGAAAGGAGCATAAACCTTCGACTGTTGGTGAAGGTTTGGCCGTTAAAGGAAAATTCTTGCGAAAGAATGGTAAGTTCGACAAGAAAGGCAAAAGTCAGTCGAAGTCTTACAGTGGCGAAGCATCTGGCATTCGATGCTATCATTGTAAGAAGGAGGGTCACACAAGAAAGGTGTGCCCTGAACGCCTGAAAGATCATGGAGGTAAGGATAATGGCAATGCAGCCATTGTTCAAGATGATTTTGAATCATCTGATTTTCTTGTGGTTTCAAGCAGTGACTCGAGAAGAGAGTGGATTATGGATTCAGGTTGCACTTGGCACATGACTCCAAACAAAGACTTGTTCGAGGAATTATGTGATCAAGATGGTGGATCAGTATTGCTGGGAAACAACAAGGCTTGCAAGATTGCAGGTATTGGATCTGTTAGATTCAAGCTCCATGATGAGTCAATAAGGTTGTTGACTGAAGTCAGGTATGTTCCTGATTTG
Organism: Vicia villosa; assembly: GCF_029867415.1. Lineage (NCBI taxonomy): Eukaryota > Viridiplantae > Streptophyta > Magnoliopsida > Fabales > Fabaceae > Vicia > Vicia villosa. Next base: position 158,153,087 of record NC_081185.1, read on the forward strand.
AAGAGAAATCTGCTTTCTCTTGGTGAATTCGACAAGAAAGGATATGTTTTCCAAGGAGAGAAAAGTATCATAAGAGTCATGAAGGGTTCGAAGGAAGTCTTGAGAGGCGTGAAGAAACAATGCTTGTATACCCTTGAGGCTGAAGTTGTAAGTGGTTCGACAAATGTTGCATCCACGAAACCTTTGTCGAAGACAGAAATCTGGCACATGAGATTGGGCCATGTCAGTGAAAGGGGTCTGGTCGAATTAGGGAAACAAAATCTGCTTGGTGGAGACAAAGTCGAAAAGCTGAAGTTTTGTGAACCCTGTGTACTTGGAAAATCTTGCAGAGTGAAGTTCAACAAAACACATGGATCCCTTGATTACATCCATGCTGATCTTTGGGGGCCTGCAAGGTGTCCATCACATTCAGGAGCAAGGTATTTTCTATCCATAGTAGATGATTATTCCAAAAAATTATGGGTATTCATCCAGAAGACTAAGGATGAAACTTTTGAGAATTTCAAAAGTTGGAAGACTCTGGTTGAAAATCAGACTGGCAGAAAGGTCAAGAGGTTGAGAACCGACAATGGCCTTGAATTTTGCAATGAGGCATTCGACAGTTTTTGTGCTGCCTCTGGTATTGCAAGGCATAGAACTACTGCAGGTACTCCACAGCAAAATGGTTTGGCTGAAAGGTTTAATCGAACTATTTTGGAGAGAGTCAGATGCATGTTGACTAATGCAGGGTTAAAGAAGGTGTTCTGGGCTGAGGCTGTTTCGACAACAACATATCTGATAAACAGATGTCCTTCGACAGCGTTAGATATGAAGACACCTGAAGAAGTTTGGTCGGGACATCCACCAGATCTCGACAAACTGAGAGTATTTGGCTGCATAGCCTATGCTCACATTAGGCAAGACAAGGTCGAACCTAGAGCTCTGAAATGCATGTTCATGGGATACCCTGAAGGAGTCAAAGCTTATAGGCTATGGTGCCTAGAGCCAGGTCACAGGAGGTGTATCACCAGTCGAGATGTAGTTTTCAATGAAGCTGAATTCAGCCTATCATGAGCGAACTAAGCACATTGATGTGCAATACACCTGTCGAAGAATTCAGCCTATCATGAGCGAACTAAGCACATTGACATGAGGCTGCATTTCGTCAGAGGAGTAATCGAGCGTGGAGAAGTCCAAGTGCTGAAGGTTTCGACTGAAGACAATGCTGTTGATATGATCACCAAGACATTGCCGAGTTGCAAGTTTTTCCACTGTATGCAGTTGATAAAGCTGCATGAAGAAAACTAGTTTGTTCCCTTGATGTTGTAGAGTTAGATCCAAGGTGGAGATTTGTGAGATATTGGATCAAACTCTAGTATGGTCGAAGGGTAGCTTCTTGGTTCGACAGTTCGATAGAGTTAAGCATGAAGTCGAAGGATTGTTCACATGCTGGTGTCGAAGTGAGCATGCAGATGTCGAAGATGCTAGGGTTGTTAGCATGTTAAATTAGGTTTTAGTGTTTAAACCCTAATTTGTTAAGTTAGCTTGTTTATTAAGTTGGCTTGTGTAATGGGCCTTGTGGAAAAAGTCCATTAGTTAGTATGTTAGGTTTTATTATAAATAGCATATTAGTCTCTCATCATTGTTAAGCTGCAAATCCTAATTTAGGGTGAGAGAGGTTAATTGTTATTCTTGTAAACTTGTAATCTTGTTTTAAGAGAAAGTGAAAGAATAACAGTTATAACCAATTCTTGTGTTCTTTTTCTGTTCCCTAATTCCCTTGCATTATACTTTGTTCTTGACATCGTTTTTCACAACAGTTATATTATAGTTTGATTCATGTAGAATAAGATCGGTTGTTATTGTATTCTTTCACAATTAACCATGATAGTGGATAAACAATTTGTTTTAGCATTATGTGTTAATATTCAAATCCATTATGATTTACATAAATGATTATCTATAGCAAGAGAAAGCAAGCAGAAAGATGAATAGGAAGCTGTATGATATTCAATAAGCATGCTACTGTTAGGTGTGGGTAGACTTATAAATTTTCAAATTTGTTTGCTACTTAATAGGAGTAAATAGTAGAGTTTAAAATAGGTTTACTCACATAATACAGCTTGGGTTCACATGCCCCCACCATACTGGTTTTGGAAATGAAGAGGATGGTGTGTGAGGATGAAATTGATTTTATTTTAATGTTAATCCAACTTACAAAGTTAAGATTGAAAGACAATACAATAATATCTGTTCAAATTAAAAGCACCCAATAAATTTTTATCTTCACACTTACTAAGAGAAGCGGGTGTTCGCGAATAATTAGCCAACACATATAATAGATAATATAATTTTGTATTTAATTATTCATATATTATCATAGAATAAATTAATAATTTTTAAAATAAATTTATAATTTGATGCATGAATCGTGTCTTACAACTTTATTTTATATTTAAAAGACAATATATATATATATATATATATATATATATATATATATATATATATATATATATATATATATATATAATTGCATTCTTAAATAAATTTAAAATACTACATTATATAATTATAAACAAGCCCAAGCATATGACTATGTTAGCTTGATAACTCTATAATTTTTTTATTATACTTTTTCTTTTTCGTTTATTCCTATCGGCGTCAATAATTTTTGTTTATTAACTTGAGAATTAAGGGTTCTCGAGCCTTTTACACAAGAAACGGGAAACACCCGACAAAAGAGATATTACAAACCAATTGAATTACAAAATAAATAGTAAAGGATCTTTACTAAATTCGTAAAAATTAAAATTGGGATATGTAATTTCACCTATACATAATCACTTCCACACCAAGATTTTGATGCTCCAAACCGTGTTATCAACATTCCACCTATCGTTTCGAAAACAAATCTCATTACGGAGTAACCATAAGGACAAAGTAGTAGCTAACCAAATAACTCCCAACTTACCTTCCCTAACTTTCTTACTCTTGCAAAATGAGTACCAATCACAAAAACTAGAAAGACACTCTTCCTCTATACCCCCCAGGTTTTTCTATCCACAAAGCTACTTCTTTCCAAATATTCTTTATAACTTCACAAGAAAAAAAGAATGGTCCCTATCATCCAAAACAACACCACAAAAAACACAATTAACAGAGTTTGAAGATAAAACAAATTAAAAATGAAAACAAATATAAGAATATAACAATTTCATTTCAAATAAAAAACAATACTAGTAATTATACATAAATAATATTTTTTTATTAATAGGTAAATTAAAATAAATATCATACAAATGGTGTGTTTGATTTATAAAATGATAAGTAATAGACAGAAAAATATATGACAGTACAAAACAATACTAGATAATTTTTTGTACTATAATGTACTTGATAATTGACGCACTGAACAAATTTTTTAATCTATTTTATTTGATAAGTTTATATATTGAACACAATAATTAATATAATTTTTTTATATATTATTCTTTATTGATATATAAAAGATGATATTTTGATAGTTTTTGATAATTTATATTTGAGGCAAACAATTGTCCCATGGTTTGCTGTCCCCTGACACATATTTTGTTCAATCCCTAATTAAGCTGTATATCAAACAGGATACAAAAAAATTGTTCTATCCAATCTCTCATTTTTTGACAAATAAAATGCACCTAAAGAATAAGGTTATATATATATATATATATATATATATATATATATATATATATATATATATATATATATATATATATATATATATATATATGAGATACATGATCCCTCAATCCTTTCTATTATTCGAGGATTGATCGTCTCTCTTCGTCAAGTTCAAATTATGATTTCTTCTATGTGGCTTTAGTGAACTTCAAGTTATCCATTTTATTGAGAATTAAGCATCATATTCATAGTGTTCTTTGAAGCTAAAATAGTCCCTTGAGATGACTTTGTCGCTATGGGATGTGTGGTTAAGAATGATTCTGATGTTGTATTTCTGTCTGCTTGCAAGAGAGAGGAGATTCAGGTTACTACATGTGTGGCTGAACCCTGGCTATTAAGTGGGCTCTTATGCTGATGCATTCCCTCCATCTGGATAATGCCATTCTCCAATCAGACGCTCACAATGTGGTTGATTGTATACGTGATTTTTCTCTTATATTGGAAGTTATATAATATTGTAACATTTTGATATATACTACCAATTTGTTTCAACTCTTTTTGTATGATAAAATCAGTTAGAAACTTATAATAATGCTTTCCTACATATGGTAATTTATTTGGGTACAACGTCAAAGGACATAAAGTGTATCCTATATGTGAATTTGATACATGCCACCATCGAATACAAAAAGGAAAAACGACAGTTTATCTCGGTCATCTAAAATTTCTAAGACCTGATCATTCATACCATAGACTGCGGAAGGATTTTAATGGAGAGCATGAGTTTGGTATTGCTCCAAAGCCCTTAACCAGGAAGGAAGTTTATAAAAGACAACAACATATTAATTTTGTCTTTGGAAAGAAACAAAAAAAGCCCGCAGAAAAATATATTTGGAAAAAGAGACCAGTGTTCTTTTATCTTCCATACTGGTCTAGTCTAGATATAAGACATTATCTTGATGTGATGCATGTGGAGAAAAATGCATGTGATAGTTTGATTGGAACATTTATGAACATTAAAGGCAAGACATAAGGCACTAAAAAATTCCGCGAAGATTTGGTTGTAATGGATATACCGCTAGAGTTAGCCCCAAAATAAATGAAGAATATAACCTATTTGCCCCCATCATGTCACACTCTGGCTAAAAAAGAAAAAAATTGTAAATGTCTGTTGGGTTTCAAAGTTCCCCAATAGCACTCATCAAATATGAAGAAACTTGTGTTAGAGAACGATCACAAATTAGTTGGCTTAAAATTCCATGACTGTCTTATCTTGATGCAACAACTTCTACCACTAGCTATTTGTGGCATTTTACCAAGAAATGTAAGGGTAACTATAACCAGATTGAGCATATTCTTCAATGATATATGTAGTAAAGTTATTGATTCTGTAAATTTAGATGACTTCGAACATGAAGTTGCAATTATCTTATGCCAATTAGAGATGTTTTTCCCTCAATCATTCTTTGACATTATGGTTCACTTAGTTGTTCATCTAGTAAAGAAGATTGGAATTTATGGTCCTATTTATTTACAGTGTATGTATCTGGTAGAGTGATACATGAAGATTTTTAAAGGATATACAAATAATCATCACCGCCCGAAAGCTTCGATCGTTGAAAGTTACATCACATAATAAACTATTGATTTTTGTACAAACTATTTGTCAGGAGCAAACTGTATAGGACTTCCTGAGTCTCATCATGATGGATGTTATGATGGTAGAGGTATTCAAGGTTTAAATGTTAATACATTTGAACGAGAAATAGTTCTACAAACACATTTGTATATATTGAATAACCTTAGTGAATTTTAACCTTACTTAACCGCTCACAAAAGTCTTATAAAGGAAAAAATTCCCCCAGATAAATAAAAGATGGTTGTTGACAGAGCAATACAAAACTTTCGTAACTTAGTTTAATGAAAGAGTGTTTCTAAAGAGAGTAGCACATCAGATATAATTAAATGGTTGTCACGTATGCCTAGTGGGGTTATGGTTGGGGTCCTTCAGGAGACATTGGAGTGCATATATTTCTAAATATTCATTCTATACAAAATATAAAGATGATTGTAGCACCATACAAAATAGTGGGGTTATGGTTGGGGTCCTTCAGGAGATTTTGGAGATTGACTATGTTGATTTTAAAATGTCTTTATATAAGTGCAAGTGGATTGACAGTAACACTGGTGTTGATTTTAAAATGTCTTTAAAGTTGTTGTTGATTATCCTAATTGGTTTTAAATGTTGTTCAAATAATAGGTGTTTAACGACCAGTGACAAATTCGATTGGACAACCTACAACTTTTCGGATTGATTATTGTTTTTGTTGGTTAATCATTTGTTTATTTTTGTTGTAAAATTATAAAGCGTGTGACATTTTAGGTTTGTATTTGGTGTAAACAATAAATATTTGTGGTATAATATTTTAGATTGAAAATTTGACAAAATATACCATGTTTCTATTTCAAGAATTTGCAAAATACGGTTCTCTGTAATTCAGGTGCATACTACAGTACTAAAAATAATTTATTCCCTCGAATTTGATCTAAAATCGAGGTAATAACACTAAACTATTACATTAATTTTATACAACACCGAAAAATAATATTGGATGCGCCATCCAATATTTTTAAAAATAATAAAAATACAAAGGTTATAGAGTTAACCTTTCAAGCTCAACAACATCATAGAACAAAAAAGTTCGATTTTAAAATAACAAAATTATTTTCATGTGTGAAAAATAGAGAGCAAAAAAGTACAATGAGTCAATAATATATGGATAAATTTCAAAAATACCATTAATAAGATCTTGTTCCATTGTAAATAAAAGAGTCGTAAAAAATAAAAACTTATATTTGGAAGTTGTATAATACTGCAACTTTTGGATATACTACCAATTTGTTTCAACTCTTTTTCTATGATAACATTATTCAGAAACTTACAATAATGTTTTCATCACAAACTTAGTATATACTATATTCAATACATATCACCTATACATCATGATATCTTTCTTCACTATCTTCTTGAATTGGCCTTAAACCTTGTTGTCCTCTTGAAAACTTGTATGAATGACCATTCTCCCCATTTGCAGCAGCCACAACACGAGCACAAAGCCTCCCTCTAGAGCATTCCTCAACAATCAAACGACCTAATTCTGTATCATCGATATCGATATCATTGCTCGTATCCACCTTCTCTATCAAACCCTTGAGTTGGCCTTTGGTCATTCGTACCTTGATTGTCACGGCTTGATCACGGTGAACTGCTACAACAGGGTGCACCACTCCCTTGTTGTGTCTCTTCTTCCCAAAACAAGCATTACCCATTATTTTGTCTTCCTTCAATTCTGTGTTAAGGAAACAAACAGCAGGCTCATTAAATAGGCAAAGCTGTCAAAGGGACGACGTACGTAGTAGTAACGTGTGAAGATGGAACAGTATGGTTGAAAAAATGAGATTGATCCAATGAAGAGGATTGTGCTACACAAATTAGAATTTATTGTTTCATTTATGATGTGGCCGATTCTAATTAATTATACAGCACTGCATGGAAATTTCTGGTACATGTATCATGATGTATGGTCTTTAAAATTACATTTTAAATTCGTCTATCTTATTTTGGGTCCATTTACTCTCCGGTTTAAATATTAATAAAAAGATCTCATAATGTCAACTTATACAATAAAATATGCATGAGTCAACTTATTATTAACTGAAACATTTTTATTAGTCTATTTGAATTTTGTTTGTTAACAAAAAAAACTAATTTTTTTTTAATTAAAAAATCACTTTTCAAAATTTTGACGATTTGTTACATTTTTTTAGAAAATTTTAGAAAAATAATAATAATAAGTTGTTTGTATGAGCTTTAATAAAAATTTATTTATTACAAATATAATATATATATATATATATATATATATATATATATATATATATATATATATATTAATAAATATCAGAAGAAAAATTATAATTTATAACAAACTGATTATTTAACCGCGCGCTGAATGAATGAGTATTATTATACAACCTATGATTCCAGTTGTTATATTTTTTTTAATATAATGGTCTAATTAAAAAAATATCTTAAAATCACGAGAGATTAAGAGAAAGAAAATATGTTTTGAAATTGTCATAATTATAAAATCGAAAAACAATAAGAATGTTGACAAAAGACCTCATAACCACAAAGACGATCTGGCGGTTGGTGGTCGGCCATGACTTGGGAGCCACATTTGCAGTGGTAGGCAGCAACGCATAGAGCCGCGTATGTGGTGATCTGGCGGTCAGATAAAAGTCGACGAGATGGTGGAGGTCGAAAGTCAACTGGGCGATAAATGTCGGTAGTGCCAGAGCCATTGTGATGGCGGTTTGCAGTCGAGGCAAAGCTGGGGAGTCAAGTCGCTCGCAGAGGCACCCAGCAGGTGCCTGCGATTGGGGTTGGCGAAGGAAGGGGACCCCGACATAGGTCCAAGCGGCCGAGTTTAGGTCTGGCGACAATTTAGATCCATCGGGCATCAGGTCTGGTTCAGTCTATTTGCAATATCATTGATTGTTTTGGTTTGCATAATTATTTTACAATAAATTATGTTCTTGGCATGTTAAATATATAACGCATAACAATCTCTAATGAGATTAATTGTTTTAAAATGATATAGCTTAAAAGGTCTCACAAAAAACCCAAAAATTAATAATCCCATTCAATATGCTCTTATTGTTACGAGACACATTATTTCCCTTAAATTTCTATATCAAGCAACCATTCTCATAGGGAGGACATATATATATTATTAAATAAAATGTGTAAAAGAAATTGACAAAATTTTATTTAAAATGATAGATATACGTGGCAAATAATTAAATGAGATTTTTAGAGTCATTTGTTTTCTAAAATGGTATACTAGACTTTCTTAGTTGGATTATAATTTTAAAAAATAAAAACATATCCCCACACCACCTTCATTTTCAAAATCAGCATGTTGGGGCATGTGAGTCCAGGCTGAAAATTTTTACCCTATACTCTAGTAATTATTCTCTGATTCATTTAATCTAATATGAACTGAAAATTTTATAGAATAGGCAATGTTTTTCTTTATTTTAGGCCGTTTTTTATTGTTGACTAAATTCATTTTATTTTATTTATCGGATAACTTATCTTTAAATAATCTCGAATGCAATTTTTTCAAAATTTTTATTTTAAACTTCTTTCCAAGGAAAATACAAAAAAATTTAGTCAAGTTAAATAAGTTACAAAGATGTGAGAATAATTGTTAGAGTATATAGTAAAATTTTCTCCAAACTGTTGTGGTTATTGCATGGAAAATATAAACAAAAATTATAAATACCAAAATATCTTACATTTATTTTTTTAAATTAATAATATAGTAAATATTAATTCCCTTTTATTTTTGATCTTTTAATATTTATTTTATATGGCATGAAGGATGCAAACTTATATAGTTTTATTTAATTAATTAATAATATGATAAAATAAAAATAATAAAATATTATCAATATACAATCATTAAAATTAAAAAAAAAAACAGAGCAAAATCAGTCAAAGATGCGCAAATGCGAAGCATAAAGGCCAACGAAAGATGCAAATATTACTAAATATGAAGAAATAGGGACTTGGTGAAAATTAGATGGAAAAGGAGCAGAAACTCAAAAGTTACTAGAATAATCACGCAGCGATCGCACAACATCACATGCGTGGCATATCGTCGCACAGGGCATCGATCAACATTGCACGCGTGATACATCATCACATAGGCCATCGCGTGCGAGGAGTCATTTTTCTAGATTTTTCCGACGCGTTGTAAACTGATTTGACATCTTTAAAAGATATTTTTGGTAGTTTCTCAAGGATTTTGATTTGGAGACAGAAATTAAGTGATGGCATGGAGCACCAAGAAAGAATTTTTGGGAGCATTGAAAGCCATTGAAGGCTAGTTTCTTCCAGGGATTGTCATACAAACTTCATCATCTATCTTGGTAATTTATCGTTGTAATATGAGTAGCTAACCTGCTCAATATTATGTTTTATGAGATGAACTTGTATTGAACTTATTGGAACATATGTTTAATTTGATATTATATGAATAATTGAAATTATATTTCTATTTAATTGTCTCTTGTGCTAAATGCCTTTTACTTGAGATGCTCTATTGATATGATCTTGGGCGCATAGGAAATATTTACCCTTAGCATGTGTATTTGAACTAGGGAAATTGTTGAGCTTATGTTGGTTGAATAGGAATAGTAGACCTCTAGTAGCGGCATTTGAATTAACGTATTGTTACATTGCCTAATTTCACTTACGTTGATTGAATAGGGATATGAGACCTTGAGTAGAAATTAGTGAGTTATACACCAAAGGATTGGGTATAGTGGCATTGTTAATTCACCATAGGAATATAACGATTTTACCATTCATATAATGCATTAAACATAACCAATGGACAATACGAGAGATTCAAGTAAAACCTAGTCGCTTTCTCGTTATTGAAATTAGGACAATACGAGGGATTCAAGTAAAACATAACCCCCTAGCCGCCGCTGCGGCCCCGACTCTGAATTTTGGCCGATTTTCGGTCCGACTTATTTTTTGCCCAATTTTCTGATTTTTGGTAAAAATTCAGTTTTCGAGAAAATTCTGTTTCCTGACAATTTTTGAAAAATACAAAATTTTTACAGCATATGGAGAAACAGACTGAGAAAATGATCGTACACACAGAAAATTACAAACACATAACACAGTTTCCAATCATCTCAATTTTTACAAATTACTAATAACGATCATAAATTTCAACACAGCGAATAATTCTCAATTACCTCAATCACATAGATATTTGCATAATGCCATATTCATCATTAAAAGCTCCAAAAGGGCATCATACTATTTCACATATCATACATACCAAAAAATCGAACATCATCCACTAAATTCTCATAAGGGTCCAACACATACCAGAAGCAAGTTCATATATATATATATATATATATATATATATATATATATATATATATATAAATATAACCCCTTTGGTCACAAAATAGACAACACATAGAGAAATTACATGATGAGAATGACGCATATAGGAGGTAAGGACCCCTCACCATCCTGACGGCGCTAATCACCCATAGATAAAATAATTCTCCCCTTATCTCGAATTAAAGCTTTTGACAATATAAGCACAAAAAAAGCTTTTGACAATATTCTTCATGTATCTCACAATCGCTCCAAAGCTCTGCCTATTCCAAATCCCCCTTCACAGTCGGCCGCTTTCCCAAATTCTAATTTTTTTTTCTCGTAACCTAACTCATCCCCTCACGTTATAATATATATACAACTCTAAAGTCCCAATATTGGCCTTACACCCTATTATTCTCCTCACACCCCTTTAAAAATTTGACTCTAAGTGTTTTTAACGGTAATTTAAAAAATAATTATATTAATTAAAAATAATCAAAATAATATAATTATTTTATTTTATAAAATTTTATTTTCTAAATAATTCAACACTTTTATTTTATTAAATAAAAATTTCACTTAAATAAATATTTAATTATATTCATATTTTATAATATTATAAATAATTTTTAATAATTTTATTTATTTCTAAATAATTAAAAATGTCTAATAAATTAATTATATTTTATTTTATTTCTTCCCTCTCAAAACCTATATATTTATTATTTACTAAATTACTAAAATATCTTTAAATTTCACAAAACACCAAAATAATTCAAATAATTAAATAAATCAAACAACACATATATAACACTCGAATAATTAAATAAAAATATTAATCTAAAGTCGGGATATTACACAAATCACTCATTATGTATTTAACGTTGTTTGACGGGTCAATAATATGTGTTGGGGCAACAGAACGAGATTGGCAGGAAAGAGCATGATATCTACTATCTGAGTAAGAGGTTTACTGGTTGTAAAACTAGATATTAATTGTCAGGGTCATTCCTGACTTTTAAGACGCCCAGGACAAATAATAAAAATGGACCCTAATAAATAATATAATTTTTAAAAAAAAGAACGTCATCTATTTAAATTATAAATAGCACCAACAACAACAGAGAAGGTCACATTGTAATCATTATTATCAAAATATCTTCTAGCTACTTAAAAAAAGTCTCTCTTCTATCATTTTTTTACGCAAATTCTTCAATCAAGTCTTCATATTGTATATTCTCCAACAAATCATTTTCAATTGCTATTAATGCTAACCCATTAAGTCCTTCTTGTAACATGGTAGACTGCAAGTAAGACTTCAACAACTTCAATTTTGAAAAACTTCTTTCTGTAGAGGCAATTGTCACAGGAATAGTCAATAAAGTTTTATATGCAATAATTGTATTAGGATAAAAATCCATGCCTTTCAAAAATCTTAATATATCAATAGGTCCAATATTTCCCGCAGGCTAAATATCTCTTAGTAACTTTAACTCCAGACATAATTCTTTCCCATCAATATCACATTGCTCGTTATGTTTTAATGTCTCTTCAAAATGACTACAACAAGTCTCTAAAGTTGCATTGTCCAATGATTGTAAATTTTGAGAAGTAAACAAAAAATCAAAAATACTTTCATATTGTTGGTATTGCTCAAATCTCTTATTAAGAGATACAATAGCTTGATCAACAAGGTAAATAAATAATTAACTCTAAAAGATTCCTCTTCAGATAGCTCATCTGGTGGGATATTCAAATTCTCATCAAACTGTAATTTTCTTCGAATTACACGTCTTTGAGGAAATACTGAATCAATATTCAATTCAAAGGCAATTTCTTTAGCATAATTCCAGGCATTTTTAAAACTGATTTCTCCATATTCCTTAAAAAAAGAAAATCAACCCCGTTATTTTCTTCATAACAACATTAATAACTATATCCCTTGATTGTAAAAGCTTGTTAGCCACATTAATTGCGGATAATATTTAAAACCCAATAATTATTGCTATTAAAAACTCAAAATCACCAAGCTCAATTATTGCTAAGATTTAGCTTCACTTCTTATTTTAGAATCAAGATCCTTTTTTGGCACTTCAAGTAAAGCTTCTCTAAAATCTGACATTTAGATTTTAATAGCTTTGATACTATCTACATGACTTTCCCAATGAGTGAGTGGATGACAATTATTTTGGAGTCAACCATTTTACATTATCTTTCAAAATTTTCAATCGTTTAGTATAATTATCAAAAATAGTATAAATGTGTTGAACAACTCCAAAAAAATCTTTAGCTTTAGCACAAGAGTTATACATATCACACAATGTTAAATTAAGACTTTGACAAGCACAAGGAATATAAAAGACTCTTAGATTTAGGTCTAAAAATTTCTTTTGTACACCTTGATGTTTTCCTTTCATATTTGACCCATTATCATAACCTTGTCACCGCACATCAAATATGTTAAGATCAAGATTTTTCAATTCATCTTGTAAAACATCAAAAAGCCCTTAACAGGTAAAATCATTCATATTCAAATATCCTAAAAAAAAACTTCAACACTAACAAATTTTGAAGATACATCCACATATTGTATTATCAATGACATTTGCTCTTGGTGACTAACATTAGGAGTACAATCAAGTATCACTGAGAAATACTTTGCTTGTTTGATTTTTCTAATAATTGCATTGTTAATTGTAGAAGCAAACAAAAGTATTAACTCGTTTTGAATTTTATGCGCGAGAAAGTGAATATGAACATTATCATCTATAATACGTCTAACATGTTCTTGAACAATTGAGTCAAATTCAGCTAATATTTCAATTAAGCCTAAAAAACTTCCCATTGCTATTTTGGTATAATCTCTCATTAGAACCCCCTAAGGTCAAATTACGTTTAGCAAGAAATTTCACTATTGAAATAATTCTTTTTTAAACATTTTTCCAGTGTTCCTTTTCTTTCTCAACCAACCTTTGAGTTTTTTTTATCAATAGTTTGAAAATTTTGCATTCTTTTATGCAACTCATATCAAATAGTCATATTGTTAACATGTTCAATGCCTGTCTCATGCTTTCTAAGTATTTCACCAACATGTTTCTGAGTACAAAAACCCTTATTTTCTAATTAACCTCTACTAATCCCTCTTTTAAAAATTTTACAACAAAAACAAAACACCCTCTCAAGCTTTTTTGAATAAACAAGCCAGTTTCCATCACATTTCTCTCCATTTGGTAAAATTCTACTATACAAATTAGCCGTAAAACGTCTAGATGATTTGTCTTTAAGACCATTCACAATAGACAAATCTCTTTTAGGATCTTTTGTTGTCAATAAATCAATCATTATAAACTGAAGAGAATCATTCCTATATTATTGGATCAAATATGTCTATATCTTCACCATTGTCATTAGCATTATAAAAATTTTCAACACCTAAATCACCATTTTCTGTAGCATTTACATTAGCATTTCCCCCCATATTTTCAGCATATAAATTATCATTTTCTGTAGCATAACATTAGCATTTTCCTCCATATTTTCAGTAGAAACCATATTTTCAATAATTCCAACATGTTCATTCTGATTTTCATTAGGAATTTGTTCTTTTATAATAATTTATCAAGAGAACCTGATTGAGATTGAGTTAACTCATCAAGTCTTTTATTTTTCTTACGCTTCTCACATCCAGAATCTAACTTTTTAATCTTATGAGGCATAGAGGAATAATGAAAACAAATTTAGAACCTAAAATTAAAGTTGATCAATCCCGCATAGTAGAAGTTGAACCAATAAATTTTGCAGCATTGAAGTTGAATCGATAAATAAAAAATTAAGAAATAATTAGTAAATAAAATTAACATTTACTTAAAATTCAAATAAATAAGTAACAACAGTAAAGTATCAAAGCAAAACGTACATGTCAATAGCTATTATAATAATAAAACAATGATAAATATAAAAAGCCAAGATTTTATAATATACTTAAAAACAAATTTTTCTTTAAAAGCAACATTTTTTAAATATTAAACCAAGTATTACTCCCTCCAGTCCTATTTACAAGAAAAAGTTTACTTTTTAGATTTATTGAGTAACTAATTTATTTGGTCTATATGTTGTCTAAATACATTAGTTATTCAATATTTCTAAAAATAAATTTTTTCTTATAAATAGGACCAGAGGTAATATAATAACAGAGCTAACTATGTGTGATATCAAAAACAAATTCTTCATGGTTACTTTTAATTTTTGAAGAATTTATATCAAAACAATCTTCTGCTATAACAAACACCATCGGACTAAACAAATTTCAATTTCAATTTGTATGAAGAATTTATATAAATTGAACAATAAACAATAAATAAGAATAAGAAATTACCAATTAAAAAAGGAAAAAATTGAGCAACTAACCTTGAATTTTAATTTTTGGGTTTTATTTTTCCCTTTTGTTTCAGAGAATGCGAGAGGAGAAAGTCACGGTTTTCCCTTTTGTTTTAGAGAAAGAGGTGATTTTTTTATTAGGTTAATATTAATCTATATACATTAATATTTAGGGTTTTTTTTTAAAAGAAAACAAAATAAAAGTATGTATGTTGTATACCCATTCACGGGTTTTCTTTGGATAAAAAAGACAAAAAAGACAAAATAAAAATAAAAATATATGCTAGAGTCAAGATTTGAACACACATCCTTTCCATTATTAGCAATAATAGTCATCTGTCGGGCTGCAACTGTATCGTGTATATTATTTTCAATGCATATTGTATATACAAAATTTAATTTTTAATTTTTAAAGCCCATGACCAATAATTTGAGGCCTCATTTTTTTGAGGCCTTGGGCTGTGGGCCTGGTTGCCCTGACACAGGACCAACCTTGCTAATTGTTAGAAAAAACCTGTTGCACTTTGGCATGGGTCGCCCGACGCCTAAGACAGTAAATACATGCATATGCCATACAACCTGGCTAATATTAAAGATGGATCTATTCAAACCTACTTTTTTCGCCTTAGCGCGATAAAAACTTTTTCATAAATGAACAGGGTTTTATTCATTCTGACGCGAAGCACAAACAACACTGTATTCCTCCCATGTGTGAGTAGCAAGCAACATTTTCCGCTCGAATACGATTAAAATATGACCCATTCCGATACAAAGCACAAACAACATTCATTTCTCCCATGCGCGAGTAGCAAGCAACATTTTCTACTTGAATGCGACCTAAACATCTTTCAGTAAAATCAACCAATAAACAAACTTTTATTACCCTGAACTACGTAGCTTTGAGTTCCTCATCGCACCTGAGGATACGTAGGAGTAAGATTCAACATCTTGTCAAACACCCTAATAAAAAAATTATTTTCCCCTTTATTTCATTTGTGTAAATATGTCACAATAATTAGAAGAAATCAAAACACCTTGGGTTAACACTCTTGTTCGCAAAACTAATTAAGCGGTTCTCGTTGGTTACATCGAATGTTGCAGGGTGCTAAAACCTTCCACGCACATAATCGACCCCCAAATTTGAATTTTGTTGCGATGACCATATTTTTGTTCTTTTAGGGTTTTATCGACGTTTTCTCTCTTAAAAATAAACTTTGGTGGTGAATTCTTTGAGTTTCGAGTGTTTATTCGCTCAAATATTTTTCATGACGCGACAATATCAAATCAATAAAAATAGTACAATGTCAACTACAAATCAACTTCATCTAACAAAATGAGTTTAGAAGAAAAACACATGAAGTTCAAGGAGAATTTCATCTTCAATGGATAGAAACTCCAATTCCTAAGCTCCAGAAGTGCCTTACCTTCACTTTTTGTCTCCGAAATCTGTAACCCTTGTAAGATATGCCTTTAAGCCTTTAAAACCGGTCAATTCGTAACCCTTGTAAGATATGCCTTTAAGCCTTTAAAATCGGTCAAAATGTGTCACAGAAGCTTTAATTATGGCCACTATTAACTCAATTGCACCCACAATAACAAAATCAAGATTGTGGCCACAATGCTTTACATCATGCCACGATGGGACCATTCCGTGGCTACGATGGCGCCATGAAAATTCCAGGTTGATTTGCTTGTTTTCCTTTCTTTTTTTTTCTCTTCTAAGTCCCATAATTCTCCTTTTTCTTTCTCTTCTTATATTTTTCCACATTTCTTCTTCAAACTAACTCATATTAACTCGAAAACAACTCAAATTAATCGAAAGTGCTCGTAAAAATTATGTAATGATAGAGTGTCGTCACAACCCTAAACTTACTCTGTTGCTTGTCCTCAAGGAAGACGTTTGTCCACGCGATTTTTCTTAGAACATTGTATTTACCAAACTATTGAGACACTGGTGATAGCAGAATTAATAACTTACACTCCTTGCATAGATTCATCATACTTTAAAAAGCTTTTCTCCGACTTTTCATGTATTCAATCTTCTCTCTATCTAATCCTCATATTGAAATAACATGGAAAACTCTCTTCATGTACAATTGATATCAAACATGTGAACTTGTAAATCTTCTAAAAATTTATCACATTCTATTAAAAAACACGCTTTTGAGGTTTTTTTGTTGGTTGCAACTTTTGAGGCTTATGTCTGAGTGGGATATGTATATGGCCAATAGGTTTAAGTTCCTTGGAGTTAAGTATCTTCTACCCTCTTATTTGCACACCCTTAACAAAAGATCTTAATTTGTTTTCACTAATGGGAAAGAGAATGAGGCTACCTTAAGTATACACTTGATAATTTACAAACATATTCACACAACTTTCATTTCTCAACTTTAAACCGATGGTTCTTACCTCACACTAAACTAATTTAAATCCTTTTAAAGTATATTTCATGTTAACTTTTGTATAGTTTCTAATGAATAAAGTCTCACTCTTAAAGGATTTATGTAAACAAATATATACAATTCCTAAATAACATCATACACATTAACTCCATATTTAAACCTCTAATATAAAAAATATCAAACATATAACATGCACATTCTTCATGCAACAACTATCAAGCTAACAATGTCATGCATGTCTCATGATTGCTTCAAAATTAAAGTCCCAATCATATTTTTACAAATCTTAATCCTAAAATAATGACGAATGAGAAAAGGGAATTAGACTTAGATAAAATCATGATGATAATGAATATACTTACTCCATTTCCTTGCTCATTGATCTTAATTTCATCATCTATCTACCCAGGTCCGACCCAAAGGGTAGGTAAGCTAGGCAATGTCCTAGGGCCTCTAATTTTTCTGACTACTTATACCCTATAACAAGTAGCATTAATACTTCTCTCATGCTCTATGCTCCTTTTTCATATTATGTAGCATTAGTAGTATTACTATTAATGTTTTCAGGATGCTCTATGTTCCTTTTTCCTAAACTGACAATAAAAGATAGGGTCATGCTAACATGTGCCCTAAGGGCACATGTTAAGGATACTATAATTAGAAAAAATCAAATATAATTAAATATAATAAAGTTATATTTAAAGTTTCGAGACATTGAATGCACATGTTTCAATAAAATATTTCTATAAATAGCTTATTAAATTGTGCCCTTAGGGCACATGTTAATTTTTCCCTAAAAGATATAGGTCAACAGTGAAATCCAAGATCTTTAGAAAAACATTTTTTTAAGAAAAACTTTTCTCATTTGGCCGAGATCTTTAGATAAGCATATTTATGAGTTTTTTTAATTCTACACAAGATAATCTATATTAAAAAAAATCGAAACAACCGTCAAAATTTTAAATTAGGTTAAATTTCTAATTTTATAAGTTATTGTTTTTCTCAAATCTAAATATATTCCAAGTAGAAAGCATTGTTGCTACCTACACACCTCTTACAGCCGTTACAGATCTATGGTTTTCAATTGGGCTAAAATAGAGAGGCCCATAAATTACCATTGTCACTCCCTTTTAAACCCTCAAACCCTAATTCGATTACATTTGCGGCGCTGCAGAACTCTCCTCACTCTCCGGTCGTCTCCATTCTCGTATTCTTCCATTTCCGGTAACACCACTTCGTTTCGATCATGCTTCTGTTTTATTTAAATATGTGATTATAATCTGTTTTTGTTGTTCAACTATCGTTTCAATCAGATCTTGATTCGCATTCTCTCCTGTTACTTTTTGATTTGTAGTGTGAAAATGTCGCTTGGAGAAACTGCTTGCTCTTACGCCCTTCTCATCCTTGAAGATGATAAAATTGCCGTCACTGTATCCTTGTTCAATTTACTCAATTAGGGTTATTGAATTCATGTTATTTTTAATGTAGATTTACTCAATTAGGGTAGGGTTATTGAAGATGTTTGATTTGGGTTTTCAATTAGTGTGAAATAGTTGAATTTTGAATATGACGTGTCAAGTGTTGTACCTTAACTGTTGGTTAATAGGCTGACAATATCACCACTTTGTTGAAAAGTGCAAAGGTTGAAGTTGAATCATATTGGCCCAGCCTTTTTGTTAAACTTGCTGAGAAGAAGAATATTAAGGATTTGATTGCCAGTGCTGCCGGTGCTGGAGCTCCAGGAGCTGTTGCCGCTACTCCACTTGCTGCTTCAGGTGGTGGTGCTGCTGCTGCTCCAGTTGTTGAGGAGAAGAAGGTATCTTATATGTGAAAACTTTGTTATTATGGTATTTGTAAATTCTGGCCTTTTTTAGTTTTTCTAATTGAGTATGTTTCAATTTTGCAGGAGGAACCAAAAGAAGAGAGTGATGATGACATGGGATTTAGCTTGTTTGATTAGGTTCTGTTTTAATATAATTCAGTCAATTTTTGCTGTGGTACCTTTAGTTATCTGAATATTATTCTACAAGTTTTAAGTTTTGTTATCACTTGTGCTCATTTGAGGATTCAATCAGTTAAATGTTACATTATTCTGTCTTTTCACTATTTTGTTTCAATGTTTCACTGATATTAAATCATAGTTTTGGCTGTTATTAAGTCATAAATTTGTGAAGATTTTCTTCTGAGTCAGATCAAAACAAGTTTTGTTATCTTCCTTGATCGGTTAACATTTAGTTGTCGGTGCCTATTCTGATTTGTGGGAATTGATATTCTTGAGATTTTATTTAAGTTCAAATGTAATAAAAAATGTTAATGATTGGTGAGAAACATTTAATAGATTCTCATGAATGTTTATTGTTGCTATTCCTCTTTCTGCTTATTTTGTATAACACATGATGCCCTTGCCGCTATTTACTTTCTTTCTAGTATTTCAGTCTTATTATTACTTGAGCCGTGTCTCTTATCTATTACATTTATTTAAGTATATAACAGTGGAGAGGATACAAGCAGGGATGTTGTGTGTTCATTTTAAATTTAGGTGATATTTTTAAATGGTCCTCTATTACTGTCTTGTTCTCTTCTCTTGCAATATTTATGCTGCTAATTACCAAGTTCATCTACACATTTCATTCTGTATCTACTTGTTTGTTTCTAGATAGAGATTTCCTTCCTTTCTGATTTTGCGAAGATTTCTTTTTTGATGTAAAAAGCTCCTTTTGAAATCTGAAAATTGCTGAGCTTGTAGTTTTTTTTAGTTGTCTCCAATTTTAGTTCTGGTCTACCCTTAAATTTTCAATTGATTTTGAGCCTAAGCTTTAAACACAATAAAGTGTTGGTTTAATGAAGTCAAACAAATGTTTTCTAATTAGTCTACTTTTTATATATTCATTTGTTAATTTGAAGATTGTCATTTTCTACTCCTTAACTTCATTTGATGTCATTGGAGTCAAGCTCAGAAAAATAGAAAACTAATTATAATTAATGGGGATTATTATTATAATTATTATTGTTTTTAAAAATTAGTTATGCAAATAATTCCCTCTTATAAAAGAAATTCTTTTTTTAGAAGTACATGCTTTAATGTTTCTGTTTAAAATTATAGAAATGATTTTAAATAAATGTATTGTTTATAGTAAATTATAATTATTTTTTATAGATTTTATTAGTCCAAATTATCGACTTTTAAAATAGTGTGGAATTTTTGTCGATTTACATTTTCAACTATTAATTTAGAACATCAAAACTCTTATTTGAAGATTTATCGGCTATTTCAAATGTTCATGCTGTCCTATTTGATAAGCTATGGAGATTCCGAGAATTGATGATGTTAATTTTTTGGTAACTATTTTAGTTACTTTTTGAATGTAGATGCGGAGATTAGGAAATTATTTCATGATACACATATTTATTAGTCTGGTTTAGGTTAGGGGAATTGATGGTGAAATCATATTAGCATCTATCAAATAGAGATAATGAGAGATGGTTATCGGAAGCAATACTTCCATCCGATTTCGGTAAGTTTTTTTAATCTACTAATATACACTTCCATATTATAATGCACGTTTCGTCGAATCAACATTGACCTTGCCATCTTGGCACCTTGCCTAGTCTGTTCTTTGCTGAGCTTATAAGTGGTTAACCACATCAAGGCTTGACCATAACAGTCATGGATGAAAACGAATTTTTGTTCTAATTTTATCACACTTGGGACATAACTAACGAAGATATATAAGTGGGACCCTTGACTCTTTGAAAACTTTATATTGATCCTATTATATTGATCCTCTTATATTGATCCTATGGAAGTTGGGATTTGGCCCCCTCACGATAGTTGTGAAAGAAGTAGAAATTTGAGTAAGTCCATCATCTCTCGTTTGGCTTTAAAGGAAAGTAAAGAAAATTGAAATTGGAAATTATATTAACAAATTTGTCAAATATAATGAAGAAAATAAATGAGAATCATTGTGACTATCAATATCCAAGAACCTTGGAAATGACCGATGTAAAGGCGCCAGATTTATGTTAATGTGTGATATTCTTTGTCACTCAGAATAAGAAGTTTGGCAACAACAAAAAATCGAGCTGGGCCAATTTCTTTGGAGATAGTGGTTTTTTTTTTTTTTGATAACAAGATTAAATTTTATTAATAAAGAGTACAAGGGCATATTAATAAAATCCAAAGGAGCATGCACCAATTATAAAAGGAAGAACATCTTCTACCTCTCGATCCGATCGCATGTCAAATCCACGAAATTACTTTTATGTTCGCAACCAAGTCCTCTAGCACACAAGGCTCATTCTCAAAGCAAAGTTTGTTTCTTGCATTCCAAATTATCTATATAGTTGCCAACCAAATTAAACATATTTTTTTCTTCTTTACTTTCCTCTTGAGAGCTACTATACACTGTTCTAGATGATGAATACCAGCCCCCTCATCCAACAGCTGAATTTATAACCACATTCCTATGTTACTCCACACATTTTTAGAAAGCACACAAGAAAACAACAAATGATTTAAGTCTTTCAACTTAGTCCCGCAAAAAACGCACATTTTATCTTGTCCATTCAGAATTATACCTCTCCTAGCCAATTGAATTTTCGACTACAATCTATCAAGGAGCACTCTCCACCTAAACACCTTGAGTTTTGACGGAATTTGAGATTTCCAAAACAGATTTAGTGTCGTTGTTTTGTTCGCGTCAACAGCCTCTTCCTCAAGCCTATTGCGCAATGATAAGTAGCAGCTTTTCACAGTAAATACACCTTCCACAACCGGCCACCATTTGAAACTGTCACTCTCCATTTCCACAGGATTAACAGAAGCTAAGATTTTCACCAGTTCCATGGCTTCCATCATAGCTATTGGATCATCCAACAACAATTCTCCTGGAATGTCAAGCTCCCAACGCCAAGAACCCTCCTGCCAGCCACCCATTTCACAGACCATGGCGTTCGACCGACGCGACAAATTGAAAATAGAAGGAAACGTGGACTTTAAAGGGGAGCCCCCAATCCAATTTCCATACCAGAATGGGATGATATTGCCATTTCCCAGAACAAAGCTAATATTACCTACAAAACAATCTAAAGCGTTAGTATTATGCGTACTCGCCGCACATAAATCCTTCCACCACACTGAGTCTTTCACATTGGTTTTATGATTTGAATCCCTAAACACAGCCTGATTTAAATCACCATATCTAGCTTCCAAAATATTTCTCCACACCGAAGCTCTTTTTGTTAGTATCCTCCACTTCCATTTGCATATGAGCGCTTTGTTGAAGAAGCCCATATGTTTCACTCCCAATCCGCCTTCCGCTTTTGGTTTGCAAATATTTGCCCAGCTGACCCAACTAATGCATTTCTTTTCTTCATTACCACACCATAGGAACCGACTTTGAATAGAAATAATTTCTTTGATTATCTTGACCGGAGCTCTGTAAAACTACATCGTGAACATCGGGATGTTGGACAGAACCAAATTTAGAAGAGTTACCCTGCCCCCTATGAAAATCATACGAGCCTTCCACGTCGTTAATCTTTTCTTCAAATTGCTCACTACCGGAGTCAACGAGTTGCATCTTCTAGGATTAAGCCCAACTAGGATTCCTAAGAATTTGAAAGGTAGAACGTCTCTACTGCAACTTAGAAATTGAGAGGCTCTATCCAAAAAGTCTTCCCGCACATTAATTCTGAGTACTTTACTTTTGCAAAAATTCACCTTCAGCCCGGAGATTAATTCAAAACCCTTGAATATCGCTTTAATGCTCCATAAGTTTGCCCAGGTTCCGCTACCCACCAACACCGTAACGTCTGCAAACTGCAAGATTCTTACTTCCAAGTTATCCTTCAGTTTGTAGCCTTCAAACCTCCCCATTTCAGCAGCTTTCTGTACCAGAATTGCCAAGCCTTCAGCTACAAAAGAGATGCGACTGAAATCAATAAAGTGGTGGTGGGTAGCCTTCAGCATCAAAGGAAGATAACAGGGCAAACATACCGAAGGAATTGATATTGAAAGTGTAATAGAGAAGCATATTATTAACTCCGGTGATTTAAATGATAACCCTTTGATTGATAATAATGGTGAGCATTCTTTGTATGAGAGTTTTAATTGATAGACACCCGCCAACCAAACAAGCGATTTTCTCCCAAAGATTGAGTTATTAAAGGAGACTATCTTAGTAGTATAGAATGATTTGTCCCTTTAATTTTAAAAGTGTGTTTGGATGAGATAATTGAAAATTTTATAAAAATTTAAAATTTAAATGATTCAATTGAAATTTATTCATTTTTAAATTACTTTGTTTGGATGAAGTATTAAGATAATTCATTGTTAGGTTTTTGGGTCATTTTTTATAAAATTTAAAATTTTTAAACAAAATTAAAAAAATTGAAAAGTTAATTTGCAATTTTTAAAAATTTAAAGGACCAAATTGTAAATTTTAAAAATTATTAAGGACCAATTTGTAATTTGTTGAAAACGTTTTGGGTCAATCTTGTAATTTTGAAAAATATGAAAACCAATTTGCAAAATTTAAAGAAATAATAGTAACAAATACACTATATGAAAGTATGAGAGGAAATTTTTTGTGCCATTTTAAAATGATTATATTTAACTTACATAAAATACTCCATAAATTTCCATCATTTTAATAATTCTTCATTTTTGTATCCAAACAATAAATTTTGTGCAAATCATTTTAAATTCTCTCAAAACATTACATTACCTCATTAAAATATTTCATCTAAACACACTCTAAAGATAAATTGAATGGAATGGTGATTTGAATAAGCCAGCATGACAAAAGAATGAGGTTCCGTATGCTTAATTTATGTAGGGGGTGCCAAGCGGATATGTCCGCTCTGTTTAAGACCGCTTCCATAAATACTTGCAAAAAATACAACGAGAGAAACATTATTAAGAGTGCGAGTCTAAAATTTTAGTTCGCTTCATAAAA
The DNA here is from genome assembly GCF_029867415.1 of Vicia villosa. Taxonomy (NCBI): domain Eukaryota; kingdom Viridiplantae; phylum Streptophyta; class Magnoliopsida; order Fabales; family Fabaceae; genus Vicia; species Vicia villosa. Next base: position 158,177,449 of record NC_081185.1, read on the forward strand.
AATTGAATGTGGAGCGGGGTAGGCCGCATCCATTGAACTTTTACCTTTAGGGTGTATTTGGTTCAAAGATTAGAATTGCATTTCCGAGAATCTTACATTGGAAAAACAACAAATTCACATTTGTTTCAAGTTTTTAAAAATTATTCTAGGGTATTATGTATTCCAAGGAACATTTTTACACATGATTTTTGTTTAAAATTGTTTCCATGCTTAATGGGTGGGAATCCAACATTCCCATAAAAATAAAATTTAATTAATTATAACTTCCCACTACTACTTACATTTACTTTAATTTTTATTTTTTATAATTTTTAAATTAAATAAATATTATAAACATTCATAGGAGTTTTAGTTTTTAACCAAACACTTACATAGGAATATTATTCCTAGGAATAATAATCCTGAGAATAGAATTTCAAGAAATATTATTTTATAACTTGAAACAAACGCCCCCTTAAAAATAAAAAATTGCAAAAATTCCTGCGTCCGTAAAAATTCGTAAGAAAATGAAATTGGCGGAGCTATATTAGGGGTGTTCAAAATCAAACAAATCCAATAGAAAACCGCAAACCAAAACCGCAAAAAATCGCATTTGGTTCGAATATGTTTGGGTAATGTTTTAACAAAACTGCACAGTTCGGTTCAGTTTGCGGTTTGTATTTTGTAAACCGAATCAAACCGCATTATGTTACAACCTAATTTTTACTTAAACCACATCCAACCCAAACTTAAACCTATTATACATTAGCCTTATGATTACGAACAATTTTTCCATCCTTACATAAATGATTTTAGTCTCGATCTTCTCAAATCTCTAATAGCATTATCGCGCCTTCTTTGCCACATACATCTTCCCTCTTCTTCTCTAATATCTACTCTCTTATATTCTTTCTTTTTCACCTTCTCATCTTTATGCAAATGTTCTCTATTGTAGTTTCGTTTTTATGACACATCTTCTTCTCTAATCTCTCAACTCTTTTGTTTTTTCTTTTTAATCTTCATTAATCTGTCATCTCTTCTATTTTTTTAGTTTCATTATAATAATTTTTTATATTGTTTTATGCTATTATTTTATGTTTATTATTTCACTTTTGTCTAATTTATTTTTTACATATTAAATGGAAAGTTATAGTCAAAATATGACGAGATTTGTTATTATTTGATAGTGTATGAATGTCTAAATACAAAGTTATGTTGTCATCTATATGTGTATGTATGACTCAATAAAATATTAGTAAAAAACCGAATCAACTAAACCGAACCAAACCGCATCGGTTTGGTTTGGTTTTTTTTTCTAAAAACCTACTGAACCAAACCAAACTGCACGATTTTTTCTCTTGCGGTTCGGATGATTTTTTTTTGTTAAAACCGCCCAAACCGCGAACACCCCTATGTGTATGTGACTCAATAATTTTTTTAAAAAACTGAACCAATCAAACTAACCCAAACCGCATTGGTTTGGTTTGGTTTTATTTATAAAAGCCCACCAAACCAAACCGAGCCGCACACATTTTTCTCTTGCGGTTCGAATGATTTTTTCCATCAAAACCGTCCAAACCGTACTGCGAACACCCCAGAGTATATATTAGAGAATGCAACCCTAAAAATTTAGTCTGCTTTGCAAAAAAGTGCAGGTGAAATAAGAAAATCCGATTAACCGTTTTGTCACCCTTAAATTTATAATTATGTATATGATAACTATAATAATAGAAAATGAAAGATATAATTTAAAATGGAACATTTAAGTTAGCATTATTAGTATACACTTAACTCGTTGCTACACACTGAATTTAAACTAATTGAAAAGTGTAGTTTACAGATGTCTACGAAAGTGCAACATTATGAGCTTATTGGTAGATATTGAGAACATTTCAATGACATTACGTGAAACCACATAAACCAATTAATATGGCTCGAGTTTGTTGCTAATACACAAGGAACTAATCAAAGCCAAACCTCTTTCGCTTAGAGAAACATTAATGTGTGAGAATCATAAGAGGAAACATGTTGATCTAACCCCCGAAAGGGGGCAATGAAATATTATTCTGCAAGAAATTGGCCAAGAATGGGACATCTGGTGCTTTTTTCATTGGTACATTTCTCTCTACTTCTTTCTTGTTGTTTGATTTTTAATTTGGTCATTGGAGCTTTTACTTCCTTTTACTTTGTAAGGGTTGAAATACCCTTTGTGCATCTAGTATTAATAAAATTTGCTTATTAAAAAAAAATTCTAGTCCATTCCATTCGTGTTGCTTAAAATTTGTGAAACAAGTCTAATTGCTAAGAATTATAAATTTTCTACTACTAAAACCAATATACAACATTGAATAATAATCATTTGGCTTGGCTAGTATTCATTCACCGATTATAATATAATTAAATACACAGTAGTAACTAAAAAATTAGTTGGTAACTGACTCATAACAAACTAATCCTAAAATGTAAGATAAATAACAGTGAAATACAAATAAATTAAATAACTCTAATAAAGGGAGAGTTCGAGAAAATTCATCATTTGTGTATATACATTTTGTCACATACACATATGCAAACCAAAAAAATGTTGAGTTTATGTGATTTAATAATGATGATTTTAGGATTTGATGCAAATAATATAACGATGATTGGTGTTTCTTCATTAACATGATGGAAGTGTGTTATCGCTGAGTATATTTAATTAGGTTTTAGCAAGCGCACATACAACAAGGGTCCATAGCTCAGTGGTAGAGCATTTGACTGCAGATCAAGAGGTCACCGGTTCGAACCCGGTTGGGCCCTTTTTTGTGAAGCATTTTTTGAGTTTTTATATTCGTGAATCTCGCTTAATAAACTGTTTTTCATATTTTTGTACTTTTATGCTTGCACGGACTATGGAAAGTAGAAAATTATATTTTCCAAAAGAGAAAACAAGTTATTTATACACATTGATAATTTCATCGTTTGATAAGTTTTAAGGGATTTTATCTTACAATATTATAATCATAGACGGAATTTTCAAACTATTTTTACAATAAAAAGAATAAAATTTATTTTAATTTTATATTAATATCCTATGGTAGATTTTTATATGATCAATTTTATGCACATACAAATATTAGATGATGTGGTAAAATATTATGTCTTGAAGATTGAATGATTGTGTAAAAATTGATTTATTAAATAGATAGCTTTTTTTTACAAAAATTAAACATATAGATTATATCAACAATGTTTTACACAAATATAAAAACATTTGATAAGTTACTAAATTCAAATTAAATTTGTAAAGTCCTATTAAATCAACGACTTAGTTGTTAGTTATGCCTAAACTACTTACCTACTCTAATCTCCATAAGTTTTTTCTTGAGATTTTCACTAAAACAATCTTGAACTTTTATACAAGATCGACCCAAACAACCTTAAAAACAACTTGAGTTTTTTAATATGATTGAGACACCGTAAGTGTATAACAATGCAAAGTAGTATACAAAAATATTTATCGAACCAAAAACACTAAATGTTAAATATTGAATTTGAGAGGGAGAGAGAGAGAGATTGGGTGTTGTGGAGAACACATACATTATGTTGCGAATATATGAGCTGAGATCTTGAATTTATGAACTTGATGATGTGAAAGTGTGAAAGCACACACGGACTTGCTCTTAGCGTTCTATCTAGTTTTCACTAGTTAATTATAAAAGAAACAAGAATAAATCTTGAGGTACTAAGACAATTCACACACATACTAAATATTTTCAAACCTCTCGTCTTCTTGATTAAACTTCTTAAAATTAATCCGAGCAAGTGCTTAAAAGACTAAGAAATTCGATTGGGCAATTAAGAAGGAAAAATAAATTGTTTCATCGATTAAGCCTTAATTCTAATTGATTAAAACAAAGTGAAACACGTCCTAATCGACTAAAAAGACTAAGAAATTTGATTGGTCAATTAGGAAGGAAAAATAAATTGTTTCATCGATTAAGCCTTAATTCTAATTGATTAAAACAAAGTGAAACACGTCCTAATCAATTAAAAAGACTTTGAAGCGATCAAATGATGTCAAAATTCAATGTTTTCTTTTCTGGTTAAGTTATTCGATTAACACATGTTTTTAATAGATTTAAAAGTGTGAAAAGCCCATGAATTATTTTTTTTGAGCCAAATTTTTCTTATGTAAAGGAGACTACTCATTTCAAAATAAACCAATTTTTTAAACACAAAATTTTTTTCTCTCTCTTTATTTTATAAAGTTATTTTTCACTAAAGTTGCCTTAGTGTTAAAATAGTGAAAAATTTCATCTGAGAATTATATTGTATTGGTGATGTGTTATAGTTTTTTATTCAAGAGTGTAGTTCTCGTGTAATCTCTTTGTAATAGATTTGAAGATTGCAAGCTAAACCAGTAAACATATTGGATGAATGTTATTGAACTTATCTCTGTAAAAACTTTGATTGTTTGTTAAAGGTTTGTGGGTTTATCTATTCAAAAGCTCAAGTTGTTTCTAAGCTTATTTGGATAGTACCCAATATACACATTTAAGATTGTTTTAGTGAAAATCTCAATGAAAGCTCTTGAAAAATAAAGTATATCAAATAGTTTAAGCAAAATTAGAATAAATATCTAATGTGATCTTTCTATCTCTCATGTATTTCATTTTTGTTATTTATGTCTCGCTACGTATTTTTCTATCTTTTCTTTTCTCTATTATTCTATTGTTTCATCGTTATCTATTTTTTTTTTAACACAAACAACTTTAAATCAAAATATTTCTATAAACCAATTTTTTTTATAAATACAAATATCACAATTGACTTAATCTTGTGTTTGGAGTCACGTGTTTATGAATTAAAAAAAACAATGAAAGTTATTAGATTGAATTGGTGGATACTTGTAGGCAAAGTTAGTTGAGTTTTGGTAAAGTCCATGTGTATTTAATATGTTAAATGAACATAGACATGTAATGTAAAAAACATAGTTTACATAGGTGAACGAACTAACAAGAGTGAAATGAAATGAGAAATTGCCAATGCACTTGACGGTGCTTTCCACCTTTTTCTTGTTCCCTCCGCCCATTTTCTCTCTTCACTCCAAACAACAATAACAATAACAACCTCTTCTTCTTCTCTTTCTCATTCCACTCATTCACAATACAACACAATGTCTGTGTTCTCCACAACACCCAATCTTTCTCTCCCTCTCAGATCCAATGCCACTAACCCTATTCTTCCTTCTCCCAATTCCACATCACTCGCACCTTTCTTCGGATCCACTCGCAGATTTCACTCCAATTCTTCAATTCAACTTTCCAACAACCCTCGCTCCGTCCTTGCCTCCGTCTCCGATGCTGTCAAGACTAAGACTGTCACTTCGTCTTCCAATTTGGTACTCAATCTGTTTTCCCTCTTTTTTATTTTCTTATCAGTTTTTGAATCTTGACTTGTTTAACTTATTCAATGTAGCATGGATTCTTCATAACGTGTGTTTTCATTTTGAAAAGCTCTCAACTTTCTGCTTAATTTAATCCCGTTTAATTTGTTTGTATAAGCTGCGTGATTCAGGCCCTCATTGAATAAACTTTGATTTTGAGTGAATTGATTCTGTAAAATTGATTATGGTTAGAAGTGAGTTGAACATTAAATGATTTATGTTTGCATAACGTTATGCAAAATGGATTTGAACATGTAAAAAGCACGCTTAAACTCACAAGCAACAAATTCTAGCTTCCAGTAGAATTAATTTTGGAGGCAGATCAATTCTACTTTACAGGAACCAAACACTTCAAAATCAATTCTACAACTCAAGAATTACTTTTGGCTCTTCCAAAAACTAAACCTAACATACACTAAATAGATTATTTGCAACTTATAGCACAAACTCTTGTCATGATAAGAGCTTATGTTTATGCTTCTATAAGTTATTTCTACAGCAAAAGATAAAATTGTTGGATTTGGCTTTATATATATGTTATAAGTTGATTTTTATAATAAGCTATCTTGAAAAACTTATGAAATTAAGTCGAAAAAAGCTTATGAAAAATGGCATAATATGTTTTTGTAAATTTTCTCAAACTGTCTCATAAAACTTAGGACAATGGATAAGCTCGAATAAGCCAATTCAAAGAGATCCTTAATGTTATATTTCAATTGGTTAGATACTCACAGTTTGATGGTGTATGTATTTCACTTACCTTGTGTGAAATGTGAGATGAGAAAAGAAGAGATCTTGCTTTGCTGCTACTTGTCCATTTAGCTTCGGATTACAGATGAAAATGAGTGTTTGAGAGTGTGGTGTTTTTTATTTTGATTTGTTTGTGTGTGGTGTTTTTAATTGGATTTGTTTGTGTGTGCAGCTAATTACGAAGGAGGAAGGTTTGGTGATCTATGAAGACATGATATTAGGCAGGGCTTTTGAAGACATGTGTGCCCAGATGTATTACAGAGGAAAAATGTTTGGTTTTGTTCACTTGTACAATGGCCAAGAAGCTGTGTCGACTGGATTCATCAAGCTTCTTAAGAAAGAAGACTCCGTTGTGAGCACTTATCGAGACCATGTTCATGCACTCAGTAAGGGGGTTCCGGCACGTGCCGTGATGAGTGAGCTCTTTGGTAAGGCCACTGGATGCTGCCGGGGTCAAGGTGGATCTATGCACATGTTCTCAAAAGAACATAATGTGATTGGCGGGTTTGCTTTTATTGGGGAAGGAATTCCTGTGGCCACTGGAGCAGCGTTTTCCAGTAAGTATAAAAGGGAGGTATTGAAACAGGCAGATGCTGATTATGTGACATTGGCATTTTTCGGAGATGGAACGTGTAATAATGGACAATTCTATGAATGCCTAAACATGGCGGCTTTATGGAAATTGCCTATTGTGTTTGTGGTGGAGAACAATTTGTGGGCTATTGGGATGTCACATCTAAGGGCGACTTCAGATCCTCAGATATGGAAGAAAGGTCCAGCATTTGGAATGCCCGGGGTTCATGTTGATGGGATGGACGTTTTGAAGGTACGAGAAGTGGCAAAGGAAGCAATTGGAAGAGCTAGGCGTGGAGAGGGACCAACTCTGATAGAATGTGAGACCTATAGATTTAGAGGACATTCATTGGCTGATCCTGATGAGCTCCGTGACCCTGGTGAGCCTTTACATTATTCAGAAAATATAGTTTTGAATGCTTGATCCGATTTTTCCAATATTTTGATTTTGTTTTGGCCATGTATTTTTCTACCTTTCAATTTATCAATAGTCTGAGTTTAGTTATATTTTCATTGTGTTCGCCTAGTTCATATTTCTTCTATTTTTGTCTTCCAAGTTGGTAACTAACAACCCATTTGCTTTTGCTTTGGCAGCTGAGAAGGCACACTATGCTAGTAGGGATCCCATCTCTGCATTGAAGAAATATATTATCGAGAACAAATTAGCCAGCGAACTGGAGTTGAAAAACATAGAGAAGAAGATTGACGAGGTCATTGAGGAGGCTGTCGAGTTTGCAGAGGAGAGCCCCGTTCCACACAGGAGCCAGCTTCTGGAAAATGTCTTTGCTGATCCAAAAGGTTTTGGAATTGCACCTGATGGCAGTTACAGATGTGAGGATCCCAAATTCACTCAAGGCACAGCTCATGTCTAATCTTTTCAAGTCTGGTATTTTTCTGCTTGGAGCTTTCAATTTCGGATGCATGTTCTTATTCATATACTTTATAGAGTTCAAATGTTAATTAGAAAATGTATTACCCTTTATAAACTATATAAGCAGGATTTGTTCTTTAGGATGGAATTTTATATGTTTTCTCCTCCTATTTATATCATTGTTTAGGAACTAGTGTCAACAATGAAAATCCTTAAAATTTGATTCCTTCTATTCTCATATATTTCTTTTCTTCACTGTAAAACTTTATTCATGTAGTTTGAATGGATGCATTGACAGCATTCACCTGCTTATGTGATTCCTCTAGAGTGTCTTGCTTAGTTATTGGATTTGTTGTGTTATGATTTTCATGATTTGTGGAATACAAATTTACTCAGTTATCCAAAACCTTTTTTTTTAATTATAAATTGATATTTCAAGCATGGTTTATTTGAGGGGAAGGGCAGGCAAAGCATCTGTCATATTGAATCCATGTTGTTTGAGCTGAGGGACTTGAATCTCCACGTTGAGTCACAATCGTGTTCATGCTTTGTACTTCGCAGCAATTGGACGGTTAAGTGTATGTGATAATGTGAATCAGACCACTTGAACTTAATATGTCTGAGGCTTCTAGTTTAATTTGAAGCACAAAATGATTGATTTATGCCGCTAATGGACAACTATATTCTATTCTATTGCAATGGTGGAGACATTGTCTCAACATTTCTTTGAAATTGAATTTCTCACAAGCATCAAATTAAAAAGTGATTCATCCTCCTATCTAAATGATGTGATCTCGTTTCTCATATAGAGAAAGTATTTAGTTAGAAAATTTTCAGTTAATTCATTTTACTTGTTAATGGAATTTGGCTCCAATGAGTTGAACCAACGTTTAGCATGGTCCCTCAGGGAATACAGAAACAATCTGAGTTTGAGAATATAAGTTGTGATGACATAAATTTTGAAGCTATTTGCCACCTCTAAGAATTGTCTTAGGTGTAAGTGTGGATCATCTGTCGCAACATCTGAAAATTGCCGAACAGTTTGCAACATTTGAAATATCACGAGCTTATACGTAAACTCAGGCAGTGATCTCAAATCTGCTGATTCCAGCGATCATGACATTGGGATCAAATACAACATAATCTCTTATATTCAATTCTTTGTCATCAGTAATGCCAATGATGTCTTGATTTTTTATGTCTCCTTCCTCTTCCTTATCTTTTATTCCTTCTTCAACTTGCTATATCTCAACAATATGGTGTTCTTCAAATAGATAGTGATTCTGTTGAAATCTCCTTAGAATTCTAAATGTTCTTTTGGCTCAGGATCAAGTCTCTATTCAAGTGAAGTCAACCTACGCATTTACTGATGCTTCTTGTCATTTTAGCAATGATCACAGAACACATTAAATTCTCTAATGAATAAATGCAAAATTTAGAAAACAACCCCAACAGCAATGCCACAAACTTGTTTTGGATGAAACAGGTGCAAGTATACACAAAAATCTATTGTGTTTTAAGTGATTCATAAATCATCCAAAATAATAAAATAATTTATGGGTTAAAAAGATACTAAAATTGAGTAACATGTCACAAGTTTACCTATAGTAAAAAGTAATAGTAATAAGTTGTCTATAGTAAAAAGTAATAGTAATAAGAAATGAGTTTGAATCATGACAATGATTCATTTAATACGGTATGGGGTATTAAATCTTTGACTTGGAAATGGAGCTTTATAGGGGGTATTACTCATTCCATTTGTAGTTTTTACGAATTTAACAAAGATCCTTTGTTATATCTTTCGTAATTCTAATTGATTTGTAATTTCTCCTTTTTGCGGATCTTGTTCGATCTTGTGTAAAAAGGCTTTGAGAACCCTTAGTTCTCTTTATTAATATATCCTTGCTTACACAAAAAAAAATGATTCATTTAATAATTTCATATAATATTTGCGATGTCGTGTCATCTATGGCTAGGGCTAAACCTTAGTGAACAATGCAAAAATAGTTAAGATTAACTTATGTTTAAATGGTCATTAACACCATGATTCTACAAGTAAAACTTGTACTTTTTACTACATGACTCTAATCATTTGTCTAAAGTGATTTAATAAACAATGTATATCATTAAATAAACAATGTATATCTACTCGCTATTTAACCGTATTAGTTCTTGATGTATATCTACTCGCTATTTAACCGTATTAGTTCTTGATATTCATTTATTAAGCATTACCGCAAACAAATATGACCCAAAATCACAATTTATCACATTCAAAAGATTGATTACTTGTTGATAGAATTTCACATTATCCAACAAAAACAGAATTAACTTGTAATGACCGCAGTTACTACTAATAATTGAGAATTTATGTTACAAAATTCTTAAATTGAGAGGATTAAAATGATAAACTTAAGAAGGAACAAAAATCTCTTGCAATTTTCTAATTTCAAGTGACTTTTAGTGTAGTGACTCTTGGCGTCAACTTGAAACCATAATGGATATGATAATTGGAGAATAATGATGGGTGGTAAATCCGATTACACTTGTGGCTTAATTTGCTTTTGAACCTAGTATAATGCAAATACCATCACAAAACTGTGTTGCCATCTCAAACACTAAAATTAATAACATTAAGAATGAACATGTAATACATATCGAGAAGAAAATTGAAAGAAAAAAATGTGAAGAGATCATATAGACGATATTACAACTTCAGAGCAGCTATTGCTTCTGGTTTAAAATCAACTCGCAGACCCAATACACGCCTAACCTCGGCTGGAGTTAATCTCCAGGTCATAGGTCCAGAGTTCTCACCCCAGAAATCTAGAATCTCAGAGACCTTTTCTAAATTTAGAATTGTTGCCATTTGAGTAAGTCGTGCAAACTTGTCTCTAACAGTCCTCTGTGTCATGATGCTGAAATGACTAACTAGAGCTCGAGCATCTCTGTCAAGCTGAAGACCACCAAGCTGACTAAATCTTTTTTGCATCATAATGACTTCAAGCCTTTTCACTATGAAGTCAATAACCAAATGAACAAAAGTATCATAATTGTTGGAAGTCATTAGTGGCTGTAGCCAAGCCACATTTGTCTCCACAGCATGGAGAAGTCTCTGAACCCATGGGTCATTCACCTCATTATCTGCATACTCAGCCTCCGAAAGCTCATAGCTGATTGTTCCTACACTGTCTAATAGTGGCCGTATCCGTGGTGCAACGGTTGCTACAAGTTGTTCTATGCCATAATTCAAAGCTTGCTTAAAAGCATTGCTGCTATCTCCCAACTCAGACAAACAAGATTTTACCTTATCTCGATCAGCTAGTGCAGGAAACACCTGTATGAAGTAATTCAGCCAGTTAATGTGGGTATTTTATAAGAACGTACATTATGTAGGTAAATCAAGCCTCTACCAAAAAATATAACCTATAGTTTATGACTTCATAAAAGAGAAAATTCTGTTTAAATTAAGAAACAATTTTCTAAAAAAATCGCAATTCAACTCCACCTACAAACAGCATATCAATTATAGAGGGAGAGCAATTGTGGAAGCTAACGACAAAATTTGCAGTTAATTTGCAAAATTATACCAGTGAAGATACACCCAAGGTTTAACAAAAAGTGATCCTTCCTGTATAGAATTGAAGATTATAACGGTCTCTATTGGTATCAAACAAACACTGTCCTTTCTCTACTGAAAAGACGGAGAGTTAAAGATTTTACAGTAATCAGATGTCTTTCTAAGGTCATCACCAATATTTTGATAATTGACACTAAACAATATGAACATTAAACAGGAAGTATTCAGTTCTCAAAGTGAATTCATCAACAAACAATCCCATTTCCAAAGCACATTTTGATGGCATTCCTACAGTTAACTATCTTCAAATATATGTAAATAATATCAGCCATTAATAGATACAATTTCACTGTCAAGTATATATAACTAGAAATGAAAAATATACCACCTACCTCAGCACATTGTTCTTCAATTTCATGTTTCAACTTGAGAACATATTCACTACTAACATCCATGTTATTCAAAGCTGTGGCAATATCTGTCCCAGTCTTTTGCACACCAACACCACCAAAGAACAACTTTGCACCAAGGTTTGGCTCTCTAATTTTCTGTTGTAATGCTTCATGATATTCATTGTTTAGCAAACTACTAGCACCGCTCAATACAGCGACAACAGAACTGATATTGGAAGTGGATATAGCCCGTCGCAAGCAACTCTGCAAGACGTAGAACACATCATCCACCATAGAAGTGGTAAGGCTATCAGGGTCATGTTCATCAATCATTATCGCCTTCCTAACATTCTCAACCATGAAGAATCCCTCAAGAATGACGTAAAACCCAGTCAAATCCTGCGCAACTTTACTGAAGCTTCCACTCCTAAAAGCCTTGGTAGCACGAGGAAGCAATTCAGGGTCAACAGAAGTGAGGCCTTTGATCTTCGAAATCATGAACTCAGTATAATCCTCACCAAGCTGCATAAGCGATAGAATCTCTTCCAAGTACAACTCAACCTCTCTTGGATCAGGTCCCTCGGAAACTCCTCCAACAGCAAGCAAATTGTTGTTGCGTGCATTTATTTCAGACGATAACTGAGCCAATTTCCTATACTCCATATACTTGTTCAAAATAACCGAACCCCTAGAATCACATTCCTCCTGAAGCTCACAAATTGCATACACAATACCATCCTCGCCACACAAACCACTCAAAATCTCACTATTCTCTTCAATAGCCAACACAATATCCTTAAACAAAGACGTCAAACATCCAACAAAATTCACATTCCTCTGTTCATTCGACATAGACTCCACCAATTGCTCAAACTCCATCCTCGATCTCATCCCAATCACTTTCTTCAAATACCCAACATACACCTGCAAACCCTCCTCCTCAAGACCAAGCGGAGTATAAAGCCTAACAAACCTAAGAATAACAGGATGATCCCTCTGATCCACCGCAAACGAAAGCTTCTTCCTCACAATCCCCTCAAGCTGTTTCTTCACATCAAGCAACCTCTCCCTCTGGATCTGAATCTGATCAGAACCAGAATCCTTAAACTGCGCATCAATCTGAAGAAAAGTCTGAACATACCGAGCAGCAGACTCATAATCCTCACTCTCCAACGCACGCAGAACACCGTCAAGACAATTCCCACGCTCCACAATCGCATCAATCCGATGAAGCGTGGATCTAACGCGCGACTGCGCAAGATCAAGCTCCCGAACCTTCAAACTAACCTGATCGGCGAGATGAGAAGTGGAAGTCACATTCGAAAGCATGTAATCGGAATCGGATTTAACGATTTCGAGAACGTCGGAGGAGCGTTGAAGCTGAGTGAGGTGGCGATCGAGATCGGTGCGCTGTGATAAGAGATCGTCGAGCTGCATATCGAGGGAGCGCTGGTGGGCGATGCATTCGTGGAGGAGACGCGTCATTGCTCCGACGTCGGTGAGAGTGCGGACGTATTCGACGGCCTCTGATTTGCCGAAGTCGATTGACCATTTGTTTTCTTCGTCGGGTGCGGTGGTGTGAGTGTGGGGAGTTGGGATTGAACCCATTGTTGAATCCGGTGAGAATGTGTTTGCGAGGGGAATGGTTGGTTGGTTATGCAGTTACAGGGATAGTGGTTGTTGGGTGAATTGAACGTTGATGGTAGTGATGCTTGATGCTGGTGTGTTGGATTGGAAGAAGAGGAAGAAGAAGAAATAAAATTGGTTATAAGTGGATGAATTATGTATAAAGATTTTTTTATTTGTAAATTTTGCACTAAATATTTAATTAATCAAACATCCATTTGAAATCCAAAGATTAATCGACTAAACGCATACTCAATGATAAAATAACTACAATTAAATGACCAAATCAAACTCCATTGTGTCGTATCATTATCATAAATTTAAGTAGGTCTTCACATCAACGTCCTTGAATTCACAATTATAATTCTTCTGAAGATATAATTTTTAACGTGTTTTTTTCTCTATTGGTTAGCATGTGTCTCCTCCTCAGTCAAGATAGGGGATGGACTTAGGAATCTCAACACGATTAATTTCTCCGTCAATATTTAGTAAATTAGTAAAAGGGTTTATAATAAGTTGGGTGAAGAAGTTTCTTCCTCCAAAAATTCTGAAATACCCTTTTTTAAATTAGAGTTGTCAGATAATAAAAGTATGATTTCTGTTTCCAAGTGATTACGACCAAGATGGAGGAAAGTGAGAATCAGAGGATATCCCCATTCTCAAAACAAAAGAGGTATCGCTCTCAGAATCACTCCCTAAGTTAACAACACTAACACTCATCTTGATTAGAAAATAAGAAATGTTGAAGAAAAATTTGAGTTCAAGGAGGTACTTGAGATGTGAGACTGATAAAGCATAATGAATAAAGAAAGTTGAGATTTTGATTGAGAAAATGTGAACGAAAAGTTTGCAAAAAGAAATGAAGGTGATTACTAAAGCAGTGAATATGAACGAACTTGAAGACAATGATTGCGAAAAGTTTCCAAAACGATCAGCTTCTCCTACTTATAGGTGAAGGCAAAAGAGCGATCCAAATCAGCCGAGGGAGAAGTTTAAACGACTAGACTTGTCCTTGTAGATACACGCGAACTCGAGTACACTGGACTGCACTATAAACCTTTTCATGCCTTAGCTAGTCACTACCATAAAAGAGATCAACATCACATTCATTTGCATCCATTTATTGTTCCCGAACATAACTCAAATCAACAAGTATTTACAATCTTCATACATGCAAGTAAATAGATTCACACCTACCACACTGCTAAATAAATTACCTTAAAAACCAATATCAATATCACAATCATGACACACGTCACATAATATTTGCATAATCACCCAAAGACAATTAATATTCTTTCCCGAGCCATGAAATGACTCATACAATTTAAGATAAAAAGAATCATGCTTAAATAATAATTTTAACAAAATGTTAAGATTTGTGTGGTGGTGGTTATGATTTTTTTTTCTAAAATCTACTAGGCTAAATTGAGATTGAGTTGGTTTGTTTTTTATTTAATTTTAAAAAACAATCATTAAAGCTTAAAACAAACAAAAATATATTTGATCTTACCTGATCAGAATGAATCGTCAAGGTCTGCAACTATGATCTTCTATGAACTGAGCAGTGTACCTACAAGGTACTCCGATGCTACAGTAAGAATGAGAGCAAGGAGAGCAAGTACGAAATAGGTGTGAAGGAGTGAATAATGAATATCTGACCCTATAATAAAATAGGGTATTTATAGCCCTTAGTTTTGGGCTAAGATTTCCTAATTGGGCCGGATTCATTGGAGGCCCTCGTGCTAGGAAACTGCCAGAATCCTACGTGGTAGAGTTAAGTCAGCAAGTGACTTTTATTCTGGATGAGCGTAGCGTAGGGTTCGAATAGAGTTGTTCTAACCCCTCGCAAGCGAGTTTGACCACGCGCTCTTCGTGTAGCACGTGGGTTGAACTCGTAACAATCCTAAGGGGTGTGACAACAGTTGGGCCTAGAGGGCAATCTGGGTCTGCTTGTCCACTGACTGGGTATTGGGCCTGCTCGGCCCAGTCTAAAACAAGATTTATTTATTTTTTCAATTTAAATGCTAAGACTTCACACTAAAAATTAGTAATACCTACTCAAATTCTCTTTCTAGTCTCATTGATCAATGTCATCTCCCACTTTAATCACCATTGATCATCTCTCATTATCAATTTTATCCATTTATATTTTTCAATATAAATAATTTTGATTACCATTTTGACCACCACTTAAGCCATTGTTAATTACTGATTCATCCACCTCAATTAATAAATTAGTCACTAGTCCGCCACCAACTACCACTCTAATCACCACTCTAACAATCACTAATCACCACTAGTGTCCACTCTAAAAACTTTAACGTAAAATTGGTTTTGAACTTTAAAAACAAGACTATAAATTATTTACTTTTAAGAAATTGTTACGCAGATATAAACATTACACGTAATCTTAATTAAAAACAAAATTATCTCTCTTATCAGAAGTACATAATTTTAATTAAAAACAAAATTAAATTTTAAATAAATTAATATTTTATATTTATTGATTGTTTCTAAATTTTTTAAAATATATGTATTTAATGTATTAAAATACAATGGAAATTAAAAATTTTATTTTTATAAAAAATATTTTCTTTACCAAGATCCTTACTAGGGTGGCAAAACGGATTGTGGTCTGCCGTACTGGCTCACGCACCCACTAAAAAATGACGGGTTCGATTAGAATTTTAGGTCCGCCGCTTACCAAAGTCCGCCACCGGCCAAAGGATTCCTTATTATTTCTTTTACTTTTATGGTCTTTGACATCCACGTAGGGCTGGCAATGAACCAAACTAACTTGAAAATAGTTCGAAATTCGATTCGAAAATTAACTCGTTGGACTAGGTTCATGAACCAAATGAGCTGAGTATGAGCTAAAAACTAAGTTCGTTACCTAAATGAGCTGAACTTGAACTATACATAGTTCGACTCGTTAGGTTCATGAGTCAACTCGATTATATATGAGATAGATTATATTGTCTTTAAAGTAGGTTAAATATTTTCTCTAAATCTTAGTATCATATTATATTTTAATCTAACAGTTTTAATTGATAATTTATATTCTCTAGTGAGCAAAATATTTCTACAAATAATTATACAAATAAAATTATTAAATTGTATAAATTTCAATTTTATAACATTTATTTTATTTCTATATTTTTTATTTTAAAAAAATTTATTTAAAAAGTCAAATATATATATATATATATATATATATATATATATATATATATATATATATATATATATATATATATATATATATATATATATATAAATAATAGACTTTAAAAAAATTACTTTTAAGTTTGTGAAATAAGCGAGTTTGACCTGAAAAGAAAGTTCGAGATAAACTCGAACTCGAACTCAAACTCGGTCAATTCTTAACGAGTCGAGTTTGAGCCGAAAAAAGAGTTCGTCATGAACTCGAGCTCGAACTCAAACTCGACCAATTCTTAATGAGTCGAACTGAGCTGAGGCGAGTTCGACTCAACTCGACTCATTTCCAGCCCTACATCCACGTTTTATAACCACAACGGTATTTTAGAAAAAGATGAAATTAGAGATTTGGATAGGGATATTACCCGCAACATAACAGCGAAAGGAGATTGGTCAGACTTGGATAAACAATGGCTACCAACGCTACCACTCTCTCTCTTTCCTTCGCCACAACCTCTTCTTCTTCCTCGTTACCCAGCTATAAACCTTTATTTTCAAAACGATCCGTTTCATTTTCTACGGTGCCTTATCTTGTTGTCAGTCACAGCTCCAAGCCTAGGGTTTCCACTCCCTTTGCCTTAGCGGCTGTCGTCAATGACCAAACCGCAATCGTCGATGGAGAACAAAAACCACGGAAGCTCGGAAATCCGACTCCAGTTTACGTTTGCAATCTTCCTAGAAGCTGTGACAATCAACAACTAATTCAAATCTTCACTCCTCATGGAACCGTTCTATCTGCGGAGGTTAGTTTTTTTTGTTAGAGTTAGTGGTTATAATTGGTTGTTATCCGTAGTTGTTAGTTAGTTAGTTTTGTTACACGTGAGTTAAAATTTGTTAGTTGGCCATGAACGCCATATAAAATGTATATGTATTCATTGGAATATGAAATCTTACATTGACTCAATACAAAGCAATTCAATATCTCTCATTTTATTATAATTTTTTTTCTCGGGTTGGTTCAATGTGCTTAATTGCTGTGTGCTATGAAGCAGGTTTGTCGGAATGCTGAGACAGGTGAGAGTAAAGGAAGTGCTTATGTAACTATGGGATCTTATAATGCTGCTAAAAATGCAATTGATGCATTGGATGGATTGGTTAGTGACTGTGAAATTTGATCAATGTGTTTTTTTTTTTTAAGATTGGAATTTGATTTGAAACTTTGTTTTTTTTATTCGAATTGAAGGATGTTGGTGGACGTGAAGTGCGGGTTAAATTTTCAATTCAGATGAATACTAAGAAGAAGAATTCAGAGACGTTGAATCCATCTCCGTGGAGAACTATATACTATGAAGGTCCTTATAAGGTGTATATTGGGAATCTTGCTAGGTCTACTACACCTGAAGATTTGAGAAATCTCTTTGGTAAATTTGGAAATGTGGCTAGTGCGAGGGTGTTGCACGATTTTAAACAGGGGAAAAACCGAGTCTACGCCTTTGTATCTTATCTTACTCAGACAGAACGTGACGCCTCGTTGTCACTCAATGGAACTGTAAGATATGCTTTCGCCACTTTTTATCGTTTTGCTGCATAGTTCACTTGTTTGTATCTGATGTTTTGTCTTGTTTTTGCAGGAATTTGATAGTCGAAGTCTAGTGGTTAGAGAAGGCGTGGAGAAGACAGTGACGTAATAATTGGAGCTTTCAAATTCTGCTTAGAAAATATTGCAATTGGGTGTCTGGGATGGAAGAAGGTCTCTGTTCTGCTATATACAAACGATATTGGCGCGAGAACTTTCTGAAACTACAAAATATCAGTTGTAAGTGGAAGTGGTCTAGTGTAATTCTTCCATCAAAATCTGAGTTTTCATTCTTATATCTTTGTTGCAATGTCTGTGGAAAATGATTTTCCTTGTGACAAAGTATTGGTCAAGAACAAGCACTGTCACAGGCTGATAAATGAACTTCTATTCCTTTACATGTAGATACTTAATCTGTTATGAAGTGAGCAAGTATGACAGGAGATAGAATTCTGATTAATGTTCAATTAGTTTAACCGATTAAAAATACTGTTGAACAGTTTATTAAATAAATATTATGTAGCTAAACTTCATTGATAAGTTATATATAGTTATAGGTTCACAACTTAAATATTGAAAAAACACCCATTACACAAGAACAATTTGAATGAAACCAACAAAAAATTTATATAAAATAAGATAAAAACAATTCTAACCAAAATTAAACATCGCAAATTCGAACTCACACGCCTACTTCTTCTGATATCTTTGTAGAACTGACTCACACGCCTACTTCTAATATCTTTGTACAGCTGAGTTAGCTTAATGGGACAAATTAAACAATGGGACAAATTAAACATATATCTAAAATAATCTAAAATAACCGTGTAACAATTTTAAATACCTAAATTAAATAGGATAGAATACAAAATACAAATAGATAAATAAAATAAACCATCTAAAATAAAAAAGAACAGTAAATTTAAAATACTTAATTAAATAGAATAGAATACTTAATTTAAAAATACTTAATTAAAAGGATGAAATACAAAAAAAAAAAGAACAAATATATTTAATTCAAAAATAAATTAAACTAAAATTAAACAAAAACAAAATACTTAAAATAAATAGTTAATACCTAATTCGTCCATGTCATTTACAATGTAATTAGAAAAAGTTTAAATAAACACATTCCTATTTCTATACGAAGATTTTCTAATTTTGACCATTCATTAGATTTTTTTTATTTTTATGATGTGACAATGATACATTGATTATCCGTTTTATTTTGAAAGTTTTTGACCTATTTGATAGGTCTCAAAAGTAAAATAAAGGGTAAGAAGAGGAGAAAAGCAAGATGGCCATATGCATACAAAAGGCTCCCCATATGTGTATGAAAAACCTGATGAACAAAAATCCAGACACCCTCCTAGCATACATACACCCTGCACCTCTGCTGAAAGGCGTACATATGCCCCAGATGGCAGATTAAGTACGTACGCCTACGCAATAGTAAAAGAGAATCCAAACGCCCAGGAGAGGGCGTACACAAGCAAAAATCCTTCTAGCCAAAAGCGTACGTACGTCTTGTTGGACAAATGACTTCAATTACAAGCGTGGAAAGGGGTGAATTGTGTGAATTTGAAAAATGATGTTCAAATAAAAAATCTTTGATAAAATTAGAGTTTAAAACAAGTTTGTAAAACAAACAAGGAAGTAAATATAGAGAAATAAATGGTTAAAAAGATAAGGGAAGAGAAAGATGCATCAGAGATTTATAGAGGTTCGACCTAACCACTTGACCTACATCTCTCTCAAATTCTTGAGAATTTCCAGCATATTATGAGTTTTTTTATAAGTTTTGCTTACAACCCTCCTAACAAACAAACTAGAGTTTTACAAAGGTTATCCTCCAAACCAATGAAGAGTTTTTTTTTTTTTTTGGTAATAAAGAGGGCTAAAAGTCCAACAACAAAGAAACTAAACAGAAACGATTCTAGCGGTCGAAAGACCCCTAGCATCCTCATCCAAAAGGTCCAACAAGAACTCAGGAGCTAGATCAAAAACACTCATTTCTGGCCAAGGACTACAACCAAAATTAGCTAATCTATCTGCACATCTATTCGTTTCTCTATAGACATGACAAAGTTTGACATTCACAAATCCTTCCATCAATCTCCTAGTATGAGAGATAATCGCCAAGCATTCCCGCACATTAGAAGTCCCTTTGTCAACTGTAACGCCCCAGACTGCTTTTGGGATGATCGACTGACCCCACAAACCAACACGGGTCTTTTCAGCATGCTTTGACCTCACTCGCATGCTTTCCGGGAAACTTCCCAGAAGGTCACCCATCCCAATACTACTCCAAGTCAAGCACGCTTAACTGTGGAGTTCTTATTGGACGGGCTCCCGAAAAGAAGATGCATCTTGTTGGTATAGGTAGTACCTATCAATCCTTATAAGCTTTCCTTCAACCATGCAGTCTCATACCTGCACGGCCTCAGGATTCCTCTCATTCCGATGTGGCGACCACCATTGCCCACTTCGGCCTTAGGTGTTCCATGCGGTGCAACCAACCCTCGCCTTCTTCGGCCTCGGGTGTTACATGCCCACCAGCTTCCGCATGGTTCGTCCTCGAACCACATCGTACTGGGAGAAACCAGGCTCTGATACCATTTGTAACGCCCCAGACTGCTTTTGGGATGATCGACTGACCCCACAAACCAACACGGGTCTTTTCAGCATGCTTTGACCTCACTCGCATGCTTTCCGGGAAACTTCCCAGAAGGTCACCCATCCCAATACTACTCCAAGTCAAGCACGCTTAACTGTGGAGTTCTTATTGGACGGGCTCCCGAAAAGAAGATGCATCTTGTTGGTATAGGTAGTACCTATCAATCCTTATAAGCTTTCCTTCAACCATGCAGTCTCATACCTGCACGGCCTCAGGATTCCTCTCATTCCGATGTGGCGACCACCATTGCCCACTTCGGCCTTAGGTGTTCCATGCGGTGCAACCAACCCTCGCCTTCTTCGGCCTCGGGTGTTACATCAACCGCATGAAACACCAATAAAGAGTCTGTGTTAATTTCCAAATAATGAATTCCTAAAGATTTAGCAAACTTGATTCCTTCAAACAAGCCCCATAGCTCAGCCATAAAACTACTACATTTACCAAGAGACCTGGAAAAACCTCCCAACCAAACACCGCTATGATTTCTAATCAGCCCTCCGCAACCAGCTAAACCATCATCTTTACACGCTCCGTCTACGTTCAGCTTGGCCCAATTAATATATGGAGGGGACCAAGCAATCCACCTAGTAGTCTTTTCCAACCCCATGATGTTGTTGTTCAAAGCTGCAGCTTCGCCGTAATCATTCACTTTGTGCAAGATATAGGCAGTTGGCTCATTCGGTCTAACAAACTCTTCGATATGCTCTTGCTTGTTACGCCAACTCCATAGAAAATAACATGCCATGACCCAGTAGCAATTCCACTTCACACCCTCCTTAACCTTGACAT
Organism: Vicia villosa; assembly: GCF_029867415.1. Lineage (NCBI taxonomy): Eukaryota > Viridiplantae > Streptophyta > Magnoliopsida > Fabales > Fabaceae > Vicia > Vicia villosa. The sequence goes on from NC_081185.1 coordinate 158,198,852, forward strand.
TAATATTAGCATTGATCCAATCCGCTAGATCAAGCTGATAAAACACACCTGCTAATTCCACTGGAACTGTGGAGTTCCAAATCTGATTAGCTTGATGACAGTCCCGAAAAACATGTAACGTATCTTCGCACACATGACCACACAATCTACAATCTGCAGTGCCCATACCTTTTCGGCTTTTGCTATAATTTGTTAACAGTTTGTCGTGCTTCAGCATCCAAAGAAAGCATCGGACCCGTTCCGCAACATCAAGCTTCTAAATTTTCATCCAATCTCGATCTACATCTTGAGCATTCGCACTATCAGTTAGAGCTTTATACATGTCCTTGACTGAATAAGCACCTTCACCAGCTCCAGCAATAACAAGCTTGTCCTCACAATCATCGACACTAGGCGGCATAACAGTTTTGAGACTATCTAACAAATGTTGCGGCATCCAGTTTTGAAGCATGTTCCAGTGCCAATTATCATTTGCATCCACCAAATCTTTAACTTTAGCCCCAAGCATATAATCAGGAATGGAAACTACATAATCCTTAATACACTCACCAGGGATTATCCAACTATCTTTAACCAATGAAGAGTTTTAATAACAACTAATCTCCAATCAAATAGGATTTTTAGCAATAACTACCCTCCAAACCAAACACAAGATTTTGTAAAAGGCTAATCTTAAACCAGATGAGTGCTTTTGCACTAGACGCTAGAGCTGTCAAAATGGGTTAGCCCATATGAACCGGCCTGCCCTGCCCGAAAAATCATAGGGCTTTGGCCTTAAAATTGAGCCCATATTTTTCAGGGCTTTTTTAGCCCAGCCCTAAAAAGCCCGCTACCCATTAAGGCTGGTCCGCATAGGCCGTGGGTAGTCTATTAGGCCCGCATAACTATAAATTATTAAAAAATTATATTAATACTTATGTTGTCTTACTCTAAAATATCACAATGGTTTTTCTCCCTTCACTAAATTTTATATTTATTCTATTCAATCTTTCTCTTTTAAATATTATACATTAATATAATCAACACTTTTTCCTCGAATTCTATTAGTTTCACTTATGTTAAATATTCAAGTATCATTTTATACAATTTAGATATATATTATATTTAAAAACACATTATAGTATTTATAAAAAATAATATAGTACTTAAAAATATATTATGTTTAAAAGAATATAAGTTTTAATTTTATCTAAATAAATATTATGGGGTTAGTATTTTAATTTTTTATTAAAAAAAGTCCGTTTAGGGCCGAGTAGTCCGAATCCCATCTAGGGTCGGACTCGAGTAGTAATTTTCGAGCCCATATTACAACATGACTTTTTTGACCAACCCTAAAAAGTCCGGACCCACTAGGACCTGGTAGCCCATTTTGACAACTCTACCAAACGTAACTCACGAACCAATTGAAGATTTTAACAAATAATCTATTGAACCAAACAAGAGTTAACGAATAATCTCTTGAATCAAACAAGACATTTTACAACCGACGAAACTCACGAATCAAAAGTGAAACTTTGATGAAAATTCTCACAACCCAAACAAGAGCTTTTTAACTTGGCTTAACTCAGAACCAAACAACAAAAGTCTCACAAGAGATATTACACAATCTCTCCACACCAAAACCAAATATATCATAGGTAATTTTCACTCTCAAAGAACTAAAGCAAATGTGAAGAAGAGATAAAGAGGGAGAAGAAAATGGAGAGTGACAAGGAGTGTTCAAAATATATTTTATGGTGTGAATGAAACGAGAAATGGGTAATCTATTATAGGACAAAGTGTGGCTCAAAAATTAAAAGAATACATGAGTTTTTTAATGCCCGTAATTGATTATGCATATCACATAATCGATTATGTAGTTCAAATGCGGAAGGTTTTTAAATGGAATATTCACTAATTGATTATCAGGGTTACAAAAGTTATAAATGATTAACCCTAACGGGCTAATAGATAATGCCATAGAAAAAATCTCTTTAATTGTTTAGAATGAGTCTTTATTCCATTAACAAAAATGTTTTTCATCTGAAAAGGTCATGCATTCATCACATTTTGCATAACACAATCATCAGGTCAAGGTTTAGTGATGTTGGTTTTAATCGGTTCAAAGCGGATTTTTGAAGCAGATGTTATATGGTATTTATTCGAGTTTCTTTCCCATATTTATTTATGGTGTGGAATCTTTATGTGAGATTCATAGTTGTCAGAATTATTACTTAATTCGAAAATCGCTTGAATTTGAAGAAAAAGGGCAAAATTAGAATAAAAGAGAACATTTCATTAATCAGAAGTTCAAAGGTACATCATGAATCGCTTGGGATACAAGTCATAAGAGTGGACTAGAAGGAAACAACGGGAAAAAATTACATTTTTGCTTTAGTTGACTTTTGGTCAAACATTTGACTTTTTGGTCAACTATTGACTTTCGGTCAACTTTCCGCCTCCGACTCAATTTTTTATTCCTAAATTTCCTAGACCTATTCCATTATGATTTAATACAAGATTCATCACCATTCATGTGAAAAATGACTTATGTCATGTTTATGTTACATGAGAATTTCCAACAAAAAACAACTTCTATCAAGCCTTCTTGCCATGCCTCTATCTTCACTTTTCGATATCAGTTCGAGCTCGTTCTTTAGCCAGGATGTTCACCTTGCTTCAAGAAAGAAGACACGTCAAATAATTGGCAAAAATCATGAATCAAAGTCACCCAAAAGTTGCTCAAAAGTCAAGGAAAAATTCTGCAATTTACACTTAGAAAAAATTTGGCATGGTAAGGTTTTGTTTTTGCAACATTCCCTAAATTTTGCTTAAGTAAAAAAAACCAGAATTTGACCACCAACAAGAGCACTTATATCCTACAAAATTATTTCTCAAGGAAGAACATTCAAAGGAATGACTTAATTCACAAAAATTCAAAGTAAAAGTGATGAATTTAAAAGGAAATACAAAGCAAAATTCAAGTTTATTTCAAGTGACAATTAGTCTTACATTGAGACTTGGTACTTATGCTAAACTCCAACATGTTTTGCCTCTAACTTCCTTTAACTACCTATTTATTCCCAAACTCATGCATTTATCTATTTACCCTTAACCTCCCTAACTAACTTCAACTTCCTTAAAATTTCCAAACTAACACAAAATCAAACAAATTTACTACCTATTACTCATCAAACCTCCACTATTAATAACACTTGATCTACGGGTATAAATTGGTGATCTGCAACTAATCCCCAAGTCAATTCCTAACAATGGATAAAGTGCTTACTTGGATCATAATCCAAGGATCCATAATCACCTACAAACACTATAAAAATCCTCCATTTCCACAATTTTGGGGACCTAAGCATTCTAACCATTTAAACAATTTTCATACTTTAATTTTCCCCCACTATCTCTATATTTTCCACTACTTTATTCATCCCTAACCATTACTAAAGTTCATCATCATCACCATCTAAAATTTCAAAAATGGAAATTCTAGATTGGTGGAACTAAACCTCCCTCCAAAGTCCAACAATTCCACAATGAAGCATGTTCAATAATTCCACAATCAAGCATAATCAAGGATATTCAACAAGTTTTTCATTCAATTTTCATCAATTCTACATTCAATAGTCTTCACATTCATCAATTTCTACATTCAAGAGTCTTCACATTCATCAATTTCTACATTCAAGATTCTTCATACTCATCAATTTTTACTAATTCAAGATTCAAGCACTTATAATTTTTCTATCGTCTTCCAAATCTATACTCATCTTATCATCAAGTAATTTGGAAGCATAATGAAAGGATTACCTCTTGAAAGTTTCCTGATTTCTCTTCGTTAACTTTGTCGGTAAAATTCAACATTAACCGGAGCAAACCTCTGCTCTGTTGGTAAACTTTGAACATCCATCTCCTCCATGTCATGATCATGTGCTTGGTTGTATGAATTATTCTTGTTGACTGTATGTGGTGTTTACATGGATTATGCCAATGTTTTGAGTTAATTTGATCATGAAAGTAGCTTAATTATTCAAGAAAATTCACATTAAAGTAGCATGAAAATTGACATAGTGTAGGAAAATTCACATTAATTATCCAAACTTATTGCATTTAGTATCATAATAGATTGCACGTAGTATAGCAATAAGTTTGGATTAGGCAATATGCAACAATTAGTTAAAATAAACACTTTTACACTAATAAGCATTTTTCCTTACAACACAAAAATTGAGTTTTTCTTTAAGCTCAAGAACACATTTCATATTTTAGCATTTCATTCACATTTAAGCATTGCATTATCATCATGAAAGAAGCATATCCAAAAAAATTATTTTTTTCACCAAAAACCAAACAAAGCATAAGCTTAAAATCCATTTTCGAATTTTTGACTTCCTAATATCAGCCCCAATTACAAATTAAAATATATAATTGTGTTGCCCATGAAATTTTTAATGCAAGATACATGTTTATTTCATTGAATTTGGATAAGAGATGAGAAAGTTATGAATACCTCAAAACCGAGGCGAGGTCACTAATTAAAAACTTATTTTCAGTTATAAGCAATAAATCAGTAGCCTTTTTACAACACCTTAGTACACAGATAACCAAAATGGTTCTCATTTAGTATAATAAATGTGAGGGGTGTTAATACTTTTCCCTTGTAAAACCGACTCCCGCACCCTTATCTCTTTCCTTCGGGTTTTAATGATATTTTACCTTCCTTTTAGGATAAATAAAATTAAGTGGCGACTCTGTTTATATTTCGAGCATGTGATGTGCTCGGGTATTTTCCCGCTGTGATAATTATAATATATTCAAATAATAGAATATTTGTGCAGACAAATTTCCTAATCACACCTTATTGAATTTTAGTTGATGGGACATTTTATCTTACCTTTTAGAAAGGAATTTTAATGGTAAAATTGAGATTTGCACACAAAATACTTTATATAACCTCATTTTTCTCGCCCTCACAAATTAAACTCACGCACTTACAAACCTATTTATTTATTTTGGAGAATATAAATTCACCTTTTACCCATAACATTCTCACACGACAACAAAAAAAGAGAGGAAAAAATTAAAGGAAGTGCTTGTGGTAAGTTGTAGGCCTTCACTAAAATTTATAAACTATTTTTATCATTTGGATCTTCATTCATAATTTTTACTAACTAGAAGTATATAAATTTAGATGTGCTTGTTAATGCATATTTTCTTTAATGTTCGATTACTTATACATGTTTGACTAACATGTATAACTGCGCATGGTGTAGACATGAATAATTCAAACAATGAAAGTTTTTCAGAAGCAACAAACAAGACATTGTCAAAAATTAAACGTAATCGAGGAATGTCTCATAATGTTGTGTTGTGTACTTACCATGACAATACTTCACCTAGCTATGGATGGTTACTTCAAGCATGGATGGCAGAAGAACGTCGAATGAAGTCTGGCAGGGTTTACAACGTAAAACTACATGCTTATAAATTACGATACCATATATCAAAAATGAAACTATCAAAAACATTTTATATATATATATATATATATATATATATATATATATATATATATATATATATATATATATATATATATATATATATATATATATATATCAATGTTTTGATAGTTTCATTTCCGATATATAGTATCACAATTTAAAAACATATAATTTTTACCTTATAAACTCTACCTGACTTCATTCGATGTTCTTCTGCCACCCATGTTGGAAGTAATCATTCATAGCTAGGTGAAGTATTGCCATGGTAAGTACACCACCCAACACTATGAGACATCCCTCGATTACGTTTCATTTTTGACAATACCTTATTTGTTGCTTCTGAAAAACTTTTATTGTTTGAATAATCCATGTCTATATCACGTACAGTTATACATGTTAGTCAAACATGTATAAGTAATTGAACGTTAAAGAAAATATACATTAAGAAGAACATCTAAATTTAAAATTCTAGTTAGTAAAAAGTATGAATGAAGATTCAAATGATAAAAAAGTTTATAAATTTTAGTGAAGGCATACAACTTACCACAAGCTCTTCCTTTAATTTTTTTATTCTCTTTTTTTGTTGTTGTTGTTGTTGTGTGACAATATTGTTGGTAAGAGGTGAATTTATATTCTTCAAAGTAAATATATAGGTTTGTAAATGTGTGATTTTAATTTGTGAGGGTGAGAAAAATGAGGTTACATAAAGTATTTTGTGTGCAAAACTCTATTTTACTGTTAAAAATCCTCTCTAAGAAGGTAAGATAAAATGTCATACCAATTGAAATCCAATAAGGCGTGATTAGGCAATTTGTCTGTATAAATATTCTCTTATTTGAATATATGATAATATATTACTATTAGATTTAAATTTATATACTTGACCTATCTATCTCTGAGACGCCGTGGAAAAATCTCATAGTGAAGAAAAGTGAGTAATGCACTTTTAGAATCCCTTTTCACCTAGAGTTTTCCTCATCTTCTAGCCCGAGTTTTATCAAAAGCAGGATAGATAAAATTTCTGCCTGAAGGATCATTGTAGCTAAGGCTACATGAGAAGCCTCCAAAGTAGCAGACTTGATGGTCTTTAACTATTGCGCTAGTTTGCACTAAATCCCATATAACTAAACCGTCCATGTTAATTTGAACCCATAAAGTTGTTTGGTTCTTCTATATTACCCCATCTTGATAGAAGAAGTGTTTCTAAATTTCAATTTCATTCGCACGTTCTTAAGGATTTTCATTTCATTTCTCAAACGCCGTCCTTTGGAGATTCCAGAACTTATAATAATTGAAGACATGATTGTGATTTTTTCTATAACCAATAAAGGTTTGGAGTAGTTGAATTTGATGCAGCTCTTTGCAATCTAGATTATTTGAATGGTGCAGATGATGGCTTCTAAGATAAAGTCTATAATTATAGTTCTCGAACCTAGGTTGTTGTATGCTTGGATGAGTTCATGCATTGAGCTTAGAGTGGTTACCTAGGTTAGGTGTTGTGTTACACCCTCTATATTTTGACTGCAAAGGGGGAAACTAGAGAAAATGGGTTGAGAAAATGGAGACAATGGTGCCACCTTTGGATTAAGGTTTTCATCAAAATGTATCTTACCATGGATCAATTACCGGATAATGAACATAGGTAAAAGGAAGGATGAAGGTCATCCAAATTAAGGTGGCCCAATTAATGTGTGTTGAATCACTGTATAGATAATTTAGAGTATCATTTACACGTAAAATTTTGGAGTTTGTATGCTTCCAAACTAGATGATCATCTATTTGGTCTTGAGAAATGTGTATTTTCTAAGTTTCTTCTACTAATGTATATCTTCTTAAAATGAATGGTGGTATAATCTATCCGCCCTCAATGCGTTGCATATGTCTTAAGGAAACAAGGTTTAATATGATCTTTGAAAGCAATTAGAATATTCGTAGGATGATTTGGAAATAGTAATTCAACATGCTTCAAAAGACTCGAAGATGGAAGAGGACCAAGAAACACTAAACATTGATGATATAATATGAAATGGATAAGTGCACGAGATCTTCATATTAATCATTTACTTCATCTTTTCCATGATTCGATAAATATTCCAAATCATATTTCATGTCTAACTTAGCATTTTAAATTGATATTGAAGACAAACTATAAGAAAACATTTTGTTGGTAGAAATGATAATGAATTTTCGAGACACTTTTTGAAATGATAATGTGTAAAAGTTATGCCAAATTTATGACATAAGGAAGTTTGAATTAAAAAAAATATAAAATAAATTAAAATATTTTCTAGAAACTTTCTTTAATGAGACTTTCTAAAAGGTAAAGTTGGTTGAAAAATAGTGACTAGAAAAAGTGTTACCTCAACGTGTGCAAAATTAGTGATATAAGTGCAATCATGTTTTTGATAAAGCGACTCAGTGAATTTTTAAATTTAACAAATATTGTGAAAATAGTAAAACAAAATCTCTACGCACGTGGAAACAAACCCTCAAAAGAGGAAAAACAGCAAAAAAAATCAAAAATAAAACTTACAAATTTAATATTCAACTTCTAATTTCTTACAAGAAAAAATTTACAAAATCTTTCATCCAATTGCAATATTTCAAGAGAAAATTAGAAATCCTCTAAACTTTGATTTTTGAACCAAAAAATTGTAATACTGTCAACTTCAATTTTAATAAGAAAAATTCCAATCCCTCTCAACTATAATTTTTGTACAAAAAAATTATAAACCCTCTCAACAACAGCTAGTCATTATGAAAGAGAGGGTATTTTAAAAAAATAAATGAAGAATAACTTTTTTTATTGAAGTGGGATGTTTTTTTTCTCAAAAGAACTTTCTAAATAGTTTATTTTCCATTAAATTGAAAATTAGATGAAAATTTTGAAAGTACTTTATCAAAATTCCTTGCTAAGTTGAATGTGTATTATGATAGTTTTAAAGTCAAATTACGATGACCGTTGTCTAAAGTATTGTGTGAAGTGTCGCAAAAATATGATAAATAGTATATTGTGACGGTTAGGCCTTAACTTCCGCAATCCAACTATCACAAAAATGATTAGTTTTTTGTAGTGGTAGTTCAAGTTCCAAAAAACATTTTATAGCTCCAAGTGCAATTTTACAAAATAAATAAACAATACATCTAATTCTTATGGATTCAGTCATCTTCTACAACAAGTTCAATAAAGGCAACCTAGAATTAATAAAGCATATCATTCTCATTATATATATATATATATATGTATATATATATATATATATGTATATATATATATATGTATATATATATATATATGTATATATATATATATATATATATATATATATATATATATATATGTGTGTGTGTGTGTGTGTGTGTGTGTGCGCGCGCGCGCGCGCGCGCGCGCGCGCGTGCATTTTTAAATAGAATTTAAAGAAACTTGAAATGCTTAAAATTTTGGAAAGTGGCATGTAAGTGTATGAATGAAGACATACCGTGGAAGTCTCATTAGGAATTTCTCAAATTGTGCATCTTAAGGGAAGCTTCCAAGGGACGTCGACAAGTCCTTCAAATGGAGCAAGTGACACATCAGTTATCATTTGTGTACTAGTATCAACTTGTTGACAATAACATAGGAAGTAAAATTCCCCACGTCGCACTAGACATGAAAAAATGTGTACATATCCATCCATCTAAAAAGAGTTAAAAATATAATTAGCAATGTAAAATATATTAAGGATATATGGAAGCAAAATATTGAAAAATACTAGTAAAATACTTTCATTGTAGTTAATTTGTGTTATTATATGTTAAAGTTGTTGCATTCTTAAGTAATGATGGTAAAGATTTATAATTTTAATGAATAGTTGAGTGGTAAAATATGTAGTTAGAATCATTTTAGATGATTTATAGAAGGGATTTGCACTTGTTTTCATGGAGTCACACATTTGACGTAATCATCGAATCTGATCAAGGTCATAAGATAAATATGCACTAGCTTTGATAAATTGTGTTCAAGATAAGGTTAAAAATGTGAATCATTTGATTTTTAATGGAAGATCAAATTTGATGATTTGATGATTACCTAATGTAAAAATGTTTATCCATTGGTTGAGAAATATACCAATTGTATGGCTCCACTTAGATTTATCAATGAACCAATATACGTGTTACACTTATAAATATATTTACAATTAACTAACCGGTCTTAAACCTTAAGTTTATATTTCATCTATGATCAATACTCCCCCACCCCCCATACAAGAAATACGAACTTAAGAAGAAATATTTTTTTTGAAGAATACATTCAACAAAAATTGGTTGCAACTATATACAACATGTTTGATTTCTCTAATACAAATTTAACACAAAGAGGTAATATTGTGGTAAGCAAGAAAAAAACACGTTTAGATATAATGATATATAGATCCACATTTTAAGAGCAATGTAGTTTTACAACTTGATGATATATTTTCATCTCCAGCTCTTACAAAACAGACATATGGATCAAAACTACATATTAAAATAAAATTTTAAAAGATATTCCAAAAATCATATGAAATTAATTTAAAAGTTACTATAATATAATCTTTACCTTTTTATGTGGGCCATTATTGTCATTTTAATCCAGGAAATTACGATGGATTGAGATGTAGGTTGAACATCATATAGCATATCGTAGAAATATAATACAATATTAATGACTTCCATTGAATCAAGCTTATAATGATAGTCGATGAACAAAATTTCAGTCCTTTGCTCATGGATCTGGTCGACAAAAAATAACATGAGGTTAAATCGACAAATATATATTGGGATACTATAGATGAAATAACTGCTGAAACAAAATAGATGCACTTGACTATTTCATTCGTATAGTGGTGGTATGTGTTATGAGCCAACATATCACCATAATCAATTTAAAATACAAGTATATATGTGAAAGGATGATAGATCTATAGTAAAAGATACTCATACCAATGAAAGATAAGTCGCAGAGAGAAAGAACTCGCTTCCATTTGGAAAAGTGGCGCCGATCCTTGCTACTAGGGTTTTAGGGAATGCAATTATAAATTTATATGAAGTTCTATGGGTAAAATGCCTGTGTTGGGCCGATCCAATGTGTTTTGAGGCCTAAAAAGAATTATTCAATATCATACTTTTAAAATTAATTATATTTTATTTAATTTATCTTTAAAATTAGTATTTTATTTTTGTGTAATTTTTTAAACTTTTAATATACTCCACTTATATATATATATATATATATATATATATATATATATATTAGAATTTAACCATTATTTAATGAGATGAAACTGGTAGTTAACGTATATATTAAAAAGTATATAGAAATAAAATATTGTTCATCAACTAACTACATAAGATAAAAAAAATACAAAGACCCGCCTAGAGTAGATCTTTTTGAAGGTTTTACTGTCTTACGAGTAGACGTAATGGTGGTAATGTTTTTAAGTAGGGTCCGTGACATTAGGGATCTTTTGTCTATAACCTTGGAGTCGACAATTATGTAGTGTTGACCTTTGAGACGTAGGTGTTGCACCCCAATTTTTGAACACTGAGATCCCATCATAGCTTAAATATTAGGATCATCATTATCATCATGCATTTATCATTTTCTAACCAAAAATACAAAAAAATTGTTGTTTGTTGCTTGTGTCCTAAGACAGGAGACTGGTCAGGAAGAAATTGGGTAAACTAGGGTTTTGAGGCCCACAAAGAAATTCAATATTCTTCTATGATTCAAAGGGTTCTTCAATCAAAATCAAAACCCAAGGATAGGTGAATACAAGATCAATCACCTTCAAGTTCATTAGAAGCTCCAATTAGGGTTTTTGACCTAATTTCTATGGAGGGTTGACTTTTAATCAGGAGATGGTTCCAAGACTCAAAATATGATTCAAGGGCATCCAAATCAACATTATAGTCCATTCATATCATTCATTTGAAGAGGAGATCTTCATTCATTTGAAAAATCACAAAACTACAGTTCATCTAGAAAAAGTCAATTGTGCAAGTCAAACTTTGACTTTTGAGAAAAATAGTCAACCATGTACTTTTAAGGATCCAAATCATCATCATATGGATATTGAAGACATTTGATCAAAGAAAATTCAAAGAATTCATCAAGAATAAAAAAGTCAACAAAAAGTCAAACTAGGGTTTTTACGTGTATTTTGACCTAATTCATGGATCTCCAAATTTTGCCTACACACTCAAAAATCTCCCAACATAAAAGTTGTAGATCTTGGGAAAATAAACAACTTATCACAATAGAACTTTTTTCAAAAAGTGATTATTTTGAGAGATATGGAATTAAGAAGATAATTTTCAAAGACTTTTTAAATTTTTCAAATGTTTTACTTGGAATTTTTCTTAACTTTATGGCCATTTTTCTCAATGATCCAAAAGGAGTTTGAGGAAACTTTTAACTACTCATTTGAAGTATGTAGCAAGGGCCTTCTAAAGAGCTAAGTAGCATGAAAATCCATGGCTCCATTCATGAGATATGATTTTCTCAATATGGCACCATGAACACTTGAAAATGAAGAAGAAAATGAAGAAGTTATGAACCAAAACCATTTCAAATGTAAAGATTCCTTTCTTGCAGCCCATATAACTTGTTTAAAGCACCATAGTCAGAAGATTACACTTGCTTTTGAGCTATAATCCAAGTGTTTAAGACATTATCCAAGTGATCATCCATTAATGGCATAAAGATCACACTTCCATTTTGATAAATAGGCTTTATGCACACCGTCCACTCTCCTTGAGCCTCTCCCATGTCTCCTCTACACAAAAAGCAAATTAAACACCACAAGCAAGCTCTCCAAACTCAGAATAAAGTCATAGAAGCATGCTTGAACTTGTACCTTGCCATTGGAACTCCAATTTTCTCATTTCTTCACAAACAAGCAAAGAAGTACAGAGTCACATGGGAGCTTCAAAACTCTGAAATTTTTCCTCCCACAAACCCTAATTCTTGCCTATAAATATAGGGCATTGCTCATTGCATCAATGACACCAGAATTCTCCAAGTCATACCTCACTTGAAATTCTCCATTTTTCCATCTTTTCACTTTTATAGTAAAATCTTGTTCTAAGAGTTCTGGGTGTCAACTAATGGTTTAGACAACTTCTAAACATCATTTAGAAGGTGCCTATACCTTCCTTATCCTTCCAAACACTTCCAAACCAAAAATTACTTTTTAACCTCCATTAAAGCTTTCTTTAAGCTCATTACAAACCAAAACTCAAACCAAACACTTAGCCACTCAAATAACCTTTCACATAGCTTCTATATCACATATAGAAACTATCCATAATACACAAACACCTACCAAAGGCCTTGAACCATAAATCACCATTTCAAAACTCCATTAAAGAACCTTTGAACTCAAACTTGCAAAAACCAATTCCACTCGTGTGTTTTGAGGCTTTATGGTTTAGATAGCTTCTAAACATCATATAGAAGCTATCTAAACATCTGCATTTGATCTTTAACACCATTTTCATAGCACACTAACCATAACTTTTTCAGTTTCAAGTTGAAATCAAATTTTGAGTTGCAGGTGTGATCAAGACTTTTTGAGCATTGCAAAAGCTTCCCTGAGGTTCATAGGAGCTATCTAAATACTTGAGGCATTCCCAGGTCCTCTCATTTGCGCTCCAGACCTCCATTTTCAGAGGTATGTAACTCAACTTCAAGCTCCCTCAAAAGGAGCTCAATTCATGTGCTTCTTGTTACCAAAATGGAGGTTTTGATCATTGACTGTTTGAATTAAGAGTTTAATTTTATATTTTATTTTTAGGGTTCATATGATTTTGAATGAAATTCTTGAGTTTCAGAATGAATTAATGAATGATAACTATATGGTTGAATTCGTGATTCCATGCTGATGCGTTTAGAGTCTTATTTTGCTTGAAACGGTTAAGATTTGAGAATGTTTGAATTTCCCTCCATTGTTATTGTACACGATGCTGAAGGTTGAAGATGATGTGGGAAAATAATTTTTGAAACTTGATTTATTTTAAGTTTAATGGTAGTTGTTCCTTAACAACTACATCGTTCTAGCAGGATTGGCAATTATGTGTGTACCTAGCGCTTGCAACCCTTAGGTCCGGGGTTCGAATCCCCCTCGCCCCAGACCTTTTGCATTTTATTTTTTTTCGCATTTTCAATGTTAGTTAAGTGTTATGTTGAACTGTTTGCATCCTTTTATCACTACACGCGCCCAGCCCAGTTGGTCCATAATGTGTGTATATAGTGATAGGGCGTGGGTTCAAGCCTTGGCTCCCACATTCCTATATTTTTATCACTAGTTTATTTCACTCTTTTTATTAAACTTCAAAAAACCATAAAAAATAGTAGAAATATTATTTTTAATCCCTTCTTTTTTGTGTGGTCAATTTATGTTGTCTATTTTAATGTCATGTTAAAAAATCACAAAAATATTTATTTTATCATGATTTTAAAATTAATCAAAAACGAGTCTTTTAATACATGAAAAATCAACAAAAATATGTTTCCTTTTGAATATTTTTTCTAAAGTGACTTAGTATATTTTTGTAAATATTTGTTTAGGATTAGGTTAGAATGTCATTGACTTTCTCATGTACCCTTAGACCAATTCCCTTAAAGAATTTGATATTTAACAACTAAAATCAATTAGGTCTAGGTATTTCTTTCAAAACCCTAATTTGAAAACCCTAATTTAAAAAACCTTAGGTTTAAACCCTAACCAAAAAATTTGCAACATATTGATCTTTGTTTATCCATGTTTATTTGTGCTTCTACATACTTGTTGTACACGCTTTGTACTTAAATGTTAAACTTTGTCTTGTACATATACTTGTTGATTTTATATCCTTGTGATTTGTACTTATTGTTATATTTTGTTTATCTAACCCAATGTTTAATCATCACATTAATCATTCATAATTCATACATGATTTGAATCCAAGGGTTTAGATACATTCATCTCTTGCTTGTTAACACTCACTTGTTTGTTCTTGCACATACATGAGGCATTTATTGTTAATTGTTTAAGCTTGATGTTTTATCCAAAGGATGGGAATGATATTGACTAAATTGTCAAGGTACTTAAATTCTTTTCCAATCTCTTTTATGTTTGTGCAAGGTATTTTAAATCTTTTCACTTATTTATGGTTTAGTATTGTTAATGTTTAACCAAACCCTTTTGTTTTGAAACCTTGGTATTAAGAATAGAATTATTCTTGGTGAAACTATTATTGATCCATTGATCTTGTTTTTTAAACCTCGGTGTTAAGAGATGAATTATTCTCGGTGAAACTTCTCTTAACCCATTGATCTTGTATTTTAAAGCTTGGTCCTTCTTTGATTTGTTTTAAACTTGTTAAGTATTTTAAAGCTTAATCTTTTAAACTTATTAGGTATTTTAAAGCCTAATCCATTTTCTAAAATTGTTAAGTATTTTAAAGCTTAACCTTTTAAACTTATTAGGTATTTTAAAACCTAATCTTCTTTTAATCTTGTTAAGCATTTTAAAGGTTAACCCTCTTTTAAAGAAACATTTGTGAGTATTTTAAAGCTCACACCCAAAAAGATTTTGGCCACTTTGGCCCCCTTTTTTTCCTTTTTTAAAAGAGGAACTACAGAAGCTCTGACTTCCCTATTACACTTAAGGGGTATGTAGGCCTAAGATGCGATATCTTATCGAGCTCACTTTCAAAAACTTCTCTTCCCATCCCCACCCTCTATTTCAAACAAGTTTTTCACATAGATTTTTCACAAAAAAGGTTATTTATAAACAAAAGATAATAACACAAAAACAAAGAGGTTCCCATGGAGTACCATGGATATGAGGGGTGCTTAAAACCTTCCCCTTGTATAACAAACCCTTCGTAGCCAGAACTCTGATAAGTTTATTATTTTTTATTTTAAAAACTTCTATGGGTTTTATTCGCTCTTTCACCCATTCCTTTTTTGGGAATAATAAAGCGCGGTGGCGACTCTGTTTAAAATGAGCTAAGTCTTCCCATGACTCTAGTCTCACCAATTTCACAAAATCTCGTTGATGAAAAAATTGGAATACTTTCAACGTCGTGCTAAACTTGCTTAATTATGGGATTGTCTTATTTCCTAATATCAACGCTTTCATAGATATGACAGCCATACACATCTTTCTACTCAAAAACCCTATTCCCACGTTGCTTGCTGATGTTTATCACTCCATCCATTGGAGGCAGAAGAAGGAGGAAGGAATGGTTCAATGTTGTGCACATTTGTTGTAAAATGGTTCTTATCCCACTTACCAAAGAAATGACCTTTTTGTCAAAAATAAAGGTAATCTTAAGTGGTATCAACAGATTATGTCTCTCATTGCCAATAACATCCATTTGTACTCTCATGATTATGATGGCATCGAGATAGTGTTCAGTTGTGGTAACTTCCCAAACGTTCCACTCATAGGAACTAGGGGTTATATCAATTATAATCCTATTTTGGATTTGCGATAACTTGGATACCCCATTATGGACAAACCTAAAGGCAATTTGTTAGAAGGTTATATCCTGGGACATGGGGTGGAAGATACTAGTCTATTGACATGGATAAGCCGAGCTTGGAAAAAAGTGCACATAAAGGGGAGGAATGAACTCGGAAAAATAATTGCATTACTAAAGAGCCGTATACACAGTGGGTCTGTGAAAATTCCTTAAAATGGAGCTACCATATATATCCCATTGAGCCATCCATGTGCCCAGAGTCCCCTAAACCTACTCATATTTCAATAGAAGAAGCTGATGAGCTCAAGGCAACTACCTTAGGCTTGAAAAAGAAAATGAAGGATTATGGCAGAACCTCGATCGAGTCAGAGATGAAAGAAATAGGATAAAATGGGACCTCAATCAAGAGGGTAAATAACTCAAGGTAAGTAAGGAGATGTTCAAGGTCGAAAGGGGTGAGACAAAACAGACGATAGAAGGCCTATTAAGTGTTATCTTTAATCTTGATATCCGTAATCAACAATTAGAGGCAACTTGGAAAGAAAGTCATAGTTGGAATAGTCTTTGGGAACAAACTCTAAAGGACAGAAAAGAAATGAGAAAAGGTTTTAAAGCTCAAATCTTAGATCTCAAAAGAATGCTCAAGGAGTCCCAAACCTTTGCATCAAATGAATTTCTTCTCCAAGAAGAAGCTGAAAGGTCACTCCCTGCTAACTGGAAGAAAATGTACAAAGAGCTACAAATTCTCAAGGAGCATAAGTACCACCGAAGTCAAATCAATGAAGCCTTAAGGATCCAGAACCTACACTTAGAAGGTGCAATCCAAAACTTGGGGAATATTGCAAATCAGGATCAAGTTATCATCCAAGAGCAACATCAGACTTTGTCAAATGTTATCTTTGTGTTGACACTGCTTCTGATCACTCGAGGCTTTATATACTTTCCACTTTGCTTGCCTTCTTTGGATAGTTCATCAAACTATAATACTTAGGTTTGCTTTACTTTATTTTTCTTCTTCTAGGTTTACATATTTAACTATTCAAGTGTTGTGTTTGACTCGTCATTAGTTGTCATCATCTAAAGTTGATGTCTTAATTAAAGATCTATTTCATGGAAAACAAGTTTCCACACAAACTTTACTTCTTGATAGGTCTCTTCTCTTTACAGTGAACTGTGGGGTTCAACTCCTACATGTTTTTGTACCTGATACTTTTCTTGGAATCACGACCCAATTTTTTTTATCCCTGCCTCTTCCAGGTATCGAGGTGGATCATGATGTTCTCTTAGATTTGGTGACAGACACATCACGGTCTCGTTATCAAGCTGATGTATGTATTGATAGTGAAATTCGCTGGTACATGGTAGACACATATTAATCCTGATGTTCCTACATCAGAACATGACATCAAGACAGATGTTATGGCATTTGATCCTGATACAGAACAACTGTATTCATTTGTAACTTTTGCACATATATAAATCACAAAATGACAATCATCACAAATTCCAAGTTAAGGTCAAAATCTCAACTTAAACAATATCAGGACAGATATCTTGATATCATCTGCTGACAGAACACATATTTACCAACTTGAAAGATCTACATAAAACAATTGCAGAATGGTAAATAACCCAAAGGAATTGTTAACACAATTCAGTGCAACATCACATAATCTGGGGACTATCAAGCCAAGAAGGAAGTCCACTATCAACAACATTACTTCAAAGCTAAACATTCCCAATTTACAACTTCTCACCTAATCACTACCTAAAGCTACCTCTGCCTAGAAGTTGACATCTAGACCTAGGAAGTCGACATCCCACTTCTAATCACCGGAGTGATAAAACAGTCACACACCATGTGACCAAGGGAACCCAAATAAAAAGATTACACTTTCCAATAAAAAATACTTAGTTAAACACAATAACTAAGAACAATACTTAATCTTGCTTAAAAGTTTTGATCAAGAATAACTCTTAACTCTCTTGCTTAAAAGCTTCAAGAGTGAGAATAATAGCTTGACTAATAGTAAAGTAATAGACAGTCTACCACACAATATCAAGGGATATGTGAGTGACTAGCACACACACAGGAGACTCTCAAAACGGAATTCCTAAGACTCCCCTAATTTTCAATTGTCAAAAGTTATCTTGCATTAGGTTAGTATTCTCTTTAAATAGACTTTAGCAGTCCATGAGCTTTGTAACCTTTTGCCCAATTCTTTCCTAATCCATACGCTAAGAACTGCACCAAATCTGTAGAGCCTCTTTTTTAATCTTGGAACAAATCTTTAAGTTTCCTAAATTGTTCAATTAATCAATATTAGAAGCTTTAATTCTAATGTGATTTGATTCTAAAGTTCCAAATTTAATCTTCTTGACCTGTGAATATTATTGAGATATATCTTGAAAGAAATATCACAAAATCAAATCAAATCTGTCAAGAGTTAATATAGCTTTACTGATGTTATGGTTCAAGATGTCATGACACCTATTAAAACATTTGTCTTCTATATAAGCTCAAACTCTTTTTAGCAAAATTGTTGTCAACCACAAAACCATGGAACTAACAAATAGTTCGACTTACTTGGTTGCTACTTCATTGTTCCTTTCTAGGTGTTATTTTCATGGGGAACTTAGTACGGTTTCCTTGCCATCTATGGTATTATTAGATTCAAAATGTATGATTCCCTTCATAAATGGTTGATGAATTCACTGTATTCATAGAGTGTTTCTTCTCATTCCACCTCAGCTTCTGCGTGGGAGATCTACCTTTATGATCGTCTTGATTTATGTTTGAATCTGTCAAGCTCCCACTATAAATTGTTCCCTCTAAAGTGGTATGGCATGTTGCGATGATAAGGGGGAATTTCAACATTAAAGGTTTGTTTACTCTACTGCAATATCACTGAATCGATAGAAAGAGATTTAGCGGTGGAAGATCGTTATTATCGCAATATTTTCTTCCCAACCTCCTTAATTAGAGTAATCGAAATCAATATTGAATCGGGAGGTTTGAAGGAGTTATCTAACATAAGGTTAGGAAAGAATTCCAGTTACGATTCTATTGTGATCTAGTTTTAGATCAAACAAAATTTAATCATGAAATTTAGCGAAAACCAAAAATCGTTTCCCACCTACAGCGTCACTGTTTCGTACTAGAACTATAACTTTCAAGATTAGTACTCTTGGAGGTGTTTGTTTCATTTGCCAAATCACATTGATAGGAACAAGTTAGTTAAAAAATCAAAGAACAAAACGTTCTGTTCTTCTTCAGTCTTCACTCATTCACTCTGTTCTCAGTTTTCTTCAAAAGCCATGCACCGATCGTTTACAGTGTTATCAAAAAATCTAAGAACCATTGCTTCAAATGGCACATTCTCATCATCTTCTTCTTTACTGCAACACCAATTCCATTCTTCCAACAACAACAACTCTTCATCTTCTTCTTCTCCAATCGGTTCTCCAACCAGAGTCCAGAAACTCATCGCTTCCCAATCAGACCCTCTTCTCGCCAAAGAAATCTTCGACTACGCTTCTCTCCAACCCAACTTCCGCCACAATTACTCCACCTACCTCATCCTCATCCTCAAATTCGGCCGCTCCAAACACTTCTCCCTCCTCGACAATCTCCTCCGTCAACTCAAATCTGAATCCCAACCCATTACCCCCACCCTCTTCTCCTACCTAATCAAAATCTATGGCGAAGCTAACCTACCAGACAAAGCCCTCAACACTTTCTACACCATGCTTCAATTCAACATCAAACCTTTAACCAAACACCTTAACCGCATTCTTGAAATTCTCGTTTCTCGCCGGAGTTACGTTCGGCCCGCTTTCGATCTCTTTAAGGATGCTCATCGACATGGTGTGGTTGCTGATACTAGATCTTATAACATTCTCATGCGGGCTTTTTGTCTTAATGGTGATATCAGTATTGCATACATGCTGTTTAACAAAATGTTTAAGAGAGATGTTGTTCCTGATATTGAGTCTTATAGGATTTTGATGCAGGCTTTGTGTAGGAAGAGTCAAGTTAATGGAGCTGTTGATCTCTTGGAGGATATGTTGAATAAAGGGTTTGTTCCTGATTCTTTGACTTATACTACTTTGTTGAATAGTTTGTGTAGGAAGAAGAAACTTAGGGAGGCTTATAAGCTTCTTTGTAGGATGAAGGTTAAAGGGTGTAATCCTGATATAGTTCATTATAATACGGTTATATTAGGGTTTTGTAGAGAAGGGCGAGCGCACGATGCTTGTAAGGTTATCGGTGATATGCGGGCGAATGGGTGTTTGCCGAATTTGGTTTCTTATAGGACTTTGGTTAATGGTTTGTGTCATTTGGGAATGTTTGATGAGGCAAGGAAGTATGTGGAGGAGATGCTTTCGAAAGGCTTTTCTCCTCACTTTGCTGTCATTCATGCTTTAGTGAATGGGTTTTGCAATGTTGGTAGGGTTGAGGAAGCTTGTGGACTTCTCACGAAATCGCTAGAGCATGGGGAAGCTCCTCATAAGGATAGTTGGATGATTGTAGTACCTCAAATATGTGAAGTGGAGGAGGATGGTGTGAAAATTGGTGGTGTTTTGGAGGAAGTTCTTAAGATTGAAATCAAAGGTGATACTAGAATTGTGGATGCTGGTATTGGTTTGGAAGACTACTTGATTAGGAAGATACGGGCTAAGGCGAGGCAATTTTAAACTTTTTTGTAATATAAAACCGACAAGCTTGCGTTTGTCATCCATGTAAGATATTTGTATTCAGTTACAAGTGACAATATCATTTGATTCTTACTAGAAGAACACTACTACATATATGATATATGACATGTTGCAACATTTTATCTGTAACATTTAAGAAAGTGTTGCAGACACTCTTTATTTGTCACTTTCAGTAACACCTGGAAAATCAAATTTTACCACATACCAATGAAGATACATTCTTCTTAATCTCTTGGTATCTAATAATGTTTTTTTTTTCCCTCAGTTTCATTTTTATATTTTTACTTTCACATTGTTCGTTTGCTATCACCCAATTCTCCACTTCGTTCATCGCTTGGTTCTTCATTTGTCTCTCTAATCTTTGTAATGTGTTTCATCTTCATCCGTGCTTGTTCATGGTGATTGACCTTTGGATATTTCTGAGGTTTCGATTCATTGAGGTATATCTCACTAACTTATATTTCTTACTTTTCTTACTGCTCAGAGGTAGGTTTTGGAATCAGAGCATATGTTTTGTTCTCTTTCTCCTGCGCTGATAGATTTTGAGTATTAGATTTTGAGATTTGAAGAGAAACAACCAGTGATGAAACAGCGGCAAAAATGCAACTATAAACAACATTTTAGATTTACCTCTAGGTTCTTGTACTTTACCAAATCAGTGACTGTGACTTTTTTTTTTAAATGTTTCATTCCCATTGTTTAAATGGTTGCGATGTATTTAATGCTTTTTTCCCTCATGATTTGCATCATTTTTTTTAATCAAAGGAATGACTTTATTGAAGATTCAAAAATCACAATACAATCAAGTGGTCAACTGATCCAACTAATCCAAACAACCAGGAAACTAAAACCCACCCTCAAGGCATAAGTAATTTACCTATATGCTCCCTAAGCTTGGGTTTCTCCCAGCACTTGAAGACAAAAACATCCATCCATGATTCTTGATACAATCTTTTGGTGATTGATCTTGTTCCCAAAACAAATTTGATTTCGATACAACCAACATTCATGAATAGCTTCGGTAAATGCACACTGAAGCACTTTCATTTTTCAACCTATCTTGTTGCACATACTAATTAACCAATGAATTTCATCCTTTCAACTTTTCGGGTTATGGTTGATACCAATCCAATACAGAATTTGTTTCCAGATATGATTAATACCATGGCAGTCAAAAAGTCATAGGTTTTTTCTCTTTATAGAAGCAACATCCATTATTGTTAATCATTTCAAATCTCATCAATATATGATTAATACCTGGCAGTCAAAATAAATGATCTCAAGTTTTTTTCTCTTTGCAGAAGCAGCACCCATTATTGTTAATCATTTCAAATCTCATTAATCTTTACTTTGTTGCCAAGCTTAAGTGAAAAGCCATCCAAAGGGTGTGCATGTTTTTGGTTTGAAATTTCTCACTGCTAAGCATCTTGCTTCATTCTCGGAGGTTTCTAATCTCATCTCTCACTTTCAAAATTCTTGACAGGGAAACTCAAAAAAGTTATCATTTACCAAAAATAAAATAGTTATCATTGTCTAAGGTTTCTAATGTGTCCTCTTGTAAAATAAAAGTTTAATATATTACAAGATAGATTGTCTAATGCTTTAAAGATTTGTAATGTATTATTCTATCCCATACTTACCAATTTGGAATCAAACACGCCTTCATACTGATAAAATAAAATAACTAAATATTTTTATTTACAGTTTAATATTTACAACATTTCTGCTCAAATGGATGAATGAATATCAATCATTTCAAACTTATACATAAGTTAGTTGAATTGTTCTGATGGTAAACTTTGTGTCAACACTTTTGTAGTTGATGCTCATAAGGTATATAGGCGGTAATTACCAATCCATTATTTACTTTTTCTTTGATGTAATGTCGAACAATCTCAATATATTTAGTTTTGTCATGTTGAATTGGATTATGTGCAATATAAATGATTGATTTAAGGGAAATGTTATTGTTACACCTTTAATGACACCTACACCGTATCATTATACGGTTTTGGATTTTTTTATTATTATTTAATAATTATTTTTTCTTTATTTTGACAAAAACAACATAAAGTAGGCAGTATTTTCTACGGTGTAAGCAATGATGTCATTTTTCCAGTGTACAAATAGCAATGCTCTTGATTTAATGTTCTAAAACAACTTCATATGACTTTTGCATTGTATCATCAAATCTTTTAGGTGTGCAAGCATATTTAAATGCATATCATTTGATTTATGACTTAATTCTTTATTTATTTAATTTATAATTTTTATATATCACATATTTTTTGCTTTAAAAAGTTACAATTCACTACAAGAAATTTTGTGATTTACAATATTCATCCTATATACATTCTTTTAAGATTCTGATTTTGTTTATCAAATAATCATATTATAACTATGTTATTTTGAATTGATATTAGTTCTTTGTTTGAAAAGGATTTGAGAAACTAATATGGTAGTGAATAATTGGATGCTTACTTACATTTTTGTTGAGCAACTTTGGAGTTTGTCAGGTCAGGCGACATATTTTTCCGTGCTGAGAAGTGAGAATTATGTTTGGTTTGGAGTAATGATGTAACTTGAAAAATTTTTACGTCGGATTTATTCGGGCTATCTATTCAAGTTGGATTCATCTAAGACATTTGACAAAAACACATTGTGCATGTTTTTGCAAAAAGTTTTTTTAGAATTCAAGGGTTGTAACAGGTTAACACGAGTGTGTAACCAGTTACATGTGTCAAAATAAGTCAAATAAGATGAAAAAAGTGATTACGGAGTTGGTGTAACCGGTTACGCATATTCAAACCATCCATTTTCACCAAATAAGTGATTTCAAGTTCTAACATTTGGCATTAAGAGTCTGATTCGATCCATAATACATCTAGTGTGCAACAAGAATTCTGTCTCAAATGAAGAATCCTTACAAACCTATCAAACCTTGATGCAAAGAATTACGACAAATTTTGCAAGCAAATGAAGGTGTTATTTGGCTACCAAGATGTTCTTGAAGTTATCAAGAACAGGGCGAGTCCTCTTTTCAAAGGAGAAAAAGATGCATAACGAGTAACACACAAGGAAGATAAGAAGAAAGATTACAAAGGGCTATTTTTGATCCATCAATGTGTGGATGGTGACACATTTGAGAAAATTGGTGATTGTGAATCGTCAAAGCAAGCGTGGGAAATTTTGGAAAAGGCATATGCATGGACTCATAAGGTGAAGGCGGTGAGGTTACAAACTCACAAACGTTAACTCGAATTAATTCAAATGGAGGAAAAGGAGAATATAAATTATTACATGACGATAATTACTCGATTAGTGAACCAAATAAATTTATGGAGAGAAACTATTATGGAGCAGAATGTTGTATCGAAAATCTTGCGTTCTTTGATGGCAAGATTTGATAACATTGTGGTGGCGATTGAAGAATTGAATGATCTTGCGACGATGAGCAAATAAGAGCTTCAAATCTCTCTTGAGGATCGTGAGCAAAGGATGAAGGAGAGAAATATCGACAAGGCAAAGGCAGAGATCTCTTTGCAAGCTCGGTTCAATGAGAAGAACAAGAAGTCGACAAGAAAATGTACCATAAGGAGTAAAGGGAATATTCAAAAAGAAAATTTTGGTGGAAGAGTCCCAAAATTTGAAGGATTCTACTTGTCAAAAGGGAGATAACAGTCGCAACAAGAATGATGGTAAAGGAAAATTTAGAGGGGAAAGGGAAAGTTTGACAAGAGCAAGACAAATTCGACCATTTTACAAGAGAATGCAACCTGAACAAGACATAACCTCAAGGGGGGATGAAGTAAATGTTCAAAGGAAAAAGTTTGATGAAAAGAGCACACTCTTGGTCATGATCACAAAAGGAGAATGCAACAGCACATGTTGCGGGATAACAACAACATCAGTTTCGAGAACACTGCTGAAACATGTTGTAACCGATTACATAAAAGCTGTAACCAATTACAGGCAGGAGAAAACGTTATGATGAGTAAGAAATAGGGAGTTCATAGTAACGAAGAATGATCTTTGGACTACATTTGTTCAATGCATATGACAGGGATGAAGGATTGGTTTGTCAAAATCAATCATGTCACAAAAAACAAAGTGAAGTTCGCGGATAACACCGCTCTAGCGAATGATAGGATCAATGATATTTTGATCATATGAAGGGATGATGGACATTCCTTGATCAAAGATTTATCGTATACTCCAAGAATCAAATGTAACCTTTTAAGTATTGACAATTTCTTGAGAAGGGATGCAAATTTTACATGGAGAACAAGGCGCTACGCGTTATGGATGCAAACAAGGTTTTGGTCTACCAGAAAAATAATACTTGGGAGTTAGTTGATCTACCGGAAGAAAAGAAGCTGTGTGGTGTAAGATATGTCTATAAGGTGAAGGCAAATCCCAAGTGTGAAATAATCAAGCATACGACTCGATTAGTTGCAAAGAGATTTTTGCAAAGATAAGGCACCTACTTTGAAGATGTATTTGCATCGGTTTCTATAATTGAACCATTATACTAGTTATTGGTATTGTAAATAAGAAAAATTGCTCTATCTATCAAATGGATGTCAAATATGCGTTTTTGAACAGGCCGCTTGAAGAGGAAGTTTATGTAGAGCAGCCCTTGGTGTTGTTGTGGTTTAATCCCCTGGTGTTGTTGAGAAAAACCAAGAGTCAAAGTTCTACAATTTAAAGAAATCGTTGTACAATTTAAAACAAACTCCATGATCTTGGAACAAGAGGATATATAGGTTCTTAAAATAGATTGGCTTCAAGAAGTGTGTATCCAAACATGGTGTGTATGTGAAGACATATACAAGTGAATGGGTGATCATCCTTTATATATACATAGATGATTTGTTGATTACGAGCAGTGACAAAAGTGTATTTCTAAGTTCAAGAGTGAACTTATGAAAGAATTCGAGATACCCGACTTTGGCCTCATGACATACTTTGGCATTGAGTACTACAAATCCAAAAAGGGATTGCTCATGCACCAAATAAGGTATGTTCTTGAGATATTGAAGAATTTTGAAATGGAGCATTGTAATGATTGAGGATGAGCAAGAGGTTAATCCAACTCAGTATAGGAGGATGATTGGATCATTACGTTACTTGTGCAATACATGACCAAACTTGGCGTTTAGTGTCGGTATTGTGAGTAGATTAATGGATAGACTGGATGTGTCTCAGTTGGCAGTAGTAAAGAGTATCCTAAGATACATCATAGGATCTATTGGGTGCGTAGTTCTCTTAGTACAATATATATTTATTTTAGGGCAAAAATATACCCAGTATTCTTTAAGTTGTTTTATTGTAACAAATTGGTCCTTAATGTATTTTTCGCTACAAGTTAGTCCTTTATGTTAACTAACGTCTGCACCGTTAACCTTGTTCTCAAACTCGTTTCCAAAAAAGCTGAAGTGACACTAATGGTGTACTCAGGGCCGGCCCAATAAACGCAGAGACCCCGTTCTAATTTTGAAAATAGGCCCAAATTTAAAATATAAATACAATTATAATAATTAAAAAATACACATAAAAATTATATTTATGTATTAATCAATAATATATTTAATTAAAATCATTTTGAATTTTGATATATCTCCAAATTTTGTATGTATTGAATTTTTATTATAGCATTTTTTTTATTTATTGAATTTTTATCATAACATTTTATTTATTTCAATTAATATTTATGGAAAAAAAATGGACCTTTTAAAATTTTGGGGGCCCTAAAATTTGGGGCCCTGTGCTGTAGCACTTCCTGCACATGCACAGGGCCGGCCCTGGGTGTACTGTTGATGCGCCACTTAACATAGGTCAAAGACCATCATAGAATCATATAATAAAATTTTGGGTAAATGAATTTTTTGGTCCTTCTAAATATCTCAAACTTCGTTTTTAGTCCCTCTAAAATTTTCCTTCAAATAATAGTCCTCCTAAACTTTTAAATTTTAACTTTTGGTCCCTCATGACAAAATCGTAGCTAAAACGGTCTCTATTTCCGTCGCTAAAAAAAACGCTAAAACCATCGCTAAATTGTAGGAGGGATCAAAAGTTAAAATTTAAAATTTTATGAGGACCATTCTTTGAAGGAAAATTTTAGAGGGACTAAAAACGAAATTTGAGATATTTGGAGGGACCAAAAAGTTCATTAATCCTAAAATTTTCAGAATTTTTTAGTGCATAAAAGTATTTTTAAACTAATTAAAATGAAGAAATTAAAGAAAAAAAATAGTAAAAAAGAAAATAAAATTCTCATAAAATGACATGAAGTGTAAAATGAGAAGAAATATTTTTAAGAATTTTTTCATAATTTTTGGAACAAAAACGGATTTAATATAAATTTTAAAAGTTAAAAACGAATTAAAATAAAATTAATAGAACAAAATAAGTCAGAAAAAATGTCAACGGTGCAGACGTCAGTTAACATAAAGGACTAACTTGTTGCGAAAAAACATAAAGGGTCACCTTATTACAATAAAATAACTTAAAGGATTCTGGATATATTTTTGCCTTATTTTAATTTAAAAGATACATTTTTTTTTATTTTAATACAATTGAGTTTATATAATAATAATAATAATAATAATAATAATAATAATAATAATAATAATAATAATAATAATAATAATAATAATTATTATTATTATTATTATTAATTTTTTTTTGGAAATAATATAACTTTATTGATATTCAAAAAACAATGAAGTACAAGTGATGATCATTGATCCAACTAGATCTTAGTAACCAACAAAACAAAATGAGCCAACTCTTAACCTAACATTAGGCTACCAATCTTCTCTTTATACTTAGCCTTATACCAACAACTATAGACCACTGTATCAATGAACCAATCAACAACAACCTGAGTAGTTATAACTTCACCAAATATCATTTGATTTCTAAACATCCGCTTTCGTGTACTGTTTCCGTAAAGGCGCATAACATGATTTTTGTTTTTCTTCCTTTTTTACCACATTCTCCAAGTATCCAAGTAAGCTCATGCCCCCATCACCCGGGTAGTGTAGTACACCCAGCCAATTCAGGACTTGCTCCCAAATAATCTTCATGCCATGACAGGAAAAAAAGGAGGTGGCTCTGAGTTTTAGTTTTATGACAAAAGTGACAATTGTTACTACTAACCAAACCAAAACGACACAACCTTTCCTTAGTGGCTAAACTGTTGTAGCAAGCCATCCAGGTGGTGTGTATTGCACGTGGTCTTGCTATATTGTTAAACATTAGCTTTTTTCAGACTACATCCTGCAATGATTCACATAAGGCATGATAAATTTTTCTGGTTGTATACTTGCCCTGCTGCACCATCATTTGCCAAGCCTGCAGACTACGTATTGCATCTCTAGTTTTTAGGATGCTCTTCATAATCCACAAGCTATACTGTTTAATTGGTATAATCATGATGTCCACCTTTTTTTTTTATAATAACCGTGTATTCAGCGGATCCAAAGACCGTAAGCTTTCCCCGATAAATTTCATATATTCTTCATCAAACAAGCTCTATTCCAGGATGGAGTGCTATGATGTTAAGCTCACCTTTGTTTTTGGTTGCACAAATCTTCTTCCATGCCGCTAGTGACTTCCTAGTGATTACTTCAGACCCCGACCATAAGAACGATCTACAAACTGCTTCCACCATATTAACCACTATTTTAGGAATAGACAAGCATTTCACTCAGAAATTGCTAATTGAAAAGAGCACACTCTTAATCAATTGAATTCTCCCAACAAAGCTCAGAAGTCTAGAACTTCAATGCTTAATCATACACATAATTCTATCCACCAACCCAATATAGTTGTTAACTGTGAGTATTTTTACTAGTTAAAGGGATCTCTAGGTATCTAAAGGGAAGATGACCCTCAACAAAAGAAGTAGCCTTTAGGATGCCCCTTCTCACATGATCCTCAACATTCCCCAAAAAGGTTTTACACTTGGAGGGATTGACTGTTAGCCCTATGAAGTTAGAGAATTTGAGAAAAGCTTGCAAAACCTGTTGGACAGAAGAACATCTCGTCTTAAAAACAGAAGAAGGTCATTAGCAAAACTTAGATTCACAATCTTCAGTCTTTTACACTTGGAGTGATACTTGAAATTTTTATTCTTATCAAATTTATTTATTTTATATCACGTGTCGAAATATCTAATTAGTTTGAACTTAATGTATGAAGTTATTGTATTTCAAAATTTTTTGGTAGCAGCCAACCAAGACAAATGTATGAATGAGATATAAAGATAAAAAGTGTATAGTAATGCAAGTAGTTGGGAATCATTAAAGAAGAAAGATGCGATAGGGCCACTTGAGACAAAGGAGAGCCACGCAAAATGTGTCGACATTCCACGTGTTTCACTCCCCGCCAACAATTCTAATTCTGGTCCCATCATATAATCACCCTGCCATTCCTCAACTCAAAAAATATCTACTACAGTATTTACTATAGCAACAAAGAATAATAAAGTTGGTTCACGTCACAAAATGAAGTTAGATTCTTACCACAAAAATTACTACTCCTCTTGTCTCAGTTCGCAACAAAAGAAAATACTAGTAACTACTTTTTTAATTAAAACTTTTTTTATTTATAAATTTGAAACAGTAGTGTTTGTTTGGATGATTAGCAGCCACATAGTGAATTGAATATTGGAATATCCATTTAGACAGAAAATAAAAAATAATTTTTTAAATAATTACTTTATAAATATGAACACTTTATTTACACCAATATATAAATAAATGAGTTTAAAGATAGTGCGCTCTCAGCGTTAAATATTTTACACATACAACCAATTAAAATACTTTAATTTATTATGTAATTTCAATTTTTTAAAATTAAAAGTGGAATTTATTCTGACGCATGTCTCTCATTGGTTGACAGTGTAAAAATACTTTACACTGTCAATGCATTTTTTTCTAAATAAATACTATTAATTAATATTTTATTTACTTAACTAAATTAATTTTCATTCATCTAAAAATTAATAAATGAACTTTTTTTTTGAACTCTGGTTCCTAAAACATGAAGCTCTAGTAATTTTAAAAAAATATTTTTTAAAAAAGATATATATATGATATTTTTAAAAATTATTGCTTTCATCAGGAATCAAATATATGATATTTAAAAAAACAAAATCATGACACTTAAAAGTTAGTAGATGGATTATTAATTTTATTAAACCAAAAAAATAGAGTGTAATGGTTAATGTTTATGTAAGATTATTTAATACATTTTTGTAGAAAAATGTAATATAATTAAATACTTATTGACTAAAATTAATTAATGCATTTTAAAAATTGAAGGGAGTTTTATAAGAAACAAAATAGAGTGTATAGGTGTTTGGAGCATCATAAAGGCCGAGTTATGGGGAGTGTACCATGGATTTTCTATAACTAAGGATTTGGGTTATCAAAGAGTGGAACTAAATGTTGACTCGTCTATGGTGATTAAAATCCTTAACCAAAAAAATAAAATAGAGTTTAATTGTTATGCATTGGCAGTATAAAAAAGTTTTACACTGTTATCCAATTAGAATATAATGTTCTGTCATGTCATACAACTTTTTTTAAATTTTCAGTCTGATTTGTCCTGATTCATGATCGTCATTGATTGACCGTGTAAAACTATTTTACACTCAGTGCATATATTTTTTCCAACAAAATGTTCTCTTAAATATTGTTATAATTAAACACGGAGGTAGTAAATAATTAACCAAATGGAAAATTACTTATTTTAAAAATATTTAACAAATTTTGTGTTTGTATATATATGATGATTATATTTGTGAATTAGTTTTTAGAAGGTTTTGTAAGGGAAGAGTTTAAAAAATTATGTATAAATTTTGAGATATATTATTATTTTTTAAAATATAATAAAATATTAATATATCATATTAATTTTTTCAAATATTGAAAGTTTATTAAATTTAAAAATAGTTCTCAAAATTCTTCTTTACAATTTTTCAAAACCCAACTTGCAAATAGATTCTAAATAATTACTTTATTCAAATAAAACAAAAACCGATACAATATTCATTTTTTGAAAATTTAGATTGATCCAATCACTTTGAAGCAATAGTGTTGGGACAATTTGCAGCCACATAGTGAATTGGTTCTTGGACAACAATATACCTAAAGGGGCATTATCTCGCCGATATCTAAAACCTATCAATGGAACCAATTTTTTTAGGCAAGTTTATGACAAAAGAGAGATAATGATCCACAATCTTTCATCTATCCAATCGCTGATCATATTCTAGATTTTTGCAACCACACTTTGTTACAAGTGGTATTCGATTTGTTCAAACTCAAAATATGAACATCATTCATTTGTTTGTAACAATCACCAAGGAACCAAATTTTGTAAAGGGCATTATATCAAATACCAAGAGAATAAACTCAAAACAACCTAAACTTAATACTCCCTCCGTCCCATAATGAGTGACCCAGCACACCATTTTACACAGTTTAAGAAAAGTGCTAAAAGTAAGAGAAAGACTATTCTTTTTACTATAGTACCCTTATCATGTATTGGAAATGGTGAAATCTTTATTAATTAGAGGATAGATTTGAAAAAAATACATTAGAAATTGAAATGGGTCATACTTTTTGGGACACTATTTTATTCCAAATGAATCACTCATTGTGGGACGGAGGGAGTAAACCATAAAACAAAAACACCAATTGAAGAAATCACAAAACACCGACAAGCAAAGGTGATTTTGTGGGAGCTGAATATCCTCATACATTATATAATTATAACTAATTTTAATGGTAAAAATTCTCATATACTATCTATTCAGATTCATCGTCCTAGGTGTAAATGATAAATTATCGCATGTATTTTAAATTTTTGTTAGAATTAAATCATGATTAAATAAAATTTCAAAAAATATAAAATCATTAATTTTTTTATAGTTAAACTGCGGTTGACCTATTCAGAATTTTAAAATAATTGAGTCAATTATGAATCTAATCATAAACTTTTAGAATATTAAAATTTTCATAAATATGTTTTTTAATTGTAAAAATTAATTTAAACCATCCCACTTACTAATTTATTACTCCCTCCGTCTCATAATAAGTGTCCCATTTGAGTAATACGCGGTTTTTAAGAAAATGATTGGATGTGTTGGTTTTAGTAAAAAAGTTAATGTCATTTACTAGAATACCCCTATTAATAGTAGTTGAAAAACGTGAAAGTTAATAAATAGGGGTATAATAGTGGAAAAATAATAATGATTGATGCATTGGAATTGTAAATGGACAATTAATTTGAGACAAGAAAAAACTACAAATGGGACACTTATTATGAGACGGAGGGAGTAATAAATATAAACAATTAAAAAATATTTTAAGATAGAGAAAAAATTCATATTTATTTAAAAAAAGAACTAAAACTACAAACAAGAAAATACACAATTAAAAAATATTTAAAAAATAATAAAAGCAAAAGGAAAAAGAAAAAATAGAAATAATGAATGACCAGAGTAAAATAAAAACGAAAATTTTAATAAAAAAAATCAATGTCTCATTTAAAAATATCACATTTCTATATTAACTATCACATTTCTATATAACTTTTCATTTTTATGTCACTTTTTTTAGTATATAGTATATTACAAAAACATTATTATGTAAATAAAAGTAAGTAAATAAAGCAATGTCTCATGTGATCCACACTATTGATGCATTTTTTTATGGTCACAAATATATAGGCATATTTGAATATTTATGTGTGACTATAACTTTATTTTAGGAGGATGCAAGAGAGACACGTGTCAGATAGTGGCTCCCACGATGAAAACAGATGGCTAAAAACAAGCCACATCATCAAGTATTCGGATACTCCACGTTTGGAAGAAAGCTAAGAGAGAAGAGAAATAGATCTCATTCTCACACCCATCCAATCTAACAAGAAAAAGATATTTTGTACCATTTTCGTGGCTGTAATCCTCTCAACCATTGAAATCACTTTGAAAATTTTGTATTATTCTTCTCTTTCTCTCTCTTCTTTTTCATCCTCATCCACTCAATTTAACCAACTTTTTCTTTAGATATTTTTTTTTCACTCTTCATTCATATTTCAACAACTTCTACTTAATAAAACTACAACTAACATACATCGACCATTTTGTTTTGGTTCACACCGATTTGAAATTTAGGGTTTGTTCTCTGTTTGATGCGCTTTTTGTTATCGGTTCATAACTGTAGTTCATCGTTTGAGAATGGGTGAGGTGGTGGTGAATGCTTCGATGCAGAGTGATAATGGTAAATGGGAGAATTTTCTTCCTCCGACGATGCTCAGGGTTTTGCTAGTTGAGCCTGATGATTCTACTCGGCACATTATTTCAGCACTTCTTCGTAAATGCGGTTACAAAGGTTTTTTTCTTCTTCATCATCTTAACTTTCTATTTTGATTTGATTTTTTCAACAACTTATAAGCTGTTTTTCTTAGATCATCATTTACTACAAATTTTTTTGGAAAATTATTTATTATGAAACGAGAAAGTGAAATATTACTGGTTTTTGAGATCCATTCAACCGTTATTGATCTTCTATTTTGGTGTTTGTGTGTATATTATTATTGTTGATTAGTGGATTCTTGAAGAGAAAACGTTCAAGTATGTAATAATATATGTAAGTCAACACTGCAGCCAAACTAGATCGGAGGAAATGAAGAAGATTATTGGTTTACTGGTTTTAACACCCGATTTCTGATCTTCGAATTGATTCATTCTAAGCATGCTATCATTAAAATGTGTTTTTTTAAATTTAAAATAAATGTAATAATTGTGTATATATTCTCCACCAAAGTAAGAGTAGCTTAGCTTTAAAGTTTTCGCAATTTCGGTCGGTACATGTGTATTGCGCTCGTCGCGGGTAACGATGAATAACGGTATCGACCGTTTCGTTGCGGCCATTTTCGAGGCTGCAGACCCTTTTTTAAAACCCTGGTCTGATATGTGTATGAATTCTTAATGTTCTAATTGAGTGTGTGTGTGTGTGTGTTGGGTTACTGGTTTTGACACTTGCTTTTGAACTTCAAACAGATTCATTCTAAACATGCAAACAAACAATAAATATGATTTAAAAAAAAATATAAATGTAATTATTGTGTTCATATTTTTTATTAGAGACAGAGTAGCTCAGGCTTAGTACTTGAGAATATGCGGGGTTTGATATGTGTATGCACTGTTTTAAGCGATGTTCTGTCGAGTGATTGTGTTGAAAGTGTGTTTACCTTTAAGCTCGAGATGCTTATGAAATTCTTAATGTTGTTTTTATTACATGTAGTTGCTGCGGTTCGAGATGGCTTAAAGGCATGGGAAACATTGAAGAACAAATCATGTGATATAGATATTGTATTAACAGAAGTAGATGTGCCAACAATATCTGGTTTTTCATTGCTTACTTCAATCATGGAGCATGACAATTGCAAAAAAATTCCTGTCATAAGTATGTATTGACTTGGTATTTTGTGTCCTTAATTATTAATCTTGAGATTAGTTACTTATGGCTAATGGGTTAGGGCTAATTCTTAATTTCTCATGGTGTAATTTGCAGTGATGTCATCTCATGATTCAGTTAGCACGGTGTTCAAATGTATGCAAAATGGGGCCGTTGATTTTCTCATTAAACCTGTTCGCAGGAACGAGCTAAGGAACTTGTGGCAGCACGTGTGGAGAAGACATACTGTATGCCAATATTCTTAGATTGTCTTGTAGCAACGTTATATTTTTTATTGTCTTTAGTGTGGAAGTACTTATAATCCAATTTCTGTTTATTTCATCTACAGATTAGCAAGCCTCCTCAAAATATAACATTGGCACATGATAAACTTGATGTTGCTGAAGAAAACAATACTGCAAGCAATAATCCTAGTGGTTCTGTTGCTTCCACGCAGAAAATCGAATGCAGTGGAAAAAATAGTGAGGCTCAAGCTCAAGTAAGTTCTGCTTCTGTAAGCCATTAAGAAATCACTGAAACAATTTAATATTATTGTTAGATATGTCAGTTTCTGAGGTTTCCGCGTGTTAATTGTGAAATAGAAGTTACCTTTTATATGAGCTGATTTCATTACTAATGCATATAAAAGGTAAAGTTATAAAAAGACATACAACTACAGTTTGTACAATGCATATATGAAGCTAGATGAAAATTTTCTCTCTAGAATAGTTTAGGCTCTTGAAGTTTCACATAGAAATTGCATGTTTTGGCAACTCTTGTGCAAAATACCTTTACTTGTACATCACCATTTTTGGAAGCTGATCATGGATCTTGAAAAATATGCAGGATACGTCCCAGCTGAAGAGTTCTTCGAGTTTGAGCGAGACAGACCAGGTGAAGCACGAAAATTCTACCAAATATGAATGGGAGTCTACTGAGTATAATGACGAAACTGGAGGTATGTAACTTACTCTTATCGTATAAATTTGTTCAATTTTTTGGCCTTTATTTTGTTGCTTGCTGACAATTAACATTTATTGCAGAGAAATCAACTTTAACAGCATCTAAAGCTGCAGGGTGTGGCAAAATTTCAACAGGTTTAAGGCTAGGTCAAAGCTATGAATATAATGAAACAGAAAACCAAGATGAAGAAGGGTTAAGAACAGGGTTAGGCAAAGCCAATCCTCATGTTAATACAAAGATTCATCGACGCAATGATGAACTAGAAGAACCTTCTGTTGGAGCTATTGACTTGATGGCTACTTTTGAGAATCTTCCTAAGAGCAGTTATGCAGATTGTAGTTTCAACGGTGGTAACACAGCCAAGTTAGAATATGATACACAATTGAAACTTTCATTACAGAGAGATTATCCTGGCAGCTCATCTAAACCTACCACTGAGGAAAGGCAAATATTGAATCATTCAAATGCTTCTCCATTTTCTCGGTGAGCTCACTATTTGATTATGATTTTTTGAATTCTTATTGATAGCAAATAAACTAAACATATATTTCATACAAATTTTTCATTGTGTTGATAAAGCAAGAAACTTTATTTGACACAATTGACAGTTATAATTAGTTTCCTGTAATTCTGCTCATGCATGCTCTTTACTCGTTCTTTTCCCTGTCTTGTTTATGCTGTTACACATGTATAAATGGTTTTTAAAGCCACCTAAATTGTAGATATCATATGAACTAAAACAACATGGAGAATAAAAATTTAGTCTCCGGAATGATGGTAAAATTTGTCAAACTTCTTGGGAGACAGCTGACATATTGGTGTGTTTATCATCAGAACAATTTCTTGAACGCTTCAAAGAGATGTTAATAGCAAAATTTGAATGGCTGGTATATAGTATTTTTTGTATATCTGTCTGTAATAGGGTTTTATTGTGTTGAGAACTCTTATTTTGTTGAGAAATGAGTATCAATTCTTGCTTTACAGAGCATATTTCTTATTCAGCATTTCAAATAAAAAACTAAAGAATTTTTTATGATGCTTATAACAAAATTCCTGTTTTCAGGTATGGCAACTGTATGTTGTTGCAGCCTTTTTTTCCAACAAATAATTCTTATGAATCACAAAAGTTATCTGAAAATACAAATACTAATCAGTGTGATGGAAAAAACCAAAAAGAGGAAAGTAACACCTATCTGGTGATTGGTCAATCTGTACAAGATGATGCAAAATTTCTGAACCGTCAACATGAATTCTTTCCAGCCAACACCGGGGACACTTCTGATAACAAGTCTATGGAACATGATACTGTTTTTAATTCTATAAGCAACGCACAGTCAGACACGAATCCCACATGGAAACCAAAATCAATGTTCCAAAAAGAAAGTTCTCCATTTCCCACAAGTATTTCCTCCCATTCCAATCCTAAAAGTCAGAACTCAGAAGCTCATCAATGGTCGGATAACACCACCTATACTTGTGATCAAAACAAAAATGATCAAAGTAATATTGATTGTTCTATGCATGAATCTCCATCTAATGGTCAAAGTTGTGGTACTAGCTTTTACCATGATGCAGAAAATCGCAACACTAGTGGTGTGTGTGAAGGCACAGGCAGCGGGAGTGATGGAAATGCCCCTCTATCTGTTGCAGCCAAGAATCATCTTGAAAGTTCTATTAGTAATGATCACTATGGCGAGCTTAGAGGCGCAAATTCTCACTGCACCAGCCATAGAGAAGCAGCTCTAACAAAGTTTCGACTGAAGCGAAAAGACAGATGCTATGACAAAAAGGTACTGCAACCACCGCGCTTTCACTGCTTCTGAAAAGAACCACTACAAATAGTCATCATCACTGTCCAATAGGGACTTTTACAATTACTTGCAGCACCACTATTTGCTCTGAAATTACCATTATAAGCGTGTGAATTTATGTTGATTTATCATTTGCTATCATTGTTTTTAATAAGCTCATCATGCTGAATCTGCTTACAGTAACTAATTCGTTGACATTTTTGAAGCTATTCTTAGATATTCATTGCTCAAATTTATTTTACAGGTCCGATATGAAAGCCGGAAAAGACAAGCAGATAAACGTCCCAGGGTGAAAGGGCAGTTTGTTCGACAAGTACAAAGTGAACTCGTGGTTGGTACCGGAGGTTACTGAGATTGTTTTGTTTCATGTTGCCTTCGTTAATGATTTACAGTCTGACTTCCAACACTAATTTTACTCGACAATGATTAAAAGTAGAACTGGTGAAATCTGTTTGATTTTAATACCTTTGTTGGTGTTTTCTGTCAGCTTGTTATATGGACTCATTAAGTGTATGTATCCTACAAATTTAGGATTGTAATTATTTAGTGACTGGTTTGAAGTTTTGATTTTACCTCGTGTAAATGTTCTTTGTTGTACAATGTTGAAGACTCAAAAACATTATAGCCTTGTTTAATTTATGGCATATTTGATATCAAGTGAGTTTGTTAGAATCACTTTGATTCTTCTGACGTGTGCATACTAGTTGTGTGATCCAACGAAGCATGGTCCAAACACAACCAAACAAGTGTAAAACTAAGGTAAAAACACATAATCGCACCAAATTTTGCTTGCATGCAGAATCTGTTGGTTTTGTAAGTCTACAAGTTTATCCAATTGTCGGTAAAGGAACTCAAACTAAGCCACGTCTCTTTCTTTGGCTCTTCTTTCCATTGTCCCTTCTCCACTTTTGTTCTCATTTATTCTTTTAATTTTTGAACAAAGTAAAATTAAAAGCACCACGCACTAAAAGATAAGGAAACTATTATTCTTTTTGTTTTTAAACACAAACCGCATTAGCAAACGGTGAACTATTTAATTATTTGTGATGCTTACTCTTTAAGAAATTTAATAAACCACTTAACTTCAAATTTTTAGTATTTGTGACAAATGAATTAGAATTATTTTCATTAACTTCGGTAGTGATGACTAAATATAGCAGAAAATGAAGTAACTCATTTTTTGTATACTTTTATTTAACATTTTGTTGTCTTCATCATCCAATTTTTTAAATACTTTTGTTTATGATGATAGTGAAGTAAAAGCAAGTGTAAAACACACTGCCTACAAAAGAGTGATCATTCATCATTACGCATATCAAAATAAAATTCAGTAACTGGGGTCATTGTACTTTATCTAATCACAAATGACTTAATATTATCTTTACTTTATATAACTTTTTTATGGTCCATTGAAGCTTATTAATTTCCTTTTCCCTCAAATTTGTAGCAAATTCACTACTAATACACCCCCACCAAACCAATCTTTTTCTTCCTTTCTGTCACTATCAAAGTCGTAACATATTCCACACCTTTAACTTTAATATCTAAACATCAAAATCTCCTCTCCCATGGAAGAAAACCAAATCACTCCAACCAACAACACCATCTCCCTCCTGAACACAAACTCCAAATGAACAACAAACCAATTTCACCTTCTCCTTACAGCACAAGCTCCTCCAAACGTGCTTTTGCCACATTCATAACCATCTTTCTCATACTTATCGGCATCACACTACTTGTCCTCTGGCTTGTCTACCGTCCACACAAACCTCACTTCACCGTCGTCGGTGTCGCCGTCTACGGCCTCAACACAACCTCACCACCTCTCCTCTCCGCCACCTTGCAGTTCAACGTCCTCATCAAGAACCCAAACAAACGTGTCTCAGTTTACTATGACAGATTCTCAGCTTTTGTTTCCTACAGAAACCAAGCCATAACACCACAGATCATGCTACCACCGTTATTCCTAGAAAAACACAGTCAGGTTTCATTGTCACCTGTGCTCGGAGGGACCGCAGTCCCGGTGTCGGTAGAGATATCAAATGGTTTGATGATGGATGAAGGTTATGGAGTAGTGGGTCTGAAACTGGTGCTTCTTGGAAGGTTGAGATGGAAAGCTGGTGCAATAAGAACAGCACATTATGGTTTCTATGGAAAGTGTGATGTTTTGATTGCTCTGAAGAAAGGTTTTGTCGGTCAGGTTCCACTGCTTGGTACTCCACCTTGCTACATCGACATATGAAACTAAGCTATGTACAAAAACATAGTTTCAAGTGTAATAAAATGCAATATGTTATTACTTTAATGTTGTTCCATTTAATTAGCATATCTATAATGTAAGAGTTTGAATTTTTTGGGCTTGTTTATGAAATCAGTGCATGTTTTAGACTAGATTTTTCTTTCTTTATTTTTTCTATGAATGTTAATGTTGGAGTGATGAATAGTGTGTACAAGAGGTGTTTGGAAATTTGGAATGGGCCCATAGAATATATATGAAAGATAGTAATGAAATAGTAAGTTGTTATGTGACTATGAATTTCAATGGTGGGTATCGCATCTAGGTATTGAAGGCTCCTCCTCCATTGGAGTTCGATTCTCAAAATGTACGGAGATGGATAGTGCTCAAGGTATCAGGTTCCTGTGTCTTTCTTATGTTTACTGGGTGGATAGTATTTTTAGTGGAATGGAGAACATTTACTATTATTATTAACAACTAAAGTTAAGGGAATCACTTTGGATGTTAGTGGGATGGCTCCTTTACAAATGTGTTGCACAATAAGTTATTTCATTCGAAGGATATAGGGTCTACATGGATAACGAGCTTATTTGAAACTTAAAGTACAATTGCTTATCAAAATAAACACTTAGTTAGTTTTTAAGCAAAAGATAAAATAAATTTTAATTATTATTTTATATGTGTTATAAATTGTTTTTAATAGTTATCTTTGAGAACTTATAAAAATAAGTTCAATTTTTTTTTTTCATTTTATGAATAATGCTATAAGGTGTTTAAATAAGCTATTTTAAATAGTGTCACAAAACTTATGGCATAAAATAAGCTCAAATAAGTCAATCGAAATAGACTTCTCATCCATTGTTCCGTTTTAGAACCAGAAACATAGAAGGTTACGGAAGATACGACATATTATAGCTTCCAATGCGACCGAGTTAGAGTGTATTTGCGAGGTTAGCACTCCAACGCTCTAGTCAGTATGTGAATGAGTAGAGAATACTCAAATGGTATTTGAAACTTGTTACCTGATATGGCATCATTTCTTATATGTAGGGAAAAAGAATAACAACATCGCCATCTTTCACACAGGGAATGCTGAGGACCGTTGCACTAACATAGTACCTCTTGCATGACATTTATACAAAATTCATCCCTTAGTGCTTCTTTGACATTCTTAGTTTCAATCTTAGAGATGAAACATGAGTTCGCAGTCATATTTCTGGATCTCATGATGAATCCTTTAATCATACTTCCAATGACGTTGTCAATCAGATGATCCTTTTGAATTCAGCTGGATGGTCCTTTGATGATAGTGGTTTCTTCAAAATTTGTACTTCCAGTCTCAATGTCAGGCCCCTTGTTTGAGACATCTAATAGGACTTCTATTTGTTGAGGGGAAACATCATCTTCATCTTCAACAACTTCTTTCTCACGAGGATTGTCACCAATAACAACAATTATGGACTCCATAATTGTCTTGGTATGTGTGTTGTAGACCCTGTATGCTCTATTATTGATAGTGTAACTAAGGAATATCCCTACCACACTCTTTATATCCATCTTTCTCCTTTGTTCATGATCAACCAAGATATGTAACACTTACTACTAAGACATGAAAGTATTTAATATTTGGTTTTCTTCCTTTCCACAACTCATACAAAATGACTTTGATTCCAAATCTAATAGTCACTCTATTGTGAATATAGCAGGCAGTGTCTATGGCTTAAGCCCAAAACTGATAAGGTAGATTATTGGCATGTAACGTGACTCTAGTAGCCTATTGTAAGGTTTCTATTCTTGTATTCTACCACCCCATTTTGTTGACGTGTGATAGGTGTAGAGAATTCATGACTAATCCCTTAAGTAGAGTAAAATTAGGAGAACTTGGATTTATCAAACTCATTGCCATGGTCACTTCTTATCTTTACAATATTACTTCCCTTCTCCTTCTGCATACGAAGGCCTATGTCTTTGAAAATTTTATAAGTATCATATTTTTATATAATGAAGTTAACCCATGTATATCTTGAAATATCATCCACACATACATATCTCTTTCCACTTGCATGGGCCCCATGAGGCCCGTATGAAGTAAATCAAGTACTTTTGAGGTGGCTAGATGCTGAAGCTTCTTCTGGGATATCTTGGTATTCTTTCCTATTTGATATTCTCCACATATTTTTCCTTCTTCAATCTTCAAATGAGGCAATCCTAGGATGGATTCAGAAGATATAACCTTCTTTATGCCTTTCAAATTGAGATGACCAAGGCTTTGATGCTATAGCTTGGTTTCATCAATTTTAGATATCATGCAAGATGATGGATGAGATGTCCACATATAGCTATTGTCTTTGGATCTAGATACCTTCATGATAAATTTTTGATCCTCATTGGTGACAATACATTCAGATATGCTGAAGTTTACATTTAAGCCTTGATCATACAATTGACTAATGCTGATCAAATTTGCAGTTTTACTTTCTACCAACAACTCATCAATAAGACATGGTAGACCAGGTCTAACCATATTTCCTATTCCATTTATTCTTCCTTTTGCTCCATCACCAAAAGTGACATAACTATTTGAGTAAGATTTCAAATCCTCAAGATAAGTCTTCTAACTAGTCATGTGCCTGAAACACCCACTATCAAAATATCAATCTTATCTTGAGGAAACTCTAAGAGATGTATGATCAATAAAACTGTTGGCAAAAACTTTAGGTTTCCACTCCTTCTTTCACTATCTTTATCTTCGTACCAATCAGCTTCAGGCTTAAAGCTTGTAGAATCATCTTAAGAAGTGATCAAAGGATGTTTCTGACCTTTAACCACAACCTTCCAAGCTTCATGTCCTATAAGTTTAAGAAAAGTAACCATCTTGGTTTTTCAATAGTCATAATTTGTGCCATCCAAAAAATATGGTCTGTTAGCTGAAACTTCATCCATAGTGTTTTCCATTTGAACATAAAATATCCTCCATAGAGCTTCCCTAAACATAACTGAGTGTCTTCTCTGATACTAATTGAAATTCTATTCTCGAGGGTACATATGTTGGACATGATATTGGAATAACTGGTTCAAAAAGATAAACCAAATTAAATACACAAATGAATAGTTACACATAATGAATGTAAAATCAACAAATAACATCAGATATTGGCAACCCATTTCAGTGCAAACAACACATACATTTGGAGGGCACTCTATCCAAGAAAGGAGATTCACTACTTTGAATTAGTACAATTAGTGTTCTATGAACACCAACCCCATGATTATTTGCGTTCATGTCATCCAATCTGTCAGCGGAATCATTCTCATCCTATATATGGTGAACACAACACAATTATACTTCAATTTTGTTAGAACAACAACTCTTGTTCAAAAGAATAATATAAGAATATATGCAAACAATAACGCTTAATGTTCAATAATCAAGTTTGGCGAATTGAACCTATTTTAAGCTTGGGATTTACACTATACAAATTGTATTTCCCTTGAACCATGCCGCCTCAAGTGTAATGCCTACTTATCAATAACTATGAGTCATAGCCAACAATTTTTATTGCATTACATTTACATGATTTCATTTTTTATCATAAAACAAAAATCACATAGACTTCTACCACCACAATGTAACACATTCGTGATTGAGGTTGCATCAATTGCATTTAAACATGATATCATTCGCAATCAA
Source organism: Vicia villosa (assembly GCF_029867415.1). Classification (NCBI taxonomy): domain Eukaryota; kingdom Viridiplantae; phylum Streptophyta; class Magnoliopsida; order Fabales; family Fabaceae; genus Vicia; species Vicia villosa. Next base: position 158,241,739 of record NC_081185.1, read on the forward strand.
GAATTATGTCGCAAACAAACGTATAACATCATGTTAATATAATGCATTGAAGGTGCATTAGTTTAAGTATGTTAACTTTTTAAAAAATGGTTAACAACTACATGTTATAGGAGAGGAGGAATAAGATAAATTTATAGTTGAATCACATAAACCTATAAACATGTTTTAAATCACTATTTTAAAAACTGAACTAAACATCAAACTAACAAAACATTCTGGTCACAGTTCAAGAATCAGGATGAAACAGAAACAAACCGCTCAATAATGAAAGAGCCTCTCTTTTTTCTACCAACAAAACATTTGATCGAAGAGCCTCAATAATCAAAATAATCATCTTCCGATGATCATTTTCCTGCCAGCATTAACAAATCAATGGTTACTTCCAACTTCCAGTTCCAAAAAAAATAGAAAAATATAAACTAAAAGATACAAAGCCATTGGTAAACGTGAAGGCACCTGCTGCAATAATGTATCAAAAGAATTACCTGATAAGAATGATACCCTTGATGTATACTGTTTCAGAATTACCTGATAAGAATGATACAACGAATTTATTACTATCTTAGAAAGTATGCTAATAACACAAACTTCATGGAAAATTTTGGCACATGTATATAAAGGAAAATCATCAATAATATTTAATGAATTATAAAGATATTTTCTACAAAGTAATCATCCACATCCACATTTCTAGTTATCAGTTACTCACCAATACTCCTGCTCCATCCAGGCAAATACTTTTGACCCTTTCCTTTCCATTCTTCTTGAAATCTAGCAAGTTCGTCTAAGAAAAACAATGCAGAACTTTCAGTAATACTGATATACAAAGGCATTGAACCTATAGTAGTTAACATATAACACAACAAAAAACTGAGTATAAACTAACTATCCACCTTACCATCTGGATTAAGCTTTCTTGAAAGAGTATGCCCTTATAAAGTGTAAGGAAAAAGTTAAATAAATAAAATTAAGGACATGGTAAAAATCACTAAACTAACACAATACATGGTATCCCGAAACCAAACCAACCAAATATAATATTGCCACAAAAGAGGATACCTTGTCATGCAGTCCTCTAGAAATCTTGTGAGAAGCTTGCCTTGTGGAGCTAGCAGCCTCATTTCTATCCTCAAGTGTCACCTAACACAGTGAAGATGGAATAAGAAAATAACATTATGAAAATCATGGATTCAGTCTAGCTTTAAATCAACATAAGAGCTTACTCCTTCACTTCCAGTCCTTCTGGTCTTTGATGAAGTATAATATGTTCCATTTGGACCACCATAGCTTACTGTCGAGCTCTGAAAGGAGAAGTTGTGTGTTTGAGGCTGGAGCTCAGTTGCACTGAAACTGTTGAACTTAATAGAAATTGATAGTATCACATTTCTAGTCAAGAACCAAAGAGACATCCCCAATAAGTTCAATAGTCTTAACATGATAAATTCCAGTTTCCTGTTATCAAAACAAATAATTAAAATAAATACCAATGACGCAAAAATATCCAAAGCTGGAAAATTATCGACTTCTCCCGACCACCAACTCCAAGACATACCCAAACTATAAAATACGATGACATACTGTAAAGCATATCAAATATAATACAAAAATGAGTCGTGATAAACACATAAGTAAATGCATTCAAAAGTATTAGTAACATCACCAAAGAACGAATTGCAAAAGTATGAAAATATAACTATTATTGACAACTTAACCAACTCCAGTTTAAGTTTTGAAGTGCATCATTTAGGCAAATTCTTTGCATAGCCCTAATAGGAGAAAAAAAGTCAGTAGAATAACATACCCAAGTTAACAACAAACTTGACAATAAAGAGCTTAGAAAATCAAGAAAAAATTACAAGTAAAAAGTTAAAATTAACCCTTTACATCAGTAAAATCGAATATGTTTTTTCTTCTTCTTCACTTGAAATCGAAACTACATTCCACAAATAGATCTCGATCTTCTTCTTTGCTTGAAATCAATACCACAACTCACAAGCAGATCTTCATCTTCATCTACACTTGAAATCAAAAGATAATCCATAAACATATCTATAGGAAAGAAGGAATAAGAACAAATCCATGGAATGGGTATGGTTTAGAAACCAAAAACACGCGTTAAAGCATAAAAATGAGTAAGAAAGTGGGCAAGGATACAACTACCGACAACTGAGGAAGAAGGTAGTTCACCCTCACAGACCACCAACATCTCTTAACCAAAACCATCGGATCTACCATTATCGAAGAAGAAGGAAGAGAGAAAATAGTTTTTTTGAAGAATAAGGAAGAGAGAAAACGGAAAATGGTTTCTCAGGAACAGGGCCGGCCCTGGGCCAGGGCAAGCAGGCCCACAGCCCAGGGCCTCCAAAAATCAAGGGCCTCAAAAATTTTTTTTTTGGTAGTTGTATGAATCAGTCAAAGGGTGTAAATAACAATCAACAGGCCCATTCAACTATAAGCCCAACAAAAATAATAGTAACCCATTAAAAATAATAGCAACTCAACAAAAAAATATAGATTTTCTTATTTGAGTTTTTATTCATCTGCAACTTTTCACTTTCCATCGTATTCGTACCGTCCACTTCTCCACCTCTAGCTCTACCACCGGCCACCGCAGCGCTGCTTTATCGCCGTCACCCGCCACCACACTAAAACTAGCGAATCCATCACAGCTCCACCGTGCCCGTCTCCAAGGTAATATCGTCATCTATTGCTCTTTGCTCTTTGCAATTTGCTTCAAAAAATTATTTACTGATAAGTGATAACTTTGTTTATTTTTTTCCTTCATTATGAAATTAATAGTGTTGATTGTCTCTTTATGGTTTTTGTTGCTTGAGGATATAAATTTTTATTGATAAGATTGAGATTTGAGAGGGAAGAAATAGGTTTTTTTATTTTTTATTTTTGAACGGTACTGTTATGTTGTTGTTTGTTTTGACTGTGAGAGAGAGTGAGAGAAAGTGAAGAAGAAGATGATTATTATTTATTAGATTTAGTCATTTTATTGTTTGAGAATAAATACACATCATACATATGGTTTAATGTTTCACTATAACATGGTGGTGTTGGTGTACTTTCTTTTTTATTGTTTGAGAATAGATACACATGATTGGGGTACTAATTTTATATTCCCACAATGTTGGTATTTTTTATGGTTTATTTTTTTGGAGGCCCTGGATCATACATATGGTTTAATAAATGAAGTTCATTGTTTTTATTTTAAACTTTTTAATATTGTTTTTTAAAAAGAAATTTTTTAAATTAAACTCTTATTATGAAATTTTTGTATCTATGAAATTTGTAAGTTAAACACTTAAACATTTAAATGTTATTTTTTTAGTAAAGGAAAAAAGCTAACTTTTTTATTTATCTTTTCAATTTCAACGCTATGAAAAATACCGGCTCTACTTCAATGCTACGGGATTTATCGGTTCAAGTTCAACATTGTGGAAATGATCAACTTCAATTTCAGGTTCTAGATTTGTTTTCATTATTCCTCTCTATGCCTCCTAAATTGCCTCCTAAAATTAGAAAGTTTGATTCTGGATGTTAGTTACATGGATTAATGATTACTTTTGATGTTGTTGATGCTATTTATAATTTAAATAAATGATGTTATTTTTTTATTCAGGGGCCTATTTTAATTATTTGCCCGGGGCCTCTAAAATGTCGGGACCGGCCCTGACAGTAAGGAGAGATACAAGGAAAGGGGAAAGTGAGGAAAACTTTGTCTTCTGCTGGGGTTTCAAAAGAGATAAAGAGGAAGACAAGAAAGTGAGGAAGTTTATTTTGAATTTTGAAATGAGTTGAATGAAAACATCAAAAACGTCTCCCACTTGTAAAAAATAACTCTTTGAGTGGTTAATTTATTTTGAATTAGCAAATTACAATTAAGGGCAAAATCTAGTGTAAATGAAATTTGACCAAAAGGGTAAATTAGGGAGTTCAAGGGCATATGATAATCTTATTTAGGTAGTAGTTGATTACTCTTTCTATTGGATATCAAATGACACACTATCTTATGGTTATTGCAAATATTGAACAAATATTAATATGAGACTTATTCCTTTCTTATGAAGGAGATCTTATTAAGCCATTCCAACCACCAACGATAACGGATTTAAATACTTATCTTCTTTATCTACAACTATGCCAAATGCAAAATAGAAGAGATTTTCCATTTGTGATACTGTACCACTTAAGACCAATCATGATTTGTTTACTGGTGTTGCGAATGCTCCTCCTAACCGGCCAATACTATAGGATTTGTATCCAATAGTAGATTAGGTAAAACTTGATTTATCCTCTAATTTTAGAGATTGATTAACCTAAATTGTTGAAATTGTGGATGTAGGAAAAAATGTTGTTCAGCAAACAAAGATCAACTACAATCTCTTTCAATTAGACTTACTCTTTTTGGACAATCATCTTGTATTCTATATATTTTTAATCAACCAGCCTTCCTAAATGTATTTTTTTCCTTCTTGCTTTAAGATTACCCATTGTTATTTATTTTGTTTATAAATAAAAAGTACTTATATCAACAAAAGGACTATAATTAAAAAGGAAAGTAAATGTCACTGTGAAATTGTTATATTTTGTTTTTTTTTTTAAATTATTTTGTATAATTATCTTCATTATAAAAAAAATGACAAAAAATATTTGTTAGGTTTGAATATTAATAAGTACTTTTTATTGTCACAAAAATATTTTATTTTGTCTTTAAAGGATGAAAGCTCTTTCCTTACATTTCATTTCATAGTATCTTTGAGCTTGCTAGGTTGAGGTGCAAAATATTTTGATTGACATTACTATCTTATCCATATAGCATGTATAAATATTTTGAATGACAATTTTTTTTAATATCATATTTTTATTAAAATTGTTCAAATTCTTATTTTTTTTTTAATTAGCAAAGTATTTGTGTTCCCAGAAGTATATTTTTTTTATGAACGTAGGTAAAACAGAGACATAAAATTATAAGATTAAAATTAAAACAGAAGAAAAATAAAATGATAAAAGTAAAACTAAAGAACAATGTTGGAAAAAAAATTAGATATTTTTCTGATCCACTTTAAGTATACGCTGTTATATCTATCAAGTATATTCCATTTTAGGTGTGAAAATCATTCGTAACTTTGCCATTCGTAAAAGACACTCTGTTGAAATGAAGAGTATGATAGGATTGTTTTACATATAAATTACCATTAATTTATATTTTCAAGCAATGTAAAACTAGTTAGATATAGCTGAACATATGTTAATGAAATAATTAAGATTAAAAATGTTCTTTGTCTAAGTTATAAATGTGAACACATTAAAATTATAATCTGTTAAAATAATAGTAGAATATTACATGTGAGTACTAAAAAAATAATACTATAATTTAGTTAATAAATAATAGATATAAAGTACATAAATATAGTAAACTTAGAATTTATAACTACTTGGTAATTTTATCATATATAATATTTCTTCCCACATAGCTTACACAATTCTAAAAATCATATTTAACTCATGAAAAAGGAATTCTTATGATATAACAAATTAAAGTGGTAGTTAAAAAAAAATCTTTAACATATGCATGAAAAAAAGATTAAATTAAAATAAAGTGGTAGTTAAAAAACACTCTTTAAAATATGTTTGAAGAATATATTAAATTATATATATATATATATATATATATATATATATATATATATATATATATATATATATATATATATATATATATATATATATATGATCAAATGACACTAAAGTGTCAAAATTTAATTTGACATCAAATTTTAACTGTTAATAGTACTCGATTAAACGTTCTTATAAATAGTCTATTTTTTAGAAAAAAATTGAAGATTTTTTTATTTCATTTAATATGACCCTTTGATCAATTCTTTTATCGATTGAGTTTTAGTTTTAAATTAAATTTTGACACTTTAGTGTCATTTGATCTTATCCCTATATAATGACACCTTGGGTATGTAAAAAGATTTACACAACCAATTAATCATAGACGTTGAATGTTGGGAGAAATTTGACTTTTATTTTAATCACGTATAAAATAATAAAAATAAATAATGGTGATGAATTATCTGTGTAAAAATTTTTACACTGAAAACGCATAGTAATTGTATATATATGAAATGTATCAAGGAGAAGGACATTTAAAATAAGAGATATGATTATTAAATATTAACCATTAAATTTGACAAATGGTCTTTTTTGATGAAGTCACATGCCGCATAGACGATAAATGTTCATCAAAACCATTTATCAAACTCAATGGTAACATTTAACTCTCGTATCTCTTATTTTGAAAACCCTCTTACTTGATAAGTTAAATTCATAACTTCATTTCAAATAAATGTTTTTTAAAATCAATTATTAGATTGCTATACCCTCAAGATATCCAGAGATTAACCTCAAAATGAACTTTCATATAACGTTAAATTTGATGTAATTCAATGACATGGTAAATTATTATAGATTAATCTCAAACTTTATAGATATGATATATATGATAGTATGTTTCAATATAACAGTTGATTTTAAAAAATATTTATTCGAAATGAAGTTATGAGTGAGTGTAACTTATGGTGTAACTCTTGTGTAATTTGATATCTCATCATATATAATTTTTATGAATTGTCTGTTTAAGTGTATGTTCGAGAGTTTGGAGAAAAATGGAGGGAAATGCTTTGAAAAAAGTAAATAATTAAGTAAAAAGAATTGAAGAATTTTGATTTGTAGGATTTTGGAGGTTTACTTTTTATTCATAACATTAAAAACCGCTTAATTTGAGAGAACGCAATATTTATTGAAGGAGAGTTTTGGAGGACTTACATAAATTTTAAGCCATTTTTTAAATATCTATTATGTTGTTATAATATTCTGAAAATTAAAAATATAGTAATGATAAACTCTTTTATCATTCTATACAAAATCATTTAAAAAATGTTAAAATATTTTTTATATTTTTTTAAAATTTATTTTCGGAAGTTTTCTCGTCCGTATTTTCTTTAAATTCGCAAATAAAGTCTAAACCAAAAAAATGTCATTAAAATTTTAACACTTTGACTATATTCCACAATTTAAAACCTAGATATTTAAATTAATATAAAACATCTTTAGACTAATATATAAAAGTATTTAGCTAAAATAGCAGAAGAATTTTAAAACTATCACCATTTTTTTGGAATGCACTGGGTTCACGTGTTGAGAGTCATAAATTTGATACAAGGATTTTTTTATGGACCCATTAATCTTCTTAGGAATTACTGGTAAAATTCTCGTTTTAACTCCTCAATTCAGATATGGATATTCTAACGTACCACAATTTATTTTTAGGAGTTTATCGAAAATGCATCTTTGAAACAATTTTTTTTTAATATCAACGTATTTAGATGTATATCTCCGAATAAATCTTATAATTTAATTTTAGGAGTTTTCAGAGTTGCATGTCCAAATCATTAAAATTATGTATAAATTTATTAATATTAAATTTATCAAACTTAATAGATTAGATTGAAAATATAATTTATTTTAACACATACTTATGAAAATTAATAGATTAGATAGAAAATATAATTTATCGTCCCACTCAATTATTATTTATTTTAAGAAAAATAATATAATTTTAATCAAGAAAATATTAATAAAATCTCATATAATATTAATCTTATATTTATAAAAATATTTAATAATATTAAAATATGCAGATATAGTTTTAGTTAAGAAAATAATTATTACAGAAAATAATAATAAAATATATATTAGTAAAGAAAATAATTATTATAGAAAAAAATAAATATTATAGTAAATAATAATAATATTTACATTTATAGGAATAATAAGAATTTTCTATTATATAAAAAATAATTATAGTAAATAATAATAATATTGTTAAAATAAAGTGGAAATAATATTAACTATAATAATATCTCAATTAGGAATAATAATAAAATAATAATTATGGAAAGTAATAATAATTATTATAGAAAATAATATTAAGATTTATATTTATTTGAATAATAAGAAGTTTATATTTTAAGAAAAAAAATATTTTTATTTATTTAATTTTGTTGAGAAATTGGAACAAATGGTATCTTCGAAGATACATCTCCGAGTTCATCGAAAAAATTCTAAAAAATGATATCTTCGGAGATACATATCTGAATTCACCCTAAAAATCGCCAAAAAAAGTGTGTTATACATCTCCGAAAGATATTTTGGAGGGTTTTTAGAGGTGAAATTCACCACATAGAAGTGTACAAAATTGTTACGAAATGAACTTGTCACTTGTACCCACCATACCTTTGAAGACTCCTAATTTGATGTGTCGCAAGTCAATAAGAATATCTCACAAAGTGAGTGAGTGAATTCAGGAATAAAATATCAATGACTGTAGCATAGGTTACCAAACATAGTTCCTGTTTTGCACCATTCATCTGGGACCTAGTATAACTCATAGCCCGACATTAAGGGTATGTTTTGTGTGTAGGATAAGAGAAAAGATAGGATATCTGTATCATATTTCATCTCAATTCAGTGTTTGATGGCACAATAGAATATGATAAGTTAATCCTGAAATTTATCCTATCCTACCTCACTAGTTCAAATTTTTATCCTGAATATGAGCTGGGTTAGAATCCGGCAGGAAATGATAAGAAAATAATTTACTCCAATAATATATATTTTAAATAAAAAATTAAATATAATAAAAAATAAATAAAGATTAATATGATATTAAATTAAAAAAATAGTAAAAACTAATTTTTAAAAAATATGTATGATATTCTCATAAGAGTAATTTTGTAACGGTAATATAAAAAATTAAAACCTAATAAATTGAAATATATAAAAATAAAATAATTATTAAAATTTAAAAAAAAATACTAATTTTATTATATATATATATATATATATATATATATATATATATATATATATATATATATATATACATGGTATCTTGAGTGAACCAATCACGTGATAGGATAAATCTTATCCTGTCTTTATCATATCATATCCTTATCCAACTTTATATCCTATCATATCTCTATCCTATCCTGTGCACCAAACGGACCCTTAATATAGAGAATAACAAAGACATTGAAAGAGTTTCCTAATTCAGTTCGCATGACTCCGCCCTGAAAATCCAAAAACAAATCATTAGATTCAACATACGACCATCCATATTTCACAGCCACGCATCCCTTTTTGTATTTTTGGTTTATGTATTTTTCTCTTTACCCACTTGTGTCTTTTTTTTTCTTTAAAACGTTAATAAAAAAGAAAACCCTAAAAAAACTTAATTGATTCTTAGACTATTGGTCACTATCCATTGCTTAAGGAGTTGAACTTTTGGATTTAGGATAGATCCTTAGCTTGGAGTTATGATGTGATACATATGATTCCATCTGGTTCATTGCACTTGATACATTAGAATTCCTCTGTGGCCTTTGGTTGTTTGTCTGTTTGTTTTCATTTGATGCAGATTCATGTTATCTGATGCCTTGAAGCAAATTCTCTGATGCAAGTTTATCTGATATAAGTTCATTTGATACAAAGCTATCTAATACATTATGATCCATCTGAAGCACTTTGGCTTAGTATGTTGTTTGATGTTATTTGATGCTTGACTTGGTTTATCTGTTATTGCTTGGTTATCTGATACTTATGTGCTTAATCCAAAGGAAATAAATTCATGTTAAGTGTTTGTTTCTTTGTTGGTGAGAACTTTCTTGCCCTTAGATTTTATTTTATGCTTTAGGATAATTCCTTCATCTTTTGCCTATCTTCTTAGATTTCAAAATCTTCTCCCTCTTTTAGAAAACCTTCTTGTTTTCAAACTTGAAATCTTTCATAATAAACCTTGACTTTGTCAAGTGACCATCAAATCTTTTCTTGAGTAAATGCTAAGATATCTTAAGCATATCAAACCATTTTAAAAAGATTAAAAAGAATCAAACTCATTCAAAAAATTTGCGCCTTTTGTGCACTCTTTTCTTTTGAAAACCTTTTCTTGAAAGATTAGACATTAGTACTGTTTTAGAGGTGATTGCAAACCATCCTACTTCTACAAACATGGCAAAGTGATTGACATTTTCCACTTGTATGTTGAGATATGCTTGTTGATGTTATCCAAGCTATAAATTCTCCATACTTAAGATGATGCAAATGCTCATTTTCTCATAATATCTCTTCACTAAAATCAATAAAGAAACTTTCGTTGTTGTTTTTAAGCAAAACTAAAAATGCTTTGACTTCCTTATTGCATGCAAGGGGTGGGGTATATAGGCCCAATATGCAATGTCTTTCCAAGCATAAGTAAAAACTAGTTATTTTCTTATCTCCATAATCTTTTTGCAAACAACGCACTTTAAAAGAGTTTCCTGTAGAGTACTACAGATGTGAGGGGTGCTAATACTTTTTCTTGCATAACCAACCCCTATACCCTTTTCTCTTTGTTTTATTAGTTTTGTTTTAAAACTTCTGTGGGTTTTTTTCGTTCTTTTCCCATTCCCTTGGAAACAATAAATATCGATGGAGAATCTGTTTATTTGTGAGTTAAGTTAATCAATAGCTTAATCAAAATTTTCCCGCCGCGACATCATGATATAAAGCCTCAACTGAGCTTCAAGAAAGAGAGAAGAACCAATTCAGAAACTTTGCATAAAAATTGATAAAAAAAGTTTCCTCCAACGTTTTATCAAACCTCCATTTTTTAGATTCATCCACATAACTTGCAAGTAAACCTAAGCAACAAAACCAACAATAGAACCACCAATTCCAGTCCGATAGAAGAAGAGGGAGAAGAGAAGGAAACAATAGTAGAAGGATGAAGAGTAAATAAATTCAAGCATACATGAAATTTCATCCCCGCCAGAAGTTGTAGAATTACCAGAACATACGGTGTCGTCAGACTAGCTCTAGTTAGGTGATTTTTCTTTGGTCTCTCCTTGAAATTTTGATGCTAGTGTGTTCCTTGCGTTGCATTGATCAAAATCCATATGTTATTTACTTAAAACCTCACACCATGGCCATTTAATTTGATTTTCTAAGCTTTAGGTTTTTAGCTTCAGATTAAAAATAAATAATGATGGTGAGGCTTTTGAGATTTTGAGAACCGAATTCATAATGAGGAATGGGAAACACGTCTGGTGGTATGTTTTATTTTAGATTCCGACCACCCCTTATCAGAGGTGGAGGAGACCTTCCATGAGACGACGAAAGAGATAGGGAACATTGTGTGTGTGTGTGTGGGTGGGGGGGGGGGGGGGGGGGGGGGGGAGGTCTGGTTATTTTTTTTACCTTTTTTTCATTATTCATATTATTATTTTTAGGGTGTTGTTTCAGTAGAAGTGAGATTTAGGCCCACATTTTGACCATTTATCTGCACCTCTATTTTAATGTATGCACATCACCTAGTTTACTAGTTGCAATTTCGTTTTGGGCCATAGACTGCTAGCCTGGGCATCTTGTTTAGGTGTCATACTCTGTTTTATTTAATTCAACTTGATTTCAGCTTTTGGGCCATTCTAGTAGGCTTATTTTGTTTCTTTTACAATCCCTCATTAATCAACACACCTTTCCATGTCTGTTTACATTTTCCTTTAAAAATTTAATTAATCATTTTTTTAGTTAACAAAATTAATTGATTAAAGGATTTAGTTAATTTATTGAGCTAATTAATTTTAATTAACTCAATTATTCTATGTGAATTAATTTTTCAATCGATAATTCTTGATAATTAATTTTAATTAGTTTAATTAATTGGTTTAATCAATTTTAATCAATTAATTTTTGCTAAATAATTGTCATTCTTCATGTTTAATTCAATTGATTTAATTAAGTAACTTGATCTCCTAAAATCAATTTCTTTCGAAATTAAAAACACTTGATTAAATGTCAAGCTATTTTTCGAATAAAATTCAATCAAATAGAATGCAAACGCTTATTCCAACATCAAGTGTCTGGTTATTTTTTTTACCTTTTTTTCATTATTCATATTATTATTTTTAGGGTGTTGTTTCAGTAGAAGTGAGATTTAGGCCCACATTTTGACCATTTATCTGCACCTCTATTTTAATGTATGCACATCACCTAGTTTACTAGTTGCAATTTCGTTTTGGGCCATAGACTGCTAGCCTGGGCATCTTGTTTAGGTGTCATACTCTGTTTTATTTAATTCAACTTGATTTCAGCTTTTGGGCCATTCTAGTAGGCTTATTTTGTTTCTTTTACAATCCCTCATTAATCAACACACCTTTCCATGTCTGTTTACATTTTCCTTTAAAAATTTAATTAATCATTTTTTTAGTTAACAAAATTAATTGATTAAAGGATTTAGTTAATTTATTGAGCTAATTAATTTTAATTAACTCAATTATTCTATGTGAATTAATTTTTCAATCGATAATTCTTGATAATTAATTTTAATTAGTTTAATTAATTGGTTTAATCAATTTTAATCAATTAATTTTTGCTAAATAATTGTCATTCTTCATGTTTAATTCAATTGATTTAATTAAGTAACTTGATCTCCTAAAATCAATTTCTTTCGAAATTAAAAACACTTGATTAAATGTCAAGCTATTTTTCGAATAAAATTCAATCAAATAGAATGCAAACGCTTATTCCAACATCAAGTGTCTTTCTGATAAATTCAAATCTTTTCATAATTCGTTAAACAATTGATCCAACGTCAAGTTGTTTTTAACGCTTTCAAATATTTTTCGCAATCCTTTTGAAACCTTAATAGTTGGTCATTTGGTGCACACCTTGTTCAAAATGACTATTAGTTTTTCAACCTAAAATACATTAATCAAACTTGGAATAAAGAGACAATTGGATGCACATCCATGTGAAACTCGAGTAAATGAGTGCTTAGTGCACACATTATTCAAACTTTTTTACTAAAATTCCACAAAGACGGATTTTCATAAACATGGACAACAAAGGACAATAGGATGCCCATCCTTGTGAAACCTTGGGCAAACGAGCACTTGGTGCACGCCTTGCTCAAATGGTTAATCAACTCCACATAAAATTAATTTCAACACATTCAAACCTTTTTGCCTATTGGCTTTCAACTCAAAACCTTTTCATTAACGCAATATATTCATTCCATTCCGCGATGATGCAAACAATGCTTCCACATGGGAAAATCAAATTTTTTCGCTCGAATGAGATGATGGAATAAGTATACATTGATCTAGATTAAGTCATACATTCTTGAAGTGATGCAAATGTTCAATTATCCATGTTTTGGGCAACAATGTTTTTCGTTCGAATGCGATTTGAGAATCTTCAGCTAAAATCGAACAACCTACAAACATTTTCTACCCATAACTTCGTCAGACACAATAATAAATATCCCAAAAACATTTTTTTTTCTCGCATAATAAGTAGAAGATCGCAAGTAACATAGGCTAATATTTATTTTGCAAGACTAACTAAATGGGTTTCGTTGAGTACAACAGATGTGAGGGGTGATAATACATATCCCTTGCATAACCGACTCCCGAATCCGCTTTTGGTTGCGATGACCATTTTCTTTTATTTCGTGGGATTTATTGATATTTTCCTTTTTTTCTTGGGAATAAATAAAGTTTGGTGGTGACTTTGTTGTATTTTGAGGTTGCAATACACTCAGGTATTTTTGCGCCACGATAACCATACAAAAAAGTCTATTATTGTATGGACTAATAGAGTCACTCATTTTGGAGACACAACAAAGAATAGTACATCATTGTGACTTTGATTGTATTACATTTCTATTTAACCATTTACAACTTCTTTTTCTATTTAGGTTTTTTAGGGTTGAGTATGCTCATTGAAGACTAAATAACATGTTGACTACTAACTGGGGAGATTTATGTAGAAGTTGAGATATTTTGAACACCATGTTGAAGTTACAATTAGCTTTAATCAGAGTATCATTTAAAAAATTATTGCCAATATTAAGCGTTGGTATAACACTCTATTTTACTCCAGATTACATGGTTTCGTTTCAAGATAATGTCTACACCATGTTGCAAAGGAGCTAGAAAGGGTAAAATTTGCTGGTTCTAGAAAAGATGCTTATGGTTTCTTCATTAGAACAATACATGTGTTACCTTGTGTGTGTCAACTTGCATGTCTTCAAATACAAGATAAGTTTGTTCCATTAGAATCGATTCATGTGTTTTGGAAGAATTTAAACATTGAAGAGCATGAAGTCATTGAAGAAGATGGTGGAACACAATTGGATTTGGAAGAAGAGTGTGAAGAGTGTTTGATATTTTTTAGTTCGTTGGATATATTTGACCAGAGGGTAACGAAGAAAAGTTTGGGAGCTACCACATCTAGTCACAACTTTCATGTGTCCATCGCCAATAAAGTACAAGCAAAATAAAGGAAATAAGAAGAGTAAAAAGGTTCAAGAGAGTGATGTGTATCACGATCCTTCATAGTGGGATTATGTTGAAGGATCACATGGAAGTAGGACTATGAAGAGATAATGTACAAAAGTAATTAGAAGTTAACCGTCTAGCAAGTCTTCAAGTGAGATTTACTTATCCCAGTGCCTTGTTTCCTTACATAACTACATTAATGGCATTGTTGATGTAGATCCTGATGGAAATTGCGGTTTCCATGCTATTTCAACTTTACTTGGATGGAGTGAAAAGTTATGGCCTTTGGTTCAGACGTAGCTAGACGGTGAAGTTTTTCAACACCATCAATTGTATTCTAATGTGTTATATGTCATGGTCTTTGAAGTTAGGAGTTTGTTGCGAGTAGCTAGCTTGGGTATTCCTGATCGTGAGAAATGGATGACGATTTTTGATATGGGTTACCATATTGCTTCTATATACACTATTCCTGATATTGGTCTCATTGTTCAAGAGCTTGAACATCACTTTCTTTCCACTAATGATATCTCCATCTAGGTCTGCGAGTAGACATATGTTTATTGCATTTGGCTTTGTTTACAACAGTATTTGGGTTTAAGTGAAGTTGAAACCTAATTGTTTATTGCCTCTCGTCTCGACCATTAGAGACAAAACTGCTGTGAAGATGCGAGAGCATACAACATATGCAACACATGTAAGGCACCAGACAGAAGTTCGGAAATCTAAATAATTTTTTTTGTATTCATATTGTTAATATTGTAGTACATTATCCATTATAGAGATACTTCTGATACAATATCTTAATATTGTCATACTATTTTGTAAAAACGTCAAAAAAGTGTTTAAAAAAACATTTTAAAAGACCTCATTATCTACCGGATTTTATAAATATTCAAAAAATTAGTACGTGCCATATTTTTCAATATATCAGGTACCTAATATAGGTTATCAACATTTTTGAAATATCCGACAAGTAAAAAGACTTTTTGCAACAAAAAAAAATCAATTGTCATGCACCAGATTTTTTGAAAAACCGATATAAATGCATTTGATTTTTGAAAAATCAAGTATTTTTTCATATATTTTCGAGAATACAATGCATTTTTATCGAATATTTTTGAAAATATCTGATATTTCTTTAAAGAAACTCAAAAGCTCTGATTTTTTTGTTGCAAAAATCCAGTATAAAGTCATGTAGAATTCCATAAAACTAAAAGAAAATCCAATAGAACATGACACTTTTGAAAAAAACGAAAATATTAAGCAAGAGCATAACACTAAAATTAAAGTTCTTAAGTGGTCAAATATAAATGTGGGGGTGGCAGCTAAAAATCTCTTAAAATAATACTTTATTTTCCATAAAATTAATAACTAGATTTTTTTACCCAAATACCACATATATGAAACTAAAATACCACAATGGCCGGCCCTTTACAGGGCCTTTTTTTATTTATTTTTTTTAATTTTTGAATTACTAATTGATTTATTTGATTTTTTAATATTAATAATTATTTATTTAAATTATTAAATGATTAAAATATAATATTTAATTTAATAATAAAAAATAAATGTAATAATATTTTTTTATTAATGACATAAAAAATTTACAAGAAAAAAAAAACTTATTTTTTCTTTGGTTTTGGCTTTTGTTGGACTTTATGACCCCCCCCCTGTGTAACACATGGTGGGTCTCTTATTCTGCATACCCTTACTGTGCTGTTAGTCATCGTCTGGTGGAGGTGGAGGTTGCCTTTGTGGAGAATCGTTGCTTGAAAGATTTTTGTCATGCTGCGATGAACAAGAGCCCATTGGGAAAGCTAATTGTTCCGTAGTTAGAGGCGATAAATTCAGAAATTCATCATCAGTGAGTTGAATGTTGGGGAGTGGTTGATATGACGATACAACATTTGGTGGCATATGTGATTGATGTTAGAACAAGATTTATTCTGATCAATATTCTTAGTTTTGATGATAACAAGGATATGAATTTTGTATGAGATAATGTGGTACTCTAATACACTGCAATTTCCCTTTCAGGAAATATATAAAGAGTATGCATAAATCAGCGCTCAGAAGCTTTGACTCAGAAGGTTCAGCATGCAACATCCGAACATGGTCTGGCGAGACATCAGAAGATGGTCAAAGCAGAATCAGAACATGGGTCTATGGAAGCATCAGAAGAACTTGAGTTCAGAAGCAGAAGCACTGAAGTTCTCATGGTATCACGCTCATAAGCACTTCAAGGTCAGAAGACAAGAAGATGCTCTACACCAAGCTGTTTGACTCTGATGATTTTCAAACGTTGTATACACAAACATCAGATAAGAAGCAAGTACAAGATGGCAGGCTACGCTGACTGACAAAAGGAACGTTAGAAGCTATTAAAGGCAACGTCAGTAGACACATCGTAAACAAGGCTTGAGGTAGTTGACAAAAGAGTGAAACATTAAATGCAATGCTGTACGGAATACGCAAAGCATTAAATGCTCCCAACGGTCATCTTCTCAAGTGCCTATAAATATGAAGTTCTGATGAGAGGCAAGGTTAACCGATTCTGACGAATTCTGTGAATACTAACTTGCTGAAACGCTGTTCAAATCAAAGCTCACAAACTTCATCTTCATCAAAGCTCACTACATTGCTGTTGTAATATATTAGTGAGATTAAGCTTAAACTTTAAGAGAAATATCACTGTTGTGATTATAGCTTTTCAGAAGCATTGTAATACTTTTATAATTTGATTACATTAATTTGTAAGTAACTAGAGTGATCAAGTGTGATCAGGATACTCTAGGAAGTCTTAGCTTTTGTCTAAGCAGTTGTAACTAGAGTGATCACGTGGTGGTCAGGATACTCTAGAAAGTCTTAGCTTGTGTCTAAGCAGTTGTTCCTAGAGTGATCAGGTTGTGATCAGGAAACTCTAGAAGACTTAGTCGTGGGCTAAGTGGAAAACCATTGTAATCTGTTGAGATTAATGGATTAAATCCTCAGGTGAGGTAAATCACTCCAAGGGGGTGGACTGGAGTAGTTTAGTTAACAACGAACCAGGATAAAAATAACTGTGCAAATTTTTTTTATCGTTCAAGTTTTTAGACTACACTTATTCAACCCCCCCCCCTTTCTAAGTATTTTTCTATCCTTCAATTGAATGTCTGGATAATAGGCATTCATAACGTCAAATGTATATGTGAGTTGGGAGAGTGAAGGGGCAGAGGAATGTGGTTGAGATTGGGAGAATGGGTGGTCGAAGTCGGGTTGAGAGATTGGGGTGATTTGTAGTGGTGTTCGAAGTGTTGATTGTTGTTGATATTGTTGTTGGTGGTAGTAGTAATTTGTCTGGGGTTGGGGTGTAAGGACCTAGATGTTGAGATGCAGTGGAAAAAATGTGTGTTGTTGTGTGGTTTGGGTGTGATGATATGTTTGTCGTGGGAATGAAGATGTTTGAGTTGGAATTGTGTTTGGTTTGTTTGTGGGAATTCTTGATGAAAGGTAGGTGGGGTTGTTTGTTGTGTTGAGGAAGAGGAGGCATATTGACTCGGGTCTGTCAGAAACTGTTCTTGGGACAAATGTATAAATGGAATGTTTCTAAACCATTGTATATATTCATCAGTGTGTTGCAAAGTTGTACTCACATCCCCAATCATTGCCAAAAAATTTCTTTCTTTCCATTCATTGTTTTCATAGATGTGTAAATCGGTATACACAGCTTCCCTTACATCGTTCTTATCTGTTTCATGGTGTTCTCGAAGACATCTCGACGGAGGAGGGATGGGTTGAGTAAAGTCAAACTGAAGTCTGACCCTGTCAGCTTGATGCATTTCCACCAGATGAAAATAGATAATATAAGTAGTCGCACTCCACACCCAACTTTCTCGTCGAACACAACGTGGGTAATCTGTGTAGAGCCTCCATAAAAACTACAACACAAAAATAAATAATTAGATTTCAAACTCGTATCCACGTAGATGAAAGAGTTATTATATGGCATGGTTATAAACTTACATCTTCAGCGATCATGTGATCCAATACGAAACGATATCCACCTAGATAAGCATGAGGGTTTGCGAAATATTTCATACCACGTTGAGCAAATCTTGCATATTTAAAAAGTGTAATGAGAAAGAGGCGTTAATTTTTTTTAAAAAATTAATATATGAAACAAAGAATTTACCTAACTGCGTATGGATAAGATGGAACCACTGCACTCTTTGGAGCAAGTACTGGAATGCGATAGTAGGTCCACACGACAAGAAGGAGTACGCACCCTCCAATACTCTTGACTCCTTTACGAGATGCTTTGCACATCTCCCTGTAGAGGTAACACAAACAAGCAAACCCCCAACTATATTGGTCGCATTTATCAAGATCTTTGACAAATTGAAACCAAGATGAATGCAACAAATTATGAGATTTGTCATGCAATAAAATGTTAATCATGATTAAAATATATATTTTTGCATGTAAAATATTTTCTGCCTCGGTTGGTTGGGATTTTCTTTCAATTAAATTAACATTTTGTTGAGCCATGTCAACCTTACCGATGACTTCACCCCATTCTCACTCAAAGGTTCCATGCCTAACGCATTCATGTATGCAAAATCACCTCCTTCGGAATCACCTCGAACATCCCTCCCATCGATACGGAGGCCGAACAACATATGTACATCGTCAAGTGTTATTGGGAGACGTTGCTTGCAAAGATAAAGGCCATAGAATTACTTGCCTGTCAATTCTCCTTATCTTTTCACCGCCGAGAATGTTTTCGTCTAGTCAACCGATCAAGTGCCTTTGTAGATGCTCGAATGTTTGTGTGTTCTAGAGTTTGATCATCCACAGAGGCCTTGTTTGCTGAAAAAAATAGTGTTGCATCTCTCTTCATAAATGAAAATGTTGAAAAGGTGTTTGAAGACATCTTCAAGAGTTACAATAAGCCTTTGATTGTAATTGGTATGAGTAGAAATGAGCAATCCAATATTATTTATAGGCAACAAAAAAAATAATAAAATATATGCCCTCGACTATCTATTGGTCGAACCTACACATGCACACATCTTTTTCATGCGCTCGTCCAACCTATGCCTTATTCGTATATTCATTTTGGCCAATAGATGCACCTACCGTATTATGTTGTATTAAATTAATTAATTTAATAAAACATCTTATTAATTAATTAATTAAAAAAAACTATTATATTTATTTTTATTATTAAATTAAATTAATAATTAAATATTATATTTATTCATTTAATAGTTTAAAAAAACAATTATTAATATTAAAACATAAAAAAAATCGTTTCATAATTCAAAATAAAGAAAGAAACGAAGAAAAAAAACTCAATTCAGAGTCAGCCAACTCCTGACCGAACTCCAACTGAATTCTTTTTTTTTTTTTTTTTGCCTTTTCGGCCACCCCATAGCCGAACTAATACATTAAAAAGTGGCATATTGGAAAAACAAATTCAACTCGTGGCATTGTGGTATTTTTGTTTCATATATGTGGCATTTGGGTAAAAAAATCTAATAACTAAAGTAACATTAATGTGAAATGCAATAGTTTTTTAATAAAGTTTCATCACAAACAGAATTAAACGAATTTTGAGACTAAGGTTTGACTTGATCATTTCTAATTTGTCATGTCCTAAAATTCATAAGAAAAAGGTAAACCAGAAATCTCCTATCCAATGAAATACCATAAAAGCCATATCTTGTAGCCAAGTCAGCACATACACTATCCAGATAAAACAAAATGAATGGCTCAGCATTTGAATTGATCAAACTGTGGCAGCAGAAGGATCTCCATTTCAACCTTAACATGTCATGACAAAATTGTAACATAATCTATATTGGTGACCTCAAATCCAAGAGGTTCATCACTAAAACTAGTCATGGCTTCTTCAACCTCATCCTCCACTCTTTCATTATCCTCTTCATCCACTCTAATTGATGCCAAACCTCCTTGCAGACAATCTACTTCTCCACAATGTGTGAGCCTTCCGACTCTTCCTCTTCCGCCGGCACAGTCTCAAACTCGTCCATGGAAAACCACAGCATTCTGTAAGTCAAATTATACATTTTTGGACTAGATGTTTTTGCTGCTATTTATATATCTAGCTAGCTAGGACTAGAAGAGATGATAATTGAATTTGTGGTTTAATATATTCAGGTCGAAAGATTGCTCGCAACGTTATGTCGATGGCTTCGAGTACCACAACAGAAACAGCCACAGCACCAGTTGATCCAGTGCCTGCCTCAGCTGAGCAGCTCAGCGTTAGTGATTCTCCAGAATTTCTCAAGACTATTCAAGAAACAGTAAGAATTCAGGAAATTTAATTTGTTTCTTTAAGTGATATAACTGTATCTATCTGTGTTGTGTTTGTTGCTAATAATCTAAACCGGCTGCATATGTATAGTGGGAGAAAGTTGAAGACAAATATGCTGTGAGTACAATAGCTGTAGCCGGGGCAGTTGCATTATGGGGCTCAGCCGGTGTCATCTCGGTAAGTTATTTCCATTTGCTTTCATTCATTGTTTGTTTTTGGCCTTTGTAGCACAGACACCTCTGAACATGTGTGTCTGGCCGAAACCAATACATGTGTCAGTATCAGTGTTGTGTCTGGTGTCCGTCCTTTATGAAAGTTTATGTCCTAGGCTGGGACCATGACTTGATTAATTTCTATAACAGGCAATTGATAGGCTTCCTTTAGTTCCTGGAGTTCTTGAAGTTGTAGGCATTGGTTACACTGGGGTGAGTATACTTCATTTCAATTCAAATGTTGTAATAGTTATGACATCATAGAAAATATTTAACATGTATCTATCTATTTTTGCAGTGGTTTGCATACAAGAACATAATTTTCAAGCCAGACAGGTAGACTTAATTCCTCTTCAGTAATCTATTACTATAGTTTGGTGCAAATAATAATTGAAGTAATTTCATAATTGCAGGGACGTTTTGGTACAGAAAATAAAAGGAACTGTTAAAGAAATTACTGGGATCGATATCTAAATGATTTTGACTATACTTTGTCCTATGTAATGTAACTTTTTATGCATATATTTTTATGGATTTCAATAAAATGCCATATTCTACTGTTATCCAATTTGCAGTAAACAATTGTTATTATCGGCATAATTCTGAGGATATTTTCATTCTGAGTAGAATGATGAAAAACAGAACATATAACAATTTGAAATAACATTTGTATTGTATGCATATAGAGATGTTTGATTTGTTTGAGAAAATTCAAGTTCATACAGAAGACCACAAAGTTAAATTATACGTGAAAGGAATCTGTTTCAAATCATACAAAGAGAGTCGGAGCTTGCAAATAATAGAACTAATAAAAGACTTTTGAAGGGGGAAAAAGTGTTGCGTCATAAGAATCCAGTGGAAGGAGAAAGCCATGAAGACATTGCCCATAAAGTATTGAACCTAAATGAACTTTATGAAGATGAATAAAATGAAGCGAATGTCATTGATGACATGATACAGGAAGTCGAAAAAGGTATTGTTGTTAAAGGAATAGCTGAAAATGAAAGAGTGGAGAAAACTGTTAGAACATAGCATGAATAGAAGAACTATGTTAATTTTATTTTGTCTCCGCCTATTAATCACCTTCATATGATAATCATTACTTTGTAACTTTCAAAGTAATGACCTATGTGCACAACTCTAAACAATAGAAAAGTTTTTCAACATTTAGGCTAGTTTGATATTCTTTATATATAAAATAACCTTTAAGACGAAGTTTACAGGTGAAAAATTGTTCAATAGTCTAAGAAAAAAGGTGTTGTCATTTTGAAAAATATAGAGAAAAGAAAAAAAGGCATAAAAAGAGAACAAAAATTAATGAGTAAGCTCATGTGCTTGAAAATGGAGGGGGAATAGCTGCTTCACTTTGAGTAATAGATTGGACTTATTACAAGTGAGATCCTTTCAAATGAAAAGATGGAGTACTTAACAAAAAGAAAACAAGTAGTGTAGTAGAATCTCCAAGTTCTAAGTAGAATCAAAACATAAGTTCTAAGAAAATATTTCAACCACGTGTTGAACCTTAAAACTACATTTTGTACTCTAAGACAATCGAAACAAACTAGAATTAATGTTGATTATCTTTGATGAAGTATCCTATCATGAAACTTGGCATCATGGATTATAGTTACACACACACTTCAGAAGAAAAATTTGTTTTGTATTGAGTCATGCCAATGTTTGAATACATTCTAGATTGAAAAATTTTATTACTTGAAATTTTCTTCTAACTTTAGAATAGGTTTGGTCATTTATCCTTTTATTATTTGTAACTTTTATGACGCATCACCTGAGAAAAGGTAATGATTCAAGTATGGGAAACACCATTGATGTATGCTTTATAAAGCATGGATTACCTCCCTACCTCAAAAAGGCTAACATGGATCAATCTACTTCTTTTGAAGATGCTACTATGGAGTACAATCAACAACAAAGTGCGCCTCCTCTCAAGGAAATTCCACTGGCTTCACTATTGAACAACAATCGGCTCTTGTTGCTCTTATGAACCAACTCGCTACTAAATCAAATTCCACCATTCATCACCTCAACACGTCATATTTTCCACCCTCAGGTAACATCAATCTCATACCTTTTCATAGTAATATAGATCATAGTTGGACATTAGATATTGGGACCACGGATCACGTGTGCCAATCTAAATACATGTTCACACATTTCATTACTATAATCTTAGATATTAGACTGCCCAATGGGAATGTCATTCAAACCAATTCTGTTGGAACTGTCTTCTTTAACAATGATTATTACTTAACAGATGTGGTTCACAACAATGTCCAAGATAACACCATCCATTTGATGCCCATAGATTCTTTCAACCAAGCAGCGAACATTTTCAACAAGTCGCTGCATTTGGGACCCTTCTCCAACCTTGTTAGCAAACTAAGATTACTGGATATACACTATAGTTTGAGGGAGGGTATTAAAATATAACTGATATTATATTGTTTTTATTTTTCCTTTTCTTTAGCTTGGCTAAGATATAGCCGTTACTTTGTAACCACCACTCTCTATTTTCCTGCTTTTGATAAGCTATAAATAGCTAGCCTCTTAACGGTTGTAATTATATAATTAGTCCAAATTGTGACTAATTCTTCAATGAGTTCAATTCCTATAATGATTCTTAGTCAGAGAGTTAATAAACTTCAAAATTATTATATACTTTTCTAACACGCTCCATGTTGTTCAATTAATGACGAGTAAAACATTTAGACTTCTTCATTATACTAATCTCTTTGAATTAATATTGATCCAACTATATCCACCATATTTTGTATATGTATACTTTTGTGCGGACATCTTATCGATTTATGCGCTAATCATAAAAAATCTCTTGTAATATGTTTTAGAATATGTCTTATATCTATTCAAGGTTCTTATCATAATTGTTAGAAGTGTCTTTTATTAAAATGTAACTTTTTTTTTTAATTTTCTTTCTTTGTTTCTCTAATGTGCATGAGGGGGGAAAATAAAGCAAGAGAGAGGGCACATAACAATAGAACAATGTGAGCCTACTCCTTTTATTTGGATTGATTAGAATATATGATATGAATGCTTGTATGTATAAAGAGAAAATCTGGTAGGGTGGGTGAAAAAAGTGGTGGGTTGTTCTCATTATGACTGCTTTACTTGCTTTTGGTTTTAGGTCAGTGGAAGCATACGGTATGTAGCCTTTGTCAAAAGTGTTGTAGTGGGTGGAAAAAGGAGCTGAAAGGTAACATTCCTTTTAATCATATCACCCAGTTGGCTCAAGGTATCAAACAAAACAGATTGCCCAGTTGGCTCAACAAAACAATTATAGAGAACAAATATTGACCATAATAATCCTATGATTTACCTTTAATTTGTTATATGAAGAAATTTGGAGTCATCAGAGCAGAAATAAGCCTACGTCAAAAACTTAAAGTTTGATTTGTATCCTAACATAGATTTGACATTAACTTTATGATTTTTTTCGAAAAGTCTGGTTTTACATTATTACATATAAATATTACTAGTGATGGTTAAATAAGTTGTCACCAATAAATAATCAGATCAATAGTAAAATTGACAAATGGACTTCAAATAAAAACCAATAATTTTTTTATTAAATTCTTTTTTAATACTTAACTAGAAATTTTAGATAACAAAAAAGTTATAGATAAGGAAGTAACAAAAACAAATACAACTTTTTTTTTCAAATAAATTAATACACCTTTACTGAGTTATCTCCCTTCTCTCTTTTCCATTAAAAATATGTATTTTTTTTGGGATCAAAAAAATAATTTTATTCCAATAAAAATATGTATTTTTTTTATCAAAAAAATAATTTTATTCCAAAAACAATTCAGTAAGTACAACAACTGATTTGAAAGTCCAAGCAAAATAAAGAAACAAATAGACTTTTATTAAATCAAATATACTTTTATTAATATTTGATTTTTTCCAATATATATTTTTTTTTAATATTTGATTTTAAAATATTAAAAGTTTTTTAAATTTACATTTTATAAATTAAAAGACTAATTTTGACATCCTATAATATAAACATACATTATTGAAGATCAAAACATAGTTAAAATTATGATTTTTTAAAAAAATTAATATTTAAAACAGTATAAATTTAAGTAATTTTTTAAAATTTTAATATCTAACAAAAACTATAACAAAAAATAAATATTTAAAATGATATTTTAATAATAATTATTTAAACTAATTTTTATTTGAAGTTTTTTTAAATTTATAAAAAAGAAATTATAGAAAATATGTAAAACTAAAAAAAAAATTAAAAATTTGAAACAAACAGGCCCACCATAATAAACACATGAAACACATATTTGTAAGAGCTAAAATTATATTTATAATTCTTCTAAATAAATGAGATTATATAAGCGTTGAACCAAATCAATATCTAAATCCAAAACTATTCTAGCATTAATATGTTGCTAGTAAACTAAGATTATACATGCACCTCTCTAATACCTTAAAATTTCAAGACACAAAAGCAACATGTAAACATTTGTTGAGATCACACCCTCTCTATTTATAGAACTCCATAACCACTAATCCAGACACAGAACATACATGTTTGACACCACTAAATCCAGATCCTTTTGCTAACTCCATAAATTCATTCTCATTTCTCTCTTTCCCTCCTGGATTTTGTGTCAGCATTATAAGATCCACCATGTAACCATTCTTAGCCATTGCACTTGTCTCTGGCAATATAGGAAGAACTGTTTCCACCACAATAACCTTCCCATCTTCAGGAATTGCTTTGTAACAATTTTTCAATAACTTCAAACAATGTTCGTCACTCCAATCATGAAGTATCCACTGAAATATCACTATCAATTAATAATTATAGCAACTAAATAATAATTGAAAAAAATAAAACTTAATAAAGTAAACTCCACCTTCATAAAAATTGCATCTCCCGAAGGAACACTCTCGAACATATCTCCTCCCACATGTTCCACACCTGTATAAAAAAAATCAAATACATCATGTATTCAATCAAGTTAAAAAATATATGGTATTTAAAGTACGAATTGATTAATACCGGGGTAGGAAGGTGCAAGTTCTACTACATGAGGCAAATCGAAATTAATTCCTTTAATGTGAGAATATTTTGATGTAACTAATTTGAGATTAATACCAAGACCTCCACCAACATCAACTAGCTTATTTATATTCTCAAAACCATTATAACAATTAAGAACCATCTTCATATTTATAGTAGTTGAGCAAACCATAGCTTTGTTGAAAACATCATTGAACTTTGGATCCACACGTGGATACTCAAATGCATGCATTCCATGAACCCTATCAAACGGTACACCTCCTTCCATAATCGCTCCTTTCAACTCCGTCCTAAATCAACAACAATATAATTATTATCACGTATGCATGTATCTGGTTTTTAATAGATCAGATATATGCATTAGTTATTCAATAAATCTAAAAAGTGAATTTTTGTGCAGAAGTTATAATAATAAGAGTGGTTCTTAACTAACCAGCTTTGGTAGAAGACGTTGTCGAGAAGCAATGCTAATGTTGGTCCCAACGAGACGCCATCGGAATCGGGGACGAAAAACCTGGACCGGTTGGCGAGACTATAGAATCTTTGTAAACTTTGAGGATGTTGAGGAACAGATGCATTTAGAATAGAATGACTTGACAAGAAGCAAAGAACACGGTCCAACATCGTTGGCCCTTCTGGATTTTTGGTTCCAATCTTAATTGCAATGTCTTCAGCAGATAGTTCCGCACCATTCCCAGCTTTGGCTAGGATTTCAAAGACACCAAGATCAATGGTTGTTCGTAAAGCCAACGGAAGAACAATTGAACCTGTTACTTGTGTGACAAACCCGAGGGCATCATTGTCATTTCCGTTGGAATGTTGGTTATTAGAAGCCATGTGAATTTACTATAGTTTGTTTCCAGTTTTTCTTGTTCTTGTGATCTTACTTATATAGAGAGAGGAGAAGAAGGAGAGGCTTAACGTAATGTCTATTGTAAGTTGTTTGGAAAATACTAAAATAGAACATGTGACACTGCTGCCTTAAATTTTAAGGTAGGTGATTTGTGGATAAAAATCATTAACTTGATAGTTTATTATGATAACGTTGATATATTTTGGACATTTTCTTCTTTTATTTTTTTTTTGGTTTAATTTTTTCATTTTTACTAGTGTATGATTGTGAATAGTTTATAGTACTATTATATGCACATGGGTGACACAGCATTGCCGATATTAATGTTTGTAAGACTAAAATTGAAACTAATTAGTGTACTTTTTGACTTGCCATTTCTCTTGTCCTTAAGTATATGATCCTCCTCTAAAGCGAGTGTTTTAAAAACTGAACCGGACCGGTCGGTCGTACCGGTTGAATGGGTAACCGGACAGGTAATCGATCTGCTTCAATAGTTAAATCGAAAATATTATCGAACCGGTGTGAACCGGTCAAAATCGATTTAAATCGCTAAAACAATAAAAATCGACGGTTTAAATGTATTTTTTTAATTTTTGTAGATGAAATAAATTGTAGATGCGGTTGATTTTGTTATCGATGATTATTTTGAAGAAGGAGATCCTAATATTTAAACAGTTTTTCCTTTCTTAAATTAAATTTATTATACAATAGAATTATTTTGTTAGGAAGTATTCAATTAGATTATGTTGCAATTAAAATTTGTTTGCAATTATACATTGTACTTTTGTACTATTTTATTATATTTTATTATATGGGATACTTATGTTTAAAATTTGAATTAAATTATGAACTTGAGAATTTATTTTTAATATGATATTTTCATAAAATTTAAGTGCTAGTTATATTTTGTAGAGACTGAATCATCCAGTTCGACAAGTTTTATACCTATATAATTTTGTTATAACGACTGGTCTATTCAACCGAGTTATCCGGTTTAATCCGGTTTAGACATGTGCTTCGACCAATAAGTCAGTGACCCAATACCCTCACCGGTTTGATGTTCGGTCCGGTTTTTAAAACACTATCTAAAGAACACACCAATGCAACTAAGGATCGTTTTAGATTTACCTTAGCTTATTACATCTGTTCATCAATGTAGGTGTCGCAACCAACGGGATGCGGTGGTATTTAGCATTGTCAGTGTTTTCGATTCTTTGAATCATTTTGGTCAACAAACTTTTTTAAGGAGAAATATAATATATTAATAAATAAAAAAGCACTAACAACTAAAACGGAAATGGCACAATGAGTGTCAAAACAAGCTAAACAACAAAGACGACATCAACACAAAATTACAACAAAGTGAGCGAGGCAAAAAATCAAACACAAAAACGGTTAACTAGAAGAGAACCGACAGAGAAACCAGAATCCAGACTGAACTAGATCCCTCCAGTTATGCACACCTGCAAAACAAAAACCCACAAAAAAAAACTAGCAAGAACAAGGGAAAGCCAATCACCCCGCTATTAGATAAGAAACATGATAGGATTCTCAAGTCAGGATGAGAAGGTACACGAGTTCCCCACATACCCGTCACAAAACCAATTCCAAACCAAAGCAATACTCATATATTTCACGTCTTTTGGTGTCACCGGAGAACTAGAGAAAATAATGGCATTCCTGGATTTCTAAATCGACTAGATAACGCCATGTCAAATCATCAACAACCCCCTCTAGTCCTACGGTCTCCATAAAGAGGAGAAAATATCGAAAAAACAATCAAAACATCCCAGGCGGAACAACACACCAACTGTACCATCTAAAAATCTTATACCAACTAAGGAAGCAACCTCACAAGTCATGAAAAGATGAGAGGAGAATTCAACAATCATAAGAAAAAAGTGCAAGAGATAGTCCCCGAATTCAAAAGGATCCGCCTCTTAAGAAGTTTATCTATAATAGTGATATGATCCCGAAGAATCTGCCACGAGAAAACTATGACTTTAGAAGGGGCCCGTCTAACCCAAATCGAAGGCATGACTAAATCAACGGGTGTAACCTGCTGATCAAGGGAAAGCTCACTGGATAGAAGACTAGAATAAACAGAGGACACGGAGTAAACACCATTACTCGAATGGCGTCATGCCACACATCACTCTCCGACGAAGGTCAAAAATTGCTAATGAATGACTAAAGATCACTAAAGAGAGCCACCTCATAGTCAAAGAGAAAAAGTCTCTGCCACCTGAGGTCCCAGAGCCAACTTTCAGGGAGAGGCTATCCTGAACCAATCATAAGCATCAGTGGCTTTACTACCAAGAATGGGGACACCTCTCCACCAAGACGAAACCATACGAAGGTTCGTGACTCTCCCTCCCAAGATAGAAGACACAGAGGTCGCCCTATACCTGGCCAGAAGTATATCATACTAAATAACAGAAACCCTAGAAAAGACACCACCTGCACTTACCTAAAAGGTTCAAGTTAACCAACCGAAAGTTACAAATCCCAAGGCCCCCAAGCTTCTTAGGTGCACAAACACTCAACAAACTCTATTAAAAATGATTATTGAATATTCATCTTCGTCTTTAATGGAGGTAATGGCGGAGAAGAACAACTTTTCCCGCCTTAAACTATATTGAAGGTGATTATTTAATATTTGTCTTCGTCTTTAATGGAGATGAAGACAGGGAAAGACCGGTTTCTTCGCCACCCTGTCTTAGCCTTTTAAATTGTGTTTCCTTATTATTTAATTTTTCTATTTTATTTCTTATTAATATTAAAAATTAATAACTACATTAAATAGTATTATTTAATATAAAAAATCTAATTGGTATACATCGACGGTGTAAAGACATTTTACATTGTCAATTAATTGTGGTCGTTAGATTTTTAATGAAGATTCAGTTTTATTTTGATTATCTCTAAAGTAAAATTTATGCATGATCGTGATGTAAATAAATTTACATTGACAATGCATAACAATTAATCTCTTAATATAAATTAGGCTTAATTCATCTTTTGGTCCCTTACCATAATTTATTATTTCGCTTTGGTCCCTTAATTAAAAAACGTTACAATTGTCGTGACGCGGAAAATACCCGAGCGTAAGGAACGCTCGAAGTACAATAGAGTCGCCACTGAACTTTATTTATACCCAAAGGAATAAAAAATATCGATAAAATCCTCGGAAAAAATGGTCATCGTAACCAATAGCGTATTTGGGAGTCGGTTATCCAAGAGGGGAGGTATTAGCACTCCTCACATCCATTTTATTCAACAAGACCAATTTAGCTAGTTTTGCATAAGAGTGTTACTGTGTTAGCATGAAAGAAATGATTTTTAGGTTTTTTTATTATTGTGCTCTCCAAGATTGTGCAATCTTGTGCCTACGTATCCTCATGGTGCAACGAGAAAACTAGAGCATCGTAGTTCATGGTAAAAGATCATGTACGTGTTGGTTGAGTTTATTGAATGATGTATGAATCGCTCTTTGTGAAAAGGTTTTTCGATCGCATGGGGTTCGAGAAAAAAGAAATTTGATGCGTTAAGTTTTTTTATAGGATACGAGTGTCATATGACCAAGATAATCATCTCGTATTCAAACACTTAGGGAAAGGTTGGAAATTCTTCCAACTTGCCTATTTGATATGGTTTTATTGAAAAAGAGCGAGACAAGTTTATTCTTAACTCTTTAACAGTGGGTGAATATCAAATAACCGAGATATTCATCTCGTATTCAAATACTCGTGAGAAAGGTAGGAAAATATTTAACCTTCTTCTCAAAACTCGTGCAATAATAGTTGGAACTAAAAAGGGAACCAACACTTTTGGAAAAGATAAGAAATCCAAAAATAAGTTAAAGAAACCAACAGAGGAACCCAAACCTATTATTAACATGCACATAGTCAAAATAAATGGGGGTTATTATAGGAAGGGAGGTCGATGGTCCGGCCGGAGGTCCTCCCACTATGGAACTATCTAAAGAGGTGAAAAAGAAGAAGCTGAGGAAGACAAGTGATCTATCCTCAAAGTTTACACTATCTATGTACAATCTCACTAGGAAAGGAAATGATAATAAGAAGAAAAACTCCAAAGGAAATTATGTTCCTGAAAATCAAGCTGAAACTGCAAATCAACTTACAAAGGAAGTTCTTGACGTTGCTCCGATTCAAATGATTTTACCAGTCAGTATTCAAGGTAATAATACTAAATCAAAACCTTCTAAAAAGATTGTTGATAGTATGGTTAATAATGTGTCAAAGATAGCTGCAGAGGTTTCCAAAACAAAAAGTCAAGATGTTGATGTTAAATATATTACCAAAACCCTAGGCTTTGTTCTTGTATGTGATGACCACCTAGGGAAGATAGTATTGAAAATATTTTGAATGAAAACCATGTTGAAGTTCCTAGTGTTAGTGTTCCTGTTATAGAAACCTTCATAGTTGATATTCTGAATGACAATCATGTGGAGACAGAGGACTAATGTATCAAAGATAGCTGCAGAGGTTTCCAAAACAAAAATTCAAGATGTTGATGTTGAATATATTACCAAAACCATAGGCTTTGTTCTTGTATGTGATGACCACCTAGGGAAAATAGTATTGAAAATATTTTAAATGAAAACCATGTTGAAGTTCCTAGTGTTAGTGTTCCTGTTACACAAACCTTCATAGATGATATTCTCAATGACAATCATGTGGAGACAGAGGATTCTAGTGGTGAAAAGCATATAACAAGTTAGGTTGATGATGAGAATGATGTTATTAACAATGATAATGACATGCCTCATTCAAAGAAAGAAAAATATTAAAATTCAAATCTTGTTATTGATAAAAATAAAGGATCTGGTAATGATGAAACTGTTGATGAAGGAGATCAGGTGAAGGAAGAGATTGAGAATGAAAATGACGTTCTTATTGATGAGGAAGCCCAAAACTATGTTGATGATGAAACCCGGGAAACTAGTATGGGAAATTTTGATGTTGGTAAATATGTTTCGGACAACCAGTCTGATATGTTGTAAACAGAGTATCCAACTTAGAAGAAGAATGATGATATAACCTCTGAGAAAAATGTTGAACAAAATGGTGAGAATGTTGTTACCACCAACCTTGAAAACAATATTGGTAATTCAGTAAGTGATAATGATCTTGTGAATGAAGATGTTGAGACATATAATTTTGAAGCTTGTGTTGATCTTGTTAATACTAAGAAGAAGAAGTCTGCAAAGAAAGGTAAAAACAAGGCATACAAGAAGAAAACTTCTCTCAAACCTAAGAAGTCCCCCACTAAAAGGGTATCCACTACAACTAAGGCTAAGAAGATGGATTAGAAGAAAGTGTTATAAGAAACAAGAAGAGTGTTGCAGTTATGAAAAAGTCTGCTGCTAAGAGGAAAGGCACCCCCAAAAAGAAAGGTTGCTCCTAATGTGGAGACTGTTGAAGATGATGTGGATGAAATTTTGGACAATATTGTGAAGGATTTCCCCAGAATGAGAATTATCTAAGAAGGTCTTAAGTTTCAAAGAGATAGTGGAGTTGTTAAAGGTACAATAATTATGAACATTGTGACTGGTCCGAGTCTTTTTTACCCTCAACTTGTGAAAGAGTTCATTGTTAACATTCCAATAAAATTTAACAAGGTTGGAAGCAGAGATTATAGGAAGGGGAATGTTCATGCATGATGTATTTGATTCTCTCCTATTATAATAAACGAATATCTTGGAAGAATCAAACTGATAATTATTGATAATGTGCCTCCCATGAAGATTATTGCATAAGAAATTACTAGTATGGTGTATGAAAATTGGCCCAACAAGTTAAGTGTCAAGTATGAAATTCTGAATTGAATTGGAGTCTCTAAATGGACTCCTACAAACCATAATTTAGGTATCACTATTTCTATAGCTAAGCTGGTTTACCAAATTGGAACTAGGGGTGCCTTTGATTTTAAGGACTATCACTACAAAAAAAGTGCTCCCCAGCGACACATATTAGCGACGTGGAAGTCACGTGGGTAATTATTGCCTCTAGAGACGTGACAACCACGTCGCAACATGTTTTTAAAATTAAAATAACTTTATAAACATAAAGTAATGAGGTGCCAGACGTTGGGTTACGTGAAAAATGTTGCGACGTGGTTAACACGTCGCTACATTAAATGTATAAATTAAAATTTAAAAAGCAATAACGTTCACATGGGGGGGAGATTGGGGGGAGATTCAAATTTTAAAAAATTAAGTTGTGACGTTGGAAACACGTCGCAACATTTATAACGTTTCCAAGACTTGACTAGATGACAGCATTTATGGCAGAGACATTAATTACATATTACCGTTTGCTTGTTGCGACGTGTTTACAACGTGGCAAGGAGCGAAGTTTCCTTCACGTCGCTACATTGATTATTTATGAGAGCAATTCACTTCACTCCCCCCACCTTCGTTGCAGATCCAAACCTCTGAAAAAAAACCAGTTTCACTTCTCCCCCAAAACCAAAACCAAAACGAAATTCAATCTCCCAAAATCTAACTGCATCAATCCAAATATATTTTGATATCAAAGGTAATTAAGAGGTTGAATTAGTATTATGTTATAATTTTATTCTTTATTCTGTTATTAACTTTTGATTTTTTTTGGTATAGTTTTAGTAGATTGAAGAAGGAGGAGAGTAGATTGAAGAAGGAGGAGTAGATTGAAGAAGAGGTAAGTAAAAAAAAATATTTTTAATGTAATTTATAATGATTTTTGGGTTAGATATATGGTATAGATTTTAAGTATAGATTTATAATGTGATTTTTTTTTAGTAGATTTATTAAGATAATATGTATGTGTTATAGATTTTTTAGTAGATTTATTAAGATATTTATGTGTTTGTATAGATTTATAATGTGTTTTTATAAATTGTAAAATTATTAGAAAAATATTGATATATTAAAATTGTTATAATGTGTTTTAAAAAACTATACAAACATTATTATATTTTTAGTATATTTTTTATTATATATTTTTAATATTTTTATTATATATTAAAATTAATATTTTTAATGTATAGATTTAATGTATATTGTTATAATGTATAGATTTAATATTGTTAAGATTTAATATTTTTTATGATATATTAAAATTAATATTTTTATTAAAACTATACAAACATTATTATATATTATATATTAAAACTATTAATATTATACAAACATTAAAATTATTAAAACTGTTTTTAGTATATGATATATTAAAACTATTATTAAAATTATTATATATATAAAATAGATTATTATAAATATTAAAATTGTTTTACAATATATAAAATAGATTATTAAAAATATTAATATAATTTTAAAAAGAATATAATAGTTATATATATTATAAAGTTTTCATTTTTAAGAATATAATATAGATATATATTATAAAGTTCTCACTTTAAAAAATAGATTATTATAACTTAAACAAATTTTATATATGCAAAACTAATATAATAGTTATATATTATAAAGTTTTAATTTTTAATTTTTATTATATATATTATTTATTATAATGAGCAATATTATACTAAAAACATTTTTAATAAAAACAAAATATGTATATGTATATCATATATTTAATAAAAACATTTTTTATTTTTATTTTTTATTTTATTCATATATAATAGATTTAAAACTGAATTTGTATATATATGTTATAAAAACATAATATGTATGTGTTTGTATATCGAAATATAATAGTAATATTTCTTATTTCTTATTTTTTTATTTTTATTACTATATATGTAACAAAAACATAACAATAGTATTTTTATTAAATAATATTTCTAATATATGTAGTTTAAAATGTGTAGTTAAAAAAATAATTACTTTATGGTTAAATATGTTCAATATAACGTGTGTAGTTAAAAATATTAAATAATATTTTTAAGAATAGTAAATATTAACTAGTATACGTCTAAGAATAATATTAAGTTGATTAGTATTTTAACTCAAAATGACAATGATTGTATAAATATGCAGTATGGAATATTATCGGTATTATCGTAGTTGGATGTACGATAGAACATTTCCAGGAAGAATGGGACTTAATGCGGATGTTGATCACTATATCTGGTGTGAGGTTATTAAAGAAAAGGGACCTAATGGTTGCTTTTTTGGTGCTGGAAATTTGGCGGCCAGCTATAGACGTGGTGACCGCAATCTGTTTCAAAGAGTTCAGGATGGAGAGGGTGGATCGCGTCAACCAAATCTGACACAGGAACAAACTGAATTAGTAAGGCAATTGGCGAGACGCGAAAGTGAGTCCCAGATCGAGATGATGCGGAAGAAGCAGGCTGACATGGAGGAGCAGCATGCGCGACAGATGGAGGGCATTATGAAGAAGCAAGCTGAGATGGAGGAGCAGATGAGACGGTTTATGCAAGGAGGTGGAAATTACAGTAATGCTCCTCCTCAAGAGCCGGAGGATGACGGGGTGGCTGATGATTTTAATCCGGATAATTATTTTCCGGATGATGCCTCTTGAAAACATTTTGTATTTTATTTGTTTTTAATTTATTTTTATGCATAATATTCTACATTTTAATTCATTAAAGTATTAGTTTTAAATTTTTAGTTTTAATTAATTGAATTTATTATATAATGTTTATTATATGAATTTATTTTATACAAATTTATTATATAAATTAGTTTTTAAAGATTTTAATATATAAATTTTATTTTATAGGTTTTATTATATAAATTTTATTTTATAAATTTTATTATATAAATTTTATTATATATATTTTATTATATATATTTTATTATATATTAATTAATTATAAAAAATATATAAAACAAAACAAATCTAGCGTGAATAAATTTTTTTTAAAAAAAAAGCATTTAATGTAGCGATGTGGTAAACACGTCGCTACATTGGTCAACAAACACACTATCCCACACCTGCCACGCCTGCTGTGTGTGCAGATAGATGTTCCCCATGCAACCCTGTTGCGACGTGGGAGGCACGTCGCTACTTTCTGACGTGGTCTCCACGTCGCTACAAGTTACCACTTTGGCTCCTGCGACGTATTCACTCACGTCGCTACTTTTTTGTTGCCACGTGATATTCCATGTTGCGTTGTGCTGACCACGTCGCTGCAGAGGACTTTTTTTGTAGTGTATGTATTTGACCACGTTCTGAAGCAAGTCGAGTCATTTTTTGATACACTACCTACTGGCTTTTGATCTCTTATATATGACATTATAATTAGCCAAAAACGAGATATCGTGATTCGTGGGGATACTTTTGGTGTTGGTGTTATTCCATTAGCTTTCAAGTACCACATGTTTGCAGGGACACATGTTCCAAACATGTATTTCCCTAACATTCATTTTTATTTGATCACTAGAGGTGAACTTCCTGAGGTTCCCCTTATGTCTGGATATGTCCAAGGCCTTGTAAGAAGTAATTATGACCTCCATGGCTCGAAAGAACAAGGTGGATGACCTGATCAAGATGATTAACCCCAAGGGATTTGAAGCTTCAACTTCTCAAGATATTTAAGAGGATGATGGATAAAATGTTAAGGACATTGAAGATGATGTTGATGGTGAAGGCAGTAAAGGTGGTTTTGTGAGTCCTTTGAAGACCCTAAAGATTAAAGTTTTATTTGATAAATGCTATGGGTTTTCTTTGTGGGATTTTCTTATGTTTGTTTAATTGTTTTTGGCTTCTGGTATTGATTTCTGCCCCTTCTAGGCTATGTTATAATGGCTCCAAGTACCCTCCTGGGTTGGTTCATTGTTTTTTGCTTCTGATCTGTATTTTTTCCCTTCCTGGGCTATTTCTATTTCTCTCTTTGAATTGCAGTTTTTGGCCACTTGCCCATTTTGAGGCAAATAAGGGAAATTTGATATTCAAATCTAGTAATGCATGACTTGTTTTTCTTGTAATCAGATATATCGATATGCAAGAGTTGTTGTTTGTTTTTTGTTTCACTCTGATTTTTTTCTGAACCATGTTATGAAGATTGTTCTCATCTTTTGGTTGGACATCTTGCATGTTGTATTCACCTTAAAATTGACCAAAGGGGAGATTGTTATTACAATTGATTGGCACATTTTTATAGACAACATGTAATGCAAGATACCATGACATTGTGTTAGACATTCGGTCTCTATACGCTTAAAACAGGAGGCAAAATATGGAACAAGATGTCTCAAACATTATGGAACATTCCTCATTGGTTGATTATTTATGCGCTTTTAGGAATAAGGAAAGAAGTATCTAAAGACCTATTATCAAGAACAAATCAGATTAATAGAGATTTAATTTAAGATAGATTGCAAATCAAATTATCAAGTTATGTTTTTGTTGTTTCTTCAGCCGCAAGTCATTCTAAAGTCCTAATGCCAAATGCAACTGAATTTTTGCTGTTTAAGGAAAAGCTCTCCATACATAAGACTTGGACCTTGAGAGATAATGCAAGTCATATTTTAGTTGTTGATTCTTTTTTGTGTGTGTTTAATTTTCTTTGGGAAACTCTATTCATTTGAATCATTGTTATACAAAGAAATAGAGTTGTTTTTTAGTTGTAATAGTTTCGTCATTCAAACAATTTTGTAATTGTCCAACACAAGGGGTCGTGGTTGAGAGAAAGTGAGAGGACTCTCATATTTAGGGAGAGTCCTAAATAGAAATGTGGGGGTAGTATTAAGAAAGAAGGCATTGAACTAGAAGAGTTTATATAAGACCAATTTGTACTTTTATTATTAAGAGTGAATTTCTTTTCTTGAGTTAACGCCCTCCAAACATATGTGATATTGCACCGTACCGGATTATCAATTCTTTGTGTCTTATTTACTTTATATGCATTTTAATTATTATTGCATTAACTATTTCATACCCATTTTATAACACATTGTGTTTGACATCTTTCCATGGGGAGAATATAATTTCAACTTCAAAATAAAAAATCCAGGTCAACCAAAATATTTGAAAAATGTCAAAATCATTCCATGTGGATGACATCTTTCCACACGTGGATGACATCTTTCCATTGTGTCTTCCACGTATTTCATGAGCGTACCAAACATTTGAAAAAATGATTGTCACCTTTTTTTAGAGAAGCTATAAACTAATTTATTCAAACATATATCTTTCACGTATTACACTAATTATGGCGTGAATATAAAAGAAAAAAGTGTACAAACATTTATAATATAAGAAAATTAATGGTTGTGGAAAAGTCAAATATATCCTTATTTAATTTTTTGCCACCATATTAAAATTGAAGTTTTTTGGTCTTTGCACCATAAAGTTCTTAATTTTATTATTAAAATAATACAACTCTTATATTTTATCAAACTTATAAAATCTCTCTCCATTCTCTAACTTTTTTCTCTTTCTCACTTCTTTCTTCTAAAAAAAAAATTATTATTGATATATATTTTTTATATACAAAAAATTAAATAGTATTTATGATCGAAATATTTTTTAGTAAAAAATGATATACGGGAAAAATTTATTCAAAAAATCTATTATTGATCTAAATGTTTTTATATACGAAAACTTAATATTGATTCAAATATTTTTGAAAATGATACCTAAATAAAAATAATGCTTGTATACGAAAAAAATCTATTATTTACGAAAAATTGTATTTTTTATCCAAATATTTTTTATTCAAAAATGATATACGCGAAAAATCTACTATTGATCTAAATACTTTTATATACGAAATTTACTATTGATCCAAATATTTTTGTAAATGATACCTAAACAAAAATAAAGTTTGCATACGGAAAAAATTTATTATTGATCTAAATATTTTTATATACGGAAAATGTTATTTATGATCCAAATAATTTTTATTCAAAAATGAAATCAGCCAAAAAAATCTATTATTGATCTAAATATTTTTATATACGAAAATTTGATATTGATCCAAATATTTTGTAAATGACACCTAAACAAAATTAATATTTGTATATGAAAAAAAATCTATTATTTACGAAAAATGGTATTTATGATCCAAATATTTTTATTCCAAAATGGTATACGGGAAAATAATCTACTATTGAGCTAAATATTTTTATATACAAAATTTACTATTGATCCAAATATTTTTGTAAATGATACCTAAAAAATGAAGTCTGTATACGGGAAAAAAAATTTATTATTGACCTAAATATTTTTATATACGAGAAATGATATTTATGATCGAAAATTTTTATCCAAAAATGGTATACGGGAAAAAATATATTATTGATCTAAGTATTTTAGAATACGAAAATTTAATATTGATCCAAATATTTTTGTCAATGATACCTAAACAAAAATAATATTTGTATACGAAAAAAAATCTATTATTGACGAAAAATGATATTTATGACCCAAATATTTTTTATTAAGAAATGGTATACGGGAGAAAATTTATTATTGATCTATATATTTTTATATACGAAATTTACTATTGATCCAAATATTTTTGTAAATGATATCTAAACAAAAATGAAGTCTGTATACGGAAAAAAAATTATTATTGATCTAAATATTTTTATATATGACAAATGGTATTTCTAATTAAATATTTTTAATCCAAAAATGGTATACGGAAAAAAAATTATTATTGATCTAAATTTTTTTTTAACATTTTTATTTGAAATAAATGATGTATCTAAATTCACATAACTGAACAGAGAACCCATGGACGGGTTTGTTTCCAGTTTTCCTATATTTTTACCACCGAATTATCACGACATGTGTTTACTTATACCAAAGAGACATCATGAATGAGGCCTGCATTGTACGGTATTGTTCCATAACCTTTATTTCTTTCATTCCTTTACTTTTATCAATTTTGCTGACAGATCACATCACTTACCTACTCTCATTTTGTTTTCTAACTTTGTCTTCTCTTTTCAGAGTAGTTTGGTTTGGTTAGTTAACATTAAATTATTAGATATTAGAGACCAAGCATGCATTGTGTGATCCATAAATCGATTTTTTTTTAAATAACCAAGTTTCAAAAAATAATTACCAAAAAAACCAGATTTTGGATAAAATTACCGGGATGACCAGGTTTTGGGTACCCCTATCCATATGAGCCATCCGAGGTGGCGTATAAGTGAAAATGGTCTATACGTATGCGCCACTCCAGGTGGCGCAAATGTAGATTTTGT
The DNA here is from genome assembly GCF_029867415.1 of Vicia villosa. Lineage (NCBI taxonomy): Eukaryota > Viridiplantae > Streptophyta > Magnoliopsida > Fabales > Fabaceae > Vicia > Vicia villosa. The sequence goes on from NC_081185.1 coordinate 158,281,746, forward strand.
ACTACCAAGCCACCCAAAGTGGCGCCTTAGTGGTGAGTAATTTAAAAAAAAAAAAAATTGTTTTTTTTAGTGTTTTATTTTGTTTATTTTTTTAGTTTTGTTTTAGTGTTATTTATTTTTTTTTTTTAGTTTTGTTTTAGTGTTATTTATTTATTTATTTATTTAGTTTTGTTTTAGTGTTATTTATTTATTTATTTTTATTTATTTTGTTCATGTGTTTTTATCTGCAGTTAAACCGCCAATTAAAAAAGATGTTGATTGAAAACATTCATTAATTAAAACTTACATGAAAAGTCACTAACAAAAAAAATTTACAAATTAAACCACAAAAAAAAAACATAAAAAAATAAAAAAAATAAAAAAAAAATATTACAAATTAAACCAAAAATAAAAATAAACAAAAATAAATAAATAGGAAAATCACCACATTGGCGCCACCCAATGTGGCTTAGTACAAAACCTACATTTACGCCACCTAGGGTGGCGCATACGTACAGGCCATTTTCACTTATACGCCACCTCGGGTGGCTCATATGGGTAGGGGTACCTCCAAATCTGGTCATTCAGGTAATTTTACTCAAAATCTGATTTTTTGGATTTTTTTTTGTTATTTAAAAAAAATCCGCCCATAAATCATTGGAACCAAATTAGTAGCTACTAGGAAAGTTTGGTCTCAATGAAACTCTTAAATTAATTTATAAACACAGTTTACAATTCTATATCACAAAAAATGAGTTAACTAAACATACACTTGTTTTGTTTTTTAAAACTTTTTGAGTTCAAATAAAATATAGTAAATTTGTGTTGTATCAACTATACTAATAAAAATATATACTCGTTTTTTTACGATACTCAACACATCATTTCACACAAATTAAAAAAAATAAAGAAAAAAATAAAAAAATATTATTTTTATTATAATACCCTTATTATGTATTGAGAATGGTAAAAAATTATTAATTAGAGAATATAATTAAAAAAATATTAAAAATTAAAATGAATCATTTATTTTGAGACATTATTTTATTTCAAATAAATTACTCATTGTAAAATAGAATGAATAATAAATTACATTGGTTCTTACCGATATCATTTTTTTCCATCAAATTCAGTTAAAGTAATTACTAAGACGTGGTGAATTGGTGAATGGTGACGATGGTAAAGTGATTGTAATTTTTTTTTTTATTTTAACGATGATGATGATGATGATTTGTTGAACAAGAGAATGATGAGAATATTTTTTTTTTTTATTGTTAATTTTAAATATTTTTTTTTAGATTTTCCTTATGAAAATTAATAAACAAGGTAACGAAGACAAAGATCTCTAACATTTGTCGTTCAGGATTTTTATTCGTAACAAAATATAATTAAAAAAAATGTAATTTGTAGATGTGAAGTTTGATGGATTGAGATTTTTATTTGTAATAAATTATATTTAAAAAGTAATTTGTAGATGTGAAGTTTGTTGGATAGTGAATGAAGTATTTACACTGGATCAAGGAACAACCACATAAGTAGGAGAAAGTGAAAGAAAAATAACATATTCACTCAATATCTTAAAATATTAGGTTAGGTATATGTGTCTTTTACTTATAAAATGCTCAACATCCATTTTTTATGAAGGGTGGCTTCATGATTGCTGAGTAATGGAGAGTGCACCTATAAAAGGGACGTTTGGAAACGAAGATAGGGGACAATTAACAGACACATAACCATTCTTTTGAGGCTTTTCCTAACTAGCTTCAGGGAAGTCAACCTTTTAGTGTTTTTAGTAAGAACATTTGTCGCCCATTATAGGGCCTTGATAAAATTTTCCTAGGCCACACAAAAGTTCATAATCAAAATTATTAATTGTTCATCAACGTGATGTCTGGATCATCTCATAGCCGAAGTAATCCACCTTTGCCACCAGACTTAGCACATCTGTTAGCAGAGGGAGAGGCTCTCTAACAACATAATGAGTTATTCCAAGACAGTGTCCATGTGTTGCAAGCACAAAGTCAACATGATGGGGATGCAGAATATGAGCTTCTGGATTCCTAGCCACCCTCGAATGTAATTTAGGATGACCAAGTTCTAGAAAACTTCAAACCGCCACCATTGACATCCTTCGAAGGTAAAAATGATCCACAGGAACATATTATTGCAATCAGTAATCAGATGGCAGTAGTGGAAGCATTTGATTCGCTTAAATGTAAACTCATGGTAGGAACTTTCAAGGGAAGCTCAACTGACATTTTGTATTGGGACGCGTTTAAGGGCATGAATTTTGATGTTGGCGAGTTGCTACCTTTCAAAGGTACCCTAGTTCGTATTTTTGGGGAACAAGTGCAAGTTTTAGGACATCTGCTTGTACTAACAATATTTGACAGTGGAGATAACGCAAAAGGCGTAAAAGTAAGATACTTGATCATCAATGATATCTCTCCATATAACATCATTGTTGGTATACTGTCATTCAATGCTTTAGAGGCGGTGTTATCTAATTTGTACCTTACACTGAAATACCCCTTGGAAAATGACCAGAAACACCTATTATTATGGTGTGATGGCATTTGGATTCAAAAATGAAGGGCTATCTGGATAGGGTGTTCCCTTCACAAATAGGAAGAAACCTGGAAGCGTATGTAGATGATATGGTAGTCAAGACCCTAGAAAACAAGAAGCACATCGAGGATCTATAAAAAACATTTGCATCAATCAGAAATTACAATATGAGACCTAACTCAGACAAGTGTACTTTCGAAGTATAAGCTGGGGAATTTCTTGGTTATATACTGATCAGTCGAGGAATAGAGGCAAACCCAAATAAATGTCAAAGAGTCATTGATATGAGGAGTCCATCAACAGTGAAAGAGGTACAACAACTGACTGGGAGGTTAGTTGCTTTGTCTTGCTTCCTATCTTTTGTACGTGATAAGTCAATCCACTTCTTCGTTGTTGTGAAGAAGTCGACAAACTTTCAATGGACAAAAAACTGTAATGAAGCATTCAAAGAAGTAAAGAGCTTTCTGTCTGCGCCCCTATCCTGACACGACCAAAGGAAAACCTTCATCTCGTCTTGTACTTAGTTGTTTAAGACAAGGTTATGAGTTCTATTTTAGTTTAGGAGAGAGATGAAGGAGAGAGACTAATGTATTTTATTAGTAAGGTTCTCAAGGGGGAAGAACTACGTTATCAAAAGATTGAACGTCTTATGTTGGCAGTGGTGATTACATCTCGGAAATTGAGACACTACTTTCAGGGACATCCAATCAAACATGTCTCATTATTCATAGTGTGATTCCATTCACTATGGTCCCACTCAAGCAGAAGCTCTTTCACCCACATATACTTATACCATCGTTAACACATTTACCACATCACAAGCAGTTCAACGTAATATGTTGTTTAACTACCACCTTGTTAGAAAGATTTTCGATCCAAGGAACAAATCCCTTACTTGAACCATCGACTCTAATACCACTGATGAGTTAAGAAATGGAGCATCCACATCGGGTCAAAGAGAAATCACATAATTGAGAGATGTAACACCCCATTTCCCCATGCGTTATATTAAATAAACAATCAGAGTTATTAAAACATCAAACAACATCCCTACATTCTAAAAACTTCATACAAAGTGATCACATTTTTAAGCAAATAGATACATAATACTATTAACTTGGATGAACCGAACACAACATAATTAATCTTCAAAAACAACTTTAATTAAGCAACGGAGTTCATCATAATATAACTTAAAAATATTATAACATCTTAATCCAACATACTCAGCATCAAGCCGTAAAAATACTTCAACCAACAAATTTAAAATTCAACAACGAAACAAATTGTAAAACATTTAGCTTTCATCCCCCCAAGTATTGCGTATCAGAGCGACTACACCGACTCAGACTACCGAAGGTAGTTAGCCTTCATTCTTGATTACCTACACGTTACCAACATAGGGGTAACATTCAAACAGAAGGGGTGAGATATCGAACAACATAAGAGAATGCATTAAAATAATTATAGTAAAATAAGATCACACACAATTCACCACTTTTCAACACAATACATCTTTAACCGGCCAACGACATATTGTCATTCATTCACAACCAATTCCACATAGTATCAACATTATGAAAATGTATGCAACTAACATTGTGCAAATGTATGTGGTACCAACAGGACATAAGCCCCCTTCATAAATTGCCAATTAATAGAGGCATCAACAAGGCATAAGCCTTCTTCGCAATTTTGTCAACCCGGGCCAACTTAAAAATGCAATGAATGCGACTCAACAATGCAACATTCACAAAATACGACGACATCAACTAAATATCAACGAGAAATAACTTCCATCTCAAACAGCAACAATCAGTGGCAGCAACAACATCATCATTATTATAGAAATCTGCAATCTATAACCACATCATTTTGGGTACACCAATATACAACAATATTCACATTTCGCATTATCACACGATACCAAAAAAATACGAATTTCAAAAATGTTTTCAAAAGTTGTTAAAATTAATTTTATTAGATAGGAAATAATTTCAGCTTGTCGAGAGTTCAAACGACGCGTCATACGGACACCTGAGTCAAAAGTTACAAATTTTCAAAGTTTAGAAAATTTTTCAGCTTTAGTAAGGTAATCGGTTACCTCAATTCAAGTAACTGGTTACTTCACCTACGCTGCCCCTGTTTACGCAAAACTTGTCCCAGGTAACCGGTTACCTTAAATCAAGTAACCGGTTACTTCAATTCCAGTAGCCATATTTTTCAAAAAATGTCTCAGGTAACCGGTTACCTCAAATCAAATAATCGGTTACTTGGAGTATCAAAGGCCAAAATTCACAAATTTTTCAAGAGGTAGCCGGTTACCACAAATCAAGTAACCAGTTACTTCATTGTTGCAGAGCCAAAAATCTGCAACTTTTCTACTACGATTTTCATCTCTCAAAACCCCAAAAACCCAACTTTCCCGTATCAAAAAATTGTTTTAAGTCATAATTTTTCAAGTCCAACATCAGTATCATGTAACTATTCAAATACACACCAATTTCATCAATTGCACAGAAAATCATGCATCATTCATATCACCATAAACACGTTCCAAAAACTCAATTTTGATACAAACATGGATACAAATGCGTGCAATCTAATACCCACCATAAGCTATCATCATACAAACCTTTATAATGTAAGAACCACACCATTACCTTGGATTGAAGGTTTCTCTAAGCTTCCAATGGGATTGCCCTAGCTCTCTTTTATCTTATGTTTCTACGTTCATTCACAAGTAGCCAATTCTAATCTTTTTCCTAATTTTATTTTGTTTTATTATTCCTACTAACTTCTAATTCTACTAATGGGCTTAACCTCGCACCCCCACTAATACTACTACTAGCTTTCATGTTATGCCCAAATGTTAATAGTCTCATTATATTATTAGTAATAATTAATTAATAAAATAGCATAATACTGAATAATCTCATAATTATATCAAATAATTCACAAACACGCCATAAAATAATTAATTAAATAATCGGGCGTTACAAGAGAAACATCATATATTAACCCAAAATCTTAAGACATTTTCTATATGGATCCTCTCACTTGTAAAATGTTCATCAAAATTTTCAACCAGTGTGGAATTTCTAACTCACACTTGTATCACAATAATCTCTTCCACAAGTGTGACTTCATCTAGGGGTGTTCGCGGTGCGGTTTGGGCGGTTTTAACGAAAAAATCATTCAAACCGCAAGAGAAAAAATCGTGCGGTTTGGTTTGGTTCGGTTGGCATTTAAAAAAATTCGAACCAAACCAAACCAAACTAATGCGGTTTGGTTCGGTTCGGTTTTTTACAAATATTTTATTGAGTCATACATACACATATAGATGACAACATAACTTTGTATTTAGACATTCATACACTATCAACTAACAACAAAAGTCGTCATATTTTGACAACAACTTTCCATTTAATATGTAAAAATTAAATTAGACAAAAGTGGAATAAACATGACATAATAACATAAAACAAAATAAAAATATTATAATGAAACAAAAAAAATAGAAGATTAATGAAAGTGAAAAACAAAAAACAAAAGAGTTGAGAGATTAGAGAAGAAGATGTGCGATGAAAACGAGACTGAAATAGAGAACATTTGAATAGAAATGAGAAGGTGAAAAAGAAATAATATAAGAGAGTAGAGATTATAGAAGAAGAGGAAATATGTATGTGGCAAAGAAGGCGTGGTAATGCAATTAGAGATTCGAGAAGATCAGGATTGAAATCATATGTGTAAGGATGAGAAAATTATTCGTAATCATAAGACTAAGGTATAATAGATTTAAGTTTGGGTTGAATGTGAGTTAAGTAAAAGTTAGGTTGTAACATAATGCGGTTTGATTCGGTTTACAAAAATACAAACCGCAAACCGAACCGAACCGTGCGGTTTTGTTAAAAGATGACCCAAACTAATCCAAACCAAATGCGATTTGTTGCGGTTTCGGTTTGTTTCGATTTGCGGTTTTTTATTGGGTTGGTTTGGTTTTGAACACCCCTATCTAACATGTTCCCCCTTATACGAAAGTTCTTTCATCCACACTTGTATCGTTGTTAACACTTTTCCACATCACAGACACCCCAACGGAACACGCTGCCTAACTACCACCTTGTCAAGAAGGCTTTTGATATAAAGAGTTGGTCTTTTACTCGAACCATCGGTTGTAATACCTTTAATAGGTCATGGGATGAGCTTCTATACTAGATCAAAATTGAGACATCATATATTCATTCAAAACTTGAAGATATTAAACATACAAATCATTTCACTGGTCTACCTACATTTTTTTTCAAACAATGTGAATAATTTAAATCAGAGTTAAATCTCAAAAACCTTATTATCTCAGCATCAAAACAAAACGCATGCAAATTCTAATGAAGTTGGATTGAAAAATGTTGCAATGCAAATATTTGAAAAATTATGTGTTTATTATTTATTAAAAATATAAAGTGTGACAATGTTTACAAGTAGTGCAAAATAAACTTGTGAACTTTAAAAAATAAATGAAAAATAAGTCATACTCGGTAGTGCCGTGAAAACTTGGAAGAAGACGTTAGGTCGACCACACAACATACATAGAAAGAGTGTGTCGAAGAACAAAACAATACTTCCATAAACAAACCATTTATATGGCAAAAATATTCATACCCGCGGATACTCGTGGATAAAATCTGTCACGAATACGGGGCGGATAGTTTAATAGATATCCACGGATAAAATAAATGAATATTTAAATACCCGTTTATTAATGGATATGAGTTTAGTGTTACTTTGGCCGCGGATATTCATATCCGCTAATAAATTATAAAATCACTTAAATATTATTAGTTTATTATACACTATCTTTTCATCTTCTAAAAAACTAGTCTCCTCATATATCTATTTGTTTGAAGAAAACATTTATATTCTATACAAGTTTTATTGACTATTTCATTTTTAAGCTTCTTCTATACTCCGTACCTCACTTCAACAATTTCACCGTCCAAACAATCAGTATCACTCTTTTTCCTTCCAAACAGTGTCATCATTTCTACTCCTCTGTCGTCCGCTCTTCCACCATAACTCACAATCACAATATCATTGTTTTTTTATGTTAAAAGTGAAATGTATGGGATATTATGCTTTGGTGAAAATGAAGAAAATTAATTTGATAGAATTTTGTTGTTAAAATAAGAGAGATTTGTATGAATGTTATGTGATAATAACGTCTTGTGTCTTTAAAAGAAACTGAAAATATTTGTTTCAAAATATAATTTTAGGAAAATAATATTATCCATGGATATCTGTAAATATCCACAGATATCTTAAAACCCGCGGATTACCCGTTTAGCGGATATTCACACGAATATGGACGGATATGAATATCATATTTATCCAACGGGGCGGACACAGATATCATACTACCCGTCCTCATGGATATCCATTTACATCTATAATCATAACCATGTTTTTCCAATTCAATTATAACCACGTGGTTAAAACTTACAGAACTCCACTACAAAAAGTTCAAATTCATCATTCAATGAACTTGGTTTCCCAAAAATAACCATGTCATTTCTAGATATGCACATTCACGTTGTTAATCCATGTTTATTCATATTGTTAATCCATGTTTGCAAGAAATGAACTTGCTTTTAAGCCGTTATTGCATCCAGACCATTTTATGATGCTTGGACTATTCATAGTCCATGCAATGTTTGTTATGTGAAAGCCTTGAGAGTTGGTTGACTTTCATGTATCATCTTGCAAAACTAGGTCAAATTTGAATAGTAGTGTAAAACTAGTTATGGTCAAACAAAGTTCGTTTAGCAAGCAGATATTCACTTAGCAGTGTGACCCAATAATTCAAAATTGTCTTTGACGCCAATTGGCTAGCATTCACACAATCAATTCTAATACACACTTCAATTGTTTTATCAATCTCGCAACAAATGTGTAATGAACATAAACAAAAATCGCAACAAGCAAAATGCAGTGGCAATTGATATCTACTTAAAGAACTCCATAACCCAAAAAGTATTAACATAACATTCATATCTAATGCCACGAAATCCAGCTCCATTTGCTAAATCCATGAATTCTTGCTCAGTTCGCTCTTTCCCACCAGGATTTTGAGTCATCATCAGAACATCCGATTGAGCTGCAAACTTCCAAGCAGCATTATTTTCTGGTATAATAGACATAACTGTCTCCAAAACAATCACCTTTCCATCATCAGGAATAGCATCATAGCAATTCTTCAAAAGCTTCAAGCACCGCTCATCACTCCAGTCATGAAGTATCCACTGCACAAAATTTTAGCATTTATTTATATACATAACACAACTGTCTCCAAAATTATGCCCCTAACAATGCATAAAACTCATCCAAAATGCACTATTTTATATTACAAAGCAATTCACAATTCTGGGATATAATAAGCCCGAAACAACAGTCCTCATCTGCTGATGGCATTTCTTCTGGAATTATGGAAACACTAAGCATATTTGCTTTATGCTTTTATTTTTCATTTCTATTATGTGTACGGAAAAATTTCACTAGTCTTTTATCTCTTTTATATATTGCATCTACAATCCTACCTCTTATGTCTTATGCCCCCACAACTTTCTCTACATGATTGTGCAAGAAGCCAAGAACCCAAGATTACACCCAAAAAATTTGGACTAAAGGACCCCTGATGGTTTCTTACAACTCTTCAATAAGCTGCTACTTTGTCTTGGACGTTAAGAGAAAAATCCATCAATGTCCTGCACCAAGGGTAGTGGAAACAAAGAAGACCCTTTGAGCATATACCTATTTTTGTTTGTATATCATTAATCATGATCCCAGTAGATAGAGTAACCTTCTAAAAATACATGTTAGTGACTATAATTCCCAATAGTGGATGCTGCAATCCTAAACATCAAACTCCAATCGTTTTAATTATATGAAACTATTCCATGATTCAACAGTTTGAATTGAGCCGACTTTCAACATAGCAAAGAAAAAGTCTTGGCATAGATGATATGGAACAAAACACTGCCAGAATTTGAAGCTTTAAGTAAACCCTTTTTTACGTGTTAAACAAAGAGATGGCACAGGCCATTTTCAGCCATGTGTCACCTCCAAAGTTGGCATTGGAGAGGATGGCAACTTGCGCAAACAGCTATATTCTCTGAACTGGCCTTGCAAAGGTACAGATTTTATATGGACGAATTTGTATCCAAACTTTCTTGAAAACTGACGTTATATGCTCTTAACATTCACCTAAAGTATTAGCTTAAGTAAATCTTAGAGAGAACCTAGTCTTTAGATCTTCCAGGTCATTTTTTCAGTAAACTTTATCTAGGATAGAACACTCAGACTAATAACCTGATAGGATACTTAGTTTTCATACGTGTGATGACCCAATCATTGGGCTCAATCCACATCAGCACAGCTTCCAGAAGCTGTGAGAATGAGATTCAGTTAGAATATTCCCTGATTTTAAAGGATTTCCTGTTATAAAAGAGAATGTAAGGGAGTGGGAAATGCATTCAGAAATACTGTTAGAAAACAGTTAGGAGAGATTTCTCTGGATCTGATTAGGAGTTCATATAACTCTGGTTTACTTTTCTTTTTTCTGCATTTCCACCATTGCAAGAGCTTTAAGCTCAACCATTTGCTATTAATCATACACTTTGTTACCAGTAAATTCTGGTTCCTATCATAATCATTATGAAAATCTATACCAATGACCACTATGTTGATTCTCTGAGTCCCAACTGCCATTCAGTTTCAAGAATTCTGTCACTAATATTATACTGTTAACCATTCAATGGATGTTATAAACCACCTAAAGACAAGCTGAACAACTAATAATAATGGTGATAATTGTTGATAATGAAAATAATTTTGACTGAGTTAAATTAAACAGGTTTTCTCTTTATTTAAATTTAGAATAATTTTCAGTACTTTTAATATTTTTCATTCAAAGTAAACACTATCCCTTAATCATCTTTGCCATTAATTTTTCAAAGGCAATTTAAAGAGAATGGTCACTTAAAAGCAAACACAAACATCCACTCACCTTCATAAATATGGCATCTGCTTTAGGCACAGTTTCAAACATATCTCCGCCAACGTGTTCAACACCTGCCAACATAAGGTGGTTTTTATTTTTGGTTAGTGATGCACAATTGATATATATTATATGCATAACATATAAACTAGATTATTTTTATCTTTCAACAGGATTAGAACTTATAAAAGATCATACCAGGATAGGAAGGGGCGTGTTCAATGACATGAGGCAAGTCGAAATTGATACCCTTTATATGAGGGTATTTTGAAGTGATCAAATTAATGCTGATCCCAAGACCACCACCAACATCCACAAGCCTTTTTACCTCTTCAAATCCTTTGTAGCATTCAAGTACCTTCTTCATTATCAAAGTGGAGTGATTGATCATCGCTGTATTGAAAACTTGATTGAATCTGGAGTCCACCCTGGGATACTCGAAGGCATGTGTACCATGAACCCTGTTGAATGGAATACCCCCTTCCCGAATTGAATCTTTAAGCTGAGACCTACGAATTAATAAACAGTTATATATTTTGCCCTGCTAAACAAAAAAACTGCTGAATTGAAAAAGTCTCTATTGAAAGACTGATCTACAAAACCATTTGTTGCTGCAATGATTGAGTAGTTTTCCCTTAAAGTATTAAACTCATCTTTATTTCATAAGAAATTACCAAACTTTAAAAAACTAATTCATTTTTCCGCAATGAATTTGAACTCAATTTTTGCTAATATAAGAATGTATGATTAGTTAGATGGGAAATGAAAGCATTGAACTCTGAGGAATGAAAAATGACTACATAAATGTTTACATTGTAATGTCTCTAAACATAATGTCAAGTTTCACCGACAAAAAAAATCCCTATGTAATACTCACGGCCTTCCCTTTAAACCGCGGTATAACTACCATTTAACTAGACTATACCTTCATAATTTAGATTCTACTCCCCCACCCCATCAACATGAAAAACAACAACAGCAACCGAGCCTTATCCAACTAAATGGGGTCAGTTACATGGATCAACTTTCGCCATAATACTCTATCCATGACCATCCTTCTATCCAAATTGTTAATCTCGAGATCTTTTTCAATAACTTCTCTTATAATTTTTCTAGGTCTTCCTCTACCTCTAGATGTTTGACTCCTCTCCATCAGATCTACTTTCCTTACTGCAGAATCTACATATCTTCTCTCTACATGCCCAAACCACATAAGTCTATTTTCCACGATCTTATATCTCTACTATAGGTAATACACCAACACTCTCTCTAATCATTTCTAATGCCATCAACATAAAAAGAAAATAAAAAAACTAAACAAACAAGTTAGAATTGTGTAAACAATTCTCACTATATCCCTCTGTACTAACAATACACATTTGCTTCTACCGAACTCCGAAGTCATTAAAACAGAAAACTGAATAATTCACTAAGAAAGCAGGTCAGTAATTAAGGAATTAAGTCAGTGTTCTTGAACAAAATCTCTAGAAATGTAGACAATTAGGGATAAAAGGAATAGAATCAGTTTATAGATATATGTTCATTATTCTACTTCAAAACCTAAAACAGATCCAGTTTATAGAGAAACAAATCACAATCATATGAATCCAGTTGGTAACACTTCAAAATCAATGAATGAATGAATGATAGTGACTGACCAGCTTTCTAAGAAGATTTTATCCTGATGCAATGCAATCAACGGAGCTAACGAAACACCATCAGAATTAGGAGCAAAGAATTTTGCAACAGGAGTGATACTATAGAGTCTATCAAACGATCCAAGGTTTTGCTGATCAGGAACAACGGAGCAGTTAAGCACAGAGTGAGAAGCAAGAAGAGCGAGAATTCGATCTAACATTTTCGGAGCTTCTGGATTAGTGCATGAGAGACGAGAGGCAATCTCGGCGGCGGAGAGTGGAGAATTAGAATCGGAGTTTTGTAAGACTTGGAAAACGCCGAGTTCGGTGGCGGAATGAAGTGCCATGGAAAGAACGACGGAGTTGCTGAGCTGAACGGCGTAAGAGAAACTTTCTTCATCTTGTAACTCTTGTTGCGCCATTGATGACGCTTATGCTTCGATCGATCTGCCGTCAACTTCTTTTTGGTTTTGGGATTTTCTAAAGCTTGTATTATTATTATTTATTATTTATTACAATATCAATCATTATTGTCCTTATCTACTTGTAATCTTGTATTGTCTTTTATATTTGACTTAACCTTTTTAATTTTAATAAACTTATAGTAGTAAAATGAAAAGAGAGGGAATTTTTTTATTGACCCCCTATGGGGGTGACCCTAGCGAAAATGTCAATTTGTCCCTATTTCGGATATTTTTTTAAATTTTTTTAGATTTTAGAAGTCCACTTTCGAAAATATTAAATGGGGTGTTTTCGATATGCATTTTCGAAAACACCTTTTTTAATATTTTGGGGGTTTCGAAAATGCACTTCCGAATTATGCAGAAATTGTTTTTTTTTATGTTTTTCTCAACAATCTCGTATTTTCAATTAATCGAAAAACGCCAAATAAAATAAACGACATATCAACAGAAAATACTAATATAATAAATAAAATCCAAATAATATATACAAGCCGAATAAAATAGTAATAGTGTGTGAAATACAAGCCGAATACAAGAAAAATAATCCGGAACCCCTACTGTGTATGCCTAACCCTCTCTCCCTAGGACCTCCTCTGCCTCCTGTATGCCGCTACACGGCCCGCATCACCGACTATCCTCTCCACCACGGCGACTGCCTTTGGACCGCCCTGATCAATGATACCTCGCTCCAACGCGTCCCGCCCAAGCAGCTCTATCCGCTAGCATATCTGCAGGAGATCAATGGCATGGTCATCATCGGCCTGCTGATTCTCAAGGATCTCCTCGTATGCTGGCCTAGGAGCACCGGGAGCGTCGGCTGTCATCAGAGGATGTGACACCCGATAGAACCATGTGACGTACCCCTCTACACAATGTCAGTCATGGGTGACCTGCATGCGATGATACTCCTCCGGGACCACATGACGCTCCCAGTCTGCAAATATGGCAGTGAGCTCCACTCGGGTAACTGTGTCAAGAGCAGCCTCAAACGGTGACCTCGGTATCATCTGCACATGTCCAAACTGCCGCATGCACCGCTCAGGGAGATACCTCACCATGGTGTTGGTCCCGCATGCCAACCAGTCAGAATATAACGCGATGCGGTCAAAGGCGACAATAGCAGTGTAGTCACTGAATGACCTCCAACGAATGTCATTGTGAGCTGTGCGGTCGGGGTACCCACGATATGGTCTCACTGAAATGTTCCCCCTTTGGAGAACGTCTCTGTATGTTACTGTTCCACAAAGGCCCCCTGCATGTCGTGGCTGATGGTGGTATACCCGGTCATGCACAACCCACCAAGTCCAGAAGTAGTCACCGCATCATTAAACCATTGGGCCTCTGGTTTAAAGAGACCAAAAATCTTCCGCGCGTGGTTCACCATTTTTAACGTCGGTCTTTCCTGTTACAACAAAAACAAAAACAAAAAACATTGTTAATTAGACCGTTAAGAAAATGTGGAATAAAAAGCTAAATAAATAACGGTTAATTAATAAAGTCGGATAAATTATAAAAAATACCTCTCCATCCCAGACACGTCGAGCGACGTGCTCGTGGTAGGAAATCAGCACGGATGTGTCACTAGGCCCCCCGGGTAGCCCTCCTCCTCCTCCTCCCCGTGCGGAAGGTCAACATCAGGTATCTCCTCATCCGCCTCCTGGTATGTCACCTCCTCCTCCTCCCGTACCTCCTCCTGACGGGAAGAAGATACCCGAGTCAGCCGACTCCTCGATCCAGACGAGGAACCAGGCTCATCAGTATGTACAGGTGCTCGTACTCCACCTCGTCCCCGCGTCGATGCAAGCTGCGCCGCACGCTCGCGTCTAGCTGACGCTGTCTGTGTCTCTCTCCCCTGTCTGATACGTGCTGGGTTGCCTGCAATATTCCTGAAACAATTGAAATCCATAAAAATGCGAAACAATTAAAAAAAACCACTTTTGGACACATTTCGGAAGTTCATTTTTGAAACTGTTGAGGGAGGTGTTTTCGGAAATGAACTTCTGAAACACCCCTGCGAACACCATTTCTGCACCTTTCATGGCAGACCCTAAAACACACTTCAAAATCAAATTTTAGGCTTCTAAACAACCTTAAAGACTACTAACAACCTACCCCTATATCATTTTTCTAATTTCTAATAACCCTAACATGCATTTCAATCATAGATCTAAAGTTTTAGAAACTTACAAATTGAAGGTGATTGAGATGCTTTTGAATGTAGTAGAACAAGTAGATGGAGCCTTTGATGTAGCCTTGGAAGTTGGTTTGTAGAAACTCTCAGAGAGGTTGAGTTTGAAAATGGTTTAGGGTAAATGATTTGGGGGGAGGGGCTGTTTTGCTTAATCTGCAAAACGCGCAGTATTTCGGAAATGCACTTTCGAAATGGTGTTTTCGGAAATGCATTTCCGAAATAAGAAAAAATTTGGAGAAAAAAAAAGGTGTTTTCAGAGATGCATCTCCGAAAACAGCATTTTTTTGCACTTCGAAAATGCATTTCCGAAGTATAGGGGCGTTTAAGGGTTTTCACTAAGGGTCACCTAGAAGATAGGGAGGTGGATAAAGAAATAGACTAGAGTAATCTATGAATAAAAATTTGTGCATGTTTGATTTTGTAATACTGAAAATTAATTTGGTTAAAATTCTCTTAAACTTTGATTGTGGTTTACTTTTGGATATCTAATTCTAATATCTATCTATAAAATCAACATGCTACCAAAAAAATTATGTAAAAAGTTAGTTTAAATTATTATAAATTTGGGGTTATTTTGGACTATATACCATTTATATCATTAATATAACTTTTTAACCCATTTATTCAATTTTAACCATTCTTTTTTACCATTACTCATAATTGCAACTCAACTTCATAATGAAAGTTGAAAACCCCACTATCATTTGAGAAAGAAAGCAAATTGTCTTTTTAAATCATTTGTCATTTTCCTTTTTCACTTTTAAACACTATTTCAGAGAGAGGTATCATTTTCTTCGCCCTTTTTTCATTTTTACTTTGAAACTAATTTCTCACTATTTTCTCATTCTCAAAATTGGCCCTGAAACCTAAACCATAAATCATCATCAACTATCAATTCATTGAACATGGTCGCTGAGCTCAATCTGAATCTCAACTTCAATAAAAAAATATTGAAGAAAATAATAATCAAGATCAGAAACAACTTAAGTATCTTCAATTCGTGCATTTTGCAACAATTCATGCCTCAATGCAATCTGCGATCCTCTATATGTACGCGAAAGAACGATCTAGTCCACTCAAAATCAGTGTTGACATTGTTGAAGAAGTCGTTAAGACCGTCGTCGGTCCAATATACGATAAATTCCACCAAGTTCACGTCGAGCTTCTCAAATACATTGATCGCAAGTGCGGAGAAAGGTTATAGAGTTTTTGTAGTGTTCACTGATGCTTTCATACTGCAAAACATTATAAGTGATTCAGGTTACTTTACAATGAGTGTGATATGTTTATAAGTGTGTGTCTCTGCATGCATTAAACATATGATTTTGCATAATGGTATGACAATGCAATGACCCTACTTTGCCAAATCCATGACAGTTTGCTATTTGCATAACTATATTTAGCTTTTGATTAATTTCCATTTTTTGTGTTCGATAGATGATGGACCATGCTTTTGGTTTCCGTCAACTGTAGACACTTAGAAGTTATGATATAATATCATCAAGTTGGATGTTTGTAACATGGTTTGTATTTAGCTCTGTAACCTTGACGTGAAGTTATTTCTATAAATGTCTCTTATTGAAAGATTAAATATTGAGTTAATAAAGCATTATTATTAATCAGTATAAACTCTTTAAGGATTTCACCTAAAAAAACTTCTCTAATAGTTTATGCACCTCTAACATAGGAAGTCAATAAGAATTTATATTAGATTGCGTGTTTTGTTTGAGGACATTGGAGCTATATGGAAGATAGCGTGTTGTTGAGTTTTAGAATTGATTTTGCCTATTCTAAAACTTTTGTTCTTAAACAATAGTTTCAGCATTGTTATAGCACAACAGAATTTGAACAACTCGTCGTTGTTCTGTAATTTGCAGTAAACATGATTTTAATATAAAATCAAGTGTTTGGTTAGTGTTAGATAAACTTGAATCATTGATTTACAATATAAATCACTTCAATTGAAACTCAATTTTAGCCAACTAAATAATATTTGTACGTGATGCTTGCTCCATGACAGTCCAATTTTTGCCTGTGATAGATGATGAAAATATTGTGATTAGGATTGTCACGTTGCATGATTTGGTTTCAGCTGGGTTGTGATCGGTTTCAACTGGGTTGTGATTGTGTTGTTTAAATCATAGAGCAAATTTTGCTATTAGTTCTTTGGGTCATTCTTTATAGCCCTGCTATTATCATTTGAATCCGCTCAAATCCGAGCGGGGTTCTGGTGTTCTTTTTTACCCAATTCCAAAAGGAAATAGCTTTTTATACACTCTTATTTACAAGCACTCATTATTTAAAACCAGAGTTCTAAATCTCATAAAATTTGTATATTTAAAAAAAAATAAAGAGAAGGAAATTATGAGATAAAATATTGAAAATGATTGTCTCTCATTTTTAGCATGGATTAAGATATTGATTGGTTTAAAAGGAAGAAGAAATTTGCAGTATAGCTTTCTCATATTTATACTCCTACTATTTTGATGTATCTTTATTGCTACTATGTTGTTGGGACAGTAGGTCGTATGAGTATTCTTGTAAGAAAGTAACACAAAATATTTGATAACTAATTGTAAAAATAACTGCATCTCGACGTTGTTGTTGGAAATCCATTCTAAAAAAGTTTAATCTTGTGTTCACCTTCAACGAAGAATGAAAACTGCTGAACTGAAACAAGTTTGCTCAAGACCTGATGTTGTTGAGGTAAGAATTTTTATATAGCACAATTGATTTCAAATTTATGGATATCCTCTTCTTTCAAGGCCATTATGCAAATCCTTATTACCTAGGCATTGGTGTCATAAGAGAAATATTTTGGAGGTTAGTCAGTATCCTAACATGATACATAATGGTTTTATTATTTTACAGAGGGTTGTTTAATTATTTTATAATGTATTTCAATGGCTGCAATATCTATGAAAGAAGATACATGATTGTTAAACATGATAATGTACATTTGATAATTAAGAAATCAAAAGTTAAGTTTCTCTTCAAATTAAGGAAAGCAAAAAGCACACATTTTGCATATTTATTTTGTTACTAATTATTTTTTATGTTTGATTATGTAACATATACTTGATGGCACATCAATGTAGTGGGTACAAGTTTATCTATTTATATTTACTGGACTTTAATTTTATCACAAAGTTTTAAGATGAAATGCATATGACATAAATACCTTTTGTACATTAATCGAATCATATATTATACTTAATTTCCAATAAAGTCAAATGTTTGTTTTACTATTCATCTTTTTAACTCTGCTACAGGTGTTTTTCTTATTGGTTTGTGTTATCGAAGAGTGAAGTGAAGTGTGTTGCTGATTTTATTGATGATAAGAATATTGAGTTATGTCGTATAGCACATAAGCATGGTATACTACTTGAGAGTTATCATAATGCATCATCACTTACATTTTGCAACACCTCATACATATAGTCTAGAATAATATGTATTGGCGTTATAATGTGGTACATAGAAACATACCAAAACAGGAAAAGACATAATAAAACTCGTATACCTCACAAGAGTCTAAAACTAATAGTGTATACAAGACATATGTCTACTAGAAATGCACAATGAAATGATAAAATCTTATAAGGTCTTCATGCCATATACTCGTCAAATCTTTAATTTGGACTTTCTAGAATTCTTCGCTTCTAAAAAGTACTTGAAAAATAATAGGATTGGGGTGAGATTAAAACTCTCAGTGAGTCCTCCTATCCTATGGGTCCTCTCGGCTCTACAGGAAAATCAAGTTTGTAAATTATCATAACATTTAATCTAGCAGGTTCTTATGCAAATGTAACTTTTCATCCCAAGCCTAACACCATTTGCTTATAACACAAACTCACATTGAAAGCATGTCTTAAAAATTAAAACTTAAATAGTGTATGTTAACTTTCATGTTCTTACTTGTAACTTAACCAATAGTTGTTGGAAATTGTTTTCTTCTTTACCTAACTAACTCATCTATGTTTCTTAACTTTAGAGATTCCAATAATGGTGTTGGAACAAACTTCATAGATAAAGTAGGCTGAAAGCCCTTACTTTTGGTAAATACCTTTCTTCATTAGTATTCATTTGTGTTAAATATATTAATTATTTGGTTCTAATTTGAGTTTTTCATGTAGTATCTTGAAATTAAATTAGTATAATAATTATCGTAAGTTCATGTTAAAAGTGATGACTCATATACTAAAGTTGAACTTTGTCGTGAATCATTAAAAATTTAGGTTCATTTTACCTTAGAAGGGAGGATAGGAAATATAGAGATTACATAAATATGCATATCTTACTTCTGGACAGGTAGTGCTCTAATTAACAATGATGGCCAATTTACTAATTTCCAATGTGTTTGTAAGTTAACTCATTTCTATCATTAATATAACTTTTTAACTCATCTATCAATTTTAACCATTCTTTTTTACCATTACTCATAATTGCAACTCAACTTCATAATGAAAGTTGAAAAATTGTCTTTTTAAATCATTTGTCCTTTTACTTTTTCACTTTTAAACCCTATTTCAGAGAGAGGTCCATTTCTTCACCCCTTTTTCACTTTTACTTTGAAACCATTTTCTCACTATTTTCTCATTCCCAAAATTGGCCCTGAAACCTAAACCATAAATCATCATCAACTATCAATTCATTGAACATGGCCGCTGAGCTCAATCTGAATCTCAACCTAAATAAAAAAAAGACTGAAGAGAATAATAATTAAGATCAGAAACAACTTAAGTATCTTCAATTCATGCATTTTGCTACAATTCATGCCTCAATGCGATCTGCGATCCTCTATATGTACGCGAAAGAACGGTCTAGTCCACTCAAAATCAGTGTTAACATTGTTGAAGAAGTCGTTAAGACCGTCGTCGGTCCAATATACGATAAATTCCACCAAGTTCACGTCGAGCTTCTCAAATACATTGATCGCAAGTGCGGAGAAAGGTTATAGAGTTTTTGTAGTGTTCACTAATGTTTTCATACTGCAAAACATTATAAGTGATTCAGGTTACTTTACAATGAGTGTGATATGTCTATAAGTGTGTGTCTCTGCATGCATCAAACATGTGATTTTGCATAATGGTATGACAATGCAATGACCCTACTTTGCCAAATCCATGACAGTTCGCTATTTCCATAACTATATTTAGCTTTTGATTAATTTCCATTTTTTGTGTTCGATAGATGATGGACCATGCTTTTGGATTCCGTCAACTGTAGACACTTAGAAGTTGTGATATAATATAATCAAGTTGGATGTTTGTAACATGGTTTGTCTTTAGCTCTGTAACATTGACGTGAAGTTATTTCTATAAATGTCTCTTATTAAAAGATTAAATATTGAGTTAATAAAGAATTATTATTAATCAGTATAAACTCTTTAAGGATTTCACCTAAAAAAACTTCTCCAATAGTTTATGAACCTCTAACATTATGTGTCATTCTTTTTTTCTCTCTCCTCCATCATTTATTTTAATAATGCAAGAGAAAGAAAAAATAATGTCACATGATATCCACCATTTATTTTAAAATCTAATGGTTCAAATTCATTTTCATGTTCTCACATAAAACTGTGGCCTTTACTTCAATTGCTACGGTTATACAACTGCGGATATTTTAAGCCGCAAAGAAAAAACCGCGACCTTATAATTTTGACTAAAAACTATGGCTCAAGTCCAAAAAATTAGTGCCCGCCATGTTTTCCCCCTCTTCTTTTTCGTTTCCCTCTTTTCTCTTGTTTTATATATATTTTTTTTAAGATTAAAAAGAAAAAAAAACTAAAACAAATAAAACATTTCTCTTGTCCTCTCTCGATCATTTCCGTTTCCTCTTTCTCTTGTTCTCTCTCATTCAATCTGTTTCCACTCTTCTCCCTCTCATCACTCGCCTCTCCTTCTTCAAACGAAAACCCTCACACAACATACTCTCTCCATCTTCAAACGAACGGTGGCCAACCCCTCATTCTTCTCTTTCTCAGATGCGGCGGTGGTGGATACACTCCCTGTCATACCCCAAAATTTGCCCACCTTCTTCAAATATTCAAAATTGAATTTTTTATAAAAAATCTTGGGGTCATTTATATTGACATCTTGAATTTTAGAAATATTCAATTGAAAGTCTATTTTAAAATATAATAGTTTAATCTTAAATTATTCATATTTTAATAAATAGCAAAATATTCGCCTATGTTTCATACACTTTCAACTGCCTTTGTATTTCAAACAAATAACATGGCAAAATTGGTAAGGAGATAAAGCTTGCAAGTAAGAGGTCATGGGTTCGAATCTTGCATGTACTATTTGTGAGAAAAGTCGAAACCGCAATGATTATCCCTCACATTAGGAGATCAAAATATGGCGATACCACAATGGTTATCCTGCGTCAACCAAGAAATGAGGCAGTCACAATTTTTCCAACAAATCAAAGACGCCTCAGGATCATACGACTTGTTCAAAAAAAAAGAGAACGAATAAAAAAACAAAGAAGAAAAGAAAGCCCGCTAAGTCAATAACTTGAAAACAAATGACTTAGGCAAAAATTAGGGCATCCCACTGGACTGCAAATATGAAATTCAAAAGAATTATGTCAAGGCAAAAGTTAGGGAAACAAAAAAGGTTCCTCAACAAAAAGGAAAAGTCGCGTGACTATAAATTCAAGATCGTGTAATCAGACACCAAGAATAAAAGGGAAAGTGACTGCCATGTCCAAACACCTCATCAATTCCTCAATCGTCTCAAACTCCTTTTGAAGAATGAATGCTCGCATCGAGTTAACTGAACTTAGGTTGGAGAACATCACGAAGGGGGTGGGCACCAATAAAATTTGAGCCTAAAAATCTTTTTTTTCTAAAACCGTGAACCTGGCCACGTTACAACCCTCAAAAGTCCTAATTGAAGCAGGGTTAATTCGAAAGCATACTGTAACGAGAATACGGTAAATCGACTCCTAGGAGTTTTGCTAAAACACTTGAGTTGGTATCACACCACCTTTCATAAAAATCGATGTTTTGACATCCTTTCAAAAGTTTCTTCTTTAAACTTCAAGACAAACATGAACTATGCATTAGAATTATATTTCTCATACTAAACATTCTTTGCATATGAACAAGTATTTGACACCAGGAAAGCTTCCATCATGAGCTGCTGATGAAAAGTTTAATCCTCTCAAGGGACAAGTTGTCTTCAGAACTACGTTGAGTTCGAGCAATAATATCTTAAATTCTGATCACCCTCAGGGGCACAAAAGCATGCGAAATACTCAGTTGAGTGAACATTCAAATATCCAGGGGCAATATGGTCACGATTCATCGAATTTCTCGAAGGCGTTGAACAGCCATAAACGCTAGTCCATCACTGGGGGCATGTTGCATTGGTCACCAATCTCAGCAAGAGCTGTTTAGCTACTAATATCAGATGGTGTCAGTATCAGTCTCTCATTCGAAGTTATGGTTCCAATCATCTCAAGCGTCAGGTATATCAGACTATCGACCCCAGGGGCAGGTAGACTCCCACAAATGAAGGACCACGTATGGTACCTGAAGACATGGGGCAATGAAAAATTGAAATCTCCGGGAATCTTCCCCACAGAGTTGTCTTCACAAAATATCTTCACAGAGTAATCCTCGAGAAGTTATCTTCAAATATTCTCTTTCCAACAGATACTTGGTTCCCCAACACAGTTTACATCTCCAATACTGTCGGTTCTCCGACATAATCTTCTTCTCCAACAGGGTTTATTCAAACTCGTTATACCTATTAGAAGAAGACATTCAAAAGACTATTCTTCTCTCTTGTCCCCGATAAGGATACCTCAGGATCAGATCACTCAAGCTACTTTCATCCCCAAGTGGTAATCAAAAAATCCCCAGCTGGATATCTTTGAATGGAAGACATGAATTCTCAGTCCCCTTGTCATCGTCTCCAGCAGCATACAGAGATTTATTTTCTCAACCAGCAGTTGCTATACAAAGTTACCAATATGCTCCGACTATATAATTCATTCATGCATCATTCACAAATACATACATAACATACAACATTCTCGTTTATTTCGAGAACCTCATTCACATTACATACATAACATACAATATTCTCGTTTATTTCGAGAACCTCGTTTCACAATACATGCATCATGACATTGAATTAAACTAATTTTTCCTTTTCAGGTCATTTCACAATCAAAAGAACGTTATCATCCAAGTACAGTGAAAAGACGACCGTATCAACGATTCAATCTTAACGCTCATTCAAGACACAAATACAATTCTGATGCTTCATTCCGGGTCTTTCTTAAAAGATAATTAAAAAATAATCAAAGAAATTCTCATCCTTTTTAGGAACCTTTTTAGGTAGTCTTTTCTAAGACGTTTATCAACCTTTCTAGGTAGTCTTTTCTAAGACGTTCATCAACCTTTTTAGGTAGTCTTGTCTAAGACTTTTCATATCCTTTCTAGGAGCCTTTTCTAGGTAGTCTTTTCTAAGACATTTATTATCCTTTCTAGGAACCTTTTTAGGTTAGTCTTGTTTAAGACATATCATATCCTTTATAGGAGCCTTTCTAGGTAGTCTTGTTTAAGACGTATCATATCTTTTCTAGGAGCCTTTCTAGGTCAGTCTTGTTTAAGACATTGCTTATCCTTTCTAGGAACCTTTCTAGGTAGTCTTCTCTAAGACGTATCATATCCTTTCTAGGAGCCTTTCTAGGTAGTCTTGTTCAAGACGTATCATATCCTTTCTAGGAGCCTTTCTAGGTAGTCTTGTTTAAGACGTATCATATCCTTTCTAGGAGCCTTTCTAGGTAGTCTTGTTTAAGACGTATCATATCCTTTCTAGGAGCTTTTTAGGTCAGTCTTGTTTAAGACATTGCTTATCCTTTCTAGGAACCTTTCTAGGTAGTCTTCTCTAAGACGTCTATCATCCTCTCTAGGAGCCTTTCTAGGTAATCTTGTCTAAGACATATCTCAACCTTTTTAGATAATCTTCTTCAACGCATTTATCCAATCTTTTCCAAGACATTTCTTGCCTTTTCAAGGATTCTTTAGTCAGTATTCTCTAAGACAATTCTTCCCGAGCTTTGTCTAAAGCCTAATCTTCTTTACATCAGTTTTCTATCCTTTATAGGAACCTTTTTAGACAGTCTTCTTTAAGACATCTCGTATCCTTTCCAGGAGCCTTTGTAGGTAATCTTCTTTAAGACATCTCTTATCCATTCTAGGCACTTTTTAGGTAGTATTCTTTAAGACATCTCTTATCCAGGAACCTTTTTAGGTAGTCTTCTTTAAGACGTCTCGTATCCTTTCCAGGAACCTTTTTAGGAAGTCTTCTTTAAGGCATTATTTCATTTTGATAAATATCTCCTTCAGATACAGTCTAGCGTACGACTCATTTTCAATACTCAACAAAGTATTATCCATCAGATACAATCAAAACATATGATTCATTCTGAAAAGCATTTGCTTCAGACAGACATTCTGAAAAAGTATCTACTTTGGATGGCATCTTTAAGCCCATCTCAGACAACACTCTGTCAACATCTGGATGACATCTTTAAGCCCATCTCCAACAACATTACTTCCCGCACCGGCGAGTGCAAATTTTTGGGCACTTAAGTGTTCAATCCTCTTCCACCTTCAGATCACGAATGGAGAACATGCCAATCCACCTCTTCAGGTTTAAGAAGATTGAACAGGGGCAACTGTCATACCCCAAAATTTGTCCACCATCTTCAAATATTCAAAATTGAATTTTTTATAAAAAATCTTGGGGTCATTTATATTGACATCTTGAATTTTAGAAATATTCAATTGAAAGTCTATTTTAAAATATAATAGTTTAATCTTAAATTATTTCATATTTTAATAAATAGCAAAATATTCGCCTATGTTTCATACACTTTCAACTGCCTTTGTATTTCAAACAAATAACATGGCAAAATTGGTAAGGAGATAAAGCTTGCAAGTAAGAGGTCATGGGTTCTAATCTTGCATGTACTATTTGTGAGATTTTTCTTTTCTAACTTTATTTCCATTTTTTTATTACAAAATTGCATTTTTTATTATTTAATTTGAATTTTCGTATTCCTTAATTAGGCATTTTCTAAAAATAGATTTTTTCATTTTTGCACTTTTTAACCCAAAAAATGACTAAAAATCATAAAATATTCAAAAATCCAAAAAAAGAAGGTTTTAATTTGCATTTTAATATGATTTACAACTTGGGGAGCAAATAAATTATTTTTAGAATGGATCAATTTATTTGATTATTTTCTAATTAATTATTTGGATCTCAATTAATTTTTCCTTATTTTATTTAACCTAATTTTCTTTTATATATGCCGTAACAATTCACGAACCCTATTCGGACAGACAAAACCCTTCACGTACATACAGGCTACAGCAGCTTTTCTCCAATAATCCATTAATTCCTTCATCAACTTCCATAAACCAAATTTTTTTTTAACCTAACTCTCTCGTACACCAACCACTACTAAGTCTAAAATAACTCTCTCGTACACCAACCACTACTAAGTCATTTTTAGACCTCTCATAATCTAACCCTTATCTTTGCTCTTCATAAAAAATAACACCACAAATTTTCTCAAATACAGTGTCCATTCTAACATACAATTCTTTGCACACTTTGTATATACACAAGACACCCTTACATTCTAACACTAAAAATTTCTTTTCCACCAATTTTCAATATTTGTTGCATTTGCAGGTACAATAGTAATGGAAAGCTAACACAAAATCATGCTCGGAAAGCCAAATCGTTGCAACTCAAATCTCCGACGAAGCCGTGTTCGTTGACGCACACTGATGTCGGTAAAACATCACCGCTGGTGAGCCCCTCGATGCCTGCGTGTAACACCACAGAACAACATCTTCACACTGCCGCTGCACAAACTCTAGGCTTAGCTCTTAATCCCGACGAACCGCCACCACTCCGTCATCAACGGATTTGCAGAGCTACGAATGCCAGCCTCTGAATACTGTTCTTTTCCGTCGCCGTAGGTAACGCCTTCGACTCTGTTTGCTTTGTTTGTGCAGGTGCCATTGTGTTGTTTATACTGAAAGATAAAAAAGAAGGATCGAAGTCTGGGTGGGGTTCATGTTTTGATACCACTTTGCTCCTTAATTCTTTAATCAATTTATTATTATACAATGGTATATCCACTTGTCATCGTTATACTGGTTGAAAAATGTTTGAAAAGTAAAAAAATGGCTAGTAGGAGAAAGGACTGCGTTGCCGTTTGCGGTTTGGGTAGTTATATTGTTTTTCTATTAGTTTTTATTATTATTTGGTAATTATAATTTGGATTAGTTATTTAGGTTTTTGCAATATGGTTTTTTGGGGCCTTAGCCCATTCATTTGTTATTCGCCATTTTTTTTCTTTTTTTTTTTGTATGTTAGTTTTAATCTAACATTTAGTTAATTTATATCATTTAGTTAAGGTTGGTTTAGATCAATTAGTTTAATTCATCCATCTTAGTTTAATTCATCAATTAAAAATATAAAAAATATGTTAGTTTTTATTTATATTATTCAAAATACAAAAAAATCTTTAATTAACCACTTTTTTTAGAATGTAATATAGATTCTTTTTTTATTTTCTTTAGGCTAACATTTGTTTATTATTTTTTTACTATTTTTTTATCTATTATTTTATATATTGTTACTAACATTTTTTTTTGGTTTTGTGAGGTGTTATACTTTGAGCAATCAAACTATTATGGACATCCATCAGTTGTACATCTTCCTTTATTTTATCATCTTCTACCGATTATTGTAATTGTACATGGGTTGTAATAGTTTTAACTAGGATTTTAATTTCTGCACTCCCCCATTTTTGGTTATGTAATCCCGTCCCCGAAGCCTTGTAATAGTGGTAGGTTTATTTTTTCCGCAATTTACTTTCTGCACCATATACCTGCTAGATGTATGTTTAGGATTGTATGGAAAGACTAAAACTGAACTTAGCTCACTAATTCTGAAGATCAAATATCTGAATCTAACACACTCATTTTACTGTTCACACACTCACCTCTAGGGTTTCCCCTCTTACGTTGCCTTTCGGAAAATAAGAGTCAAGTCCCTTCGAGCGTAGGGATGCCTTAGCCGATGCTGCCTTCGATTCAAAATCACCATGTCCCTCCGATTTAAAGATCATAGTCCCTTCGATGTCGCCTTTCGGTATAAATGATCTTGTCCCTCGATTAAATGGTGATAGTCCCTTCGATGGCTAAGGTATCCTTACATGTTGCCTTTATGACTATTCACAAACGCATAGGACTTCCTACCCTCACTATGGTATGGATAGCCCCTATGACGATTCGATGACCCTTCGATGACCCGCACATCCAATGTATAGGACTACCTACCCTTATATGGTATGGATAGTACTATCGCTCAAGGAAAGTCTGTAGAATAGGAAAGACCTTATGAACTTAGGGTAGGTTACTCTTAAGTGCTTGCTCACAACAATTCAAATCAAACGCTTTTCGCACCCCGTTTTCTAACGTTGTCTTTTTAGACATTTTCAAAACAAAAGTGTTTTTCTAAACACACACTACCCTTTCAAACAAATCAAACATTTCAAACAAAAGTGAGCTAAGCAACTAAGAGCCCATGGATAACCATGGATGCAAAGGGTGCTTACACCTTCCCTTTGCATAACCTACCCCCGAACTCAACATCTTTTCAAAGAAGGTATTTCCTGTTCTTTTATGCCTTTCCTAATTGGATAAAATAAAAGTCGGTGGCGACTCTTGCTCATCGCAACATTGGTTGCTTTTAAAAAATAAAAGTCAGTTCACCGAGTTACACTCCCTTTTAAACCCTCAAACCCTAATTCTATTACATTTTCGGCGCTGCAGAACTCTCTTCACTCTACGGTCGTACCCATAATGTTTGTTAACAAACCCTTCTCCCACTTCTCTGACGGCTTTCACCACCTCGGTCATTCCAATTTCCAAACCCTAATGGTAACTTTTATCCCCAAATTCCATCGCTAATTTTCTCAGATCTTTATCACTATAATGCATTGAGGTTAATTTCATTATTTGCATTGTTGACCTTAACAGGCACCGCCACCGTCGTCAAAGCCGGCGAAATCCGGAGAAGGAAAACAGAAGAAGAAGAAGAAATGGAGCAAGGGTATCACTGCCTCTTAAACCCCAAACTCCATTGCAAAACTATCATCATCTCTTTAATCATTATCACAGTTTCTGTTATCAACCTTATGAGATTTTCTTGAATCTTAACAAACATTTAAAAATGGATGGTGTGGATATTCTTGCTGCTGACTTGTATTTTCTTCCTTGTGTCAAAGTTGCAGGGCTGATATTAAGTAAGTGAATGATGGAGCTTCAGAGTTGGCCAAGGGTTTCGGTTGTGTTCTGAACTGACCATGACTGGTTCTGTTTCTCTTTGCGACGCAGGTTCGGTTTAGAGACTACACAGCTCCAGATTTTTTTCTTGTGGTTTGAAGCATAATGCAGATTGTTTTTGTTTTCTGATCGTATTTTCTCTTTTCCCTTGTATGTTGAATGCTGAACTGATTTTTTATATGTCTTGTGCAGGGTTCGAATGCAATTCGGTTAACTGATGCAGCAGGTACCTGAATATGTGATGCTGAATACGTGATGCTAAGTTATCATATTGCTTTGTGTTCTGCTGTGTTCATAATTGTGTTTTTAGGAACTTAACTTCCAGAGGCTTAATTGGAACTATAGCTCCTGCCATATCCAATCTAAAGTCGATTGAATATTTGTAAGTCCTTCAATCTACGATATTCAAGTAGCAAGATATATAAATTATCACAAAAATGAAGTCAGTTCCTAAAGTTGAGTAAAACAGTTTGTTCAAATTTTAGGGATTTGTCAAATAACAGTTTGATTGGGGTTGTGCCTGATTTCCTATCTCAGCTACGCTTCTTGCGAGTTTTGTAAGTCAACTGTCTTCACTTCGGTAAATTCTCTAGAGTAGTGAAGCTTTAATGAGGCTAAGTTCACCTAAATGAACTTGAATTTTCAATTAACTTTAATGCTTCAGTTGTTTAAAGTATCATGGTAAGAATGTGTGTATAAATCGTAATTTTAGTGATGTATTTGTTGAAGAAACCTGGAAAGAAATAAGCTGTCAGGAGCAATTCCAATAGAATTACTTGTGCATCAAGAGAATAGTATGCTCAAATTCAAGTATGTTCCATTTCAAGTTTTACTTTTAAGTAATACTCTTTTTCTTTTATGATTGTTTCCACGCCACTAGCTATTGATATATATATATATATATATATATATATATATATATATATATATATATATATATATATATATATATATATATATATATATATATATATATATATATATATATATATATATATATATATATATATATATATATATATATATATATATATATATATATATATATATATATATATATATATATATATATATATATATATATATATGAGTGAAGACCCATTTTGGTCCCTCACAAAAACTACAGAACCCAAATTAGTCCTCCACAAAAAATAGGACCCGATTTAATCCCTTACAAAATATAACCGGGTCATATTAGTCCTTCTGGGGATATTTTTTTCTAACCGGTTTTTTCTTCTACTTTTAAACCGTGACTGGACCGCCAAGTCGTATTTTATTTTTCATTTTTTAATTATTTTTAATTTCGATTTTATTTTTAAACAATTCAGATTTTAAAATATAAAAAAAGATAAGATTTGTTTTGAGAAGGAATCGAACTTAAGACATTTAGGTCACATCCAATGCCTTTACCACTATGTCAACATACATTGATGACAAATAATTGACATGATTTATAATAATATTAAACAATTCTGAAATCAAAACAAAAAATATAAATTTTGATACCTACGGGGTCTCAAACCCAAGTCCCTTCAAATTAAATGGTAATCACTTTATTGTAAATATGAAAAGTAATCTAAGAGGGGTTGCATGAATTAGATTAATTGATATTAGTGAATTTTCTCGATAATGAATGTTAACAATGTTTTGATTTTTTTGAAACTATTATAACAATTTCGAAAAAATTAGAACAATATTGCTAACATTCATAATCGAGAAAAATTCACTAATACCGATTAATCTAACTGATTCACCCGCTCTTAAATCACTTTTCATATCTATAGTGAAGTGACTATCATTAAATTTGAAGGGACTTGAGTTTGAGACCTCATAGGTACAAATTTTATATTTTATATTTTAAATTTAGAATTGTTTAATATTACTATAAATCATGCGAATTATTTGTCACAAGTGTACGTTGGCATAGTGGTAAAGGCATAGGATGTGACCTAAAGGTCTTAAGTTCGATTCCTTTTCAGAACAAATCTTATCTTTTTTTGTATTTTAAAATCTGAATTGTTTAAAAATAAAATCGAAATTAAAAATAAAAATCAATTTAGTATTTAAAATATGAAAAATGAAAAATAAAAGACGACTTGGCGGTCCAGTCACGGTTTAAAAGTAGAAGAAAAAACCGGTTTGAAAAAAATATCCCTAGAAGGACTAATATGACCCGGTTATATTTTGTAAGGGATTAAATCGGGTCCTATTTTTTGTGGAGGACTAATTTGGGTTCTGTAGTTTTTGTGAGGGACCAAAATGGGTCTTCACTCTATATATATATATATATATATATATATATATATATATATATATATATATATATATATATATATATATATATATATATATATATATATATATATATCATTTTTACATTATAAAAGTGTATGGTGTAAGACAAATATCAAATACATAGCATTATTTATTTCTTGCTGTAAACGCAAGTTTTGGTGGAAATCCAAATCTTTGCTCCTCAGGTTCATGCAACAAAGGGAATGGAAATAAGGTTGTGGTTGCATTAGTTGCATCACTCGGAGGAGCTTTCACGATACTAGCAGTAGCAATAATTTCTTTTCGCATATACTACAAGAGACACCAAGGTACATGTTTTTTTTTTCTATTGACTACGCTAACCGTGTCTCAAAATTAGACTTGAATATAAACAATGCAATGATAAACAGTACTTTTTCTTCCATTTCGATAATGACTGTGTTTGCTTCGTCCCAGTTTTCCATCGTTTGAGCAAGGTGGGAAGAATAAAGCAGGAACTAGAGTCAAAGAAACAAGAATTCACCTATGAAGAAGTATTAAGCATTACCAGAAACTTTGAAAAGGTTATGGGAAAAGGAGCATCTGGAACAGTCTACCATGGCTGGATTGATGATGAGACTGAGGTAGCTGTCAAAATGCTATCTTCCTCATCAGCTCAAGGATATCTGCAATTTCAAGCAGAGGTAGTATAATTAACTAACTTGAAAATTTCATCATTCTTGTGTGTGTATAAATATAGTTAACATGTTTTATCATTTTGTGACACACAGGCCAAACTTTTTGCTATAGTTCATCATAAATACTTAACTGGTCTTATAGGGTATTGTGATGATGGAACCAACATGGCTCTAATCTATGAGTATATGGCTAATGGAGACTTAGCGAATCACGTGTCAGGTATTGTTTATATGATCATGTCAGCCTAAAAACTAAGTCAAAGATTTTATCTACTTGTTTGAATTGGAAAAAACCATTTCTTTCTCAAACTTGTGCTATGATTATGATTATTTCCTCTGTTGCATTGAAACTGTATAAAATTGAAATGATATTACAATTTAGGTGGCTTTGTTATTATGATAAAAATTGAAACCAACAGCAACAGTTTCTTCATTGACCAATTTCAAAATGTAATTAAGTTTATATTGGGTGATAAAATCAGTTAACCCCTTTTCATTGGGAGGTTACATGTTAGTAATTTTTGTCAAAAATGGTTGAATTAGAAACTAATCAACCAAACAGATTCCACATTGATATTAGCCTCTAGTTTAAGATGGAGGAACCTTTGAACATGTATTTATAAGCCTTGGGATATTGATAAGAGGATAGTTGTTTTGATAATCCTTGCAAATAAAATGTTTTATGCCACCATTTGAAGTTTTCGTTGTTCAAGTTAGCATAAAAGAACCATCATTTGAAGATTATTTGGTTCTAATCATTTTTTCTGATATTGCAGTTCATCCTGAAAGTTGGAATCCAATGTGGTCTGCATCAAGGTCAGAGTGTGCACATTTTGCAGTTCCTTTATGTGGTTTACTCCCTATTGTGTTTTTATTTTTTCTTTGACTTCGAAATTTGGTTGTTTTATTTTCCTCAAGGGATTGGTATATGTGAATAACACTAGTTGTTGATTATTAATTTATAGTTTTATTCTGATGTATGCAGTCACTAAATTTATTTACATTAAATTTATATTAAACCGTGGCAAGATAAATGGTTTAGAATGCATAACATATAACCACGGTTTTAAATTTGTGGTCATAACCAAACTGTGGCTATATATTGAACCAAAACTGTATGTTAAACGTTAAATTAAAACCGTGGCTTTACCATATGGCCACAGTTCTGTAATCATGGCAAATATAAACCGCGACTTTAATCAAACTACCTAAACCGTGGCCTATAAAAGCCACGGTTGTCAAAAAAACGTGGTATATACCAAAAAACCGTGGACTATACTTTAGACCACGGCCGCATATCCCGCTGTTGGATATTCGTGGCCAAACCGTGGCCTCAGCGTTACGCCACGGTTATTTTGCATATAGCCTCGGTTTCTTGGGCGTGGCAGGAGACCTTTTTTTTTGTAGTGTCTATAAGAATGAATAAGTTATATGAGAATGAACATGAACCATTAAATTTTAAAAAAATGGTGGAGATTATGTGTCATTCTTTTTTTTCTCTCCTCCATTATTAAAATAAACGATGGAAGATAGAGAAAAAAGAATGACACATAATCTCCACCATTTATTTTAAAATCTAATGGTTCTGATTCATTCTCACATTCTCATATAACTTATCCATTATAACTGGATATGCTATATATATATATATATAGGGGATGACTCAAGTGAGAACACTTGGTTATTATGAGAAATGAGAACAATGAATCACGACCATTAAATTTTGATTTTGTTGATTTTAATGGACTAGATTGATTTCTCTTTCTATCTTGATTTAAAATAAATACTAAGGATCATAGAAAGAGAAACCAATCTAGTCCATTAAAATCAACAAAATCAAAATTTAATGGTTGTGATTCATTGTTCTCATTTCTCATAATAACCAAGTGATCTCACTTAAGTCGTCCCCTATATATATATATATATATATATATATATATATATATATATATATATATATATATATATATATATATATATATATATATATATATATATATATATATATATATAAGGAGTGTATCTCGTGAGAACTGAGAACTATGAATAATAGCCGATATATTTAATTAACGATTGAGATTTAAAAATTTTAATTAAGGAACACCTTAATGTTTGCCTATCAGAAAAAAATTATATTTTCTAAAACTACACTCAATAGTTAATACTCTGCCTTTAACCTAGTATACATTAATTGTTGTCATATGTCTTCAACCTATAATAAATTGTTGTCATATATCTCGAGGATAGTATATTTTTCATTGTCACAGAGGTATTCATGTTATCCTTTCTATTGCTTTCTTTATATACTTGCTTACTTATGTACTATTATATTACTCGCTTTTTCTTCTTTATTTTCTTTTAGCTACTTTACAATATACGTCATCGAATTTCTTCCCTCTTCACAATGACTACAATTCCAATTATCAAGTAAGAAAGGATGATGAGATTTAAAGTTTTATATCAATTTTATGTTTGAGTTTTGAGTTTTATTTTATCTTTAAGTTAGTATTTGTTTCATATTTTATTTAAATTATAAATTATAATACCTGTATTTTTTATCTTCTTAAATATATCTTTAAGTTATTATTTGTTTCATGTTTCATTTATATTATAAATTATAATACATGTATTTTATATTCTTTTAATTAAAGTTTGGAGACTAACAAAGATGATGAACTAACACTTAATACTACGTACATGAATCAACTGAGGTAATTATAGTTATGTTATCTTTACATAAACGAGCTTGATTTCAATTTTTTTTTCTTTTTTTTTTCTTGTAGACAAATCAAGAGGTTATATATTGTGATGAAGAAATCAAGCCTAAGGCATGACAAAAAATTTATTCACTAGAAGATGGTGACATTTTTTACAAAAAATAGGCACATAGTGTTGGTTTTAGTGTGCGTTATTCATCTGAAAATTAAAATAAATATGGTGTAAAACGTAGGAAGTATTTCGTTTGCTAAAAAGAGGGATACAAATCAAATGTATCAAAAGAGAAAGAAATGGGTGAATTTGGAGCTAAAGTCAAGAGGAGGAGTCTTACTAGAGAAGGATGTGATGCAAAAGTTTCTTTCAAGCTGTTAGAAGGAGGAAAATACGAGCTAACTCGATTTCAAGAGAGTCATACACATACACTTGCCTCACCTAAAAAGAGACAACTTTTTAGATCGGCAAGAAAAGTGAATAATATTCACAGGAGTATAATGTTTGCAAATAGTAGAGCAAATATTGGTCCTTCTAAAACATATTATTTGTTGAAGGAACAACTAGGTGGTTATGAAAATATTGGGTGCACACTTAGAGATCTACAAAATTCTTTTAGAGATTTAAAGACCTTAATTAAATATTTAGATGTGTATGTCTTTGTTGATAACTTTAAAAGGAAGCAAGAAGCGAATCCGTCGTTTTATTTTGCATACGAGGTTGATTTTGAAGATCGACTAAAACATGTTTTCTGAGCAGACGAAATTTTTCGAAAAAATTACTTCTTATTTGGAGATGTGATGTTGTTCGACACTACATATGAAACAAATAAATATTCCATGATATTTGAACCATTTACTGGTGTGAACCATCATAGACAATTTGTTACTTTTGGAGATTCCTTCTTAGCAAATGAGAAATCTGATTCATTCGTTTGGTTATTTGAAATTTTTTTGGAAGCTATGAGAGGAAATAAAGCAAACCTTATCATAACAGATCAAAACCCTGCCATGAAAATTATAATTGAGAAGGACTTTGATTCTTCTGCACATATATTTTTGTATGTGGCACATGTTGAGTGCCAGAAATTCGTTATTTTACTATTGTTTTGTGGCACTTATCAATTCTTTTGTATTATATTCTCTGAATAATTCCCCGCTTTTTGTATAAATATGTATAAATAGGATTTAATTGAGTTTTTATTCATTCATATACCATTTGATAGTTTTCTATTCATTTTGTAGATATCGAGTCGCTTTTGGAGCACGAGCAATAAAGTGCCAAAGACACGGCTTCAAAACGCACAATTTTGAGCGACGGAACCAACGAATCGTCGAATAAATCTCAAAATCAAATAAAAATAAATCATCAATTTAGTTGATATTCATTCATTATTGGATAGAGCATGGAATAAGCTTTCCAACGCTTCGAACCGGGCGCAAATCGGAGTTACGGTTCTCAAGTTATGGCCGAAACAGTGCAGAATTTTTCTGCTACTGGTGTCACTCGCCGGGCGAAGGATTAGGCTCGCCGGGCGAGCCCGACTGGCCCAAAAATGTGATTTGCTACTGCCTGGAGTCGCCGGGCGAACCATTTTAGTCGCTGGGCGAAGCAGTGTCGGCAGAAAACGCAATAAAGCTGTTGGAAATCATTTTTTCATGGATGGTTGGATATTTTAGAGCTCCAATCCATCCAATAGCATTTTTTGAGTGGAAAGATGCTAGAAAACACATTGAAGCTGTCAAATGGATGATCCGGGGTTGAATCCTTCATCAATCGGAGCCGACAAACCGGGAGATTTTTGGGTTTTTCTTCTTTTCTTCTCTTTGTGGTTTCATTTGTGGGTTTTGTGTAGATCTACTATGATCTCATGTATATTTGTTGACTATTATGTTATATAAATCTTGCTTTCATATTTTTATGGATTATTGTCTTAGATTATTGCTTTGTTGCTATGTGTTTGAGTTGCTATAGAGATGTAGGGCTCTAATGCTTATCTAGGATGATTTTCTATTAACTTAATTGCAGAGATGGATTAGGTTGATAATCACTTAGTGTCAGTGCTTAATGCGTCTGAGCGGTCGTATTTGTCTGAGAGATCGACATTTACGGGAAGCTCGGATTTCTCATGTGTTGTTTAGGTGTCTGAGAGATCGACACTTAGATAATGTTGTGGGTTGTGTTGTTGACATGTGGTAATATTGATATGTTACAAGTTGAGTATATTCGGTCGATAAGTTTAAGTTTGTGAAGAGTATATTATATGCAATACTTGATAGTTTCTTCTCTCTAAAGAATGAATTCTTTTTGTGTTAATATTTACCTTTCCATTTTTATCTTTAACAAATTCAATCCAAACTCATAACTATGGAAACTGTTGAACGGCAGTTCAATGCACTAGTCCCTGTGGAGACGA
The DNA here is from genome assembly GCF_029867415.1 of Vicia villosa. Classification (NCBI taxonomy): domain Eukaryota; kingdom Viridiplantae; phylum Streptophyta; class Magnoliopsida; order Fabales; family Fabaceae; genus Vicia; species Vicia villosa. Next base: position 158,318,110 of record NC_081185.1, read on the forward strand.
TAATTTTTCCCGGAGTAATACTTCCTAATTTTTGTTGCTTGCCGCTTTACCGCTCAACAAAATGGCGCCGTTGCTGGGGATTGGTGTTTTATTGAACTTGCATCGCAATAGTCTCTTAGTTTTGAGTTTTGTATATATCGCACATATTGTATATTCTTACTTTTTTATATTTATACTTATAGTTGTGAATTTGTTATATCATTGTTTGTTCTTTTCACGTTTGCTTGTGTGTTGTTAGGAATAGCCGGACGGAAGTAACTTGAAGGAACTTTCTTTAATAACAGGCGTCGCGCTTACGACGTAAAACAAGCATGTTTATTCTTTTTAGTTTGTGTTTAGTTTAGGTAGTGTGATGCAATTGTCTAAACAAATTTAGATCGGACCAGTTCTTAAATTTCATATCTTCACTTTTAAATTTGTTTAGACAATTTCATCCGGTCTTTTAGTTTGTGTATATTAATAGTTGTGTGTTTGTCTTTGAGCTTGTTTTGAGTAGCTTGAAAAATTTAAGGTGATTTTCCAAGTTTGATCGTTTCGACTTGCGGGTGTATGGTAATGATTTTGTTAAAGTTTTGTACACATTCAAGGTATGTTTTTATCGCTTTCTAGACTTTAGCATATTCATGTTACTTAGGCTTTTTACAATTTCTATGTCATTCATTCTTTTGTATACTTGTTCGTTTGTGAATCACTTTAGTTCCTACCCTTTTTGTGAGGTAGCTTTCCATTATTTACATATGCTGGAGACCACATTCTTGTTCTAACTGGATTTTATTATGCTTAATCTTTTGTTTGTGTTGATTATATGAAAGCATGAAAAGGATCAAGGCATTTTTGTTTCATTTTGAGCACAACTACCTTGGCCAAATAGACAATTCACCTTGTGAGTGTGTGATCATTAGTACCTCCTTTGAGCCTTTTTGTCAATGTCCATGTTGTTTTTGCTAAATGCTTGTCTATGAGTGTTTGGTTCTCATTTTTGTATGGATGTTGATTCTTTGTTTTCTTGAACCCTTAACCATGATTTTTGGTTTGAATTTTTACCTTGCCTTAGAAAGTAGGGAGTATTCACATTTTGATAATATGGTTCAATTCAAGTTGGGGAGAGAATGATTGTGTACTTATTGGTTGATTGTTATGAGGTTGAAAAAAAAATATGTGAAAAAAAAGTGAAAAGAAAAAGAAAGAAAAAAGAGAAAAGTTTTGAAAAAGAAAAAAAAAGAGTTTGAATAATTGTGCAAATAAGTATGGTGCTTTGGTGTGAAATGTGGGTTGATGAGGAAGTTTGATTGGAATTTTGTGTTTGAACTTTTGTGAGTTGATCACTCCCTTAGGTTTGGGCAAAATTTTGTTTCGATTAGCCTTAGGAATTATCCCTTGTTTGTTAACCAAGCCACATTACAACCTTGAAAAGTCCTTGTGATTCTTGCATTTGTGTTTTCAACATAATTTTTGGATGACTGCATAATTTAGTCTTTTGTTTGCAAGATTGTGGATGAGTGAAATTACCTTATTTTGTGTGTTTGTCATCTACCGATGATTTCATTTTGCTAGGTGTGATTCATTTTTGAACTAGTATTGTTTTAGAATGTTTGGTATATTATTTGTACTTTGCGTTGGTTTCATGTTTATGTTATCGTCGTAGTTTAGTGGTAAGTGTTTACTTTGTGTGTACCATTTTTCATTTGAGCCATACATTTGTTTCCGTTTTTCAAAACTTGTCGATTTGTGATTCTTTGGTTGATCGCTTTCGTTTCCTTGAGTTGGTTGTTTCTTGTTTGAGGACAAACAAGTATAAAGTTGGGGAGAGTGTTGAGTGCCAGAAATTCGTTATTTTACTATTGTTTTGTGGCACTTATCAATTCTTTTGTATTATATTCTCTGAATAATTCCCCACTTTTTGTATAAATATGTATAAATAGGATTTAATTGAGTTTTTATTCATTCATATACCATTTGATAGTTTTCTATTCATTTTGTAGATATCGAGTCGCTTTTGGAGCACGAGCAATAAAGTGCCAAAGACACGGCTTCAAAACGCACAATTTTGAGCGACGGAACCAACGAATCGTCGAATAAATCTCAAAATCAAATAAAAATAAATCATCAATTTAGTTGATATTCATTCATTATTGGATAGAGCATGGAATAAGCTTTCCAACGCTTCGAACCGGGCGCAAATCGGAGTTACGGTTCTCAAGTTATGGCCGAAACAGTGCAGAATTTTTCTGCTACTGGTGTCACTCGCCGGGCGAAGGATTAGGCTCGCCGGGCGAGCCCGACTGGCCCAAAAATGTGATTTGCTACTGCCTGGAGTCGCCGGGCGAACCATTTTAGTCGCTGGGCGAAGCAGTGTCGGCAGAAAACGCAATAAAGCTGTTGGAAATCATTTTTTCATGGATGGTTGGATATTTTAGAGCTCCAATCCATCCAATAGCATTTTTTGAGTGGAAAGATGCTAGAAAACACATTGAAGCTGTCAAATGGATGATCCGGGGTTGAATCCTTCATCAATCGGAGCCGACAAACCGGGAGATTTTTGGGTTTTTCTTCTTTTCTTCTCTTTGTGGTTTCATTTGTGGGTTTTGTGTAGATCTACTATGATCTCATGTATATTTGTTGACTATTATGTTATATAAATCTTGCTTTCATATTTTTATGGATTATTGTCTTAGATTATTGCTTTGTTGCTATGTGTTTGAGTTGCTATAGAGATGTAGGGCTCTAATGCTTATCTAGGATGATTTTCTATTAACTTAATTGCGGAGATGGATTAGGTTGATAATCACTTAGTGTCAGTGCTTAATGCGTCTGAGCGGTCGTATTTGTCTGAGAGATCGACATTTACGGGAAGCTCGGATTTCTCATGTGTTGTTTAGGTGTCTGAGAGATCGACACTTAGATAATGTTGTGGGTTGTGTTGTTGACATGTGGTAATATTGATATGTTACAAGTTGAGTATATTCGGTCGATAAGTTTAAGTTTGTGAAGAGTATATTATATGCAATACTTGATAGTTTCTTCTCTCTAAAGAATGAATTCTTTTTGTGTTAATATTTACCTTTCCATTTTTATCTTTAACAAATTCAATCCAAACTCATAACTATGGAAACTGTTGAACGGCAGTTCAATGCACTAGTCCCTGTGGAGACGATAATTTTTCCCGGAGTAATACTTCCTAATTTTTGTTGCTTGCCGCTTTACCGCTCAACAAAATGGCGCCGTTGCTGGGGATTGGTGTTTTATTGAACTTGCATCGCAATAGTCTCTTAGTTTTGAGTTTTGTATATATCGCACATATTGTATATTCTTACTTTTTTTATATTTATACTTATAGTTGTGAATTTGTTATATCATTGTTTGTTCTTTTCACGTTTGCTTGTGTGTTGTTAGGAATAGCCGGACGGAAGTAACTTGAAGGAACTTTCTTTAATAACAGGCGTCGCGCTTACGACGTAAAACAAGCATGTTTATTCTTTTTAGTTTGTGTTTAGTTTAGGTAGTGTGATGCAATTGTCTAAACAAATTTAGATCGGACCAGTTCTTAAATTTCATATCTTCACTTTTAAATTTGTTTAGACAATTTCATCCGGTCTTTTAGTTTGTGTATATTAATAGTTGTGTGTTTGTCTTTGAGCTTGTTTTGAGTAGCTTGAAAAATTTAAGGTGATTTTCCAAGTTTGATCGTTTCGACTTGCGGGTGTATGGTAATGATTTTGTTAAAGTTTTGTACACATTCAAGGTATGTTTTTATCGCTTTCTAGACTTTAGCATATTCATGTTACTTAGGCTTTTTACAATTTCTATGTCATTCATTCTTTTGTATACTTGTTCGTTTGTGAATCACTTTAGTTCCTACCCTTTTTGTGAGGTAGCTTTCCATTATTTAGATATGCTGGAGACCACATTCTTGTTCTAACTGGATTTTATTATGCTTAATCTTTTGTTTGTGTTGATTATATGAAAGCATGAAAAGGATCAAGGCATTTTTGTTTCATTTTGAGCACAACTACCTTGGCCAAATAGACAATTCACCTTGTGAGTGTGTGATCATTAGTACCTCCTTTGAGCCTTTTTGTCAATGTCCATGTTGTTTTTGCTAAATGCTTGTCTATGAGTGTTTGGTTCTCATTTTTGTATGGATGTTGATTCTTTGTTTTCTTGAACCCTTAACCATGATTTTTGGTTTGAATTTTTACCTTGCCTTAGAAAGTAGGGAGTATTCACATTTTGATAATATGGTTCAATTCAAGTTGGGGAGAGAATGATTGTGTACTTATTGGTTGATTGTTATGAGGTTGAAAAAAAAATATGTGAAAAAAAAGTGAAAAGAAAAAGAAAGAAAAAAGAGAAAAGTTTTGAAAAAGAAAAAAAAAAGAGTTTGAATAATTGTGCAAATAAGTATGGTGCTTTGGTGTGAAATGTGGGTTGATGAGGAAGTTTGATTGGAATTTTGTGTTTGAACTTTTGTGAGTTGATCACTCCCTTAGGTTTGGGCAAAATTTTGTTTCGATTAGCCTTAGGAATTATCCCTTGTTTGTTAACCAAGCCACATTACAACCTTGAAAAGTCCTTGTGATTCTTGCATTTGTGTTTTCAACATAATTTTTGGATGACTGCATAATTTAGTCTTTTGTTTGCAAGATTGTGGATGAGTGAAATTACCTTATTTTGTGTGTTTGTCATCTACCGATGATTTCATTTTGCTAGGTGTGATTCATTTTTGAACTAGTATTGTTTTAGAATGTTTGGTATATTATTTGTACTTTGCGTTGGTTTCATGTTTATGTTATCGTCGTAGTTTAGTGGTAAGTGTTTACTTTGTGTGTACCATTTTTCATTTGAGCCATACATTTGTTTCCGTTTTTCAAAACTTGTCGATTTGTGATTCTTTGGTTGATCCCTTTCGTTTCCTTGAGTTGGTTGTTTCTTGTTTGAGGACAAACAAGTATAAAGTTGGGGAGAGTGTCGAGTGCCAGAAATTCGTTATTTTACTATTGTTTTGTGGCACTTATCAATTCTTTTGTATTATATTCTCTGAATAATTCCCCACTTTTTGTATAAATATGTATAAATAGGATTTAATTGAGTTTTTATTCATTCATATACCATTTGATAGTTTTCTATTCATTTTGTAGATATCGAGTCGCTTTTGGAGCACGAGCAATAAAGTGCCAAAGACACGGCTTCAAAACGCACAATTTTGAGCGACGGAACCAACGAATCGTCGAATAAATCTCAAAATCAAATAAAAATAAATCATCAATTTAGTTGATATTCATTCATTATTGGATAGAGCATGGAATAAGCTTTCCAACGCTTCGAACCGGGCGCAAATCGGAGTTACGGTTCTCAAGTTATGGCCGAAACAGTGCAGAATTTTTCTGCTACTGGTGTCACTCGCCGGGCGAAGGATTAGGCTCGCCGGGCGAGCCCGACTGGCCCAAAAATGTGATTTGCTACTGCCTGGAGTCGCCGGGCGAACCATTTTAGTCGCTGGGCGAAGCAGTGTCGGCAGAAAACGCAATAAAGCTGTTGGAAATCATTTTTTCATGGATGGTTGGATATTTTAGAGCTCCAATCCATCCAATAGCATTTTTTGAGTGGAAAGATGCTAGAAAACACATTGAAGCTGTCAAATGGATGATCCGGGGTTGAATCCTTCATCAATCGGAGCCGACAAACCGGGAGATTTTTGGGTTTTTCTTCTTTTCTTCTCTTTGTGGTTTCATTTGTGGGTTTTGTGTAGATCTACTATGATCTCATGTATATTTGTTGACTGTTATGTTATATAAATCTTGCTTTCATATTTTTATGGATTATTGTCTTAGATTATTGCTTTGTTGCTATGTGTTTGAGTTTCTATAGAGATATAGGGCTCTAATGCTTATCTAGGATGATTTTCTATTAACTTAATTGCAGAGATGGATTAGGTTGATAATCACTTAGTGTCAGTGCTTAATGCGTCTGAGCGGTCGTATTTGTCTGAGAGATCGACATTTACGGGAAGCTCGGATTTCTCATGTGTTGTTTAGGTGTCTGAGAGATCGACACTTAGATAATGTTGTGGGTTGTGTTGTTGACATGTGGTAATATTGATATGTTACAAGTTGAGTATATTCGGTCGATAAGTTTAAGTTTGTGAAGAGTATATTATATGCAATACTTGATAGTTTCTTCTCTCTAAAGAATGAATTCTTTTTGTGTTAATATTTACCTTTCCATTTTTATCTTTAACAAATTCAATCCAAACTCATAACTATGGAAACTGTTGAACGGCAGTTCAATGCACTAGTCCCTGTGGAGACGATAATTTTTCCCGGAGTAATACTTCCTAATTTTTGTTGCTTGCCGCTTTACCGCTCAACAAAATGGCGCCGTTGCTGGGGATTGGTGTTTTATTGAACTTGCATCGCAATAGTCTCTTAGTTTTGAGTTTTGTATATATCGCACATATTGTATATTCTTACTTTTTTATATTTATACTTATAGTTGTGAATTTGTTATATCATTGTTTGTTCTTTTCACGTTTGCTTGTGTGTTGTTAGGAATAGCCGGACGGAAGTAACTTGAAGGAACTTTCTTTAATAACAGGCGTCGCGCTTACGACGTAAAACAAGCATGTTTATTCTTTTTAGTTTGTGTTTAGTTTAGGTAGTGTGATGCAATTGTCTAAACAAATTTAGATCGGACCAGTTCTTAAATTTCATATCTTCACTTTTAAATTTGTTTAGACAATTTCATCCGGTCTTTTAGTTTGTGTATATTAATAGTTGTGTGTTTGTCTTTGAGCTTGTTTTGAGTAGCTTGAAAAATTTAAGGTGATTTTCCAAGTTTGATCGTTTCGACTTGCGGGTGTATGGTAATGATTTTGTTAAAGTTTTGTACACATTCAAGGTATGTTTTTATCGCTTTCTAGACTTTAGCATATTCATGTTACTTAGGCTTTTTACAATTTCTATGTCATTCATTCTTTTGTATACTTGTTCGTTTGTGAATCACTTTAGTTCCTACCCTTTTTGTGAGGTAGCTTTCCATTATTTACATATGCTGGAGACCACATTCTTGTTCTAACTGGATTTTATTATGCTTAATCTTTTGTTTGTGTTGATTATATGAAAGCATGAAAAGGATCAAGGCATTTTTGTTTCATTTTGAGCACAACTACCTTGGCCAAATAGACAATTCACCTTGTGAGTGTGTGATCATTAGTACCTCCTTTGAGCCTTTTTGTCAATGTCCATGTTGTTTTTGCTAAATGCTTGTCTATGAGTGTTTGGTTCTCATTTTTGTATGGATGTTGATTCTTTGTTTTCTTGAACCCTTAACCATGATTTTTGGTTTGAATTTTTACCTTGCCTTAGAAAGTAGGGAGTATTCACATTTTGATAATATGGTTCAATTCAAGTTGGGGAGAGAATGATTGTGTACTTATTGGTTGATTGTTATGAGGTTGAAAAAAAAATATGTGAAAAAAAAGTGAAAAGAAAAAGAAAGAAAAAAGAGAAAAGTTTTGAAAAAGAAAAAAAAAGAGTTTGAATAATTGTGCAAATAAGTATGGTGCTTTGGTGTGAAATGTGGGTTGATGAGGAAGTTTGATTGGAATTTTGTGTTTGAACTTTTGTGAGTTGATCACTCCCTTAGGTTTGGGCAAAATTTTGTTTCGATTAGCCTTAGGAATTATCCCTTGTTTGTTAACCAAGCCACATTACAACCTTGAAAAGTCCTTGTGATTCTTGCATTTGTGTTTTCAACATAATTTTTGGATGACTGCATAATTTAGTCTTTTGTTTGCAAGATTGTGGATGAGTGAAATTACCTTATTTTGTGTGTTTGTCATCTACCGATGATTTCATTTTGCTAGGTGTGATTCATTTTTGAACTAGTATTGTTTTAGAATGTTTGGTATATTATTTGTACTTTGCGTTGGTTTCATGTTTATGTTATCGTCGTAGTTTAGTGGTAAGTGTTTACTTTGTGTGTACCATTTTTCATTTGAGCCATACATTTGTTTCCGTTTTTCAAAACTTGTCGATTTGTGATTCTTTGGTTGATCGCTTTCGTTTCTTTGAGTTGGTTGTTTCTTGTTTGAGGACAAACAAGTATAAAGTTGGGGAGAGTGTTGAGTGCCAGAAATTCGTTATTTTACTATTGTTTTGTGGCACTTATCAATTCTTTTGTATTATATTCTCTGAATAATTCCCCGCTTTTTGTATAAATATGTATAAATAGGATTTAATTGAGTTTTTATTCATTCATATACCATTTGATAGTTTTCTATTCATTTTGTAGATATCGAGTCGCTTTTGGAGCACGAGCAATAAAGTGCCAAAGACACGGCTTCAAAACGCACAATTTTGAGCGACGGAACCAACGAATCGTCGAATAAATCTCAAAATCAAATAAAAATAAATCATCAATTTAGTTGATATTCATTCATTATTGGATAGAGCATGGAATAAGCTTTCCAACGCTTCGAACCGGGCGCAAATCGGAGTTACGGTTCTCAAGTTATGGCCGAAACAGTGCAGAATTTTTCTGCTACTGGTGTCACTCGCCGGGCGAAGGATTAGGCTCGCCGGGCGAGCCCGACTGGCCCAAAAATGTGATTTGCTACTGCCTGGAGTCGCCGGGCGAACCATTTTAGTCGCCGGGCGAAGCAGTGTCGGCAGAAAACGCAATAAAGCTGTTGGAAATCATTTTTTCATGGATGGTTGGATATTTTAGAGCTCCAATCCATCCAATAGCATTTTTTGAGTGGAAAGATGCTAGAAAACACATTGAAGCTGTCAAATGGATGATCCGGGGTTGAATCCTTCATCAATCGGAGCCGACAAACCGGGAGATTTTTGGGTTTTTCTTCTTTTCTTCTCTTTGTGGTTTCATTTGTGGGTTTTGTGTAGATCTACTATGATCTCATGTATATTTGTTGACTATTATGTTATATAAATCTTGCTTTCATATTTTTATGGATTATTGTCTTAGATTATTGCTTTGTTGCTATGTGTTTGAGTTTCTATAGAGATATAGGGCTCTAATGCTTATCTAGGATGATTTTCTATTAACTTAATTGCAGAGATGGATTAGGTTAATAATCACTTAGTGTCAGTGCTTAATGCGTCTGAGCGGTCGTATTTGTCTGAGAGATCGACATTTACGGGAAGCTCGGATTTCTCATGTGTTGTTTAGGTGTCTGAGAGATCGACACTTAGATAATGTTGTGGGTTGTGTTGTTGACATGTGGTAATATTGATATGTTACAAGTTGAGTATTTTCGGTCGATAAGTTTAAGTTTGTGAAGAGTATATTATATGCAATACTTGATAGTTTCTTCTCTCTAAAGAATGAATTCTTTTTGTGTTAATATTTACCTTTCCATTTTTATCTTTAACAAATTCAATCCAAACTCATAACTATGGAAACTGTTGAACGGCAGTTCAATGCACTAGTCCATGTGGAGACGATAATTTTTCCCGGAGTAATACTTCCTAATTTTTGTTGCTTGCCGCTTTACCGCCTCAACAGCACATCATGATTTTTTTTAAAAGGTGGGTGTTTCCTTTAATTCCAATGATGAGTTCAATGATAAGTTTAAGTCATGCGTTTGGGGAACAAATACTTCTGAAAAATTTGATGCATCATGGTGTAGCAACCTGCCCTAAAAATAAAATTAGAGTCGCCACCTATTCTACCAAGGCGAATAGGAAACCTCGCGCAGTTAAGAAATCAGGGTAAGATACTATATTCAGGTCGAGGGAAGGTGTTAGGCACCCTCAACCCTTTCCTAAAGGCTAACATTCAAAGATAAAGGTTTATGGCAAGGTTTATAAAGAAAGGTAACAGACAGACAATAGGGTTAATGGCAAGATTATTAATATTAAAGATTCATGATTTAGAAAATAAAATCGGGAAAAATGAGATTTAGGGGGAAGGGGACTCGCCTTGGTTATCCAAGTGCCTACGTATCTCCTTAGGGAGAATCAGAGTCAACGTAGTTCGGGCACAGGATTGTACGCCTTAGAGTTGAATTTGATTGTATTTGAAGTTGTTTTGAAATGCGAAGTTCGAAGGTATTTTGAATTACCTTATCGTAGTTATGAACATCGCAGAGATGGAAATCTGTAGTGTCGTGGTTTAGTGTTTTAGAAGGTTTGGAAGTGTTTTAGGATTTGGGCGTACAACCCTGATTTTTAATTTGTTACCGTTAGTCGCAACAATCAATAGATTTGATTACCATGGCTAACGGATTAAAGGGAGGATTGCCAACCACTATAATCGATAGATTCGATTATCGCAAATAGCAAATATGCGTGTTTTAATTATCGTTACTCCTCATAATCGATAGATTCGATTACAAATAATAACGAATTTGGATGAAGAGAAAATGCTAATCATCGTAACCAATAAGATGTGAAATTCTGGAATCAGACACGTGATGTCGAACAGGATGTCACGACATCAACTATCTGAACAAAACTAAAAATATGAACAGGAAAGAAAACAAATAACACAAGTGATTTGTTAACCCAGTTCGGTGCAAAAACACCTACGTCTGGGGGCTACCAAGCCAGGGAGGAAGTCCACTATAAGTAGTATCAATTCAGAGTAATACACAACAAGACTACACCTTTCACTTAATAACTACCCAATGCAACTTCAATCTAAGCAACTTAGATTTGAGATCCTTCTCGCTCCCCCTCAATCACAGCAGTGATGACCAACATGCAACACATATAAAAAGAAGACACACTTCAAAGACACAACTTGATCTTGCTTAAGAGCTTCAATCAAGTACAATGGTACTCTTGCTTAAAAGCTTCAAGTACCTATTACAACACAAAAACACCTAGACCAAGACAACCATGATGATTGTTTGGCTTACAAGAAAACTAGGACTTAATGAAAAACTACAACAAACTTCTGGACGGCAAACCCTAAAAACATGCAGTCAGCAGCTTCTTCAACTGTTATAAATAACCTTACAGCAGCTGGGCCTTGGATCCAATATTAGTTTTAAACCTAATTAAAACTATTTCCATAAAACAAAGATCCTATGAATAACAGCGCATAATGTTGTCCTGAATCAAATCAATATCCAATGTTTCCAAAAAAAAAGCGCACAGTGTCTTAACAGATCATATAACCATAACTAGAACAGAATAAAACACAGCAGCTTCGGATGTCATGACATCGGCCTTGACATCAGGTAAAGGCCTGCACAAGGAGAACTTCATAACAGAATAATGCATGTCATGACACCAGATTTGACATGATAAAGACACTATTTGTTTTACCAAAAAATACAGCCAATCAACAACATCTACAAACTCCCCCTTTGGCGAATTTTTGGCAAAAACAACAATAGCTGATACCATAAGAGATTAGAGTACACGCAGCAGCCAATAGTAACAAGGATCCAGAAAAATAAATTCTGTTAGCCAACAACATCCTGCTTGATTAATCATCAGAAATTTAGAAGTACATCCAAGGATTCAACAGTAACAGAATATCACTTGTCAAGACAAGGGGATCCAGAGAAACAACCATAATATCCAAAAATATCAGGAAACAACCATTACAGGAACCATAACCAAAAAATTCAAAAACAAGAACCAAAAAGAAAACCAGCAACAAACAGCAACAACCAAATATCATCAGCAACAAACAGCAACAACCAAAATCATCTATCACTCCCCCTTTCTAGCCACAAAAGGAGCCAAACTTCAGATGAAGATTTAATCTTCAGAGCCAGCAGTATCTTCATCATCCTCCTCACTCATCTCCACATCACTCGAGCTACTGTCAACAAGTTGAAGGTTTGTAGCAACATGTTCCAAGCCAATTATTTTGTCCTCAACAAGATCTCTAATTTAGTGGTGTCTAATATCAATATGCTTGGTCCTGCTGTGCTGAATGGGATTCTTTGAAATGTTGATGGCACTTAAGTTGTCACAATATAATGTCATGACATCTTGTGTGACATTGTATTTGGATAACATTTGTTTCATCCAAACAAGTTGAGAACAGCTACTTCCTGCTGCAATATATTTTGCTTCAGCAGTGGATAAGGACACACAGTTTTGTTTCTTGCTGAACCATGAAATAAGATTATTTCCCAAAAAGAAGCATCCTCCTGAAGTACTTTTTCTGTCATCAGCACTTCCAGCCCAATCTGCATCACAATATCCAGTGAGAATGGGTTCACATCCATGAGAGTAAAGCATTCCATACTCACAGGTACCATTCACATATTTCATTATCCTCTTGACTTGATTTATGTGACTGACTTTGGGTTCTGCTTGATACCTAGCACATACCCCAACAGCAAAGGCAATATCAGGTCTACAGGCTCTAAGGTACAACAGACTTCCTATCATGCTTCTGTATAAACTTTGATCAACACTAGTTCCCTTTTCATCTTTGGACAGTTTCAAATGAGTAGGTGCTGGTGTCCTTTTTGTTAGAACAAGATTTGTTCTTATCAATTATCTTAGTTTTGATGATAACAATAATATGAATTTTGCTTAAGATAATATGGTACTCTAATACAATGCAATTTCCCTTTCAGGAAATATATATAAAGAGTACGCATAATTCAGCGCTCAGAAGTTGTATCTCAAATGGTTCAGCATGCAACATCAGAACATGGTCTGGCAAGACATCAGAAGATGGTCGAAGCAGAATCAGAACATGGGTCTATGGAAGCATCAGAAGAACATGAGATCAGAAGCACTGAAGATCAGAAGATGGTATCACGCTCAGAAGCACTTCAAGGTCAGAAGATCAGAAGATGCTATGCACCAAGCTGTTTTGACTCTGATGATATTCAAACGTCGTATTCACAAACATCAGATCAGAAGGAAGTACAGGTGGCAGACTACGCTGACTGACAAAAGGAACGTTAAAAGCTACTAAAGGCTACGTCAGTAGACACAGCGTGAACAAGGCTCGAGGTAGTTGACAAAAGCGTATAACATTAAGTGCAATGTTGTACGGAACACGCAAAGCATTAAATGCATTCAACGGTCATCTTCTCAACGCCTATAAATATGAAGTTCTGATGAGAAGCAAGGTTACCAATTCTTAACAACTCTGAACGAAAAGAAACTTGCTGAAACGCTATTCAATCAAAGCTCAGAATCTTCATCAACTCACTACATTGCTGTTGTAATATTTTAGTGAGATTAAGCTTAAACGTTAAGAGAAATATCACAGTTGTGATTATCGCTTTTAAGAAGCATTTGTAATACTCTTAGAATTACATTAAGTTGTAAGGAACTAGAGTGATCAGTGTGATCAGTATACTCTAGGAAGTCTTAGCAGTTGGCTGAGCAGTTTGTAACTAGAGTGATCAGGTTGATCAGAATACTCTAGGAAAGTCTTAGGAGTGAACTAAGCCTAGAGTGATCGTGTTGATCAGTAGACTCTAGAAAAGTCTTAGAGGGTATCTAAGCAGTTGTTCCTGGAGTGATCAGTGTGTGATCAGAAGACTCTGGAAGACTTAGTTGCGGACTAAGTGGAAAACCATTGTAATCCGTGCGATTAGTGGATTAAATCCTCAGGTTGAGGTAAATCATCTCTGCGGGGGTGGACTGGAGTAGCTTCGTTAACAGCGAACCAGGATAAAAATAATTGTGCAATTTATTTTTATCGTCCAAGATTTAAAGTCACACTTATTCAATCCCCCCCTTTCTAAGTGTTTTTCTATCCTTCAATTGGCATCAGAGCGCCGGTTCTAAGGTGCAAGCACTTAACCGTGTTTAGAAAAGATTCAGGAAGAGAAAAACGCTTCATTTAAAAGATGGTTGATGAAAGTGAAAAGTCTACATCTACACCTGCATCTACATCTGGCTCTGCTGAGCAATACAACGGTAACAATGGTTATACTAGACCGCCGGTATTTGATGGTGAAAACTTTGAATACTGGAAAGATAAACTGGAAAGTTACTTTCTGGGTCTAGATGGTGATCTATGGGATCTTCTAATGGATGGTTACAAACATCCAGTAAATGCCAGTGGCGTGAAGCTGTCAAGGCAAGAAATGAATGATGATCAAAAGAAGCTTTTCAGGAATCATCATAAATGTAGAACTGTTTTGCTGAATGCTATCTCTCATGCTGAGTATGAGAAGATATCTAACAGGGAAACGGCCTATGACATATATGAGTCCTTGAAAATGACTCATGAAGGAAATGCTCAAGTCAAGGAGACAAAAGCTCTTGCCTTAATCCAGAAGTATGAAGCCTTCAAGATGGAGGATGATGAAGACATTGAAAAGATGTTTTCGAGATTTCAAACTCTGACTGCTGGATTGAGAGTTCTTGACAAAGGATACACCAAGGCTGATCATGTGAAGAAGATCATCAGAAGCTTACCCAGAAGATGGGGTCCTATGGTGACTGCATTCAAGATTGCAAAGAATCTGAATGAAGTCTCTCTGGAAGAGCTTATCAGCGCCTTGAGAAGTCATGAAATAGAGCTGGACGCAAATGAGCCTCAAAAGAAAGGTAAGTCTATTGCATTAAAATCAAATATCAAGAAATGCACTAACGCTTTTCAGGCCAGAGAAGAAGATCCTGAAGAATCAGAATCTGAAGAAGAAGATGAACTGTCCCTGATCTCCAGAAGGCTAAATCAACTCTGGAAGACCAAGCAAAGGAAGTTCAGAGGCTTCAGAAGTTCAAGGAAATTTGAACGTGGAGAATCTTCTGATGAAAGAAGATTTGACAAGAAGAAGGTCATGTGCTATGAATGCAATGAGCCTGGACACTACAAGAATGAATGTCCAAATCTTCAGAAGGAAAGTCCCAAGAAAAAGTTTCATAAGAAGAAAGGTCTTATGGCAACCTGGGATGAGTCAGAAGATGATTCAGAAGATGAGCAGGCTAACTGTGCGCTGATGGCGACAGAAGATGACGGATCAGAATCTACATCAGAATCAGATCCTGAAGAGGTATTTTCTGAACTTACTAGAGATGAGTTAGTTTCCGGTCTAACTGAACTTCTGGAACTCAAGTCTCAGATTAGTCTCAAATACAAAGAGCTGAAAAAGCAATTTGAATTTGAAACAAAGAAGCTTGAGTTGGAGAATTCTGAATTAAAAGAAAAACTTTTAAAATTATCCAATAATGTTGGATCTCCTTCTGATTCAGAGAAATCCACTCCTAGTCTAAACCATATTCTGAAAGAATATGATTTAAGTTTCAGGAAGTTCTTATCTAGAAGTATTGGCAGAAGTCAGCTAGCTTCTATGATATATGCCGTATCTGGAAACAAAAGAGTTGGCATTGGTTTTGAGGGTGAAACCCCATACAAACTTGAACCTGTTGATGAAATGAAAATTACATACAAGCCATTGTATGATCAGTTCAAGTATGGCCACTCTCATGATATTAGGCACACTTCACATGCACAAAGTTTTCACATAACACACACCAAGAAGCATGTGACACAACCTAGGAAATATCATGAAACTCATATTAAAAATTATCATGCTGTTCCTCCTATTGCTTATAATGTCAAACCCAAGTTCAATCAGAACTTGAGAAAATCTAACAAGAAAGGACCCAAGAAAATGTGGGTACCTAAGGATAAGATTATTCCTATTGCAGATATCCTTGGCTGCAAGAAGGACAAAGCACAACATGTCATGGTACCTGGACTCTGGATGCTCACGACACATGACAGGAAGAAGGTCTATGTTCCAAGACCTGGTGCTTAAGTCTGGAGGAGAAGTCAAGTTTGGAGGAGATCAGAAGGGCAAGATAATTGGCTCTGGAACTATAAAGTCTGGTAACTCTCCTACCTTTTCTAATGTACTTCTTGTAGAAGGATTAACTCATAACCTCTTATCTATCAGTCAATTGAGTGACAATGGTTATGATATAATCTTTAATCAAAAGTCTTGCAAGGCTGTAAATCAGAAGGATGGCTCAATCCTATTTACAGGCAAGAGGAAGAACAACATTTATAAGACAGATCTGCAAGATCTTATGAGTCAGAAGGTGACCTGTCTTATGTCTGTTTCTGAAGAGCAGTGGGTCTGGCACAGAAGATTAGGTCATGCTAGTTTGAGAAAGATTTCTCAGATTAACAAACTGAATCTGGTCAGAGGACTCCCTAATCTGAAATTCAAATCAGATGCTCTTTGTGAAGCATGTCAGAAGGGCAAGTTCTCCAAACCTGCATTCAAGTCTAAGAATGTTGTTTCTACCTCAAGGCCATTAGAACTCTTGCACATTGATCTGTTTGGACCAGTCAAAACGGCATCTGTCAGAGGAAAGAAATATGGATTAGTCATCGTAGATGATTATAGCCGCTGGACTTGGGTAAAATTCTTAAAACACAAGGATGAGACTCATTCAGTGTTCTTTGATTTCTGCATTCAGATTCAATCTGAAAAAGAGTGTAAAATCATAAAGGTCAGAAGTGATCATGGTGGTGAATTTGAGAACAGATCCTTTGAAGAATTCTTCAAAGAAAATGGTATTGCCCATGATTTCTCTTGTCCTAGAACTCCACAACAAAATGGAGTTGTAGAGCGAAAGAATAGGACTCTGCAAGAAATGGCCAGAACCATGATCAATGAAACCAATATGGCTAAGCATTTCTGGGCAGAAGCAATAAACACTGCATGCTATATTCAGAATAGAATCTCTATCAGACCTATTCTAAATAAGACTCCTTATGAATTGTGGAAGAATAGAAAGCCCAACATTTCATATTTCCATCCTTTTGGATGTGTATGCTTTATTCTGAACACTAAAGATCATCTTGGTAAGTTTGATTCCAAAGCTCAAAAGTGTTTCCTTCTTGGATATTCTGAACGCTCAAAAGGCTACAGAGTATACAATACTGAAACATTGGTTGTAGAAGAATCAATCAATATCAGGTTTGATGATAAGCTTGGTTCTGAAAAACCAAAGCAGTTTGATAATTTTGCAGATTGTGATATTGATATATCAGAAGTTGTTGAGCCAAGAAGCAACGCATCAGAAGCAGAGCTCCTCAGAAGCAAAGAACCAGAAGATCAAGTATCAGCTTCTCTGGAGGATCTAAGTATTTCTGAAGAACCATCTGTCAGAAGATCATCCAGACTCATCTCTGGTCACTCAGAAGATGTCATTCTTGGAAAGAAGGATGATCCAATCAGAACAAGAGCATTCCTTAAGAACAATGCAGACTGTCAATTAGGTCTTGTATCTTTGATCGAGCCAACTTCTGTTGATCATGCTCTAGAAGATCCAGACTGGATAATTGCTATGCAAGAAGAACTGAATCAGTTTACAAGGAATGATGTTTGGGATCTTGTTCCTAGACCAGATGGATTCAATATAATTGGTACAAAATGGGTCTTCAGAAACAAGCTCAGTGAGAAAGGTGAAGTGGTAAGAAACAAAGCCAGACTGGTGGCTCAGGGTTATAGTCAACAAGAAGGGATTGATTATACAGAAACCTTTGCACCAGTGGCCAGGTTAGAATCTATTCGTCTATTAATTTCTTTTGCCACTCAACATAACATCACTCTCTATCAAATGGATGTTAAGAGTGCCTTCTTAAATGGTTATATAGATGAAGAAGTTTATGTCCATCAACCTCCTGGTTTTGAAGACTCTATGTCTCCGAATCATGTGTTTAAACTAAAGAAATCATTATATGGATTGAAGCAAGCTCCCAGAGCTTGGTATGAACGCTTAAGTTCTTTCCTTCTAGATAATGGTTTCACTAGAGGAAAAGTGGACACTACTCTCTTTTGTAAAACCTTTGAAAAGGATATCTTAATTTGTCAAATATATGTAGATGATATTATTTTTGGAACATCTAATGCTACACTTGGAAAGGAGTTTGCTGAGTCTATGCAGGCTGAGTTTGAAATGAGCATGATGGGAGAACTCAAGTATTTCCTTGGAATACAAATAAATCAAACATCAGAAGGAACATATGTTCACCAAACCAAGTATGTGAAGGAACTTCTGAAGAAGTTTAATCTTCTGGACTGCAAAGAAGCCAAAACTCCTATGCATCCAACATGCATCCTAGGTAAGGATGAGGTAAGTAAGAAGGTAGATCAGAAGTTATACAGAGGTATGATTGGATCTCTTCTATATCTGACTGCTTCTAGACCTGACATTCTTTTCAGTGTTTGTTTGTGTGCTAGATTCCAATCAGATCCTAGAGAATCTCATTTAACTGCTGTTAAGAGAATTCTAAGGTATCTGAAAGGTACTACTAATGTTGGCTTAGTTTACAGAAAATCTAAAGAATACAACTTAGTAGGATTCTGCGATGCTGATTATGCTGGAGACAGAATTGAAAGAAAAAGTACTTCAGGAAGTTGCCAATTTCTTGGAAGTCATTTGATCTCCTGGTACAGCAAGAAGCAAGCAACTATTGCTCTATCAACCACAGAAGCCGAATATGTAGCTGCTGCTGGTTGTAGTACACAGATGCTCTGGATGAAGAGTCAGTTAGAAGATTATCAGATATTTGAGAGTAACATTCCTATATTCTGTGATAATACTTCTGCTATATGTTTATCTAAGAATCCTATTCTTCATTCAAAAGCTAAACATATTGAGATTAAACATCATTTCATAAGGGACTATGTTCAGAAGGGTGTCATATCTTTAAACTTTGTTGATACAGACCATCAATGGGCTGATATCTTTACAAAACCCCTGGCTGAAGATAGGTTTAAGTTCATTCTGAAGAACATCAGTATGGATTTATGCCCAGAATGAGAAGATGAGAAGTTCTCATGTATGAGTATCTTCTGAAATGAATGTGGAACATTTTTCTTGTCAGAAGTTCTGATTGAAATCTTTTAGAAATTATGATTCGGTTATTACTAACGTTTCATTGTCTAAGTTGACTCAGAACCTCTTTTAAAGCAAAACAGCTGTTACGTTTTATCTCGGGATGGTAAACCTGTCGTTACTATTCGTGGATAAACGTGCGTGCAGTTGAAGGGACGCCGTCCATAGGTAACTGTGCTAGTCACCTCATTTGTCTTTATTATCTCTCCTCACGTCACGTAACATTAAAAGCTTTTCTTCATTCGTTTCACTTTATTTTCTTTTAAATACTCTTCAAAATGGTTTTTGGTTTCCTATCTCCTTGCATTCCTCATCAAGTTTTTCTCTCTCTCTCTTCCATATCAAACCCTACTTGTTCATTTTTCTGCAAACCCATCATGAACTCTTCATCAAGCCCAGGAAATAATGAAAATGATCAAAACAACAAAAGAAAAGTTGTTGAAACATCGCCTTCCAAACCCAAAAAGATCAAAATCACCTATGATCCCCTCAAGGTGAATCCATTCGAAGCAATGTTGTCTGGAAACTATTCTAGACGTGTGTTTCATCCTCCTGGTGAAAGCCCTCCATCATCTCCATCTTCTTCCTCATCTTTCGACCTTCAAGACTCAGCTTCCTCTTCATCTAACCCTTCCTCTCCCTTGATCGATTCCGAAGAAATCTCTTCATCTTCACCTGCTGGGAATGCTGTCTCTGGTAAAGATGGTGGAAGATCTGCATCAGAACCAAGTCTCCCTGAAAGCCCGAGAAGCAGTCAATGAGGCGTTTCACTCCTTCATGGCATGTTGGCACAGACTTTGTCTTAGCTAGGGTCTTAGGATTTGGTCTTTGTAGTTTCCTTTCTTGTTGCATCTGTTTTCCTGCATTCCTGTCTTGTAAACCTTTTTGATTATCAATGAAAAAGTTTCTTTGATTTACATTCCAGTGATTCTATTTGTCGTTTTATGCATCTGAATTTTTTTTTTAAATATTCTTTTTGATGTTATGACAAAAAGGGGGAGAAGATAAATGATAAATGATTTGATTAATCTATCAGTTGCTGGGTAAAGGCTCCCACACATTCACTAACAAGAACTGCAAGTTCTACATGGCCAGGTACAGAGAAGTGAAGTGAATCTTCAGAAGCAAACACTAGAAGCAAAACCATAAGAAGCGTTATTATGTAAAAGGAATAAGCTCTTGGAAACTGAAGCAAGCTGAGTGCTGTCAAGCTTCAGAGATCAGAAGCAAGAAAGAAGAATGAATCAGAAGCACTGATAAAAGAATTTGAATATCATTGTCTATCCTGTTCTGACAAAATTCTATTTGCTATGATACATATAATGTTATGGCTCTGATACATTATTTGCTCTGATACATTATTTCAGCCTATATGGCTCTGATACATATAATGTGTTCAAACATACATTTTATGTTCTAACTCGTTCATGCTGACTTTTGTCGTTTAGTTTTTGTTCTGTAACATTTCAGGATGTAGAGATGCTCTGATGATGCTCTGGTACATTCAACAATGTTCTGATACAAATCTAGCATGAAGTGATGATTGGTAGACATTCAAAGTTCTGAAGCTATCCGAGGGAAGCAGAAATCAGAAGATGTGAATGTTCTAAAAAGATCCAGAAAATTCAAGTTCTGAAGCTGTCCTGAATGGAAGCAGGAATCAGAAGCTGTGAGTGTTCTAAGGATCTAAAGAAATTCAAGTTCTGAAGCTGTCCAATGGAAGCAGAAGTCAGAAGCTATGAATTCTCTGAAGGCAGAAGCTTATATGATCGTCTCTACCGAAATAATCAGGGAAGTCTTTTATCAAAGTTCTTCGAGTATTTATTTCAGGGGGAGATTATTTATCTCAGGGGGAGATTGTTAATCTCAGGGGGAGACATATTCATATGCTTATGCTATAGCTGTGTAATTTGTCTTTTGCCGTCTACTCTTTCTGATCGCAAATTCATATCATTTATATATGTTTTTGTCATCATCAAAAAGGGGGAGATTGTT
Source organism: Vicia villosa (assembly GCF_029867415.1). NCBI lineage: Eukaryota > Viridiplantae > Streptophyta > Magnoliopsida > Fabales > Fabaceae > Vicia > Vicia villosa. The sequence goes on from NC_081185.1 coordinate 158,338,920, forward strand.
AGAACAAGATTTGTTCTTATTAATTATCTTAGTTTTGATGATAACAATAATATGAATTTTGCTTAAGATAATATGGTACTCTAATACAATGCAATTTCCCTTTCAGGAAATATATATAAAGAGTACGCATAATTCAGCGCTCAGAAGTTGTATCTCAAATGGTTCAGCATGCAACATCAGAACATGGTCTGGCAAGACATCAGAAGATGGTCGAAGCAGAATCAGAACATGGGTCTATGGAAGCATCAGAAGAACATGAGATCAGAAGCACTGAAGATCAGAAGATGGTATCACGCTCAGAAGCACTTCAAGGTCAGAAGATCAGAAGATGCTATGCACCAAGCTGTTTTGACTCTGATGATATTCAAACGTCGTATTCACAAACATCAGATCAGAAGGAAGTACAGGTGGCAGACTACGCTGACTGACAAAAGGAACGTTAAAAGCTACTAAAGGCTACGTCAGTAGACACAGCGTGAACAAGGCTCGAGGTAGTTGACAAAAGCGTATAACATTAAGTGCAATGTTGTACGGAACACGCAAAGCATTAAATGCATTCAACGGTCATCTTCTCAACGCCTATAAATATGAAGTTCTGATGAGAAGCAAGGTTACCAATTCTTAACAACTCTGAACGAAAAGAAACTTGCTGAAACGCTATTCAATCAAAGCTCAGAATCTTCATCAACTCACTACATTGCTGTTGTAATATTTTAGTGAGATTAAGCTTAAACGTTAAGAGAAATATCACAGTTGTGATTATCGCTTTTAAGAAGCATTTGTAATACTCTTAGAATTACATTAAGTTGTAAGGAACTAGAGTGATCAGTGTGATCAGTATACTCTAGGAAGTCTTAGCAGTTGGCTGAGCAGTTTGTAACTAGAGTGATCAGGTTGATCAGAATACTCTAGGAAAGTCTTAGGAGTGAACTAAGCCTAGAGTGATCGTGTTGATCAGTAGACTCTAGAAAAGTCTTAGAGGGTATCTAAGCAGTTGTTCCTGGAGTGATCAGTGTGTGATCAGAAGACTCTGGAAGACTTAGTTGCGGACTAAGTGGAAAACCATTGTAATCCGTGCGATTAGTGGATTAAATCCTCAGGTTGAGGTAAATCATCTCTGCGGGGGTGGACTGGAGTAGCTTCGTTAACAGCGAACCAGGATAAAAATAATTATGCAATTTATTTTTATCGTCCAAGATTTAAAGTCACACTTATTCAATCCCCCCCTTTCTAAGTGTTTTTCTATCCTTCACTTTTGTGAGTAGCATTTTCCATTCCAAACTTTTTGACAATGTTTCTAGCATACTTGCTCTGAGAGAGAAAGATTGAGTCTTCCATCTGTTTGACTTGCAGCCCAAGAAAATAAGTTAATTCTCCAACTAGACTCATTTCAAATTCAGATTGCATCTGCTCAACAAAATGTCTAGTCATCTTGTCTGACATCCCACCAAATACAATATCATCCACATAGATTTGAGCTATCAGAATCTTTCCTCCTTCATCTTTAACAAAAAGAGTTTTATCTATCCCTCCTTTCCTGTATCCATTGCTAGTAAGAAACTCAGTTAGTCTCTCATACCAAGCTCTAGGGGCTTGTTTCAGACCATAAAGAGCTTTTCTTAATTTGTACACATGATCAGGATGGTTTGGATCTGCAAAACCATTAGGTTGTTCTACATAGACTTCCTCATTCAAATATCCATTCAAGAAAGCACTCTTCACATCCATCTGGTATAGTTTGAATTTCAGAATGCATGCAACCCCTAACAACAGCCTAATTGACTCAAGTCTGGCAACAGGAGCAAAAGTTTCATCAAAGTCAACTCCCTCAACTTGAGTGTATCCTTGAGCAACTAACCTTGCTTTATTTCTGATTATAGTTCCCAGTTCATCTGACTTATTCTTGTAGACCCATTTTGTTCCAATGACATTAGAATTTTGAGGTCTTGGAACCAGCTCCCATACTTCATTCCTTTCAAACTGACATAATTCCTCTTGCATAGCATTAATCCAAAACTCATATGTCAAAGCCTCCTTAACATTCTTAGGTTCAATTTTTGATACAAAGCAGGAGTTTGATACTTGCTCTCTTGACCTTGTAACAACTCCACTATTGGGATCTCCTATAATAAGATCACTAGGATGATCCTTTTGGATTCTTATGGAAGGTCCTTTGTTAGAGAGTTCAGCTTCAGATTTTGCAGCAGAGGGGCTGCACTCATCTTCTTTTCTAGAGTCTTCAGCTGCTTGTTCCCAGAATGTTCCAACATCATATGTGACATCTGCTTGTTTGTGTTCATCATCAACCACCACATTTATAGATTCCATGATTACCCTAGTTCTTGAGTTGAAATCTCTATAGGCTCTGCTGTTTGTAGAGTACCCAAGAAAAATCCCTTCATCACTCTTAGAATCCATTTTTCTTCTGTGATCTCTATCAACCAGAATGTAACACTTACTACCAAACACATGGAAGTATTTGACAGTGGGTTTTCTTCCCTTCCAGATCTCATATAAGGTGGTAGCAGTTCCTTTCCTTAAGGTAACTCTATTATGAACATAACAGGCAGTATTCATAGCTTCAGCCCAGAAATGAATAGGAAGTTTCTTAGCATGAATCATGGCTCTTGCTGATTCTTGAATAGTTCTGTTTTTCCTTTCAACAACTCCATTTTGCTGTGGAGTGATAGGAGAGGAGAACTCATGGTGTATACCTTCAGAGGAGCAAAAATCAGCAAATTTTTGATTCTCAAATTCCTTTCCATGATCACTTCTGATTCTTACAACATCATTTTCCTTTTCTCTCTGAATTCTCTGACACAGGTCTTTGAAGACATCAAACACATCTGACTTTTCTCTAATGAAGTTTATCCAGGTGTATCTGGAGTAGTCATCCACAACCACATAGGCATACTTCTTTCCCCCAAGGCTTTCCATTTGCATAGGTCCCATCAGGTCCATGTGAAGCAGTTCAAGAACCCTGGAAGTGGTCAGATGTCTAACCTTTGGATGTGACATCCTGGTTTGTTTTCCAACCTGACATTCACCACAAATTCTTCCTTCATCAATTTGTAACTTGGGAATTCCTCTCACAGCTTCTGTAGAGATAATCTTTTTCATACCTCTTAGATGAAGATGACCAAGTTTTTGATGCCACAGCTTTGCTTCTTCTTCTTTAGAGCATACAGATGAGTAATTAGTCTCATGAGATGTCCATAAGTAGCAGTTGTCTTTGGACCTGACTCCTCTCATTATTACATTCTTCCCTTCATCAGTGACCACACACTCAACTCTAGTGAAGTTAACTTGGTATCCTTGGTCACAAAGTTGACTAATACTTATGAGATTAGCAGTCAATCCTTTGACCAGTAATACACCTTCCAGATTTGGAACTCCTGAGCAGTTCAGTTTACCAACTCCCTTGATTTCTCCTTTAGCTCCATCACCAAAGGTAACATAGCTAGTAGCATGGTTTCTGATATCCACAAGTAGATTCTTGATTCCAGTCATGTGTCTAGAACATCCACTGTCAAAGTACCAATCTTCTTTGGCTGATACTCTAAGAGATGTATGAGCTATTAAAGCCATGTTTTTGGGTATCCATTGTGGCTTTTGGATGGGCATGACTTGTTTAGGTCTGTAGTAAGGAGCTTAGTCTGGGTATCCATATAACCTGAAGCAAAAGGGCTTGATGTGTCCAAATCTTCCACAGTGATGACATCTCCATCTTTGAAATTTTCTCTTCATTTTACTTCTGTCTTGATGTTGGGTCGCATGTCTTGACATCAGGTTCAACATCTCAGTTTCAGGTTTAATCTTGTTCCCATCCTGAGGAGGTTTCTTTGTACCAACAAAACCTATACCAGACATATCTCCTGAACTCTTTCCAATCTGCAGAATCTCGTCCAGCATATCTGAGCCACTATTCAACATCTTTACAGATTTTGACATTTGATCGAGTTTGGATTGTAGCATGATAATTTCATTGTTTAGTTCAGATATTGTTTTACTAAAGCCTTTGTTATCAGCCTCCAGCTGAGCTATGTACTTCTTCTGCTTTTCACTTTGTTGACATACTTCAGCACTTCTGATACACAGCTTTCTATAGGATGCTGCCAGTTCTTCAAAGGTTAGCTCATCATCACTAGAGTCTTCATCAGAATTGCAGACACCAGTGAAGGCTGTGACATGTTTGGCTGATTCTTCTTCAAAGTCACTTCCAGAATCTTCATCTGACCAGGAGACTGACAGTCCTTTCTTTTTTTTCTTGAGGTAAGTAGGACATTCAGCTCTAATATGTCCATACCCTTCACATCCATGGCATTGAATTCCTTTGCTGTGATTATATTTTTCTTCAGGTTTAGCTCTTCTACCTGAGTCATAGGATCTATTCGTGTCAGATGAGATGTTCTTGACATTTGGTCTTGGCTTCTGATCCATTCTTCTTATAATTTTGTTAAATTGTTTACCAAGCATAGCTATAGATTCAGATAGATTCTCTTCTCTACTTTCCTCTACTTCTTCTTGAGAGTTGGACACAAAAGCTATACTTTTGTTCTTCTTTTCAGAATTTTCACTGATTCCCATCTCAAAGGTTTGAAGAGATCCAATTAACTCTTCTACCTTCATTTTGCTGATGTCCTGTGCCTCTTCTATAGCTGTAACTTTCATATCAAATCTCTTAGGTAGAGATCTAAGAATTTTTCTCACCAGCTTTTCATCAGACATTTTCTCTCCCAAGGCTCCTGAGGTATTAGCAATATCAAGTATATTCATATGAAAATCCTTAATACTTTCATCATCTCTCATCCTTAGATTTTAAAACTTTGTAGTTAGCAGTTGAAGTCTTGACATCTTCACTTTGGAGGTGCCCTCATGAGTAGTCTTGAGGGTATGCCAGACATCTTTGGCTAGTTCACACTGGTGTACCAGTCTGAATATATTCTTGTCAATTCCATTGAATAAAGCATTTAAGGCTTTAGAGTTGCCAAGCGCCAATGCCTCTTCATCTTTGTCCCATTCTTCCTCTGGTTTAAGAGTTTTCTTGCCATCCTTTTCAGTAATGACAGGATGTTCCCATCCTTTGTTCACAGCTCTCCATGCTTTACTATCCACGGATTTCAGAAAAGCCACCATGCGAGGTTTCCAATAATCATAATTAGAGCCATCCAAAATGGGTGGTCTAATCCCATATCCACCACCTTCTTTGTCCATAATACAAGAAAAATACTGTCCCTAGATCTCACCCAGTAAAAACAGGCAGGGTGCCTGCTCTGATACCAATTGAAATTCTGGAATCAGACACGTGATGTCGAACAGGATGTCACGACATCAACTATCTGAACAAAACTAAAAATATGAACAGGAAAGAAAACAAATAACACAAGTGATTTGTTAACCCAGTTCGGTGCAAAAACACCTACGTCTGGGGGCTACCAAGCCAGGGAGGAAGTCCACTATAAGTAGTATCAATTCAGAGTAATACACAACAAGACTACACCTTTCACTTAATAACTACCCAATGCAACTTCAATCTAAGCAACTTAGATTTGAGATCCTTCTCGCTCCCCCTCAATCACAGTAGTGATGACCAACATGCAACACATATAAAAAGAAGACACACTTCAAAGACACAACTTGATCTTGCTTAAGAGCTTCAATCAAGTACAATGGTACTCTTTCTTAAAAGCTTCAAGTACCTATTACAACACGAAAACACCTAGACCAAGACAACCATGATGATTGTTTGGCTTACAAGAAAACTAGGACTTAATGAAAAACTACAACAAACTTCTGGACGGCAAACCCTAAAAACATGCAGTCAGCAGCTTCTTCAACTGTTATAAATAACCTTGCAGCAGCTGGGCCTTGGATCCAATATTAGTTTTAAACCTAATTAAAACTATTTCCATAAAACAAAGATCCTATGAATAACAGCGCATAATGTTGTCCTGAATCAAATCAATATCCAATGTTTCCAAAAAAAAAGCGCACAGTGTCTTAACAGATCATATAACCATAACTAGAACAGAATAAATCACAGCAGCTTCGGATGTCATGACATCGGCCTTGACATCAGGTAAAGGCCTGCACAAGGAGAACTTCATAACAGAATAATGCATGTCATGACACCAGATTTGACATGATAAAGACACTATTTGTTTTACCAAAAAATACAGCCAATCAACAACATCTACAAGATGGTTAAAACCATTTAGCAAAATAAATATTAGTATTTTAATTTATAGGATTTGATTAATTAAATTAATCGATTATTAATCATCGCGACCAATAAATTTAGTCGGAACGAATAATAATTTGAATCCTAATGTTTTGATACTTTAGCCCAAATGGGAGGGAGCAAACCCTAATATATTAATATATTTCTCTAGGGTTGTTGTGATTTATATAATTAAAATTGATTAGAATAAATTAAAACGAGTAGTCGAATAGTCGGGAAATAGTCCTAATATTAATTATCCTAATTATATAAATAAATTAAATCAAATACAATTATTTATTATTTAAATCTAAATAGTTAAATAACAAAATAAATAATTATATTAAATAAAACCTGGGTGTTGATCCTGTATGATATGCTTGGGAAGGTGCATGGTGCACCCCACAATCTGGTATGTTAGCCTGGATCAATAGGAGATCACATGGTGAGGCGCGAGGGTGTATGGTGGACACCTTCAGGCAACGCGCGTGGGATCTGCAGACAAATGAATAATAAAAATAACATAACCCCATCCAGGATCGAACCCAGGTATGGAGCAATGCTTCAAGAGTGCCTTTACCAATTGAGTTGGTTTGTCAATTCGTTTATAATACCCATAGAAATTAATAAAAAGAATAAAGTATAATGATTGAACAGAATTTCAAATCGAGCCAGCCGTGGGTCCTAGATTCGTAGGCGTGGCAGTTCATGGATGGAGAGAGAAGTTTTGGAAACATTGACCATCAAATCACGTACCTACACATGTGGTCAGAATGAAAGAGAATGTAAAGACTTTTGACCAGCCAATGGTATTACGTGAGAGTGGCACGCGTGGAAATCAAAGGGTCCCACGCTACTGTTCACCGTCTTCTCCAGAATCACCTGCGGAAATTGTTGCGCTTTTACTCGCGATATTACCTGCGGTTTTCCTTGTATGCGCAACCAGCCATGGCCATGATCTTGGACCTGCGAATAACGACGAAGCAATGATACTAACAACCCAGATTCCCTATTCAAGACATGCTGAGTCCATTGGTCGCGTTCTTATGGTCTGATACCGTTGGAAAACGTGGCTTCAAAGCTTAGTAGCTTGCTTGCCCTAACCATGGTGGAACGTGAATCCGACTCTATAACTCCATTCCAGCGATTCAAAGCTTCTCTATTACACACCAGAAACTCACACAAATGGTTATATAATGGTAAAACGCAGTGTAGTATCATATACGAAAAAAAACCAAAAACTATGAATATGATGAGTCATGGTGTGAGTGCTATAGACGTTCTCACATGCTGCAAGTCATCTATACTCACTCTACCTTACCTGGAGAATAGAATGAAATCAGTCTCTGGTCTTGAGATTGCTTGGCAAGAGAAATATAAAAACTCACCTATTCTTGAAATTTTGGGAGATTGAAACCCTAGTCCTCTTTAGCCAATTTTCGTCCTCCCCCTGGCTCTTTTGATTGTCTTAGTATATATATGGATTCATTTAGGGTTATAGAATTGGAAGGAATCAAATTATTTCCAAGCTTGAGATTTGATTGAAAATATTGTATAAATTCTTGCTATTTTTGTATTAATGTTAATCCAATCTTTCCTAACCCTCTTATCACGAAATTTGTATCACATTTGGCCCCCTTGATTGCTTAGAGTTGATTAAAAATCAAATCTTTTATTAAAACTAATTTTCCCATATTTTATAATGATTTATTTGTATTTAAATGAATTAAAATTCAAATAAACAAAATAAATATTATAAAAATAAATTAATTAGTTTAAGGATGTTTATGAATCCGATGGCCACGTTTGGGACCCATGTTTTAGGCCCATTAGTCCAAAAATACAAAATTATGCAATTAGGGTTTTGCATTTTTCTTGAAAATTGATCAACTTGTGCGCATCGTATCTCCCTCCATTTTAATCATATGAATGCATTCTAAGACTTTTTAGAAAGCCCAAAGAGTCCTCTAAATGACCTTTTTGATTTCATCTCATTTGAAGCTTCCATGCTCAAGTTATGAGCTTTGACTCAAAAGGCGTCTTTTGTTGACTTTTTGGAGGACCTATAATGTATTGGACCATATCTCCTGAATGAAGCATTTCTGGCTTTGGCTTGTGAGAGACAAAGTTGTAGAGAATCCAATTTCCTTCAGAATAGGCTTTGAGTGGGAGATTTTTGATGTTCCATGTGAAAGTTATGCCCAGTCAAAGTTGGGTTGACTTTCTCCTAAGAAAACCTAATTTGAACCTTTGTGTATTTGTTCATCTCTGAGTTTCTATTAATGGAATCATGATCAATCTTTGATCAAATGATGGTTATGCACCTCTATGCTTGATGTTTAACCAATGATCATAGGTTTGAATCATGCTTTGATTGTAGTTGACCTTCAGGTTTGAATCAGTTGACTGTGGGTCTTGGGATTGTTTGAGCAAGGCTTTGGAATTGAATCTTGAACTTTGAATTATGGAATATGGAAGGCAAATTTTGGGGTATGACAGCTGCCCCTGTTCAATCTTCTTGAACCTGAATAGGTGGAAGATGATTGGACACTGAAATGCCCTGAAATTTGCTTGCGTAGGGAAGGAGTTCTGTGGGAGATGGATTTACAGATGCCACCTGTTTGTTTGACAAGATGCTTGTCCAGAGCATATGCTCTTCATACCAGGATCATATTGATCGTATCTGAGGAGAGAGGAAGTAATGTCTTACATAAGACTGCCTGAAGAGGTTCCTGAATAGGGTATATCGAAGGTTGATGCGAAGAAGCTTAGGCTTAGGAAGAATGTCTTGGAGAAGACTAACTAAGGAGTTCTATAAAAGAACTAGGTATATCTTAGAAAAGGATGGATAAATATTTTAAGAAGGCTACCTAGAAAGGAATGATATGGCTTAAATAAGACTCACCTAGAAAGGCTCCTAAAGAGATATGAAACGTCTTAAACAGGACTACCAAGACAGGTTATGGTACGTCTTAAACAAGACTACCTAGAAAGGTTCCTATAAAGGGTACGATACGTTTTAAACAAAACTACCTAGAAAGGTTCCTATAAAGGGCATGAAACGTTTTAAAAAAAACTACCTAGAAAGGTTCCTATGAAGGATATGAGACGTTTTAAACAAAACTCACCTAAACAGATTCCTATGAAGGACATGAAACGTTTTAAATAAAACTACCTAGAAAGGTTCCTATGAAGGATATGGGACGTTTTAAACAAAACTCACCTAAACAGATTCCTATAAAGGACATGAAACGTTTTAAACAAAACTACCTAAAAAGATTCCTATAAAGGACATGAAACGTTTTAAACAAAACTACCTAGAAAGGTTCCTATAAAGGACATGAGACGTTTTAAACAAAACTCACCTAAACAGATTCCTATAAAGGACATGAAACGTTTTAAACAAAACTACCTAAAAAGATTCCTATAAAGGACATGAAACGTTTTAAACAAAACTACCTAGAAAGGTTCCTATAAAGGACATGAGACATTTTCAACAAAACTACCTAGAAAGGTTCCTATAAAGGGAACGATATGTTTTAAATAAAACTACCTAGAAAGGTTCCTATAAAGGACATAAGACGTTTTAAACAAAATTACCTAGAAAGGTTCCTATAAAGGGAACGATATGTTTTAAACAAAACTACCTAGAGAGGTTCCTATAAAGGACATAAGGTGTTCTAAATAAAACTACCTAGAGAGGTTCCTATAAAGGTCGTGGGATGTTTTAAACAAAACTACCTAGAAAAGGTCAGGATATGTCTTACACAAGACTGCTTGGAAAGGTTAGGATAATTGTCTTAGACAAGACTACCTGGAGAGGTAAGAAATTCTTTGATTGCTTCTGGATTGTCTTTGAAGAAAGACTTGGAATGAGGTATTGGAATTGTATCTATTAAGATTAAATCGTTGATACGATCGTATTTGCACGGTAATTGGATGATAACATCCTTTTGAATATGAAGTGACCTGAAAAGGCAGCGTTAGTTTTATGCAATGTCATGATGCATGTGTCATGTAATGAGATTCTCAAAATAAATGAGAATTATGCATGTATGTCGATCCCACGCTGCGGGACGTAAATAGTACAGGCGTGGGAAGATCAGTTACGCAACAATGCTCCTTGTGTTTGAATTCTTGAAAGATATGCCCCTAGTCAATAGGATTCTTGATTGTAAGTGTTGATTTGAATGTGAAGCAGATGCTTTTCAGAATGAGTCATACATTTCAGTCGCATCCTGACGGACAGTGATTTGCTGAGTACTCAGAATGAGATGATGTCTTCTATAAGATTACCTGAAGAGGTCCTTGGAAAGAATGGTGAATTGTCTTAAACAAGACTGCGCTTTAAACAAAGCTCGAAGGGATATGTTTGTGCAGAGGGTAAAAAATATTCCTATAGAGGACAAAGACTGTTTTAAGGAATGTGGGGTTTTAAACAAAACTTAGGAAAAGACATCTTGAAGAAGATCACCCTAGAAAGGATGGTGAACTGTCTTAGAGAAGACTCTGTACTTTGGACAAAGTTTGTCAAGGTTTTTGGAAGCATAGGAGAAGTTTGAATATGTCTACAAAAGACTAACTGAAAAAGTTAAGAGATGTCTTACAGAAGACTACCTAGAAAAGGTTCTTAGAAAGGAATATGTCTTAGAGAAGACTGTCTGAAATGGTTTGAAAATAGAAAGGATAAGAAGGTGGGTCTTTAAAAAACTGTCTGAAAAGGGCTCCTAGAAAGGGTGAAAAGTATTTGAACATGTCTTAGAGAAGACTATATGGACAGATTGAGAAATGTCCTATAAAGGTTCCTGGAAAGGGATGTGAGAGTGGCATTGACGCCATCTGATACTGAGTGACCTTTGCAACATGCCCCCAGGTGATGGGCTTGCCCCATGGGCTATTCAGCGTCCTTGAGAGATCCTATGGATCTTGATCAGATTGCCCCATGTAAATGGGATAATGACGGGTTATGCCCTGTGTACACCTTAGCTATCTCAGTCATGTGTAAGGGATGTTTCTTCCTTTGACGAGTTTTTAAAGCTCTTCGTCAGTTAGTAGGATTTTTAGCCATTAGCCATGCCCCATGCAACTTCTCCCTGATGTTTAAACATTTGAATCTACATAGACAAGTGCACCTTGTAATGAAATTCATAAGATGCGAATGCATATGTCTGTCTTGAAAGTTTAAAAACATTTTTTGAGTAAAACAAAGTTTTTTTTTTGTAAGAAAGTGATATCAACTCAAGAGTTATAGTAGACCTTAAGGAGTCGGGATACCTTTGGTAACGGTATGCTTTCGAACTAACCATGCTTCAGTTAGGACTTTTGAGGGTTGTAACGTGGCCTGGTTCACGGTTTAAAGAAACAAAAGATAGAGGCTCAAAGTTTATTTGTACCCATCCCCATCTTCGTGATGTTCTCCAGTCCTATGCTCAGTTAACTATGCATTTAATCTCCAAAAGAATTTGGGAATTATGACATTGACATTTATGATGGTTCAAAAACCAGAAGTTCATTTTGCAAAGGCAGTCATCCTCCTTTCTTTTCTTTTGTGAGGGTATGTAGTGACCTCTTTTTGACTTTGTTATCCCTGACTTTTGCCTGAACTGTTCGCTTTAAAACTACAGTCAGCGGGATGCCCCAATTTTATCTAAGTCTCCTTAATAGGTTTTGACTTAGCAGGCCTTTGCATTGCTTTCTTTTTCTTTGCGGACATTGACTGCCGAACTTAATGATGACGGGGAACCATCGGTGATTTTGTTCAAACGAACAGTTTAGAATAATTAAGTTAACTGAGCAGCAACCCTACCCCAGGTTATGTATTAAGGGTTTTATTTTATATGAAGGAAAACTCCTACTTCTTTAGGCTCAACGGGGTTGACGAGGGATTAACATCCTTATATCTCCATTATTTAGGAATTGAACCAATGCCTGTACATCGTCAACACGGTCTGTTCGAAAGCGTAGTGTATGAAATTGTGGTATCGTTTTCGTCATTCTCCCTCTAAAGGTGTACGACTTTAATCGAGAGTTGAATATCACAAAGAAGAAAACCAAGTAAAAACACAGTTTTAAATATAGTGAGAACACTAGGGATGAATCAAGACAAACGTAAGCAATGCATTAATGATTATTGTAAAGTACATAGCATATGTCGTAAGACTAATGTTTAAACAAACGGAAAGGAAATTGCGAATGAAAACAAAACTAATGATCTAAGAAATCCTTCTTCTAGCCACCTATGGCATTAGGCTTGCTAGGATCTTCGAACTCAATGAGCCCTTCTTCAATCAAATCTTGGATCTTGTGCTTCAACGGTCCACAATCCTCTGTATCATAACCAGGACTATATGAATGATAGGCGCACCTGGCATGATGTTTGTACCCAGGAGCGGGGTTAGCTGGAGCTGAGTATGGAGGTAGCAGAGTTAGGAACAGACTGTTGTGTCTGTGGTGCTTGGTCTGTGTTGTCCACCTCTTGTACTCCGTATTGTAGATCCAGGTAATCCTCGTCCTTAGGGACATTTTCAGCAGGAATGCGAACGGTGCGGGTTGTCCCTTTCGTTTGTAGAGTGGGGACAAATCCTTCTTGGGAGGTTTCTCCTTCCTCTTGGAATTGGATAGCTCTCCTAACAGAGCGGGCCTGAGGTTTGTCCTTAGCCGGGCCAAAGCCTGAAACAAATTCTAGCGGCGGGTTTTCGTCGTTGGGGATCTCATCCTGAACCAGGGTATCCCTAGACTGAACCTCTTTTGCTTTTTCTTGTTTATCCAGGAGGGCCTTCATGAATCCTAGCATCTGAGTCATACCTCCTTTAACTTCTTCCATACTAACCTTCAGTTGATCCACCTCCTCACGAAGAGCGGCTTGATTCTGTTCCAGCTGATCCATTGATCTCTTTTGCTGAAACCTTGTTTGATAAGACGGTCGGGATGTTAGGTTATCCTTCCCAATGGTCCCTTGTTCTTGAGATAGAAGAGAAATCTTCTCTTAATGCCATGAAAATGATGTGTATGCCATGCATGATATGTATGATATCTTTTTTCTTTCTTTTTTTTTGAATAAAATATGATGCAAGAACGCCCCTGATGTATGATGAATGGAAAAAGAAATAATAAAAAAAAAATAATGATCAACACATATATATACATATTGCACATAATCACATAAGTTCATAGGTTCGACGTAGCGGCTCTTGGGAGCCAACCTTTTTATAGGGGGGTTCTAGAAGGTCTCATGGGGTCGTTCGTAGCCTCCGAGACTTTTTGTCTCTTCGGATTTTAGAACAACTCATTTTATCCATGAGGTTCGAATTTTTGGGGTAGGTTCCCGGAGAGATCAGCCAAATATCCCGTCCTGCCCTCAACAAAGTCAAGCCTCGTTTTGGACATTTCCGAATATTCAACCCACTCCGAGTGGAGTTATCAATGAGACTCGTAGGCGATTCATGCTCCCCTATTGATCTCAAAGTTAACTCTCACACTTAGGGTTTAATACAACATAGAAAATACCAGCAATGCATATAAAAATATAACAACAGGCAATTAGATATAAATATATTAACATAAATAATTAAATATAAACATATTATAAACAATTAAATATCTTTTAGATAAAAAACAAATAAACAAATTTTTTTTTTTTTAAAAAAAATAATTACAAACCCTAAAAAAGGCGAATTAGCCAAACCCTAAAAAGTTGTCAAACCTAAACCCTGCCAAAACCTATAGGAGCATAGTATTCACCATTTAAGTGGTCCCCAGCAGAGTCGCCAGCTGTAGCAACCTGCCCTAAAAATAAAATTAGAGTCGCCACCTATTCTACCAAGGCGAATAGGAAACCTCGCGCAGTTAAGAGATCAGGGTAAGATACTATATTCAGGTCGAGGGAAGGTGTTAGGCACCCTCAACCCTTTCCTAAAGGCTAACATTCAAAGATAAAGGTTTATGGAAAGGTTTATAAAGAAAGGTAACAGACAGACAATAGGGTTAATGGCAAGATTATTAATATTAAAGATTCATGATTTAGAAAATAAAATCGGGAAAAATGAGATTTAGGGGGAAGGGGACTCGCCTTGGTTATCCAAGTGCCTACGTATCTCCTTAGGGAGAATCAGAGTCAACGTAGTTCGGGCACAGGATTGTACGCCTTAGAGTTGTATTTGATTGTATTTGAAGTTGTTTTGAAATGCGAAGTTCAAAGGTATTTTGAATTACCTTATCATAGTTATGAACATCGCAGAGATGGAAATCTGTAGTGTCGTGGTTTAGTGTTTTAGAAGGTTTGGAAGTGTTTTAGGATTTGGGCGTACAACCCTGATTTTTAATTTGTTACCGTTAGTCGCAATAATCAATAGATTTGATTACCATGGCTAACGGATTAAAGGGAGGATTGCCAACCACTATAATCGATAGATTCGATTATCGCGAATAGCAAATATGCGAGTTTTAATTATCGTTACTCCTCATAATCGATAGATTCGATTACAAATAATAACGAATTTGGATGAAGAGAAAATGCTAATCATCGTAACCAATAAGATGGTTAAAACCATTTAGCAAAATAAATATTAGTATTTTAATTTATAGGATTTGATTAATTAAATTAATCGATTATTAATCATCGCGACCAATAAATTTAGTCGGAACGAATAATAATTTGAATCCTAATGTTTTGATACTTTAGCCCAAATGGGAGGGAGCAAACCCTAATATATTAATATATTTCTCTAGGGTTGTTGTGATTTATATAATTAAAATTGATTAGAATAAATTAAAACGAGTAGTCGAATAGTCGGGAAATAGTCCTAATATTAATTATCCTAATTATATAAATAAATTAAATCAAATACAATTATTTATTATTTAAATCTAAATAGTTAAATAACAAAATAAATAATTATATTAAATAAAACCTGGGTGTTGATCTTGTATGATATGCTTGGGAAGGTGCATGGTGCACCCCACAATCTGGTATGTTAGCCTGGATCAATAGGAGATCACATGGTGAGGCGCGAGGGTGTATGGTGGACACCTTCAGGCAACGCGCGTGGGATCTGCAGACAAATGAATAATAAAAATAACATAACCCCATCCAGGATCGAACCCAGGTATGGAGCAATGCTTCAAGAGTGCCTTTACCAATTGAGCTGGTTTGTCAATTCGTTTATAATACCCATAGAAATTAATAAAAAGAATAAAGTATAATGATTGAACAGAATTTCAAATCGAGCCAGCCGTGGGTCCTAGATTCGTAGGCGTGGCAGTTCATGGATGGAGAGAGAAGTTTTGGAAACATTGACCATCAAATCACGAACCTACACATGTGGTCAGAATGAAAGAGAATGTAAAGACTTTTGACCAGCCAATGGTATTACGTGAGAGTGGCACGCGTGGAAATCAAAGGGTCCCACGCTACTGTTCACCGTCTTCTCCAGAATCACCTGCGGAAATTGCTGCGCTTTTACTCGCGATATTACCTGCGGTTTTCCTTGTATGCGCAACCAGCCATGGCCATGATCTTGGACCTGCGAATAACGACGAAGCAATGATACTAACAACCCAGATTCCCTATTCAAGACATGCTGAGTCCATTGGTCGCGTTCTTATGGTCTGATACCGTTGGAAAACGTGGCTTCAAAGCTTAGTAGCTTGCTTGCCCTAACCATGGTGGAACGTGAATCCGACTCTATAACTCCATTCCAGCGATTCAAAGCTTCTCTATTACACACCAGAAACTCACACAAATGGTTATATAATGGTAAAACGCAGTGTAGTATCATATACGAAAAAAAACCAAAAACTATGAATATGATGAGTCATGGTGTGAGTGCTATAGACGTTTTCACATGCTGCAAGTCATCTATACTCACTCTACCTTACCTGGAGAATAGAATGAAATCAGTCTCTGGTCTTGAGATTGCTTGGCAAGAGAAATATAAAAACTCACCTATTCTTGAAATTTTGGGAGATTGAAACCCTAGTCCTCTTTAGCCAATTTTCGTCCTCCCCCTGGCTCTTTTGATTGTCTTAGTATATATATGGATTCATTTAGGGTTATAGAATTGGAAGGAATCAAATTATTTCCAAGCTTGAGATTTGATTGAAAATATTGTATAAATTCTTGCTATTTTTGTATTAATGTTAATCCAATCTTTCCTAACCCTCTTATCACGAAATTTGTATCACATTTGGCCCCCTTGATTGCTTAGAGTTGATTAAAAATCAAATCTTTTATTAAAACTAATTTTCCCATATTTTATAATGATTTATTTGTATTTAAATGAATTAAAATTCAAATAAACAAAATAAATATTATAAAAATAAATTAATTAGTTTAAGGATGTTTATGAATCCTATGGCCACGTTTGGGACCCATGTTTTAGGCCCATTAGTCCAAAAATACAAAATTATGCAATTAGGGTTTTGCATTTTTCTTGAAAATTGATCAACTTGTGCGCATCGTATCTCCCTCCATTTTAATCATATGAATGAATTCTAAGACTTTTTAGAAAGCCCAAAGAGTCCTCTAAATGACCTTTTTGATTTCATCTCATTTGAAGCTTCCATGCTCAAGTTATGAGCTTTGACTCAAAAGGCGTCTTTTGTTGACTTTTTGGAGGACCTATAATGTATTGGACCATATCTCCTGAATGAAGCATTTCTGGCTTTGGCTTGTGAGAGACAAAGTTGTAGAGAATCCAATTTCCTTCAGAATAGGCTTTGAGTTGGAGATTTTTGATGTTCCATGTGAAAGTTATGCCCAGTCAAAGTTGGGTTGACTTTCTCCTAAGAAACCCTAATTTGAACCTTTGTGTATTTGTTCATCTCTGAGTTTCTATTAATGGAATCATGATCAATCTTTGATCAAATGATGGTTATGCACCTCTATGCTTGATGTTTGACCAATGATCATAGGTTTGAATCATGCTTTGATTGTAGTTGACCTTCAGGTTTGAATCAGTTGACTGTGGGTCTTGGGATTGTTTGAGCAAGGCTTTGGAATTGAATCTTGAACTTTGAATTATGGAATATGGAAGGCAAATTTTGGGGTATGACACATGGAAATCCGTCATGATTGAGTTTGGATTACAAAATAATATATCGCTTTCACACGTGTATAATATTTGAAATATGTGGATTTCAGTTTACTTTAGAGATATATTTTCGTATGACATATTGAGAACAACCTCAAGATCAAAAAGTTAAAATTCCTTCTATGGTAACTTTTTAAATCATACTATTGGCTTGGTAGAACTTTGGATCAGATTTGAGTCTGCTATAGAAGCTCAAAGGCATAAAGAGTTATTTATTGATAATACTTCACTCCATTCTTTTCCAATACTAAAATTAAATCGTGGTTTAGAGAGGCATGGTATGAATATTTACACTCGTGAAAACTTTTATATATTTCAAAATGAATTATGAATGGATGTATATATTGCGGAGTAGAAAATATAAATCAAAAAGATGGTGTGGATATATTACACATAATTGATGATAGTGAAACAAATGGTAAAGTAAGCGAGGTGGTTTATAATGTTTCTGATCATAACTCGACTTGTTCGTGCAATATGTTTCAATCCAAGGCATACCATGTAGACACATACTTTGTGTTTTAAGAGGAAAAAGTTTAAATAAAATATCGAGGAAGTACATTATGAATAGGTGGACCAAAATGGAAACCAACAAGTCTATTTTAATGTTGATGGAGAGGACTTAGAAGCGTTGTCCGAACCAAAAAATGAGAGACAACTTATTTCAGAGGCATGTGACCATTTATATATGTGCATGCATATGGTTGGGCAATGCAGGGAGAAGTTGCTTCTTATAATAAATGGATTCGCTAACATTAAAAAACAATTATCTGAATTTGAAGATGATTCTTTACCAACCAAAACAAAAAGACCTAGAGTCTTTTATTGGTTTTGATCTTTCTAAAGAAGTTAAAATTCATCCACCGCAAATTTCGAATACAAAAGGAAGTGGTAAACAAATTAAAGGAGGAAAATAGTAGGCTTTTGAACAACAACAGAAAAGATCCAAACTTTGTAATGCATTTGGCCAATATACATATCATGACACTCATAATTGTCCTACGAAATCATCTCATTAGTCTTGGTAAAAAAATATATCATTCTCATTTACTTAGATTTATATTATTCACATTTTATTTTAAATTAACAAACTCATATTTTTATTTGTAGGGATTGAAAGATAAACTTGCTTAATGAAAAGTTGAGATTGCAATTTGTTGTTGGATTTGGCAGGATTGTTTATTTCTTGCTATCCACTAGAATTATTAATTCATAAGTATCTATTTTAGCCTATTTGATAAATTGTTCACTTTAGAACATATATTTGTTTTATGTAAGTTTAAATTTATTGTTTTGTTTGATTTCTAGTTTGGAAGTATTTATTTTCTTGTTCTATGTTGCAGTAAAGGCAATTTAAATGTTCTGTTTGATTTCTTATTTGGAAATATTTCTTTTTTATTTTATGTTGAAGTAAAAAAAAATTGGACTAGCCCTTAAAGCAATCATAACATATCAGTTTCATGTTGCCGTAAAGAAAATGTGAACTAGTCCCTAAAACAAAGATAGTCATTTCATTCAAAGCAATGGTTTCTATACACGCCAGCACTCTTTTTTTTTGGACTTGGTGCATGGATATTAATGGTGGGCAGCCCATGGTGCAATCGATAAGCTCTGATACCATATTAGAGTTTGACCTAACTCATCCTTACAAAACAGGTTGGTAAGGTGAGGAGTGTCCCTCACTATATACTCTTTCAATGCTCTATCTCCAACCAATGTGGGACTTTAGGATCTTCCTAATAACATTGAATACCACTAATGGCCAAAATTTGAGAGGTAAATGTAGTATAAACCATCACAAATCAACGAATGAACTTTAAAATTAGTAAATCAGTAAACAACATAGCTCAGATATAGAGAGACATAAGACTAATGTTTCAAAACTTTGGCTCCATAGTGATGTCTACATCGACGACCAAGGCACTTCAACATTTGATCATACACTTGGGGGGCATAATTAGGTTCTTCAAGTGATCATGGTAAACTCAATGTTGTTGCATAGATGTGTTAAGAGTCCCACGTCACTTTTACCAAAAGATGAATCTCTGGAAATATATTGACTTGGGAGATTCCTACCTTCATGTTCAAGCCATTCTCTCAGCATAGTAGCCTCTAAAAAATCAGGTTCTACAATTAATTGGTTGGTGGTAATGATCCCAATAGATTTCCCATTGAAATCATTTACTCTTCCAAATTTTCCCATAGATGGAACAACCACATTTGGTCTAACATTAACGCTGAACATATGTCCATTAGAACTTAAAGGTCAACAATGATAATAATCTTGTGACGCTGAACATATGTCCATTAGAACTTAAAGGTCAACAATGATAATAATCTTGTGACGCTGAACATCTTTGGTAACGAACTGAAGAAGCGTAACAATGGAACCTTTATGCAACCTTCCGAATGAACCATATCATTCTTTTGGGTAGCGAGCATTCCTTGTTCATAAAACTCGCCATCATATAACACGACTCGGTACCTCTTAGAAGTGTTATTTTGTGACGATTGAACAAGTTTCAGATTGATAACTTGAAGCACCAGTTGAAATTCCTTCGAGGTAAAACACATTTTCATTATCGCACCTGGTGACAAATTAAGATTTAGTGAATTTTTTTCTCAAAATAAGCATTGTCAAGATTTTATAATCAATTTGATTTCTAAAACTGGATTTGCAATGAATTTATTCATATCTCGTGATTTCTTCTTAACATTACCGTCAAACATCAATGAACCAATGAAAATCAAAGTTGAATTAATGGAGGATTGGGATTTCGGTGGTAGTAGGTATGATTTGCAGTGTAACTATCAAGACGCAATTGAAGATATGAAGAACAAATAGCTTTTTATAATTATTTGTTTAACATGTTCGATTTTGAAGACGATGAATGATGTGTTAAGCAATACATGTAGAAGTAATCAATTTACTTGTAGAAAATTAAAAAAAAATGTTTCCACTAGGCAAATATTAAGGTATTCCTTAATTAAAAATTTTAAATCTCAATCGCAAATTAAATTTAACGTTAATATCTGTATATCTAGTGAGAATGAGAATGTGAGAATAAATAAGAACTTTTAGATTTAAATAAAAAAAGTTAAAATTAAACGGTAACTTTCACTTAATCATATGTTAAAAATTCAAAAAATCGGACGTTTTTAAAAGAAAAGAGAAATCACTAATTAAAATTTAAAAATATATTTTAATTATAACCTTTAATTTAAATTCAATGGTTATTATTAAATTATCACGTATAACTTATTTAAATAAGTATTTATTATATTATTCTAGTATAACTTATTTAAACAAAAATTTATTATAATTTTACAAGTATTTATTATCAACCTTTAATATAAATTTTTAGAAGTATTTATTTATATTTTTAAACAACTAGTAACAAACCCGTGCGTTCGCACGAGTTCTGGTATGAGACGCGCATTTATTTCAGATGTATATTTTTAATAGAATATATATATATATATATATATATATATATATATATATATATATATATATATATATATATATATATATATATATATATATATATATTACTTAACATTTTGTGGGAAAAATAAGAATAATTAACATTAAATTGTGTCTAAAAAAATTCAGGAAGAAAATTGAAAGCACCAAAATTAAATTGTGTCTAAACAACCTTTTATAACTTCATGTTCCCGTTAATAATCAATATTTTGATCAGTAACTTCATGTTCCCGTTAATAATCAATATTTTGATCAGTAACTTCATGTTCCCGTCGTTAATTTCAAAATATTTAGATCAGTAACTTCGTGTTCCCGTTAATATTCAATATTTTGATCAATAACTACATGTTCAAGTTAATATTAAATATTTTAATCAATAACTTCATGTTCCCGTTAATATTCAATATTTTAATAAGTAACTTCAGGTTCCCGTAAATATTTAATATTGTGATCAGTAACTTATGTTCCCGTTAATATTCAATATTTTGATCACTAATTTTAAGTTCCCGTTAATATTCAATATTTTAATCAGTAACTTCAGATTCCCGTTAATATTCAATATTGTGATCAGTAACTTTATGTTCCCGTTAATATTCACTATTTTGATCAGTAACTTCATGTTCACATTAATATTCAATATTTTAATTAATCAGTAACTTCATGTTCCCGTTAATATTCAATATTGTAATCAGTAACTTCATGTTCCATTTAATATTTACTATTTTAATCACTAACTTTAGGTTCCCGTTAATTTTCAATATTGTGATCAGTAACTTCATGTTCTCATAATATTCAATATTGTGATCAATAACTTTATATTCCCGTTAATATTCACTATTTTAAATAGTAACTTTATGTTCCCGTTAAAATGAGTTTATTAAAATTTTATTGCATTTATTTTTCCTTTGCCAAATAATAATTATCATCCTTAAAATTATTAACAAAATGATTGCATTAAATAGGATTTGATACTAATAGAATTTGACTATAAATAATAGTAGTATGTTACAATTGAATAAGTAGTACACTATTTTCCGTATATATATATATATATATATATATATATATATATATATATATATATATATATATATATATATATATATATATATATATATATATATATATATATTGATAACATATATTTGTGAAATGACATCAATAACAAATAATAATTTTTCTAATATTTATTTGTGCAAACATTATTTTAATTATTTTAATTGTATAAACTTCATTAATGACATATATTAATATAATAATATTTTGAATCATATAAATTAAAGTTAATGATAAGTGACACAAATTTTTGTATTTTATCCAATAACACAACTTTTTCAAGTATATTTTTAAATTCATTTTAATTGAAATATTTTTTTAAAACTAAAAATATTATTATTTTCTTAAAAAATATTTTATCATCAAAACATTACAATACTAACAAATACTAAAGTACCCTTTAACTAAACAGCTACGCTATCTTCTGAGTAACCATCAGAAGATCAACCCGCATCAGAACATCTGACATCCAGAGCAACACTATCTTCTGAGTAACCATCAGAAGATCAACCTGCATCAGAACATCTGACATCCAGAGCTTCTGATGCTCATCTTCTGAATATTGAATTACTCTTCAATAGAAAGAAGTGAGAAAGTGATGAAAGAGAAAAAAATAGAGAATAGAGAGATTTGATAAGTTTGATAAAATATAAGAGTTGTATTATTTTAATAATAAAATCAAGAACTTTATACCAATCGTTAGTTGGTCCAGTGGTGATTGGCGCTAGACTTGGTAGGGAGAACCACGGTTCGATCCCCCGCAACTGCGATCGGGAGGGGGATGGAACCACTTGATGCCAGAACTCGCCCCCGAACCGGACTAAACCGGTGGTATAAAGCCAAAAAAATCAAGAACTTTATGGTACAAAGACCAAAAAATCACAATTTTAATGTGGTGACAAAAAATCAAATAAGGGTATTTTGGACTTTTCCATAACCATTAATTTTCTTATATTATAGATTGATAGTTTTTTTGGAAGAAAGAAGTGAGAAAGTGATGAAAGAGAAAAAAATAGAGAATAGAGAAAGATTTGATAAGTTTGATAAAATATAAGAGTTGTATTATTTTAATAATAAAATTAAGAATTTTATGGTACAAAGACCAAAAAACCACAATTTTAATGTGGTGGCAAAAAATCAAGTAAGGGTATTTTGGACTTTTCCACAACCATTAGTTTTCTTATATTATAGATTTTTTTTTTATGGTATCAATATCATTAAACAATATTCTGGACATTGTTAACATGACTAAGAACCGTACATGACCTCACAGAGCATGTTCACGCGTACTACCCTTGATCAAAGAATACGCCGTGCCACGTACCGGTTTCTGAAAAGCAAGATGCCACGCTGGCTCCACACAACACCATGAAATTAAGCGATCCGTACATCAGTAACCGGACACAACCCGTTGCCATTGCCACGCAAGCAAAGTTGGTCCACATTTGACAACTGGCAACACTTTTTTACGGATGAAAACCCAAGCCGAACCAGTTTGTGGGTGAGATTTCACATAGAAGAAAAAAGACTCAAAAAATATAATAAATAAATCATAAAACAAACCCAAAAAATAAATAAGAAAAAGTGCAAGTTGGGTATTCGTACCATTAGCCACTAAATTAACGACACTTGTCGCAATCTAACGAAGTTTTATTATTCAAGCTTTAACGACCTCAAATTAAAATCGATAATAAAAAAATAAAAAAAGGTGAGAAATTGTAGTGGCTGAGATTGGTTCTCTTTGTTAAACTGTTGGATGTGGATGCTTCTAGTTCGTGTTGAAGCTCTATGTATGTTGCTTCTTCAAGTACTATTATTCTTCTATTGTTTCTTCTACTACCACTATAACTGCAACTGTTTCTTCTCTTTCATTTTGTTTCTTCCTCCGATCTATATATTCAGATTCGCTATTACCGGTTGCCGGAAATGAATCGTCCGGCGAGTATTCGGTGAATTCGTACGCTTCACATGCTCGATCGCACTTGCAGACTTCAACATGGATTTACTCAAAGGTAGTTATCGTTTCTCCTTTTTTAGGAAAGTAGATTAATTTTCCGTTAAAATTTAATCGCAAAACAATTATCCGTATCGTTTTCTTTTTTAACTGTTCGTTAATTAATTTTCTGGATTAGAATAAACTCGTTCAGCTGAGTTGAACTTCGCCTGATTTGTGAATAATTTTTCTGGATAATTGAATTTGCAGTGAAATTTGAAAGTGATGTTATAATTTTTCTGGATAATTTAATAATTATATATAGTAACTCAAAGTAATTTCGAAGTGAAATTTGAACTTTGAACATAGAAATTTGAAGTGATGTGATATACTAATTATAGCTGTTTTTGATTTTGGAAGGTTTTGGCGCTGTGGAGTTTGTTTTGGTGAGGATCCTGATTAAAGAATTTTGTAGCATCTCTCTCTATGTTGCGGTGGATTATTAAAAAAAAAATTGATTCTATTATTTTTTTTCTTTCAGTAATTTGATTTGTGGATTATCTTGGTGGTGACTTGTGAATTTGGGATGTTTATAGTTGATAATTATTTCATACCAAACAGAGACGGATCTCTACCTATTTTTCTTGCTTTCTGTTTATTTTGCAGTAACATCAGCTTTTGCTTACTTTCACCACAACGGCTTTACTATTTGCTGTGCTTCATGTCACAAAAAAAGAAAGGTGTTCGTTTTACTCACTCTTTGTCAGGGAAGATCTGAAGCAGCGCTAGCTTCACACCTTCCGTGATGGATTTATACTCCTCTGGTGAAGAAGTGGTTGTTAAGGTTAGTTCTTTTTGGTTGATTGATAGATAGGGATACTTTGATTTCTTAAAGTTAATAAATGAAATTTATCATCATCATCTAAGTAGATAATACTAATATTTGCAGACAAGAAAACCATATACAATAACAAAACAAAGAGAACGATGGACAGACGAGGAACATAATAGATTTCTAGAAGCCCTTAAGCTATATGGGCGAGCATGGCAGCGCATAGAAGGTAGTATTTTGTCTCATATATATTTTATGTTATTAGTTTCTTCAAAACCAGAACTAATTTTGTATTTCCAGACTCATAATATTGAGATATCTTATTAGGAAATGGCACTAATTGATCTTTATTGGATCATATCTTAATTGGATCTCTCTTTTCCCTCCTCACCTTGCCCCCTTTGCTGATGTTTTACTATTGTCAAGCAGAGCATATAGGAACAAAAACTGCTGTGCAAATCCGGAGCCATGCACAAAAATTCTTTTCAAAGGTTGATTGGTACCCTCTCTCTTATATGCTGAAAGTTTTTGTTATTTCAATTGAATTCATGCTTTCTTTTAACCTGCTGTTGATTATTAATCAGTTTAGCAAATTATTTGATTCACTTTACTCAACATAGTTCCCACTTCAAAGGCATGAAGCAGTGCCGTCTGCCGAGGTCTCAAATTAAAAATCTAAAAAAGCACTACAAACATAACCAGCTTTATTGAGGAAGTTCCAAGGCGGCAACATTGAAAACCAGTTTCTTCAATATTAAAATAGTTTATTGAAAAATCTAGTTACTGAGTTTCCAAAAACAAAGATGCATCTAATAATAGATTGAGAAAATATATTAATTTGCTGAGAATGGGAATCAGGAACATTGCATCTTTGTTATAGAGATAGTGATAGATGTTCTTTAAATGAAAACACAATTGCATCTTTGTTACTAATTCTGAAAACATATAAACTAAAAATGAAAAACAAACCAATCATACCCCCTAAATTGATAATCTTTTCATATTTATAGTTAAAAAGAATCAAATAATTTTAACAGGGAAGCTTTTTTATTATCATATAGTAGGTGACGGAAAATGAGTGAAGCTTCTGTACACTTGATAAGCTGGCATCTTTTGAGGCTTATTATTCTAAGAAAGTTATATTATTACCAACAAAACAATATCTTGTACAAGGTTGTCAGAATCGAAAGTTTACTTTGAATCGAAAGAGGATAGTAAGATCGAAAAATCGTAAATCACAACCAAAATTGGTGGATTCTACTCAAATCTTTTTGTTGAATCGAAAGGGGAAATCAAGATCGCATAATCGAAAATCGCAACCAAAATCGATGGATTCAAATATATATATAAAGTGCAAGTACTCAAAGTTTAAAATCATAAAACAACCAAGTCTCAAATCTTAAATATAAAAGTACTCAAAAGTTTAAAATCAGAAAACAAATATAAAACAACCAAGTCTCAAATCTTGAAGGAGAAAGAAACACGGTTGATGTAGAAGCGCAAACGTCAAATAAATATCAATAAAATCGGATTTTCCCCCTTTTAAATAAAAAGGTTTAAAACCGGGTCACAAAACTGAAACAGGTCGTCTTTACCCATTCTAAAATTACTCAATAAAAAAAGCCCAAAATCGGTGGAATCCATAGGAGATTGTGGATTTTGCTGCGATTTAGCAATTTTGGGCGATTTTATTGGGATTTTGCTCTGAATTAGGATTCTACTCACGATTCAGATCATTTAGGGTGAGCAAGATCGCGATTCTGACAGCTTGTTAGTAATGTGTGCAGCTGTAGTAACTCAACTTGGGTGGGTTCTTCTATAGACACTACAAGATAATAAGCCACATGGATCCCCTTCTATTTCTCCATCGTTTTGTATTACAGACCCAAACCACATGACTTGTGGTATGTGGTCTCCAATTTTTTCCTCTACATTAGGAACACTTCTCCGTTTACTAAATTTACATTCTATATACTTCGTCTTACTTTTGCATATGCAAAAGCCATATATCCCGTCTTACTGTGTTTATTCCTAAGCCGGTGAAGCCATAGGAGATCACAAGTGAAGCTAGATGACGTTGGATTAAATGGAAGCGTTACACTCTAACAACAATTAGGAACTTGGTCTCTTACCTTTTGAAAAGTTTGCAATTGGTTTTATAAGGTGAGGGTTGGACTAGATAGTAACAATGATAGTTAGATCTTTGGTCAAAATTATGGGGACACCTTTTTCCCATACGGACTAAATCACCTTGATGTCTCTTTTCTTGTCATGGATGCTATGCATCATTGGCCTATTAACGAGAAGATATTACAAAAGCCTTCTTGCATAAATTGCATGAAGCAATTTGTATGTTCCAGTCTCCAAGCTTTACAATTTTTGGTGATTCTCATCTTGTATCTCTTTCTGTAGTTTGAAGCACTCTCTTGTACTTGATTTGGATGTTTAAAATTTGCCTTATTGCAATTTGGCATTTACAAAGCGTGAACTTGATCACTCTTTCTTCTCCATTCATTCTCCTTTTCTTTGATGGATGTTTGGTTGTCTATAACGATGGCATCGTCATTAATGGTGATGAGTGGATGATAGATGGCAGCTATAATCCTATCTCTTGAAATAGTTTCAGATTCCAGATTTGTTAAGAAATGTGGTTGGTCTAATTCAACCCTATAAAACCGGATTTAAAATCAGTTTATAGGATGAGGATTGCCCCCACTTATAAAGACATGTTCAGGCCATATATTGTCCGATGTAGGACTCATAATACACCCCCGCACGCCCACCCCCGCACGCTCAGGACCGGCTTGTAGGGTAAGGATTGCCCCCACTTATAAAGACATGTTCAGGTCATATATGTCCGATGTGAGACTCTTAACACACCCCCGTACGTCCAGGACTGGACATCTGGAGCGTGAAAAATAAATGGCGGGTGGCTCGAGCACGCCCATGACTGGACATCTGGAGCGTGAAAATAAATGGTGGGTGACTCGATAGCGGAAATCTGGTAGCAGGTGATGCACCAGATCTTAAACCAAACTCTGATACCATGTTAAGAAATGTGGTTGGCCTAACTCATCCCTACAAAACCGGCTTTAAAACCGTCTTGTAGGGTGAGGATTGCCCTCACTTATAAAGACATGTTCAAGCCATATATTGTCTGATGTGGGACTCTTAACAAAACTAAGGAAAGACCTCACAAATACTTTGTATGGATGCAATTCTTTTTTGGAAATTGACAAAAGTATGCTATGAATATTCTTACCGAGACTAGTATAATAGATTGTCATCCCATTGATATTCCTTTTGTAAGAAGCCTAATGTCAAGCTTCTTCTACATCGAAGGAAGTATTTTAAACAATCGAGAAAGATCTTGTGGCCAGATTCAACTATCTCGCTATCATCAAAATTGATATCACCTTTTAACTAGTTTTTAAGTGCTTTTCGGGATGCTTCCAAAACAAGGATAATATGAAGATAAAGGTGTTGGAATTTCCGCCTTCATTGCGGTCCGCCCCCTAGTCACCTAATTGGCGACATTTGGCTTGCCTTCATTGCAACCTCCAACACCTAAATTTGAAGGGGTGGATTGAGTCCCACAATGATTAGAGATATGGCCCATGTCACCATACAATCCCGTTTTCTAGGGTTGAGTTAGGCCTACCCACACATTGTTAAGATGATATCAAAGTCTATCCTAGATCACTATGAGCTCATTGAGGTCCTGTGATGGAATATGAGCTCATTGAGGTCCCGTGAAGGAGTGTGTTGGAATTTCCGCCTTCATTGTGGTCTGTTTCTAGTCAACTAATTGCGGCATTTGGCTTTCCTTCATTACACCCAATGGGAGATCCATTTTTTAGTATGTTGGAATTTCCGCCTTCATTGTGATCTGCTCCTAGTCACCTAATTGCGGCATTTGGCTTGCCTTCATTACACCCAATGGGAGATCCATATTTTAGTATTTTGTTCGTTTTGGAGGAAATTTGATTTCATGGAGCAGGTAGAAGTAGAGCATAGTTATCAGATCAACTGCAAAAGTTGAATAACATGCCATGGTTTTAACTGCGTGCAAACTTGCGCGACTTAGGAAATCACCCTACAATTGAAATTGGGAGGTATTTGGGATACAAAACTTATCTATAGCAAGCACGCTACACTTCACATTACATCGAATTAATCTTTCTATTAACGAACCAAACATGTAGATAAATATTGTTACTTTCTATAAGAGAAAGTGCATCCGGGTAAGTCACTACTGGTTGGCTGAAATGTTCATCAAGTCCCTTTGGCTCTCGTATTGACTATATTTCTAATAAGTTTGGCTCATACAACATACATGATTCAGCTTGAGGGGGAGAGTTGGATAGCTTCTTTAACACATGCTTACCATGTAAAAATATCACATTAAATCATTTCAATTTTTTTACTTATCTAGCCAGCTACCTAGTAGCACTCTTGCTTTATGAGAACATTATATAAACAAAAGTTTGTTGGTGCCTATAACAGGGCAGTAGTCAACTAGACTGGATCATCTTAACATGGGCCATATCATCTTAAGATGCGCCTATGTTAGGCCTACCCACACATTGTCAACTAGACTGAAAAATACTCTACATAACTTGCAATTACTGATAATGCTAAATGTGTTAACTTAGGTGAAGAAAATAGTGAGATATGCAAGTATTAGGCCTTCAAATGATTTACATTTTTGGATGCACCTATCATTTTTGTATTAAGCTTTAAGTCCGTTACTTTTTTGAATTGAGTGATCACGGTCAACACTTTTATTGGTGCCTATATTCACAAGATGAGGAGGTTCAATGCTTTAATGGAATCCACAAATGAGTGAAGACATACACGCAAACAAACAAATGATTTTATAGAGAAAAAAAAGTGATGCAAGCTTAAGCAAATAATTGATCTATAGAAGAAAAAAGTAATACGAGAGAAGGGGGACTGATTTGGCCAAGTAGTCAATTCGATTGCTTGGTCAAGTCAGTTCCCCTTTTTTTTGTTCCACTTCACTAGAATTTGTACAAATTTTCAGATCTAAGGTGGATCCATTAGCTGAAGCAATGACAATTGGGTGAAGTACACATGATTTGGAGAACCTGATACTTTTGTAAAAAAGATTGATTTGTTTAGAGATTTTTAAAAGTATTACCGAGCTTAATGAGAAATTTTAACTCACTGCAACAAGAAACATTTTGATATGCTTTTCATCTAATTCTTCTGTTTGAAACAATGGTCGAAAAACTTGGTCAGATAATAAAATAAAATTTGTTCAAGACATTGCTTTTGGGGTATAATGCTAACCTTCAGTAGTGATGGCGATCCACCACTGAGAGAAGAGTGTTCAGTTCTAAATAGTAAATACCACTAGGTATAATGTTAACTAGTCATAAGGGAAAGGTTCGATTCACCCTCTCCAACTTAGTGTCACTGTGTGGTTTTGAAACTTAAAAGATATGAAATAAAATCCCCTTCCTTTCCAAATGTACGATTTAGTAATTTGAGGGCTCCACTTAAGAAGGAAAGGCAACAATTTCTTTTTTTTGAGCAACCTGAACCAGATCTTATCATCTGGTATCAAGCTCAATCAGGAATATGGAAATCAATAACTTGTTAGTTCAGAATGGAATCAAGATTGGAGACTTTGGAACAATCAGTAGCGAATGGGACCCAACTCCAAGATTGATTCAACACAAGATAAGAGCCACAAATAACTTAAGAGTGGTAAATGACGGGCGTCGTGTGTGTGTGTTAGAAGGAAAAGATGTGTTCTGGTGGATTGGAAATTAGTGAGGACTAGTATTGAGGAGAGTCTTGGATCTCTTGAATATCCGGGGAATGTGTGTTTTGTGTTGTTCATTGAACAATAATTCATTTCTTCTAAATCATATTTGAATTAAAAAAAAAAACGTAACAGTATTTTTATTCAAAATGCCGTGTGATCTTCAACCAATTTTGTGCTTCAATATAATTACTAGACGTAAGGGTTATAGATTGTTTCCAATATTCAGCAGCTTGATCAAACCAAGATTCCACAATTTTCATATGTCGAGTGGCCTGTTCTCCGCAGTCGAAATAGGTGAGTAAATTCTTTTGACTATCAATTGGTTGTCAGTGGTAGTCGTTGGTGGCTCGGAAAGTGCTACCAACAGAAAATATGACTGGAAAGGCGAAGTAAAGCTTTGTAGAATGCAGCTGCCTGGACGTCTGCGATTAGGGGTAATGCTACGGTAGGACTTCGGTGTTATGGAGTGCCTGAGCCCAACATCCAGTAGCATGGAATTCTCGGTCGTCAGTTGCACCTAGGTTCTATAAACAATATAAAAGAGTGGATTCAGATGGTGTTGGGGTGGAAGGCATTATCCCGTGCTTCGGGCATGAATAGGCCCCAAAAGTGCCATTGCGATTTGAACGTGCCACTTTCTATAGGTAATTTGATGGAAAACTTAAGCGATACTAGTTATAACTATTTTCAGTTATGTAGCATGGACTGAGGGGGAGTTTGAGTAAGCAACTTAATTATTCATTTATTTATTAAGCGATACTAGTTATAACTATTTTCAGTTATGTAGCATGGCCTGAGGGGGAGTTTGAGTAAACAACTTAATTATTCATTTCTTTATTAAGGACACATCATATAAGAATATATGTACAAATTGTTATTTTAATTGAAGAGAAAATGAGGGAACACTCTACACTTTGATGTATAAGATGTTTCTATAAGCTATCTTGGGGAGCATATGAAAATAAGCTGAAAATATATTGTATACATATTATAATATATTTCTTAAAGCTCTTTCAAACACTGACACGAATTATGTGATAATACAAGTCCAAATAAGTTATTCCAAATTGAAAAGAAAATTTGGATTGAAGAATTGGTATGCTTGATTTGATAATTTGATTTTAAAAGCAGAGGATCATTTACAGGATTAATTCTTCAATCCAAATATGTAGTAGGACATCCATATCAATTTGGATTGAAGAATTGGTATGCTTGATTGGTACTTCATTATAAACCATGTATGTAGTTCATTTTGTTTTACACTTGAAATCATTGGAATGTTAGTGTTACAAGTCTAGATGGTATTTTAAGAATCAATGCTCAACTGCTCCAATTAGTGCTTTTCAAATAAATTTTGTAGAACTTCACTTGCTAAGTATACTCTTGCAACTTTTTTTCAGTTGGAGAAGGAAGCTGTTGTAAAAGGTTCTGCATTAGGACAAGCTCTTGACTTAGACATCCCCCCTCCCCGGCCCAAAAGAAAACCAAGCAATCCTTATCCGCGCAAGACTAATGTTGGCACCCCAACATCACATAGTGGGGCAAAGTATGGAAAGCCACTTATTGCAGTTGCATCTTCAAATGGTAAACAAACCATGGATTTCGAGACAGAATCGCTTCCCGAGGTTAATATTATTATTTTGTATTTCCCTTGTCATACAAATTTTCTGTTTTTTTTTCTTTCAATGAAATCATTCTACTTGTTCCTTATTTTTTAGAAGCATAAAGATGAGGAAAGGCCAACAACTGTGAAAGAAAATAAAGATGAAAATTGCTCAAAAGCATTTACAATCCTCAAGGAGGCACCCTGTTCATCTGTATCCGCAGCAATCAAGAGTTCAATCTCAATGTCAGCGCCCCAGACAAATTGCTGCATCTTAAGGGAGTTTACTCCTTCAGTGAAAAATGTGATAAATCAAGATGAAACAAATAAATCTTTTCCTACTGCAGAGATTGAAAATCAGATGTTGGAGTCAGATGATGGAAAACACACACAAATGACTGATGGCACTTGTAAAACCTCTAAATTGGAGAGTTCTTCTCATAAATCGGTTCAAGCTGAGAAAACAGATGATCTTACTTCTGCATTAACAGATGAGATGCAAAGTAATCAGAATTACCCAAGACATATCACTGTGCATGTTGTTGATGGGAACCTCGGAACTAGTACTCAAACTCCATCACAAGATGTATTAGTTCAAGACTCCGCATTTCAGCCAATAGGAGGAATTAATGGGAAACCTAATCTTTTCACAAATTCAGCTGCATCAAACACAACTGGTAGTCAAAATAACATGGCACGGTCATCTATTCATCAATCATTTCCTCCTTGTCCTCCCTTTTCACAACTTAATCATGATGATTACCAATCCTTTCTCAACAACATGTCTTCTACATTTTCAAGTCTGATTGTCTCTACCTTGCTGCAACACCCTGCAGCCCATGCTGCAGCAAGTTTTGCTGCTACATTTTGGCCCTATGCAAATGTAGAATCTTCAGCTGATTCTCCAGCTTGTTCTCAAGGAGGTTTTCCATCTAGACAAATTGGTTCACCTCCTAGTGTAGCAGCTATCGCTGCTGCTACGGTAGCTGCTGCAACTGCATGGTGGACAGCTCATGGACTGCTTCCTCTGTGCGCTCCACTGCATACAGCTTTTGCCTGTCCTCCTGCATCAACAACTGTTGTTCCATCAATGAATATCAGTGAAGTTCCACCTAAGACAGAACAAGGAGATATTACACTACAAAATCCTCCTCTGCAAGATCATAAACTAGATCAAGAAGACTCGGAAGCTTTGCAAGCTCAACATTCAGGTTCTAAGTCACCAGCTGTTTCTTCATCTGAATCAGAGGAGAGTGGAGATGCTAAGTTAAATGCTTCATCAAAGGCCACTATTAATCTTGATATAAACCAACCAATTTCTGAGAACCTTAATTCAAACCAAGTGGAGGGCAGGAAACTGGTAGACCGGTCTTCTTGTGGTTCTAACACAACCTCTGGCAGTGAAGAGACTGATGCGCTAGAGAAGGATGGGAAAGAAAAGGAAGACCCCAAAACACCTGATGCAGACCATTTAGCTATTGATCCTAGTAGTCGTCGATATAGAAGCATTAGCAACATTCTTGATTCTTGGAAGGAGGTGTCTGAAGAGGTATCACAGTATATCTTACGATAAAATGTAATTAATGTATTGTATGCATGTATTGCTTCTGTCCTTATGCCAGTGTTATTTACAGGGACGGCTTGCCTTTCGGGCTCTATTCTCCAGAGAGGTGTTGCCCCAAAGCTTTTCACCTCCTCCTGATTTGATAAATAAAGATCATCAGATGGACAACATGAAGGGTATCGAGCAAAACACACCCCATCAAGATCACCTTGACAGCAAGAAATGCAGTTCTAGTTGTGACCGGTTGCAGCAAAACCTACCATTTGTACAAAATAACAGTGAGGAGGAGGGACTGCTAACCTTAGGTCTTGGACAAGGTAAACTTAAGACTCGTCGAACAGGGTTTAAACCTTACAAAAGATGTTTAGTAGAAGCGAAGGAAAACAGGATTGGAACGACTTGTAATCAAGTTGAAGAGACAGGTCCCAAGAGGATACGCCTGGAAGGGGGGAGTTCTACTTGATGCTTGATAAATGCATAGAATCACAGAAAATCCGAGTTTTGCGCATTATTTCTAACTCCCCTGCTCGGTATCTGTATTGTTTATTTTCTAATTCTGCAGCTCACAAAACTTGTCTTGTAGGTGTGTGTACCATATTAAATTACTACCTACGTTGTTTTACTTTCTTGGACTGATGCTGCTGCAGTTAAAAATTCCGCTAAAATAGCATTAGAGAAGAAACATTAAGTACTGTTTGAGCATTGAAAATTTAAGTAATTTATGATAATCCTTCATTCTATCACTTTCTGCGTTTTACTTATAGTTGTGTGACATTTATGAACTATTCTTTTTTCCATTACAAACACTACTCTGATGGAACAAAAAAAATCATATGCATTCCTGATATGCTGGGTCTATATATATTATTTAGAGCATCAAATCAGAAATTGGTTGACTGAGCCTTGAGGTAGTCTGGATTGACTATGAAGCTTATATGCAGGCGGTTGGGTTGAACTTTTTCCAGCAATAACTCGATTGTTGGGTTAAAACTTGTTCAAGATGTCACTATCAAATTCAATCATGACATCTTTGGAAAAACAATTTCTACCACTTCAGGATACCAGTTGCAGAGAGTTGAATCTCTACCACATGTTACAACTTGAATATCAGTCGTAGAGATAGTACAATCAAGTCCTCTTTCAAAAAATAAATTCATTGATTCCAAAAGTCAATTTGTCAAAGTTGAGACAAAAACACCTTTCATTTCAATACTCAAACCTTCATTAGAAGAAAAAGGAATAAAATTCACAAAATTAAGAGCATTTAACTTGCCATGTCACTGTCAAAAAAAAAAAAAAACTTGCCATGTCTAAGTTGTACCTGACATCACCTATTTATTTATCGTGTTTTTCTTGGTATATCCTCATGTAAATATAGGATTTTCAAAAAAAAAAATATCGTCACGTATAAGAAATTTTGAAACAATACAGGAACAAATGTAATAGCACTGGAAATTTGAAATTTCCAGCAAGAAGAACAATCTTATTGAAAATTTTGAAATTTCGGGTATTTAAAAAAAAAATCAGAAATATAGAATTTCGGTATAACGTCAGATTGTCTTTTCCATTTTTTTCCATTATTTTTTTCCGAATAACTAAATCGATAAAAAAACTATCCGACTAAATATATACATATAATAACTATGTTACATATAAGGACACAAAACAAATTAGGATGACTTCCTAAAACGACTCACATGCTGATTCTCATGCTTTTCCATCTCCAGTACAATTTTGTCTCCAACGGTCAATGACAGGAGGCAATGGGTAATCAGGTTTTAACTTTACCTAAATCCAATGATTGTTGTTGACAAAACCAACAACAATGATTTTATGTCTGCTCGTATACATAGGTGGAGGTAAGGCAAGAGGAAAAAATGTGATGTTAAGTCTTTTGGAAAGGGAGGCAAATACGACGTTGTATCTAGAAGTAATAAAGTAGCCATATTAAGAATCTTCATCTATTTTTCGATTCCCTACACACCCAAGTGGTCTATTCGTAACACATTCCTAACTATAGAAACCGTGTCATAGAATAATTTGAAAAACATTTGAGTGTGTTGATGAATTTGAGTATATAATTGCATACGAATCAAATGCCACAACTCTTCGCCCCATCCAAGTAGACTAACAATAGCACGGAAACCACAATTTACATCGTCACCAAAATCAATAATGTCATCAATGTATGGATGTAAGAATTCGGGAAACTGGGACAAGTAAACATGTCTTGAAGATTCAGTGGACAATTGACTACCAATCGTTATACTTGACGGCTAACTTCTAATTAGTTTTGTGCATGAACTCTTCGTAGTCTGACTCCCCTGCGAGCCCTCACCACACTTCCACTGGCTAGGATCATGATACACATCACTCTCTTGACTCTTTCTACTATTCTTAACTCCCCTCTTTGACTTGTACTTCACCGGCGGTGGACACAGAAGTTGTGGATGGGTGCGTTAGTTCCCAAACTTTTTTCTTCAACATCCTTTGGCCTACAATATTTAAAGTACGGAAACATGTTTTCGACTCTTCACACTCTGCTTCTACTGTATGCTACTTTCTTCATGACTGACCTCGTGCTCTTCAATGTATAATTTCTTCCAAAATACATGAATTGAGTCCAAAGGAACATGATTGCCTTGTATTTGAAAACTGACAAGCTAACACACACATGGTAACCCATGTGTTGTTCTAATGAAGCAACCAAATCTTTCTTGGCTTACTCCAACAAATTGTATCCTTTATAGTTCCTTTCCAATGAGTTGTATACACTGTCTTGAAATAAAAAAGTGCAAGTTGGTATAGAATGAAGTGTTATACCAATGCTCAATGTTGACAATACTTTTTCGAAATGACACTTTGATTGAACCTAGCTGCAACTTCAACATGGTGTTCATAACATCTCAACTTTGGCATAAATTTCCCCGGCTTGTAGTCAACATGTTTTTTAGTCTCTAATGAGCATACTCCACCCTAAAAATCAGAAATAGAAATATATGTAAAATTATGATTAGTAATGTAATAACATCAAACTGTCATGTTTTGTGTACTTGTTTGTTGTTGTGTTTCCTAAATGAGTGGCTATGTTAGTTAAGGGTGTGCATGGATCTTAAATCAACCCAAATTGGTCCATATATATGGTTTGGTGCGGTTTTTAGAACCATTTCAATAAAACCGGTTCCTTGTTTCAAAATTGGATTACAATTGAATTGTTTTTTTCTCAATAAACGTGTAGTGTTATCCAAATTTTATTAATTAAACTACTACATGGTTCACGTTTGATAAATCAGACATTTTGTCGCAAAATCCAATTTTAAAAGATAAATAATTTCAAAACAATTTTATATGATTCTAAACTGATCTTTAGTTAAAATTGTATTTTAAATTCCAACCCTTAACACCTACTATTCACATTATAATATATTGAAAGCACTTAGTATTGTATATATAGCTCTCACACACTTCACAAGAGTTCGATAATCAAAATATAAAATTGGCTGTTCACATTTAATATATATAGCTCAAATCCAATAAAAAGTATAGAAGTGGTACTCAGTAAAAAAAACAAAAATATGCGTGTTATTTAAATAATTT
Source organism: Vicia villosa (assembly GCF_029867415.1). Lineage (NCBI taxonomy): Eukaryota > Viridiplantae > Streptophyta > Magnoliopsida > Fabales > Fabaceae > Vicia > Vicia villosa. Next base: position 158,376,099 of record NC_081185.1, read on the forward strand.
AATATTTTCTTTTTCTTCTTAAAAGAAGTTTAATATTCTTCATAATAAAATTAATAACTTCCTAACTCTATCATTTTAAAATTATTTTTCTTCAATATTTATAGCATTTTAAAACATATCTTACATTAATTTTATCTTAGAATTATTAATTTTCAGTTGTACTATTTAAAAAATGTTACATTTATTACTTTTTAAATTATTATCTTCTATTTCACATTATAAAAAAAACACAGAGAATTTTAAATAAAACATATTTATTGTAATTTAGGCTGCAATTTAATTGTTTTTTCTCTATTACAACATTGAAAACACAATAACATAAAATTAACAAACATAATAACATCAAACAAAATTTACACATGCAAGCAAAACTTTATTACAGGGCACGAAACAAATTTAAATTTTAAATAATGAAAAAAAGCTAAAATAATATAAATTTATGTTCAAATATATACTAAATGACATGACCTGTCTTGTAATAAAGTTTCATCGGATCTGTAACAATTTTTTGTGTTGTTAAACAATCAATTGAGTTCGAGTGATAAACGAGCTCCTACTAAATAATGTAATTAATTTACACTGCAAAAACTCAACATCGGCCACCGATGAAATTGGAAAATCTTTAAAACAATTGTGATCATAACAATTATTTAAAATTGTTATAATTAACAAATAATTAAATAAAATTTAGTATTTCTTTTTTATTTTTCATTTTTTATTACTATGTATAAAATAATCAAATACAATGTTAATATTATGAGATGAAAAGTAATATTTATTAACTAAATAATTGAAAGAAGGAATTTATATAATATTTATTAAAAATAAATTAATAAAATTGAGAATGTCTAAAAAAACATATTTTATTAGAAAATAATATACTGAGATATAATTTTATTGATAATATAATGAAAAAGTAGAATGCATTTTATCTATTCATCATGGCACTTCAATCAAATAACAAAAATTGTATTTGCCAGAAGACGAGATCACTGTAGTCATAGTCAGAAGAGTAAAAAAATTAACTAATATGTTATTGGTTTTAATCGGTTTTAACAAACAAACAACCGGCTTATTTTTAATTTTAAAATATGGATTGGGTCGGTTTATAATATAAGTGGTTTGGATTTTTTTAAGTGGTGCACTGGAATTTCTGGAGCGGTTTTGATAAACCGGTTAAAATGCACACCCCTAGTGTTAGTCAAAGCAGCAACAAACCTTTCTTTATAAGGTGTCAACCATGTTTCATTCACATAATTAACAAATAAAGAAATATCAGCACAAACACTCTCAAAGTGCTTGGAATGTCCGCCAAATTCAGTTTCTCTATTTGAATACATGATGTTGTTCCATAGATCCATGACATATTATTATCGTTTTGATTAAACATACACTTTACATTTAATACTAATATTTTTTGAGATATGGAATGAACATAACAGATGGGTAAAAAATTAACTAATATGTTATTGGTTTTAATCGGTTTTAAAAAACAAACAACCGGTTAATTTTTAATTTTAAAATATGGACTGAGTCAGTTTATAATATAAGTGGTTTGGATTTTTTTAAGTGGTGCACTGGAATTTATGGAGCAGTTTTGATAAACCGGTTAAAATGCACACCCCTAGTGTTAGTCAAAGCAGCAACAAACCTTTCTTTATAAGGTGTCAACCATGTTTCATTCACATAATTAACAAATAAAAAAATATCAGCACAAACACTCTCAAAGTGCTTGGAATGTTCGCCAAATTCAGTTTCTCTATTTGAATACATGATGTTGTTCCATAGATCCATGACATATTCTTGTCGTTTTGATTAAACATACGCTTTACATTTAATACTAATATTTTTTGAGATATGGAATGAACATAACAGATGAGTTAAATTTGGGAACACGGATTCCATGACATTTATCAACGCAAGCTCTCAGTCTGTCACTACAACCTTCGGTAACAATTTATCGGAAGAGGATAACTCTTTGAGCTTATCCAGCTCCCATTTGAAATTCTCCTCCCTTTCACGTTCCAAATAGGCAAATCTAACCGAAAACATCAACTTCATTGACGTAACACCAACAATCTCAAGCAGTGATATCCGGTACCTATATAATCACAATGCACATAATCAAAAACTGATAAATTAAGATCTGTATTTTTTAATAAGCAGTGTTGGTCATTACCTATTTTGTCTTGTATGTGCAGTAAAAAATCAATTCCAAATAAAACATATTCAACTACTTCACTGAATCAGGATGTGTCCAAAAGATATCAACAATAACATTTGAGTCATCCATATTTCTAGTCCAACACATGTATTTCTCTCTATGAATAAGAGTTAACAACATCTGCATATATGTCAATGAATCTCTCTTGCTCGTTTTATATATAGCTCTAGCTTTATACATCTGGATAACACTCGTGAGGTTTTCTGGATCTTTATCTTTTAAGGCAACAACTATGTACCTTGAAACCATATTATCTTCGTCATGTCATTCACAAACTGTCTTTCATGATCTTTTAGACGGTCCAATATGTCATGGCCTTCCAAATTCTTAGATAGTTTATGATTGAACATCCTGCATCTAACAATACCTTCCAACCGATACCACTTGATACAGATCTCATCTTAAAAGGACATTTAACTTTCATACAATAAATGCCTTATAAGAATTATTACTTTCAAATGCATTCTTTCTTTTGTAATTTTCTCTTTTCTCACAATCCATAATTAATTTATCTTTTCTCTTTGGCTTTCCATTAGCAAGATCAGAATGAACAATGACAACAGTAATACCATGCCGTTTAGCAGTAGTCTGTGCCCAAGTTAAAACTTCAGATCGAGACTTAAATATATGTCAATTACAACATAAAGAGTAAATTATCAATATCATAGAGACGGGAAAATCTTTAAAAGTTTAACTTGTTACATAGAAAACATACAACATCAGTGGTGAAGAACTCTGTAACATCTATACAAATAAAGTTTAACTTATTATTTGTATAGTTCTAAAATGCTCCAAACAACGATTTATAAGGTGTTATGGGTATTGTGAAATGGTTTTGATGAAATGAATTAGGGATTAGGTTATTTATGATTTTAAATTTTTTTACACTTTTTGCAAATAATCAAAATGGATTTAAATTGTGATATTCCATGTAAGTCAGGTCAAGTAAGCCTTTTTTTGACACATCAGCATTTCTGAAGGAGGAAGTGGAGGTAAGGATCATTTTCGTGGATTTGAAAAAGGCAAGACCATTTTTATGAGTTGATTAAAACACGAGGACCAAAAGTGTATTTAAGTCATTTTATTGTATGTACCTTATGTTTTAATTTGATTAAACATATAAAGTAAAATGAATTATAATAAATAAATAAAATATTGGTATTATAATTTGTAAAATTTGGATGTTCAATATTACTATGCTTTGTGACCAACATTTGTATGGTGAAGCAACGATACTTCAATCATCCATAATAATACAAATATGTTACTGATTTATAAATGATATAAATAAGTTTGGTGAGATATAAATGCATTTCATATACTATTTTCATTTCATCCATTAAATTAGTATAATGATTGTAATACATTTGAATGACTAAAGTTGATTCTACTTCGTGACCAACATTTATATAGTGAAGCACCAACATTTCGATCAATCATGTTGAATAATTGATTATTATGTTTTTGATGGTATGACCATGTTTAATTAGGGTTTATGATAGTGCAATATTTGTGTTTTAATGTGTTGTACAATTATGGTTTATAAAGGTGCAAGAGTAATACGGTTAAGATTTTTTAAAATGCATCAAGTGTTGATACGAAATACGACATCCATAAGAACAATTATAAGAACAAGAGTAATACGGTTAATCTTTTTCCACATCATTCATGCATAAAAACATCATAAGAACCATTATCTTATTCATAACATCATTCACCCCTTTAAACATCACGAGACATTATCATATTCACAACATCATGTACACATTTAAACATCATGAGACATTACCATAAGATAGTTCAATACATTAGTTTTTCTACGTTTCAAACCGTGCCTCAATTTGCATGTGACTCAAATCAAACCAACCAGACTGATATCCACATGAAAAATTTGTGTGTGATTCGAATTACATATATCATGATTTGAATTGCAACAATAAGAATTGCCCAAAAACTCTCAAAACTCACATGATTCAACCAAGAAATGATATGATTTAAACTATAACATTAAGAACCCATTTTTATCAATTTTTCTGCATAATATCCAACTTTTAACATAAGCCACTTAATGTATATCTTCTAGACATGTTTATGCTAGCAATTTGCAATGAGATTCATAGATAATTCACATCATAACATAACTACATGCAATCCTTTTCACACATCAAGCATTCATTATCATGTAAGATGAGAATTCATAGTAATAAAATATCTTGGGACATTTCTTTATTCTAGCATGTTCATGTCAACAATTAACACATGCAATCACATAACAATCAAACATGCAATTCAAAGATCACACGTGAAAAACCTCAATTTTCCCCAAACATGAAAATCTCAAAAGAATTAGTTTGGAAACCACTAACTAAGAACCCACAATCATCATCAATTAACATCATAATTCATAGTTTATATTCAATCATCTATCATATAGCATCAAAAAATTTATGGAATTGCATATCAATCACATTCATTACCAAAAATTCATAGATGTTTTCATCATACAACATCATCCTAATTGGGTTTAAGAGAAACCCCACTATCCTAATACTAACATACCAATTACCGAATAATCTTTCCCTTTACCTCAATGATGCAACAAATTTCCTTTTGAATTCTCAACAGTTAAGGAATCTCTTCCTTGCATAACTTGTTTGCTAAGGTTTTCGGTCTCCTTTCTTATTTAAAAAAAACGTGTTTTTTCCAAAAACATATTCTTGTCAAAGTGGTCCTTTAATTGTTCAAAAAAGTCCACGTTAGTCCTTTCCGTCCAATTTTTTGTAACGACGTCAACTTTTACTTGGGTGTTTCAAGTAGGATTCGAACTGGGTCCATTTTGTTTGCTAAGCTAGATATTTAACCACTAGATCACTTTACTTTTTTGAATTTAATTTATAAAATAAATATATATTGAAATATTGATTATTAGTAAAAAAAAAAAGATATTCAACCCAACTAATACTAAACCCAAAAACATTTCCATCTTCATCGCTTCCATCTTCTTCCAAACCCCAAAAACCCTAACAACAACAACAACAACAACAATCTCAACCTCATAAACCCTTATCCCCATTCAAATCCCCAAGCCTCCAAGACACTAAAACCCTTTTCAATTTCATCATTAACAACGCTTATTCCCCTAACGATTTCTGCTTCCATCTCTGCGAATTGGGATTAGAGTTTATCTTAATGCCCCTAACGATTTCAGATTAAAAAATTATTTTACCAAAATCAACCTTTTAATTCTATTGTCGAGCCAAAATCAACCTTGTAAGTCACCATGAATCCGCCGGCTCCGCCCTTTTTCTGTCACCACTGCATCGCCGTCATTCACCATGGCTTCTTCTGGGTTTCAAATTAAATATTCTAAGGTTTATTTATCAAAAGAGAAAAATAAATCTGGTGTGTTTAGGTGGATAATGCTGCCATTTTTTTTTTTTTGAAAAAGAACTTAGGTTTTCTGCATTATGTTTCATGGGTTTCTGAAAAATAAATGCTTAAGCAGAGAATTTTAAGATTTAGAATGCATCGAATATTTTTAATTAATTGAACCATTATTTTTCATTTTTGTAGAATGGAAGAATTTAAACACTTTATGCACAAACAACAAGTTGGAAGGATCAACGTAGATTTACTTGAAGTGTCACTGTAGAATTTTGTTCTTTTTATAGGAAAATCATATTGTGATCATAACAATTCTTGATGTTGAATATAAAGCTAGCACTGTTAGTTGGAATGATTTTTAGCCATTGAAATTTGACATATTCAATGATTTTTGGTTATGTAATGTAATTATGTAATGTAATTATGTAAAGTAATTAATTGATGCTGAAAGATGGTTATGTAATATAACAATTTCGTTCTGTTATAGATGATGTTGAAAGATGGTTGCAGACCGGATGTTGTTCTAATGAAGATGCATGTTTTTTTTGAATGTTTTTCAGAAATAATAAACTTGATAATAAATGTGAATGAAATAGTTAACATCAATTGTAAAGTGGTGTGGTGGAAAGTTGAGATAACTTGCAAGTAAGGTGGCCTGGGTTTGATTCCAGACTTAAACAAAAAATTTTGTAATGTTTTTTCAGAATTTTAAAGACCTTGAAGATTAATATGTGTCAAGTCATCTGCCACACGTATGACCAAGTGCCACGTATGACCAGAATGTGCCTTGGGGTATAGTTAAGGGACCAAAAAGGGTATTTTGCCTTTATTTAACTATTTTTCTCAAATAAAAATTCAGATTTTATTTTTATTATTATTATTAAACCCTCCTTTCAAATTTCATTTCTCCCACTTATTATTTCTTTCTTTCTTAAATTTTCTAAAATCCCACTTAATTTCAATATTTTTCAAATAATAATCACAAAATAATAATACTAAAATTAAGAAAAAGAAATATCAATACACAGAAAATTAAATTATTAAAAGAATAAAAATTCGAATAATTTTGGGATATTATCTCGGGAGTTCGACCACGACTGAAGACTTTCCTGAAATCTTAAGTGTTCGACAAACCTTGGGGGAAACTATTTTGGATCAGCCAAAGACCCAATATTTCTAAGGCTCAAATTTAAGGGATTTCTTATTCCACCCCATGCTTTTCTAACGCACCACGTAAAATTCCAAAAATGCCCCTAAGAACTGAAAATATATTTCTGATGGGCATCAAAATTTGATAAACTGTACAATGGAACCGCAAATGTATTTCTGGTTTTGACCCGGAAATATACCTTCGGTTTTGTGGCTATACAAAAACCAAAAAAATATCATTAAATAACACCAATATCACAAACTCAAAATACAAATCATAACATAAACATAGGAAATACATTAAGGATTTTAACACAAATCAAACATTACAAATCAGTGTCCATGTGGACGTTGCAACATCATGATAATATTATCGACCGATCTTAAAATAGTCACATCTAACTCGATCGAAACTTTCTCCTCAAAACTGGTATAAGTATTCCACATAGCCCACATATCAGCGTCGTTCTTCAGCTCACGGTTGATGAACACAAGCTTCCCATCTTTGTTAACAGATGGCGAGCGGTACTTAATCTTCACAACTTTCTAATTGTCTCCATAAGGTATAAGTTCTTGTAATATTACACGCATTTCTTCAATTAGGGTGCATGTGGTGAACTTAAATTTGCGCGATGGTGGTGACGCTGGTAAAGTGGACAACTCCAACATGCCATTTGATATTCATTTTGAAACAACTGGTTAGAAATCATCAAAATGAAATCAATGAAGTCGCCATCGATTGTTTATTTATCCCAAAAATGGGAAAGGAAAACATCGACTAAAACCTATAAAGAAAACAAACAACGGTCTTACGACCCAGAGAACTAGGTAAGGGTGTCGGTTACGCAAGGAGAAGGGGTTAGCACTCCTCACGTCCGTCGTACTCGACGGGATCCGCTCTTGTTAGTCTAAATCTAAGGGTGTTATCTAGAAATATAAAGCTAAAACTAAAGGGAAACGCTCGAAGGAAGAAGAGAAAAGAATAACGGGGAAAAGAAAAAAAATATTTACAAAATTCTGCTCGTTCAGGCCCCGCGACCTAATGCCTACGTATCCGATTAAGGAATCAGAGCAGCCGTAGTTCGGCTTCAAAACATTTTGTGTGTGTGTGATGTTAAACGTCGCATTCCACTGCTGCTCGACCTTTGGAGACTTACACAATTGTCGTGGAACGGAGTTAACATGTGCATAAAAAGAAAATAAAAGAAAATCGAACAAAGCAATTTAAAAGAAAATATAAAAGATGAATATATACAAAAAAGAGTAGTTAAAAAGGAAAATAAACAAATTAAAATATTTTTGTGGTTTTTAATATGAAAATGAAAATAAAGAGTAAATTTAAAATGAAACATGTTTTTGTATTTTTGTATATTGGAAAATCAAAGCAATATTAAAAATAAAATAAAAACAAATGAATAACATGGGCAAATAAGCAAAACAGGAGGTGTGCATAATACTGCGGCGATGGGCCCAAACACAAGAGGCCCAAAGAAAATATGAAGACAAAACCAAGGGGGTGCGCAGAAGCTAAAGGTGCTGAAGACAAGAGGAAATCAGAATTGGGCTTAAGGAACAGTAACAAAAGAGCCCAAGTTTGCTAAATGAACTACAAACCCTAAAAGAAAGTAAGCTAGTCCGCCTCATATCTCTTTCTTCTCAAATTCGGTCCCTCTAAGCTTCTCACGGTTTCTGCTCCTCTCTCCCTCAGCCTCACGATGCTCTGTTTCGATAACAACAATTCTCACGGCCTCACTCTCGGCTCCCTCATTCGGATCAACAACAATAACAACATCTCCTCTTCACTCTGTTTTCTAATTTCTACCGAGACAAAACAAGAACAAAATATCAACAACAAGCTCATCTCTCTTCTCCTAATCTCTCGGCTTCCTCTGTTATCGGTGCGAACTGAAAAGAAAATAACAACACCACTCATCTCTTACGGTTCATACGGTTCAAATATTGTAAACAACCAACAAAAATAACCTCTCATCTCTCTGCTAATCTTCATCGATTCCGACGACAGAATACACAAACACAACTCAACACCAAAATCACGGCATATAAACTAAACAGAGATAAGATTCAAGCATTACAAACTAACACAGTTCAAGCATGGCAACACAACATACATGGTGATCAGTCAAAGATGAAAGTCATAAGAAGCATATAGAATCAGAAAACTAACCGACTCCGAATATTATCGGAGGGACGAATCCACGGTGAGCTTGATTTCCTTTTGCTCCGCTTCAATCCTCTGCTCTGCTACTGGTTTGTTGTTGGTGATATGCTGAGATGTTGTTGTGATATGGTGAATTTCCTTTGATGCAAGAATTAGCGATAACTTGTTAAGTGCAATGAGACGATTTATTTTGCAGGTTCAATTGCCTATGAAATCACGATGATAATGTTGCTGTCGATCAGTGATTGAAAGATTATTGAAGCTATGAGTTGAATCAAAGTATGAATGGATTGAAGGATTGAAGGTTTGATGAAGGTCTGCTGTGAAGATTCTGCAGATTCGGTTAAAGGAAGTATGAAGGATTTGCAAGTTAATTGAACTAATGTTTGGAGGAGAATTTTCTGGGAGAATTTCAGCAGCATAACAATACTTTTTTTTCTCCTCCCCTTTTCTGGTGTAATCATGTGTTTATTTATAGGCAAGGAAGGTGAGAAAAGTGTGACAAATTGGGAGGGAAATCTGAAGAAGTTTGCTCGAATTCAGAGGGAATTTTGGAGTCACGAGTTCTGAGTTTTGGATGAAAATTGAAGGCAAACCGTGTGATTTGCTCTAGTGCATTGTGAGCCCTTGATCAATTTGAATTCATTTGAATGGATGGTGGAGATTGCAAGTTGTGTTTATTTGAAATGCACATGAAGAAAACTTGGAGTGAATTGGCAGAAAACGTGACTTTCCTCTTTGCTGAGAGATTGGAATCGTGAATAGCTTTGGTGTGGCCCCACTTGCACTTCTTTTATTCCACCTATTTATTTGACATACAAGAGAAATACCAATACTAATAATAACAAAATAAAATGGTTAGTAGAAAAAGAAAGTAAACTAGAACTTGAAAGATAAGAATAAAAATGACCTTAAACTTTAATTAGAAATTCAACTCAAATAGAATTCAAATTGAATTAAGAATTAAATTCTAAGAATCAAAATCAATATTAAGAAAAAAAAAACCACTAATAATAAAAAAGAATTATATTTTTTTTATATTTTTGAATAAGGACTAAAATAGAGATAATGGACTTTAAATCTCAAATCGGGATTGTCTCGAAACATTTGACTTTTGGGTCGATCTTCTTTGAATCATCTCGCTTTCTTCGATTTAGTCCCTGTCTTACACAAACAAAAGAAAAAGATATATATTTTTTGTGATTTTGGTTATCGGTTAGTAAACATAAAGAAAAACACAATGATGCAAATGAACAGGAATCATAGGGTAAAAATCAGGGTGCAACACATTTTCATGTTCATTTCTGGTTTTTGGTGTTGTGGTAAAAGATAATATGACAAATGAGGTTATATATAGTAGTAGAATGCAAAGATGAACCAACAAATCCCATCCTTCTATCAGAGTGAAAACCGAAAGTGAAACTCCGGTTTTAAAAAAATGAAAACCGAAAATATATTTCTTCGATCCTTGAAAGTGAAAAACCAAAAATAGAACAGAAACATCAACACAAAAAATAAACCTCATGTATTAAAATATTGTATTTTGGCCAAAGTACAAAAAAGGCTATATTTCCACAACATAATACATGAACAAAATGACATTTACAATAAAATGATACCTAACTACGTAAAAGAGATGAAAAATTTAACATCGGTCAAATCCACCAGTGGCACCCCTTTTGACTTTTCTCTATTTTTTTTCTATTTCAATTTTGTTCAACTTGTTGTAGTCTTGCATCCTTTCAATCAATTGGTCTGGATAAGTCTCGGACGAGATTGTGAAATGAATCGCCCACTCCGGTGATTTAGGTGGTATATGGCATCCAGGTTTCAAATACACTTGAACAAAATACCGCTGATTTGAAATCCACCTAACACATATGATACGATCATTGGGATTTGACGTTGGAGTAGTGCGTAGAGGGAAAAAAAGTCTTTGAGAATTTGTATCTTGTAAGATTAATACACACCCTCTCATATGTACTGGCTATTAGATGACCCATATCAGGGAAGCGCGTCCACTTATCCTCCGGTGCGAATCCACTCACGCTTGATACAAGAGTGTTATATATTTCTTCAACTTTTTCTTTACTCCCGAACACACGTGTGTATAAATCTGTATTGTCCGGGTATGTCGAACAATAATGTAATCATCCTCCCCTTTACCGAGCAAATTGAAAATAGCTCAAAAACCATAGCTACCGTCACCCCCGACATTGACGATCTGTTCAATGTACTTATGCATAAAAACCGCCATGTGATCGATAAATGATATTTTTGATGGAGTCGGTGTAGTAGGTGGTTATCTAATACGGGCACCTTTGAAAGCACTTTTATGAGATTTCAAAGTAGGTGAATCGGGAAAAAATTTGTCCACGTGTTTAAAATATGATGGACTCCTCGTAATTGAACTGTCGCTCGGTGTCGGTTTCACATTCTTAGACGCCCCTTTAATTTTTATGGTTGAGATGGTGATTTTAGGTCTGTGGTCTCTGGAAATACATTCTTTCTCAACCGCTCTTTGATGTGGAGTTTGGTGGCGTCATCGGCTTTCAAAAATCTTTCTTGAATTGCTTCCCATTCAATCAAGATGTAAATACTTGATTCATCATATTTCGTTTTACCGTCATCTTCAAAACCGAGTCTCTTCCAATGACTAGAGACCTCGTCCATACATATCGGGCAATCAAATTCCATCTTCTTAGATAAGACACAAGCACAAGGGAGACCATATGTTTTCACAATAGAACAACCACACTTTGAGCTGTCGGAACCGACATTAGAAGCTCATTTGGCTTCGTGAAAAATATAATTTAGAGCTGCTTGAGATATATTACCGACCAACTGAGAATATAAGGTAATGTCTTTCAACCTGTGTTCCAACACCGTGATACTACGACCAAATATTGTATGTATCTCACTATGCTAGTTTAGTATAATCTGGTTCACAGAATCCCAACCCGTAATCAAATCACCCTTGCTATTTCCCAGCCAATTCTTCAGACAAGCATGAGCAAACTCAACTCGGTTCGTTGTTGTATTTTCGAGATGCATAACCTCATCCGTCCAAGCACAAACAAACTTTTCCTTAACCTGATCAAGTATTGTGCTTTCGACATATTTCAATAGATCGGGACATTTCACGCAAACATTCCTGAATTATAAAGCAACATCAGCGTATAGCTCTTTTGTAGATGCATTTACTAAAACATTCCATGCATCCATAATTTTCTCCACAATGATGCCCGACTTGACCAATTTTCCATCTTCACCTGCAATCTATTTTGTCCCCACCGCGGAAAATTTAACCTGACTTCTCACATTTTTTGTAATATGGCACCTTCAAAGTAAGACATAAGAAGTAGGAAATACAGTTGCAACCAAATTCGTTAATGTTGTATCTCGGTCGGTAATAATGACTTTCGAAATATCTTCTTGATCCTTTAACATTGATCTACAAACCTGCAAAGCCCATGCAAATTTGTCTTCTTTTTGCACTCTAGAAATGTAAAACCAACAAAATATGTCTTCTCAGTCGATGTAACACCAATAATTTCCAACAATTAAAGCATGTACTTGTTGGTCTTATACGTTGAATCAATTATGAGCACGGTGGGAAATGTATTGAACAATTTAATGGAGTCAGGATGAGTTCAATAAATATCTCTTACTGTAACCCTATCATCACCTCGTTGGTGCCTACAAACATAATTGTTTTCATCTAGAAGTTTCAAGAAGTGTCACATCTTGGTTCGATCGCCCTTAATCGCTAATTTGGATTGATAGCGCCTATTGTAAACTTGCTTGATATTTGATGTATTCTCGGGTCTTTTGCGCTTCAAGGTTGCAAGTATGTTTTTGGGTGGTACCAAGCTCAAAGTCATGTCAGAAACACATGTCTTCTCATCCGAAAGGAGCCGACATGCAATTGGATGATCAACCAACTTTTGACTTAAATCATGGTTGTGTAAACCACATATCACATTAAATCTCCATTTGTTATTTGCCAAAAGGTAACCATGCAACCTAAATGGGCATTCACATTTTCTTGAATCGGTATCGTCGCGTTTCAATTTTTGGATACGACACATATATTTCCCACTTCTTTCGCATGTCAATGTCACAAATGCATTTCTTTTATCCGTACCATTATCGGACCTTCCAATCACAACATTGAATCCTAGTTTCGTAGCTTCCGTACGAATCCAATGCAACATGTCTTCACGTAATTCAAACTCTTCTCCATTTTCAAAATGCTCGCAAATATCTACCACCTTTGTTACAATAGGAGATACGAGTGGTGAAACAACTTGAGATTCATTAGGTTTGAGAATGTTATCGGGATGCACCATACCTAATGTAATAGAAAACATAAAGCTTATTAACACTAAGTTATTAACAGTTCTATTGTGAAAATAAACATAGACAAAAACCAAAAATGTAACTCCGGTTTTGTTCAACTACAAATCGAAAGTATACATCCATTCGGTTTTCGCGTGACCTATTTCCAAATTCAAAAACAGCATAATGTAAGGAGTGGGGATTGAAAAGAATAAACTTTACCTTAAATTCCACTTCCTTGAGCTCCTTTTGATATGATGAATCACAAAAATGAATATTTCAAGTAGTAAATGGATTGAGAATGGAATGATCTTTGAGAGGTTTAATGGAAAGAAGAATAAATGGTGTGATCAAAAGGTGACCATGCTAGTTACTCTTTTAAGCTTCATGTAGTTGCCATAATACTGAAAATATATTTCCGGTTATATATGAAATGACGAGGTGGCAAAAAATGTCTCTTTCTGCTCTACTAACTGAGGTTATATTATCAGTTCTAAACCAGAGATATATCTCCGGCATAATTTTTTACAATTTGAGGGTCTAGACCACATTTGGTCTGTTTTATGTCAATCAACTCCACATGACCCAACGTATAAAAGTCACCTCATGTGAAACACAATATACACTTTTTTAATATCAAATTTTCACTACACTCGTATAAATGTTTTCGCATTGAGAAAATAAAAAAATAATTATAAAAAAGAAAAGAAAAACTACACTTAATATCATCTTTAATTGATATTTATAGTAAATATTAAAAAGACATCAAGTGTTCGTGAACAACCAATATATTCCAAGACACCATTAATGTTTTATAGTTATTAATTAATATTTTATCTGTTCATTATTGAAGAGATATTTTATGGATGATAGTTGAATTGAAAATTTACGTGATATAAATTAATTTTATAATTTTTTCATACATATTTATAAAAGTAATAATCCAACTAGAAATTTACATCATATAATAAATATAGAGTTATTAAATTGCAGTAAAATTATATATTAATGTTATGTGTGCTAATTTAGTAAAATCAATTACTAGAAATTTAGTCGATAAAAAAACGAAGGTGTGATCTTGATTATTTGTCTCAGGTTTGCGCTGTAAGTCCTTGTTACTATTACTCACTCCAAAATCTAGTAAGAAGTAGAAGAAGAAGTGTGTTGAGGGGGGTGCACACACGCACGCGTAGGTGATTCGAAGAATCGGCGTTGATTCACCGCGGACCCGAATATTCTCCTCTCTCAACTCAACTCAACTCTTCTACTAACTTTTTTCTGTATTTCATTCTTTCAAAACCCTCTTCTTTTGATTATCATATACTATGGAGGATGCAATTAGGGTTTCATCCCCTTCTTACTGGTTGGATGCTTGCGAAGATATCCCTTGTGACGATTTCATTGATTACCATGTTTCTTCCGTCGTCTCTGACCCCAACCAACAACACCAACAACAATCCATTAACAATAATAATCAAGATTTTTTTGGCGGTATTGATCGAATCTTGGACAGTATCAAGAACGGTGCTGGCCTCCCTCTTACCGTCACTCCGCCACCACCTCTCAGTGATGACGATGCTAACCTCTCTAATGCGAAGAATCAAGGTAACAACACTGATGGTGGTGCTCTTGTTGATCAAGATGAAGAACGGTTCAGCAAACGAGCTCGTGTTAATGTATACGACAATGAGAGAAGAATCAATCATCAAAACAACAGTAATGGTAGCAAGGAGAGGTTTGAGAGGTGTTTCAATGGTAGGAAGAGGCCGAGGGCTCAAGATTTCAAGAAAAGGGATAATTCTTCTAGTGTCAGGAGAGATGTTAGGGGTTATTGGGAGAGGGATAAGTCTTCTGGTTCAAATGATTTGGTGTTTCGGTCGGGAACTTGGGAGCCTGATCGGGTTCGCCAAGATAAAATGATTGTTGATATCAAACAGGAAACTAGTGATGATAAGAATATCGAGCAGGTTAGTAAGGAGAAGGTTGTTCCTGAGGAAAAAGCTAGACAGTATCAATTGGATGTTCTTGAGCAGGCAAAGAGTAGAAATACTATAGCTTTTCTTGAAACTGGAGCTGGGAAAACCCTCATTGCTGTTCTTCTTATTAAATCTATACACGAGACTTTAAATCAGCAGAATAAGAAAATGCTTGCAGTCTTTTTGGTTCCTAAAGTTCCACTTGTTTACCAGGTAATGTACATTCTCACAACCTATTTAGTGTGTGTCTATTCTTGCTGTTCTAGTTCTCTGTCTAATTACAACTAGCTGAAATTGTTCTTGGCTCTTTGTCAGCAAGCAGAGGTAATCCGTGAGCGCACAGGATATCAAGTGGGCCACTATTGTGGAGAAATGGGGCAGGATTTCTGGGATGCTCGAAGGTGGCAGCGGGAATTTGACACTAAGCATGTGCGTTTTTCAACTTTCTATTTAAGATCATTCTGTTTTCTCTCTTTCATTAACTTCTTTGATTTGGCGTGGCCTTTTGTATAGTTTTTCTCAGGTTGCATATGTGCTTTGTATATACTCCTATCCACTTCTTGGGGTTAGAACCTTGGGTGTCTCCGAGTTATAATTTATCCTAAAAACTAGAAATGTGTACTTATTGGCTTCTTTGTAACCCTCTTATAGCTGTGAAGATGCTAGTTAAACACATTCATACGAAAAAGACACGACTCTGTATGAGTGTGAAGATTTCTTTAACTTCTTGTACTGCAATTACTCAATTGGTTATTTGTGCTGTAGGTTCTTGACTTCTATCCAGCTGTGTTTTTGACTTCTTGTACTGCAATTACTCAATTGGTTATTTGTGCTGTAGGTTTTGGTTATGACTGCTCAAATACTTTTGAACATTTTGAGACATAGCATTATAAAAATGGAAGGAATCGATCTCCTGATTCTCGATGAATGCCATCATGCTGTAAAGAAACACCCATATTCCCTGGTGATGTCCGAGTTCTACCATACAACATCCAAAGAAAAGAGGCCATCTGTATTCGGAATGACTGCTTCTCCTGTTAACCTTAAGGGTAATTATTAAGGCACTCAATTGAACTAGGGCCCTTCACTTTTACTATTTTTTTTGTCTTCATGCCACAATTTTCTTGCAGATTGAACCCCAAGTTCAACAACTTTCTACTCTTTTAAGTATATGTGATCAACATTTTGTGTTTATGGTATATTCAGGTGTCTCCAGCCAAGTAGACTGTGCAATAAAGATTCGTAATCTTGAAAGTAAGCTAGATTCAACAGTTTGTACCATTAAAGATCGCAAAGAACTGGAGAAACATGTGCCTATGCCCTCTGAAATTGTGGTGGAGTATGATAAAGCGGCCAGTTTGTGTTATTTACATGAGCAAATAAAGCAGATGGAGGCTGAAGTTGAGGAAGCTGCAAAATCTAGTTCAAGAAGAAGCAAATGGCAGTTTATGGGAGCTAGAGATGCTGGAGCTAAGGAAGAGCTGCGCCAAGTATATGGTGTTTCTGAAAGAACAGAAAGTGATGGAGCTGCAAACCTAATTCAGAAGTTGAGAGCTATTAATTATGCACTTGGTGAACTGGGACAGTGGTGTTCATATAAGGTACATACTATTTCATGGAGAGTGAGGAATCATGAATTTTATAGCTATATATATAATTTCTCTTTTGTTTTCAGGTTGCACAATCTTTTCTTGCAGCTCTGCAAAATGATGAAAGGGCAAACTACCAACTTGATGTCAAGTTTCAGGAATCTTATCTGAGTAAAGTTGTGTCTCTTCTGAAATGTCAACTGTCAGAGGGTGCCGTTTCTGACAAAAACGATGGAGTAGATGACTCAGGTAATAGTGCAGCTCACAATGGGTCTGATGAACCCGAAGAGATTGAAGAAGGAGAGCTTCCGGACAGTCACGGTGAGCCTGGTTCTTCAAATGTTATAATGGCTAAAATTACACGTGTTGAATGGTTCATAGTTTGTTGTAGTTTATCCTGATAAGTTACTAGTATGCATGAAAAATAGGACTCTTCAGAAAATTAGACAATATTTGACAATATTTTACATGTGTCTTAGAATTTGGGTTATGCCTAACTCATCCAAGGTGGGGGCTTTCCCCATTATAAAAATTTTGTTGGGCTATATTTTATCCAATGTGGAACTTTTAACACCGCCCACTCCCTTCACGCCCAAAACTGGACATCTAGAGCATGACTCGAGTGGGGCCCTACAATGGAAACATGATAGAATATGGCCCAGTTTGAGCTTAATTCAGCCCTTACAATACCGTTTTGTAAGGTTATTGGGGGCCTCTCGTTATAAACTCTTTTCAGGTCTTCACTCTTTTATATATGGGACTTGGGTTTTTTCCCCAATACTATTGGACTTGAGGCACAGATATAAATGGTGGGTGTCCTAGATTGATAGACTCTGATACTAAATATTTAGGTTGGTCCAAACTCATCCTTACAAAATCAGCTTTTAAGGTAAAAGCTGTCCCCAATTAATAAACACACTGGCATTTGCTATATCTCATCCAATGTGAGACTCTACACAATGTGTCAAAGCATTCATATTTTGTGTGCATTTGTGCATGAACATTAAAAAGTTGGACACTTGGCGGTACCAATCTCTGAATTACGTCACATGTTTAGTGACATTCTGCTTGTTGTCACTCACCATGTTTTTATCCTTGATGTCTCTATTTTACACTTTGATATATAAAGCTATTTAAATTTAAATACACCTATGGTTGAGATGGAATGTAGTTTGGTTTTCTAATTAAGCTGGTGCACTTTTGTATAGTTGTCTCTGGTGGGGAGCATGTGGATGTCATAATAGGTGCTGCCGTGGCCGATGGCAAGGTGACCCCTAAGGTGCAGGCTTTAATCAAAATACTCCTCAAGTATCAGAACACAGACGACTTTCGTGCAATCATCTTTGTTGAGCGTGTTGTGTCTGCGTTAGTTCTACCAAAGGTTATATATGTAAATTACATGCATAGTTTGTTTTGGTTGCCTCAATTGCATAACCAAGATCCTATTGGCCCACTGTTTATTAATTTTGCAGGTTTTTGCCGAGCTTCCATCTCTTAGTTTTGTGAAGTGTGCAAGCATGATTGGTCACAACAATAGTCAGGAAATGCGGACCCACCAAATGCATGATACGATTGCCAAGTTCCGTGATGGGCGGGTAAGATTTATATCTTGCTAACTTGACTGCACAATCAGATTCACATGGGGAGAAATAATCCCTTGTATTTTCCCGATCTCATTTTACTCACATGTAGGTCACATTGTTAGTTGCCACTAGTGTTGCTGAAGAAGGACTTGATATCCGACAATGTAATGTTGTTATTCGCTTTGATCTTGCAAAGACTGTTCTGGCATACATTCAGTCTAGGGGGCGTGCTAGAAAGCCTGGGTCTGATTACATCCTAATGGTTGAGAGGTAATTGCTATGGCTGTATCATCTGTTGGCGTGTTGTTCAAGTATTGTTTTCTAGAGCTTTGCTAAGCCAACAAAATTAAAACCTCTCTGCGATAGAATTGATTATGTTTGGCCGCTGGGTTTTATCCTTCCTTGGATGGCCTGTTTTGGTACTTATGGTTTTGTATAAGATTAAGTCAATGATCTGCTATCATACCATTGGTTCTGTCATGGTGAAATATACTTCACCAGTGTAACTAGAAATGGCTTTATTATTTTTTGGGTGCTTTTAAACTATTATTATCATTATGACTTCCCTCCAATCATTGATTTTCTGTTCAGATTTTCTTTTTGGTTGAGGTTCTTTGGCAAGGGGATTTCTTATATATTTGTTGCAAGTGAGGTCCAATAATTAGTGTGGGTTGGAACTTGGAAGGTAAACTGAAACTGTAGCCTAGTCGTCCCTTAGGATGTGGACATGGGATCACGTAGTCTAAACTATGGGCCACTTTAGGCAAGAATCACATTTGATTGTGTCAGAATGATTTATTTGCAAAATATGTTGAGTTTTCAATCAATAATTAGTTATGCTGTCAAAGGTTACTGCTTTTCCTTTTCCAGCAGTCATGCAATAACTGAGGCTGAGAATTTTTTATGGATATGGCCACTTTAGGCAAAAATCACATTTGATTTGTCAGAATGATTTATTTGCAAAATATGTTTTGAGTTTTCAATCAATGATTAGTTATGCTGTCAAAGGTTTTCATCTTTTATATTTTATACCTGGTGTTTTATATGACAGTAGGGGCTGAATAACTGAAAACTATTTCCACCCCCTGGATTGATTTGTATTGTAAATAGGGGAAATTTGTCACATGAAGCATTCCTAAGGAATGCCAGGAACAGTGAGGAGACTTTGCGGAGAGAAGCAATAGAGAGAACAGACCTTAGTCATCTGAAAGACACTTCAAGGTTGATTTCTGTAGATACCCATCCAGAAACAATTTACCAGGTGAAATCCACTGGTGCAGTAGTTAGTTTAAATTCTGCTGTAGGACTTGTCCACTTCTACTGCTCTCAGCTACCTAGTGACAGGTGCTACTTTCTGTTTGAGATTGTTGATTTGCTTCACTACCTTTTGTATTTTGAGCTTCAAATTATGATTTGGATGTCATCTATTCATTATCCAGATATTCAATTCTTCGTCCCGAATTTATTATGGAGAAGCATGAAAACTCCGGAGGCCCCACTGAATATTCTTGCAGGCTTCAACTGCCATGTAATGCACCATTTGAAAATCTGGAGGGTCCTATCTGCAGTTCAATGCGCTTGGCACAACAGGCATGTCATCATTTATTATGAACTGCCTAGATTTTGCTCATCTTTATAAACAAGCGCTGGTTATTGATTTGGTGTTTTGCAGGCTGTTTGTCTAGCTGCTTGCAAAAAATTGCATGAGATGGGAGCATTTACTGACATGTTATTGCCTGATAAAGGAAGTGGGGGAGAAAAAGAAAAGGCTGAGCAAAATGATGAAGGGGATGCACTTCCAGGGACTGCTAGACATAGGGAGTTCTATCCTGAAGGTGTGGCCAATATACTGAAGGTTGGTTCATTCTGCAAATTATATGTTCTAAATTTTTATTTTTGTGATGTGAGATTTTTGGTATATTGTTGACCGAACAGACAAGAACAACCAATGCCTTTTCTTACTACTAGATGGGTTTGGCTAGATGATTCAAATGACAATATAATGATATCTACTGTGTACTTAGAAAATTATATCTAATGTCAGATCAGTTAAATCCAATTCCTTTTAATGACCAGAACGCATTGTCGATTATTACTTGTATGTAAAGCTTGTGTTATAATATCTGCAATCAAATGCTGTGAGCTTGAAGAAGGCCTTGGAGAAGAATCATCAACAGAACTCCTAGTATTTGGGGTTTGGCATAACTTAACTCTACAAAACCAACTTATAAGGTGAGGGATGCCCACCACTGATAACCATTATTCAGCCCATATTAATATCCAATGTGGAACTCTTAGGAATAAAGAAGATAAATAGTGAATAATTGCGATCTTGATTCTAGAATTCTAGATATTTCCCCCATACAGGAAATGAAAAGAACAAGGATGCTTCTACAAATGAGAATGCATCTACTATGTATCTGTGCCATAAAAAGTGTGCTTTTATTGGACTTCAGTTACAAGAGGGGTTTTGTTCCTAGCTTCATGTTTTTGCCAATACAGCTCTTATCTTGAGTTTATTGCCTTGCCCAAAAATATCCACTGTTGCTCAATGCTATCTGGATTTTCAGGGAGAATGGATCTTATCCGGAAAAGATGCTTGCAAGGACTCCAAATTGCTTCATCTTTATTTGTATACCATAAAGTGCGAGAATGTAGGCCAGTCAAAGGATCCGTTCTTGACTCAGGTTTCAGATTTTGCAGTACTTTTTGGCACTGAGCTGGATGCAGAGGTAGTAGTTTCTATCTGTGCTACTACTTTTAGATCATTTGTGGGTATTGTAACTCATTTTCTCCCTCTCTGACCGCATTTATTTGTGTAGGTGTTATCGATGTCCATGGATCTATTTATTGCTCGAACCGTGACTACCAAGGCATCTCTTGTCTTTAGAGAGTCAATAGATATCACTGAGAATCAGGTTGATAGATTAACAGTTGTTTATACTTTTTTCAAATGTTCATAAGTTTTAAATATTTTAATTTCTGAAAACTGGAAGAAAACTATTTTTTATGGAATGCAGTTGGCATCCCTGAAAAGCTTTCATGTAAGATTAATGAGCATTGTCTTGGATGTGGATGTTGAACCATCTACCACTCCTTGGGATCCTGCAAAAGCATATTTGTTTGTCCCAATGGTCGGCAATAAGTCTTTAGATCCTATGAACCAAATTGACTGGCATCTGGTTGAGACAATAATTGGAGCTGATGCATGGAAAAATCCCCTACAGAAGGCTCGACCAGATGTTTACCTTGGCACTAATGAGAGAACTTTAGGTGGCGATAGAAGGGAATACGGATTCGGGAAGTTGCGTCATGGCTTGGCTTTTGGGCAGAAGTCACATCCAACCTATGGAATCAGAGGAGCTGTGGCCCAGTTTGATGTAGTGAAAGCTTCGGGATTGGTTCCTAACAGAGATTCCGTGCAAACACAAAAGCATATCAACATGACTAGCAAAGGAAAATTGATGATGGCAGATACCTGTACCAGTGCAGATGATCTGGTAGGGAGAATTGTAACTGCTGCTCATTCAGGGAAGAGGTTTTATGTTGATTCAATACGCTATGAAATGTCAGCAGAGAATTCTTTCCCTAGGAAAGAAGGTTATCTTGGTCCTCTGGAATACAGTTCATATGCTGATTACTACAAGCAAAAGTATGATGTAGAATTCGCTTATACATTATATTAGTCTTCTAGTATTTTCTCTTTTGTTTAAATTTTCTCTTTATCATCCAGCAAGCCTCCCTACTCCATTTTTTCTTACTCTTTTGTTTGTGTCTTGAAATATGTTACTGATAATATGTTAGCCACATTGCACCTATAATGTTGTGCAGGAAGACCAGGAAGCTAATCTTAATCTGTAAAGGAGGCATCTGTTGTCACCTCCAATCGGAATGGATTTATCAAGAATGTTCCATGGAGAGTGACAATAGCATGTTGATCCTTCCAGATTACAGAAGCTTTTTGTCTCTTCCTGCATAACTCAGGGTGCATATGGCTGCTGGTTTTCTGTTAGATACGGTGTTGATTTGGTTTACAAGCAGCAACCTCTTATAAGAGGGCGTGGTGTATCATACTGCAAGAATCTTTTGTCCCCTCGATTTGAACACAGTGAAGGTGCTCTCTCATAATTCCTATTCTACAACTATTAAGTTTTTCCACAAATTTGTAGATCTTATTTAACGGGGAATGTTGCACTATTGTAGCACACGAAGGTGAATCCGAAGAGACTCATGACAAAACTTACTATGTTTTCCTTCCTCCCGAGCTATGCTTGGTACATCCACTGCCTGGATCACTCGTTCGTGGTGCTCAGAGACTGCCTTCAATAATGAGGAGGGTTGAAAGCATGCTGCTTGCAGTTCAGCTTAAGAATATGATAAATTATCCTGTTCAGGCTTCAAAGGTATCTTCCCAGCTCAAGCTAGTTAGCTTTTAATTCTAGTTTCTGCAGTTAACCCATGCATTCTACATTAACAGATCTTGGAGGCCTTGACCGCTGCCTCTTGCCAGGAGACATTTTGCTATGAAAGGGCTGAGCTTCTGGGAGATGCTTATCTGAAATGGGTTGTTAGTCGCTTTCTTTTCCTAAAATATCCACAGAAACATGAAGGCCAGCTTACTAGGATGAGACAACAAATGGTCAGTAACATGGTATTATATCAGTATGCATTAAGTAAAGGTCTTCAATCATATATCCTAGCAGATCGCTTTGCCCCATCCAGATGGGCAGCTCCTGGGGTGCTGCCTGTATTTGATGAAGATACAAAGGATGATGAGTCATCTTTATTTGACCAAGAGAAGTCCATTTGTAAGATTGAGATGATGGATATCACTGATGGGGTTGAGGATGAAATGGAAGATGGTGAGCTTGAGAGTGATTCAAGTTCTTACCGAGTTCTGTCCAGCAAGACACTTGCAGATGTTGTGGAAGCACTGATTGGAGTGTATTATGTCGAAGGTGGTAAGAATGCTGCTAACCACCTTATGAAATGGATTGGTATTCACATAGAGATCGATCCCGATGAGATGGAATGTACAACAAAGCCATCCTGTGTTCCAGACAGCATACTCAGGAGTGTTGATTTCGATGCTTTAGAAGGGGCTCTAAATCTTAAGTTTAAAGACAAGGGTCTGCTGATAGAAGCCATAACTCATGCCTCAAGACCATCCTCAGGAGTATCCTGTTATCAGCGGTTGGAGTTTGTTGGTGATGCTGTGTTGGACCATCTTATAACTAGGCATTTATTTTTCTCATACACAGACCTGCCTCCAGGACGTCTGACTGACCTTCGAGCTGCTGCTGTAAACAATGAAAATTTTGCACGTGTTACAGTTAAGCACAATCTTCACCTGCATTTGCGACATGGGTCCAGTGCCTTAGAAAAACAGGTTTTATTTCTCACCAGTGATTTCGTTTATTAGTTAGTACTTGGAGATGGATCATGTACCCTACATTTCTTAGTATCTTGAGCAAGTTGTTGCTGATCCGTTGGGGTCTATGGTCTACCTGACATTGCACTTTTGATTGTCTACAGATTAAAGAATTTGTGAAGGAAGTTCAAGAAGAATTATTAAAACCAGGGTTTAACTCGTTTGGTCTTGGAGACTGCAAAGCTCCCAAGGTCCTTGGTGACATTCTTGAATCTATTGCAGGGGCAATTTTTCTTGACAGTGGGAGGAATACTGCTGTCGTTTGGAAGGTTAGCACCTAGCTTTTAAGCATATAGACCCTTCCTATATATATTTCTTTTCTGTCAAAATGTTTGACGGATAATATTATTGGTTTTTTTAATTTCCCCAGGTTTTTCAGCCTCTTTTGCATCCTATGGTCACACCAGAGACTTTGCCAATGCATCCTGTGCGTGAGCTGCAAGAGCGATGCCAGCAGCAGGCCGAAGGTTTGGAGTATAGAGCTAGTCGCGCTGGGAATTTGGCCACTGTTGAAGTATTCATTGATGGAGTGCAAGTAGGGACTGCTCAAAATCCACAGAAAAAAATGGCACAGAAATTAGCTGCTAGAAATGCCCTTGCTTCTTTGAAAGAGAAGGAAGTGGACAAAATTCAGGAGAAAAATGATGAAAACGGGACAAAGAATGGGAACCAGACATTTACTAGACAAACATTAAATGACATCTGTTTGCGAAGAAACTGGCCTATGCCATTCTACCGGTATGAAATTATACTGTATAACTTGAATATCACTTTGAATGGCTTTGCTTTAATGGAGCTAAAATGGCCCGACTTGATTTGTAGGTGTGTGAGCGAGGGTGGTCCTGCACATGCCAAGAGGTTTACATTTGCAGTGCGCGTGAATACTACTGATAAAGGTTGGACAGGTGAGTGTGTTGGAGAGCCAATGCCAAGTGTCAAGAAGGCCAAAGACTCAGCTGCTGTTCTTCTCTTAGAACTAATAAACAAATTATACTCGTGATAGATAGATAGATAGATGTAGTGTTTATTATTCACATTCTATCTTGTAGTAATATTAATCAACTTGTTCAAACTACCATATTCCAGTCAAATGGAGTGGGTAAATAAATTATAAACCACCATATATGAAAGTTGTATCAATGATAAAAATATACAAGTTATAATCTACATTGCACTTTTGGTACTAGTATGAACCTGAGCCCCCATACTTTTATGTTAATGAACACTCACCACAGCCAGTATCTTGTAACTGAAGAGAGGATTGTATAGGTGCTTAAAACAAGTAGTTTCAAAATTCTGTTTAATATTGTGAAAACATTTTTTTTTTATTTCATCTTTTTTAGTGTTCACCTCAAGATTATTTTCTCTTGTTAACAACTAAAAACTAATACTACATTCTAAGAAATAAAAATAGAAAATGCGATAATAAACTGATCTAAACTTTGTTACTATGTTTTTGTAGGATATATTTTTGAAGCAACTCATTTAAATTCTTGGCTGATAATAGATATTGTTTATGTTGCAAGCATAATTATGTGTTTGGTTTCACATAAATAACAGAGATTAAAGGGTTCAATTAAGAGTTTTGGGAGTTGGTTTTTGAAGGGTTTTAGAGTGTTGCATATAAATCTTGAAATGCGTGTGGCATTTAAAAAAAAAAAATACTAAATTAGCATATAAAATCATATTGTTTTTTAAATATATCAAATACATTTCAATATTATGCAATTGTCCAAAGCCTTCCCCTCCAAAATCCTTCTAAAATCAAATCATAAATAGAATAGTTTTACACCATCATCTAATAGAAATTTATTATGATTCATGTCATGTTACTAATTTAAAAATACTTGACTTAGTGTAATACATGATTGATTATTGGTTTCTCTAAATTATATGAACTGATTTTGTCCTATCAAATGTGATTTTATGAAATTAAGTGTACGTTTTCCCCCTTTAATAATGTGGTTAATAGTTATAATCAATTCTCCACTTATTCTTTAGAAATTTAGTAGTTAATATTTCACTCTGACACAAGACTATGGAATAAGATAACACAATATTTCAATCTGACACAAGACTATGGAATAAAATAACACACTGATAAATAACATATAGCCAAATCATGCATCGAAAATTGGAGGATTCTATATGAGAAGTATTACATATCAAGCAACGTCGATAATCGTTTTTCACTTGATGAATCATTCAAGTGGTATAATATTATCCAACTAAATTAAAAAATAATAATTATAAAAGTGTAGATACTGCTGATCAAAACATAATTTAGAACTGTGTAGATTACAGCTTATTCTGATTAATTAATGGAGATTGGAGAACGGCATTCTTGTCTATCTCCTCAAAGTGTGCAGAATATATTCCGCGTAAAGATCCCTGCACCAAATCATTGATATGAAGATATTAGTAGAAGAAGAAGATATGATGCTGATTGCAGAACAATGCAACATTTGTTACAGATATACTGACATTGAGTGCTGGATGGCTTCAACAGCAGTGCTTGGAGGTAGAAAATCATTCACTGCCACTTCCTTGTTCTCATTCTTCTTGTCTTAGCAGAATGTTAAGAAAAAACAACAAAATAAATAAGTTATTTGGAAAATCATAAACCAAGATTGTTATGCTAAGGATACAGTCTTCAAAAAAGCGTCGAATTTCCATGATGCGATGAGGTGCGAGTTCTTTGTAGTCAGTAAAGTGCTTATATTCTGGATCATCAGCACATACTGCAATGATTTTATCATCCTTCTCTCCCTGATCAATCATCGGCATGAGTCCAATGGCTCTTGCCCGCAGGAAACAACCAGGAAGGACTGGCTCTTGCATCAGAACCAGGACATCAATTGGATCATTGTCTTCGCACAGTGTGCGAGGGATGAAACCATAGTTATGAGGATAAACAACCGACGAATACAAAATTCGATCAACCTGAACAATATTCACATGTTAAACAGAATAACCTAATTGCAGCATTTCAATAAGCAAGCAGGAAATTGGTTTATACCTTGATTAAACCAGTTTTCTTATCAAGTTCATATTTGACCTTGCTTCCTTTAGTGATCTCCACAACCTGCACCAACCAAAATTGTTTCGCCAATTCGTCTCAAACGGAAACATGTTTTCGAAAGGAAATAGATGATGATGATGAGAACTTACACAATTGAAAATATGGGGAGCTCCAGGTCCTGCATATTGAATAGTAGAAATTGAAATTAAGATCATTTCAAACCATATTTTGAAGATATGAAAAAGAATAAAGATGGTGTACCGATTTCGAGATCATGCCAAGGGTGTGCAGCTACTGATCTCCTTGACAAAGATGAAAGAATCCTTTCATTCAAACGTGGAGCTGGACGGGATTCTTGAACTTCTTGAACTTCCTGAACTTGTTCATCGTGATCACTCATCTTTAAATCAAACACATGAATGAATAAATAACCAAATATCAAATATCAAACATGTTGCATGCAATAGCAGAAAAAATAATGATAGAGAAACACACACCTTGGTTGATAAAGTGTAAATGAAAGTGAGATTGGAGTAAGTGTTACTTATGATTGATTTATATACATATTTATACGTGGGGAGACTTTGTCACCATGCAACTTTATAGGAGACATTTACGCTTACCATTCCATTTGTTTTGTCTAAATTTATTCATTTATTCATTTTTCTTATGGTATTAATTCTTCATCCTCACAACACCGAAATGCATGCTAAACTAACCTAATATATTTCCAAACTTTTTTTATTTAGAAAGGAATACTATTGATATCTACACAGTCTAGAGTCATTATTCTTACACAACACACAACTGAGAATCAAATTAATTCTATTATTGTTGCACCAGTTACCACTATTTTTATGCTAAAACTGTTATAATTGGACTAAAATAATTTAGCCTATTTATATTTTATTTTGCAATTTTTTTAAACTTTTATGTTATATTATATTATTAACATAATTGAAATTCATATCTAAGATTCGTTTTGGATAATGGAATATATGTATACTCCCTCAAAAATCTATGTAAATAATATACACCATGGTTAAGAAAAAGATCAATTTTATGTGCCTACAAGAAACTAATTGGACAAGTGAAAAGGCGAAAGAATTAAACAACTCAGAATTTAAACTTTGGTACACCAAAAAAGTTAGAGAAAAAAATGGGATAAAGACCAATTTGAAAAGAGTGGAAGAAGAATATTGTGGATGTGAAAAGAATAGCAGATAGAACAATAGCCTTGAAATTCGTAGTAGAACAAGACACTTTCAATGTTATTAGTGCTTATGCAGGTTGGGTTAGCAGATCGCCTTAAGGTAAAATTTTGAGAGGATTTATAAGACTTAGCTCAGAATATACCATAAGGAGAGAAATTTTCCTAGGAGGGGGATCTAAATGGACATGTAGGAAACATAGCAAGAGGTTTTGAAGGCGTGCATGGAGGTATGGTCTTGAGGAGGTAAATGTGGAGGATAAATCCATGAGTTTTAGTCAGCTTTTGATCTTAATATAGCTAGTATTTGGTTTAGAAAAAGAGTTGAGCATCTTATCACATTTAAGAGTGGGGTGACACATTCTCAGATAGATTTCTTTCTTAATAGAAAAGCAGATAGAAAGATTTGCTTGGATTGTAAAGTTATTCTGAGAGAGAAAGTGAGTTTGACTATTCAACATAGAGTATTGGTTATGGATGTAGGAATTA
Organism: Vicia villosa; assembly: GCF_029867415.1. Classification (NCBI taxonomy): domain Eukaryota; kingdom Viridiplantae; phylum Streptophyta; class Magnoliopsida; order Fabales; family Fabaceae; genus Vicia; species Vicia villosa. Next base: position 158,404,676 of record NC_081185.1, read on the forward strand.
AGAGGAGAGCAAAGAGAAGAAGTCACATGGGAGCGCCACTAATCAAGTGATGGCCAAAAAATACAAATGATATGTGAAATAAGATGACCTACAATATTAAAAAAATAGATAAAAAGATGTTAGGATAATCAAAAGCTTTGAGACTTGGGGGTAAAGAATCATGATGATGTAATGAGTTTCCTCATCATTTATATTTTCTCTAGGTGTGCCAAGTCTTGTGAAAATATTTTTGACTAAAAACATAGTTACCACTTTGGCATCATTTGTTCGTGTTGCCATTGCGTTGCCTCCTCAAGATGGACTCTCATCGTGGCAAGATTTGATGCCTGCAGCGCCTATTAATAGTAAGGTTGAGGGCACTTCTTCATACACTTTCACTATTCACTAAATTTCCTCTCAAATTATCACATAATCTCTTCATCTTTTATCATTATTTTAGCTCCTTGAGTTTTATATTTGCATTTTATCAGTATAATGGCTCCGAAAAGTAGTAGCATTTAAGGTTCCACCAGTGCTACTGCTACTCTATTCGTGTCATATAAGTTCCTGTCATAGGAAGACTGCTAGGTACCTGCTTGTAAAGGATTTTATGTGCATTTAAGAAAGGAACAATGGTCTAAAAAGTTTGCACGAATTTCCTGAGATGCTTGATGAATTGGTGGAAAGAGGGTAGATGAAGCTTTGATCTAGAAAGTTTGCACGAATTTCCCGAGGTGCTGCTTGATGAATTGGTGCAAAGAGGGCGGAAGAAGCAAAACAACTTGATCAAAGCTAGCAGCCGTACTATCACCACGCAGATGCACATGCTTGAGGTCACATACAGTTGGTAGAAGTTAAAGAGGAACAAAGGATATCTTTCTCCAACCCAAGAATACCATCAACACTGAATCCTCAAAGATAATTTTTCAAAGGCAATATTTTTTTTGAAGAGAACTTTTTTTGAAAGCAACAAAGTCGCAAAAAAACTTAAAGTTTGGTGTTAATGGAGAGGTGTGTGATTCTCAATTTATTTTAAAAAAGTCCGATACTGACCTATGGACAAACGAACAAATTTAGATCATTTGATCTACAAATGATTTGGCGAAATTTCATTTAATACAATTCACAAGCTGAGGTCCAAGTTAATTGTACAACAATGGCGACCAAATGTGTAGTTTTAAGTTTTATCAAATGTAAATGACACTCACAAATTATAGAAGTCTCACACGAGATTTGAATATTGCACATGCATGTGGCTGTTCAAAAAAGGTAATACCTAACAAATCTCCTTACAAGAATAATGTTTGGCATAGGATAAGAACAAGAACAATTAACTTGAAAAGTGCAGCATTAATATTTTCTGGTTAGTTTGGAGATAAAACAATTCTAACCAAACACATCCACTATTGACTCTGATTTAAGAGGGAAAAAGGGCATGAAGAAAAGCACATTGCTCAAGTAGCAAAGGAAAAATTGCAATTGGCTACAATATAGGTCCCCTAAAAGAACCTACTCACAAACATTTTTTCACTCTCAACGGATATGTCATAAACTTGTCAATGCATATAACAGGGTGTTTGGAAGAATTTGATATTACAAAAAAATAAAATCATTCTCTTCATCTCAAATGAATGATCCATTTATATGAAAATTATTCTAAAATAATATTAATACCATTCATTGGAGAAGAAATGATCTTTACAACATGAAATTTAATATAACCAAAATAACACATACATGGCCTAGATACATAGAAAGTGGCTAGGTTCTGGACGTATTAAGCAAAACATAGAGCAGGATGTGACCTTAGTCAACAACATATATGATTTACTTAAAACAAAACATTAAGTGTAAGCTGTAATTTTAGACTCAAATGCGAAGAAAGAAAGAGAGAATTGCTTATGTTATATGCATCAGAAATATATGAATTCAACTAAAAAGACGTAAACATCATTTTAGTTAAAACCAATACCATCCATCCACTGAACCACTGAAGGTATCCCGGGCTGATATTCAACTAGAAACATAACCACAGTTAGCCGCTAGCATGACTGTATTAGATCCCCAATTACATTTCACTCCCAGCAATATCACGGTTTGTGTTGAAACTTGAAACCTTACAATTTAGTTATAAATGTTTACAAGAAACAGAATCAAATGCTCCTGTTCACTGGTTCAAGTGCCTCTACAGTTACCACACTATTTCCACGGATTACCTGCAGAATAGGAATGAATTTAACAATGTTCAATCTCTATAAGCTGCTACACCTAAATTGATAATGCAATCATAATTTGAGGACTTACCACCATCCCTATATCATTCTTCTCATTGCCATTGACCTCCACAGTATTGTCAACAACCAAATTCATAAATTGGTCAAAGCCACGGAGAGTACCAACAATCATACGATTCGCATTCAGCTTGACTGCAAGATATAATAAAGCTCATTTCAGTATAACCCCTCACCAAATTATAAATCATGTTTTCAGATAAGAAGCACCAAATTATACACATGAAGTATGAAAATCCAATTTGACGAGAAAGAAAGAAGATAATAATAATTATTAGAAGAAAGATAGTTACTTTGAAGCTGTTTGTCCATGTATCTGCCAAAATAAACACAACAAAAAAAAAATCATATTAATGTCGATCAAGTGAAGAAGAAATTGAAAAGCTAGGAAAAATTGAAGTGAAGTGAAAGCGGGTACAAGGCTTACTTCTTCAAATCCGGAGGCTGGCCTGACCTGCTCATGGTGAAGAATGGGGATTGAGAGAACGCAGAAAGGAAGAAGATGAAGAAGATGATCTGAAGGAGCTGTAGCTCAAACCCTAATTTTTTTGGGTTTTGTTGGAGAATGATATGTTGGGCCTGGCCCTAGAAACTTTTTATCCCGGCCCAATTTGATAATTAAAGCCCAAGTTCAGTTTTATAAGTAACCTCATTTCAATTATTTCAGTTTTTTAAAGTATAGATACTTGATCATTTGATCTAAGAATTCAGTTTCTTACTATTAGTAGTTGTGAAAATACACCAATTCATGTATGTCAACAACCTCTTGAACTTTTCAATTATTTTGAAAACATTTAAAATAACACCAAAAGCAGAAGGAAAGTTAAATAATGCCAATTGAATCTTGAACCTTGATATTAGATTCCTAAATCAAAACATATTTATAAATAGACTTTCTACTAAGGATCGAGAATTTACCTTGCCACCCCCAAATTATACATATCATCCCCTCAAATTTATGAAAAGATTAAATTGTCCAACTAATTTTCATTACCACATTTTCACAAATTTACAGATTTTTCAAATTCTCTGACGATACCGGAAATTTGGTAAAAACAAGTAAGATTTATGGTATATTTTGTGATATTTACGGTATATTGTATTGGAAATTTCAAAATTTTTGGTACTTGCTATTGGAAGTTTCAAAATTTCCGATATTTTCATACCGAAAATTTCAAAATTTCCGGTATTACCATTTACCAATATTACCGGAAATTTTGAAATTTTTCGATATTTCAATTTAAACAAAGAAGAAGCTATTTTCCTTATGTTTTTAAATTTTGCAGTGACGACCAGAGGCAAGGACGGTTCTATTGCGGGACGAACCACCAATAGAGCCAGTGCGATTGCTCGAGCTACTGATGAGGCGCAAGCCTCGGAGCTACGTGTTGGACGCCTTCCTCCGATCGGTTCTAACCGAAAACGAAGGGCTGAGCAGCAGGCGGTGTCGGGGTTCCGCGAACCTCGCCGCTGGACTCGTAGAGCATTCACTGTTGTGGAGGAGCAGGTAGTTGAGGAGCTAGTGGTTCAGGAGCAGGTAGTTCAGGAGCCGGTGGTCCAATTGGTTCAGGAGCAGGTAGTTGAGGAGTAAGTGGTTCAAGAGCCGGTGGTTTCGGACACAGACACCGCCATTCGTGCATCTACGGAGCCATTAGTACACACTGATGGAGGTTTCCCGGAGGACCTTCTGACTGGTCTGTGTTGACGGGATACGCTGACCATGTCGCTTATAGGATATGGCAGAGCGAGGTATGTAATATTGGTCTCGTTTAAATACTTAATTTTTATGTTTATTACACGATTTGATGTATACTAATTTGTTTTAATTGTATTATTTTGTTACAAGAGCGTCCAGTTTTGAAGGTCGCTTCTCACAGGTCGAAATTGAAGAACTTTCCCGAGAGTCGGATGCCTAAGCAGGTGAAGAGGATAGTTAAGGATTTCCATCTGGTGGACTTTGCTGGATGCTCCTTGACGATACTGGACGCCTCCCTATTATCAACTTTTGTTGAGAGGTGGCACCCGGAGACATCATCATTCCATCTTCCATTTGGGGAGATGACGGTGACTTTAGATGAAGTGGATGTCCTCTTTCACATTCCGATTGTTGGTACGTTTTCAAAACAGTTTATAGGGATCAGGTGATGACGACGCGCATGGTTATGGATGCTTTGGAGGTTGATGAGGTGGATGTGCTACATGAGTTTGGTGGGAATCGGGGCTTTAACCTTAGGATGTCTTGGTTGAGGAATACTTATCAGGTGCTTGTGGATGCAGAAAGGTACCAAGCTGCCGTTAGGGCGTATACGCTACATCTAGTTGCATGTTCTCTCTTTGCGCATAAGTCTGGAGTTTATATAGATGTTCAATACCTTTCTCTATTCAACACCCTTGACACCCCATGTTGGGCTTAAAGAGTGGCGGGATTGACGATGTTGTACACGACACTTGATGTTGCATCTCGTCCTGACACCTGACAGCTTGCTAGTTACCTGAGCTTGTTACAGGTATATTATAATTTATTAGATGGTTTTGTGTTTAATTATTTTGGCGTATTTATTTGATGTTTTTTATTTATGCAGTGTTGGATCTACGAGCACTTCCCTCACATCTGTGAGCGGAAGAACCAGCGTCCTAAAACCAGACAGCTTGCTGGCTTTGTGTTTAATCCAGCTGGCGGCATTGGTTGATGGTTTCAGAGTCACATCATCAGCTCCCACCATGAGATCATTGATACAACCATTGAGGTTCAGGAGCCTGGACAATGCGAGAATGGATACCTGGAGTGGTTCCACAGTGTGTCACACCCTAGGGTCATACCACCTGCCACAACATCTGATGTTTCAGGGCCTTCGGGTACTAGGGATTCATCTGATCCACCACCTTCACCTCCCGCAGGTGACCAGAACAGCCGCCTATAGTTCATCGTCCTTCACTTATATAGCCTCATGGGTTTGGTGAACCCTGATGGCGAGGTTCATACTATTTTAGCTAGGTTGTCCGATGTTGTCCGTGGAGGGCCTATGTAGATTTATTTTTTATGATTGTATTATATGTATTTTGTACAAACATATTTTTTATTACATAATCTTTTTTGCTAGTACATGTTTCAATTAGATAAAGAAAATAAAATAACATCAAAACAAACAAACATAGTTAACAAACATCAGATGACAAACAACATACATAAACAGTACTCTGAAATATGAAAACCTAGGCACTAACAAATGACTCTAGACGTTTCAGACACTTTATTATATCATCCACGGATCTAAGGATCTGCGCTTCCAACTCGATCGAACCTTTAGTCATCCTACGGCGAAATGATTTCCACGTGGACTTCACATCTTCATCATTCTTCAACTTGATTAGGTTGTATTTCACCTTTCCATCTGTATTAATTCAGTCCTTCAGAAACTCGATCTTTGTCACCCTTATGTTATTGGCATCAGGCAGCAAATTATTCAACGTTTCTTTCAAGGTGCAAAGGATTCGGGGCCATATGGAATCTTGGTTTCAATAACAGGGTTGCAGCCATTGAAATACACTTCTACATTAATCAAATATTGAGGAAGAGGCATTTTGTTGAGATATGTTTTCCACTAACCCTAAGACCAATATTTAAACAAATGGTGATACATTCTAGACCACACATATGTGTTGATGTAATCAAGAAACTCCAAAAGTGTCCGCAAAATCTCAACTATTGAAAAAACCTAATATCGAAACATACAAGAAATTTCAGTTATAATGAAATTTCTGATACTTCCCAAAAATTTGAAATTTCCGGTATACCTGAAATTTCAAATACACTACCGGAAGTTTCCTCGTACCCAAAATTTGGTATGTACCAGAATTTTCGTCCGGAAATTATTTGTATCTCATCAGGGGTAAAATTGGAATAAAAAAATTTGTGGGGGAGGGGGTGACATGTATAATTTGGGGAGTGGCAAGATAAATACTCCCAATGATCAATTGGTGAAGAGGAACATTATCCATATCGACACCAATATGGTATGCCATTTATGCAATGAATCAGATGAAGACCGAGATCATCTTTTCTTTCTGGAGGAATATATTCATCTGTTTAAGAGTGGGTGGTCGGTTTGGGCAGCAAGGTGTTGAAAATTTACTCTTTGCTACTATAAACTTGTGAATGAACTTTGACAAAATCAAACCCAAAGTAAACTCTAACTTACGACACTATAAACTATAGAATAGTGGTAATATATCACCAATCCCCGTGGAAGCAATAATTAAAAAATACTCCAAAATTACTTACAACAGTTATGGTTCTACGAGTCCTCTAATGGATCATCAAGATGAAATCCCATAATGAATAAGAGAAATTCATATGGACTTGTGGTTTTGTTCTTGATTCATTCTCACCCCTCTTTGACTTTTGATCTTGACTTTGTCTGGATCATTTTGTTTGTTTGTTTTACATGTGTTGCAAGTTTTAGGAGAATTTTTTATGTATCATTTCTCTAACTTGTTCTTAAACACATAAATTGCTATTGACCGGCCTCATATATGTGACACTTCTATGTAAGGTTCACTTATGATTGCTTAACATAACGCTAAATTTGTCCCGTATTAGAAAATGATCATTAATGGCTCAAACTTATGTTTGAAGGTCCAAGTATGGTTGATTATTTAACTAATGGTTCAATACTTGTTGTTAGGAGGCATTGATTTTATCAATCCTCCAATGAGTTTTATTCAACTTTGGCCTAAGTTTATGATCCAACCATCATTGATCATTCATTCTAATAATTAACTTATAATCTCTAACTTCTAACTTCTAACTTTATCTTAATGTTTCTTTTATCACCTTATGCTTTATTTTTCATCTTTAGAATTCATTCTCATATGTTGCTTGTATTTTATTTTTGTCCATTTAAACTTTTATTTTGTTTTTAAGATATTAATAATCCATTTGAACATTAAAAAGACTTAAGACTCTATTTGGACTATGGTTACTATCCCTTGGTATTTTGGAGTTTTGGACCTCTTGGACTTAGCATTAGGAACCTTGTTACCTTGAGACCTTTAGACCTTGTTACCTTGAGATCTCTGGACCTTGTGTTACCTTGTTGTTATGTTTGTCTGAAGTCCTTGGAGTTCTGTCCAAGGCATTGAGAATTCTTTTTATATGCAGGTGTGAGAACTAGTTTAATGCAAGTTCATCTGAGGCAAAATTAAGATCCTTGAGATTATCCTTAAAAGAGATTATTATCTTGGAGCTCTGATTATTTTGTTCAAGTACTTTGCTTGCTATGTTTTTTGAGTTGAATACAAAGGAATGAAATGCTTATGTTGACTTTATGTTTAGTGTTGGCTTCTTGATTGGTTAGATTGTTCTTATCCTTAGATTTTAATTTATGCTTTAGAGTTGTCCCTTCATCTCTTGCACCCTTCTTAAATTTTCAAAATTTTCTCTCTCCTTTGTAAAATCTTCTTACGTTTGCAAACTTTTAAAAAATTATTTTTGATAAAACTTTCTTTCAAATCTTTTGCCCTTTTAGGCTCTCTTTTAAAAAATTCTTTTCTAAGGATTAAGCATGAGTAATCATCATGGTAGAGATGTAATCCCCTATCCCCTTAATATTGATTGAAATAGTTGATTCATTTCCACTTGAAAGAGTTAGTGGCATACTTGTTGATTTTTATCCAAGTTGAAGCCCTTCTTTCACTTGTACGTGATGCAAAGAATCCACTTGTTCTCATGTTCAAGTAAGGTCATCTGAGTTTTCTCTTCTAAGATGACAAAGTGTCTCTTCATTTTTACAAAACTTTTGTTTTCCTTTTTGAGCGGAACTATAAATGGTCTGAATTCTCCATTTTTCTCAGGAGGTATGTAGGCACAAGATGCGACGTCTTGTCGAGTATAATTTTAAAACCAAACAAACTTTCTTTTTATTATTTGCACACAACTCTTATATTTTTTTACACATATTTTCAGAAAGGTTCTTATGGAGTACCACAAATGCGAGGAGTGCTAATACCCCCCCTTGCATAATCAACCTCCGTATCTAAGATCTCTGCTCTGTTTTTTTTTAGTTTTGAATTTAAAAAATTCTTTGAGTTTTATTTCGCTCTTTTCCCATTTCCTTTGGAAATAATAAAGCGTGGTGGCGACTTTCACTAAAATAATGAGTCAAGTCAATCTAATGGCTTTGGTCTCAATTTTCCCTGCTACAGTCATCATAAAAACTAAGCAGCTACTACTTGACTTGTACCTTCTTATCCATAAGCTCTAGCCTCTTGGACCATTTCTTGACTATAACTACAAGCACATAAATCCACAAAGAGTATCATCGACATACTGAAGATGAGACACCACTAACCCATACATGCCCATTCTTAACCTAGTGTAGAGACCCATCTCCTCAGCTTTAGCGACTAGTCCACTAAGACCTTCAACCATTAGAAGAAAAAAAGGTGCTAGAGGGTCATCTTGTTTCCTACCCCTTTGGATGTTGATCTCTTGAGTAGGACATCAATTTACCAACACTGCAAGATTATCAGCAAAAACAAATGCTCTCGTCAAAGACCTTCACTTCTCACTAAACACGAATCTAGTAAGCATATAAACCAGAAAGTTTCAACTCACTCAATCATATGCTTTCTATAAATATTGAAGACTAAAAGGAGCCAAAAAGAAATGATGTCGTCATTTGAAATGAATCAAAAACTACATCATCTAAGCGAGGTCTAACAACATTTGATTCTCTAAAAACTTCAATAAAATGTTCCGCACCTCTTGTCGACCTTAAAAGTTAAGATAATATTCCTCCTACTCCTACCTTTAATTATAAAATCTTATTTTTATTAAAAAAAAGAATACTATTTTATATAAGTCGGAACGTAATAAAATTTATATTTGAACAATAAATATAATACATGGCAAAAAAATAATTTTAAAAACCATAGTAAAGGGAAACTGTCAACACACAAGAGCTACCATGTCAATCTCGCAAAAATGCAAATACAACATAACAAGAAAAAGTCAACAAAAATCACAAAAATAACACACACGAATTCCACCCCAAAGAACAAAAAACAACAAAACACTCGACAATCAAATGACTAAAAATTACATAAGGAGCCACCACACCACCTTCATTTAATGGATTAGATTTGAGTTGGTTTCTCTCTTATTTAGTTGATGTTTTGTTTGAGAGAGTTAAATGGATAAATATTAAAAGTGTTGAAGCATGTTATTTAAACTTGTCATTTGGAACAGACTCTCCTGAGCATAGCTTAATCAAGTCCTAACCAAATATCCCAAAGCCTACACCCTACACAAACACTAGAGGTGATGCTTCCATGCCCTAGTTAGGAAACATTTCCAAAATAGCACTTTGATATATTCTACTCATGGCACTTCATTCATTCAAGAAAATACAAACAAATTAACCAGACTTTCAATTCAATTTATTCACTTTGTGTCATATACCTTTTTTTGCTTTCAATGGATTTACCTATTCCTTTTACTCATTGCTCATATCTACATATAGTATTATTATATGTAATTATCCATTATAAAAACCGAATATCCCATTAAAAACAGTAGATGTCTTTTTTATGTATTTAAAAACAAATGATTCCATTTAGCATAATCATTCATCAGTTTCAAGATGAGTTTGGTTGATAGTGACACTTGGAAAGGATCTGAGATACTCCAACCAATATTTCAACAGAAAAGTAGGAAGTACATATATGTATTCAAGTGTGTGTGTGTGTATAGCAAAAAAAGTCATACTGCATAGCCCCTCCTCCTCTATGTCTGGGTTGTCTTGCTTGCTATCCTGTAGATCTTACAGTTTTCTACTATATATTACTAGTATATTGCTTTTTTACTTTTAATTATCGCTGTTTCATTACTTAACATTCCATTTAATCTCTCCTTTTTATGCTATTATTCATCAACAGTCTATTTGTAATAAATGTCTGTTTATTGATAGGAGTTTTTCTATACTCTCTGATTGGTTATCATATTCTATCAACGAAATTTTAGAATAATTATTATAACAAATGATACTAGTACTAATATAATTCATGATAAGTATTTACTCAAAGAAATTTTCAAACATGGTGTCTTTCTTAGTTATATTCAAACCTCAATATTTTTAATTTTTATAAATAAATTATCAAAAACCCTCGCAATAAATAATTAAACATGAAATTAATTTATTAGTTTTTCACAAAAAGACAGTAAATTAAATAGAAAAAAATTAAAAGATAAAAATATTTAGTTACAATTTTTGAAAAATAATATATATTATTAATAAATTTAATATAAAAAATTCTTTTTTAATTAATTATTGCATATAAATTAAATGCATGTTATATATAGAGATAAGATGGTATATCTAATAGTAAAAGTTTTTTTTTTTAAGACAAAGAGCACTAAAATCAACAAAGAATTATACTCAAATCCCAAGAGTAAAATAAAATGCTAAATGTAACTGATTATTACGGCCATTCCAACATTTCAAACCATCAAATGACATATTATAGCCAACTCATGACTAACTTTTTTTTCCACTCAGAAGCCTAAATATCCAAGGCAAAATCACAATTCACAAGTATATTTCATTTAACTACCAAACAAACTCCAAGAACTAGTATTCGAATCCAAGACAATTCTCTTCTTAATGAGGTTCATTCTAGTAGCAATTTTATTTTGAAGAAACTTCTAAGAAAATTAATAACTTTATAATGAGCCTAGCTCCACCAGTAACTCCCATCACCTTTACCGCTCAAGATGCCTAACCTTATCCTCTTAAAAAATATTCTGTAAACTAATCTGACCTGAATCAACCTTAGTCCTGAGCAAAGAGAGACCATTGTTCTTAAGGAAAAAAAAAATCCTTATTTAGTAATAAGAATCTCCTTATGTAGGAATGAATTGTCACAAATAATCCTCTAGAGCCACTTTCCCAAAAAGATTAAGGTTAATCACTTTTAGATTTCACACATCAAGGTCATCATCTCTTATGCTTATACACATACTCTCACCCAACCAAGGCAATCTTTCTACCCTCTTAAGCCATTCCAAAGAACTGTCTTTCCAACCAAATAACTCGTCTCAAGACTGTAATTGACAACTTCATGAAAAGTGAAATATAAGGATAGCACTCAACATAGAGTTGATATAGTTGAAGAGAAAAAAAATTAAAAATTGAATAAATGACTTTTTTTTCAGACAAGTTTTGTTTTTTTTAAATGTGATAATTATTATGATGATTTATTTCCAAGTTGTTGACATAGTAAAGTGTGTTTTTATCACTGTAGTCCTCGAAGTAACACTGTCAAAATTGAAAGTTGTTAGTGATGCAACAGTCCTTCATGGTCCTTCATAATTGTTTCCCATGTCCTTCATGGTCCTTCACTATTTTTTCATTGTTTAATTTGTTAAAATATACCAACATCTGAAATAAATTATAAAACTATCATAAATATCTTCAAAGTTACAATATAGGAGAAACAAATATATAAATGAATTGTTTTTCAAAGTGATGATGTGGTATGGTGAAACCCATTTAAGTTCCTTATAATAAATTTCACCATTAGAGGAGAGATACTCAATTGATATTGAAAGTAAACAAAAAAAGGCTTGCAACTTAGCATTAAAAAAAATTATACACACTAAATTAATTGATACTAATCAGAGAAGCAGATCCATATCTTAAAAAATTAAACTCTAATTATATATGCATGCCCAAAAGTGTTAGCTAGCTACTACTATTACAATGATCACATTAAGTCTATAACACGGGTAATAAACATTTCAACAAAACAAAAAAAAGACAATGAATGAGTTGTCAATTACTAACATGCAGAATGTCACTTTATATTTATATTGTAACCTTGAAATTAAGAAGAATCTAGAAGAAGGGAATAATATAGGTCCTCAAATCTCCATATATGGCTAGGACAAGTAAATTGTATCTCTAGAATTTGCATCAGATATATGAGAAAGAAAGAGTGCATTGAAATGGGTGCAACTAGAATTAAGATACTTACTGATCTTGTGAGAAAAAAAATGCACCTACACATTGTGAGCAGTGGCAATCCAGACAAGAAGGTGACTGCTGAAAGGAGAGAAGACAAAAAGTTTTAAAGAGAGAAAAAGGAGTGATTAACAATAAATGATACTGTATAGATGTATATATTATTAATTATAAATGGAAGAAGGTTGAAATTGAATTAAGAACAAGAAAGAAAAAAAGAGCATAGTAGGTAGCTAGTAGTACTAATTTAGTTGACAGGTGGAAAATCTGCAAAGTGAAAAAGAGGCGCAGCAGAAACAGCAGTAGTGCTGTTGTGAACGACATCAACCCAACAATGCTAACTGAAACATTACATGGATCGATCGAGGAAATAATAGAAACCAACAATCGTTTCTGTGTACCATTTAATGCAGTTAACGGATCACAGAGAAATAGAGAGAGAGAGAGAAACTGCATTCTTTTGTATTCTAGTTGTATATTGATGCAATACAAATGAAAATAATAATAATATATTATAGTAGAAGAGGTAGTATAGTACTATTTATTTTTATTTATTTATATACAATAATACATAATTGATATCGATTTCATTCCACATCATCACTTGGCATCAACCTAACTGTTTTTTTTTTTATTTCTTCAACATTCTCATCACTTTGATTTCTCCTTGCTTATTAACACTTTGACAAAGTAGTTTATGATATGAACAAGTTCAAACACTAAATAACTACTTATCAAAAGATGATTACTTATAACATTTAATTAAGAGAAAGTCTTGGGGCTGAAAAGAGAGGAAAAAAAAGTAAATAAATAAAATAAAATTGCAGAAAAGGAGAGTGTAGCAAGTTAGCTAGTTTGCCCAAGAGAAACTAACTCTAACTGACTTTAAAACAAAGTGATATGATATGATATTATCTTCCTGGATGGATCAGTGGCGGCGATAATTGAAGGGTTCCAAATCAAAGAGCTGCGAAAGTCTCCCTCGGTGATGATCTCCACCCGATGTCGTCGTCGTCGTTGTTGTTGAAGAGGGTGAATGTGATTGATTAGCCATTGTCACATTTGGTGGTGCTGATGAGGACGATGAAGAAGAGTCACATTCCATGTTGACCCCAAATAGCCTCAGCCGTTTTCCGCTGCTATTATTATTACTGGTGGGATTCCCACTGCGGTGGTGATGTGTAACTGGCACAGAATCAATTATCATGTTCATGGGGAGATTCACATTTACATTTCTCTGATCTTGGTATTGACCTTGCCAAGACCCCGGCCCGGGCAAGTGTTGAATATCCCCACCTCCACCTCCACCACCACCCATTGTTGATGTTGGCGGCGTCATAGGCGAGGAAGTGAGGTAAAAGAGAGGATTCATATTATTATTAACAAGGTGATCAGCAGCAGAAGAATGGTACTGTTGTTGTTGGTGGTGTTGATGGAGTGTAGTATAGAAATTGTTGTTGAAATATTGAGGAGGCGGTATTGGAGAAGAAGCCGCCGCCGCCGGTGAGTAATTCGGAAGATGAGGTGAATATTGAGAGGAGTTGTACAATGATCTAGCACCCACACCAACACCAACACCGCCGCATGATGAGAAGTGATGATTGGGAAGATAAAAAGGCAATGTGGCGATGTTAGGAGGGTACTGCGGCATGAGGTGGTGGTGGTGGTGATGATGCTGAGAGTAAGGAGAGTGAGTATGAGACCTTGGCCTATAATCTATGTACAATCTATGTCTGTGCGATTCACCACGGCCACGGTGAAACGAAACAATATCACCTGCATCAAGCTTCTTCTCTTTAACAAAACGGCTCCATCCTTTTGTCATCACATAGCTCTGGCTACTGTTCCAATACGAGTACCTGAATCGCCACATTTTTCCATTCCGATCTTCAAAGTTGAGAAGAAGCCCTTTCTCGTTTGTAGAAGAATCCAAAGGGAAGTACTTCTCTGCGTGTTGCTTCGGTATCACCAGTCGATTCAGCTTCCCTACGTCACTCGGTGTCACTACTTTGTCAAACATGTGCTCTTTTTCGACTTCTTCTTCTACCTCTTCCTCGTTCTTTGAATTCGAACACTCTATTCCTTCTTCCTTGCTCATGCTCTTGCTCTTGCTTCCACTCCCTCCAAGCCTCAACTCCATCAAATCTTCTTCTTTCTTTCTCTCCTCATTCTTCTCATTCAAATTCCCAACCACCGTTTCTTCATCTTCTTCTTCCTCTTGTTGCGCTGCTGTCTGTAAATGTGTCTGTGTCTGTAACCCTAACAAAGTAGATCAAATTAATTAATCAATAATTGCATCATTGCATGTACATAGATCCATCTCGAGATGATAGATTGATTCATGCATATCAAGATCCTCAACCATGGATTGAATTTCATGTGGATCTATCAATATATTTTTATTAAATTAAATTAAATTAAATTAAATTAAATGACGTAAAATTAAGAATAAGATGGTGATCAATGTAATTAATTAATTTAAAAGTAGCTAGCTAGATTTGCATGGAGCTTATGAAATTGAAATTAAAAGTGAGGGTATAGCTACCACTACTTACTGCTGCTGTTGTTGCTTTCTTCTCCTGTAATTGTGATCATCTCTTCTGCACCTTCATCTTCCTCTTCTTCTTCACCTCTATCAGAAGAGTACCCTTTCACTTCTTCCATCAAATTCACTTTGCTTTGATTTCTGCTCATAGGAATGGACGGATCTCACTAAATAAACAAAAAAATGGAGGAATGGATGAAATTTTGATCAGAAAAAATGAATAAATAGAGAGAAAATAAGAAGAAGAAAATGAAAGTAAAGGGAAAATTGAGAAGAAATGGAAAAAGTTGAAGAGATAAAAATGAAAAGGAAAATAATCAAGTGAAAAAAAAGGTTTCCAAGAAAGAGAGCATGGGGAAGATATTTTATA
The DNA here is from genome assembly GCF_029867415.1 of Vicia villosa. Lineage (NCBI taxonomy): Eukaryota > Viridiplantae > Streptophyta > Magnoliopsida > Fabales > Fabaceae > Vicia > Vicia villosa. The sequence continues at coordinate 158,419,883 of NC_081185.1, forward strand.
TCTTACCCAGATTGAAGATTGCAAGCAAATTACAAGAGTAGTGAGAGGGTATAATTGAGCACGAGGCTAGCTAGCTCCAGTTAATATAAACCCTAAGCAAAAAAGCCAAGCCATGAATTCAATTTCAAAGGTTGGTCAAGTTGAGAGTTGACCTCTAAAAATTAGCATATAGTTATGAGTGAGGGAGGGAAGATGAGTGAAGTGTGTTGTTTTGGCTAAGAGTTATAGTTTAGTTACCTGAAGAAAAGCTTTCTTTAATTACAACTAGGAAAAGAAGCATAATTTTGTTGCAACCCTCCCAGTTTTATTTGCAAAGAGAGAGAGAGAGTGAAAGGTAGATAGATAGAGAGAGAGGTTTACTACTCTTACGTGGGGGCCATATATTATGTCCCTATAGTGCTCATGTGAGCAACTTGTCCTTTTCATCATATTTGGTATAATCTCTACAATATACATCTACATATGCTTCCTCCTTCACACCAACAAAAGGCCACTTACCCCACAGCTAAACCCTCTTACTTACTTATTTCAATTTTCACTTCATTCTTTTATTAACATAATTTTTCACCATCCAAAGGACCGACCTGATAATCCAGAGTTCGATAGAAATGATTAGTAAAATAATATATCGAAAAACTTACAGTATATTAACCAATTGAGAAAGGAGGGAAGGAGTAGCTTAATTGATTTAATTTTAGGGTTCAATAATAATTACTAACTACTAATAATTTTTCATTAAAAAAATAATTATAGAATTCACAATTCCATAAGAAAACTAATAAAGAAATTATATATATATATATATATATATATATATATATATATATATATATATATATATATATATATATATATATATATATATATATATATATATAGTTTCTTTTCTCTATTGCAGTGTAGAATATCTTTCTTTTAAGCATATGAAACTCCTTATGGAAAATTAATCCTTGTTTTGGATTTGGATGTATCTGGAGTATTTGCGGTGCGGTTAGAGCGGTTTTAACGCTCAAAATTATTTGAACCGCAAAAGATAAAAATGTGCAATTCAGTTTGATTCCAAAAATAAAATTGAACCAAACCATTCCAAACTAATGCAGTTTGCGTTGGTTCAGTTGGTTTGATTTTTTGCAAAAACAACTACTGAGCCATACACGAGGAAAATATAATTTTGTGTTTAATCATTCATACATTACCATAAAAAAAGTTTATAATTGTCAAAATAAATTTATAATTTTATTCATGAAAATGTGTCTTACAATTTTATTTTAGGTCTAAAGAATAATATACATGAATTTGCATTCGTAAATAAATATTATACAAAGAATACGATAAAATATATTTTGTCAAAATAGTATTTATAAAATAATATTTTATTTTTTGATGATATATAAATTAAAAAATATATCATATAAAGAATATGATGAAATACACACATAATACTAGTTGATTTCTCAAAAAAACTAAAGAAATATATATTAGTCAGTAAGGTTTTGTAACATAGTGCGGTTTGGTTAAGTTTGCAAAATACAAATCGCAAACCAAACTGAGCCGCGCGGTTCTGTTAAAAAATGTCTCAAACACATCCAAATCAAATGCGGCTTTTTGCGGTTTCAGTTTGCTTCGTTTTAGTTTTGTGCTTTTCTATTGGGCTGGTCCAATTTTGAACACCGCTAGACGTGCCTCAGATTCTCTAGTTAATTTTTTATCCCAGAGACTTTATTCGTGGAAATATTCACTACTACGAAAAAAGAGTTTTTATCTCGATTGAAAAAGAGTTCTTATTTCAGTTTAGTAGGTGAGGTAACGAAGGGTGTAATGAAAAGTTCGTAACTTTTTTTAATTGGTTTTTCCACTAACGTGAAATCCTCCACTATACACCTTAGTTGAGTTTTCTACTGAGGTACAAAACAATTCTCCAAGATGGATTACGAGAGCAGAAAACCGTTTTGATCAAAGTTAATTTCTTAATGTAATATTTTCTCTAGTAATTGCTAAAATTATTTTCTTCAATACATGCTTGTTAAAAATATTTAGGTAAAATACCCATTTTGGTCCCTTAACTATACCCCTAGATTCAGTTTGGTCTCTTGATTTTTTTCCGTACAAATTTGGTCCTTTAGTTTTTTAAACATGCCCACGTTTGTCCTTTTGTTAGTGACCGATGGTCAAATTCCAAAAACAACTTTCAAGTTGCATGTTACTTGATGACGTGGATTAGTGGACTATAAATGGCAGCCAAAACGAAGGGTTAACACATCTTTGATGTTCATACGAAGGAACTCTAAGTCTGCTACACGAAGGCGATTGCGAAGACAATTTCAAAGGAAGGCAAATACGAAGGATTCAACCTGCGTTTGAAGGAACGATTGAAGACAAATTCTCGATTCCAGGTAAATATTGTGTGCATGTTTTTGTAAATGGATTAGGGCTTTATACATTTAGGGATTTACACAAATGGATTTAGAGCTTTCTGTATAGTTAGGTTATTGGAATATTTAGGGATTTGAATGTTTGTTTTGGAACTGTGTTCGGTAACAAATTCTATTTGAATAGGGTTAATGAACGAACTTTCAAAGCTCAAAATTCACCACATTGGTAAATTCATTGATCCTGAACTTAGCGTGTATAAAGTGGGATTAGTAGATGATTTGATAGTAGATGTTGATAAGTGGAGTTATTTTGAGTTAGTCGCTGTATTGAAGGAATTAGGTAATAGGGACTTTGAGAAAATATATTACAAGGACCCTACATTTGGGGTGAGTGCCCTTGTTGATTACAAAGGGGCTTTAGACATTGCAGATCTTTACGGGGTGCACCGAAGTGTTGATTTTTACATTAAACACACTTTGTTTGAGCCTGATTATTGTGATGGTCTTGTGGATAATGTTGATGAGGGGCATGACAACATTGTAGATGAGGTGGAAGAGTTGCTTAATAAACTGCATGGTGACATTGTAGATAAGTTGAATGATGATAATATTGGTGTAGAAGAAGGTAATGCTGGATTGAAGGATGCAAATGCTGGTGTGGAAGAAGGTAATGCTGAATTAAAATGATGTTAATGCTAATGTTGGTGTTGAAGAAAGTAATGCTGGATTGAAGGATGATAATGCTGTTGTGGAAGAAGGTAATGCTGGATTAAATGATACTAATGTTGGTGTGGAAGAAGGTAATACTGGATTGAAGGATGACAATGTTGGAGGAGACTTATGACAAGTTGGAGTGGAAGCAGACAATATTGGTAAGGTGCATGATGAGCACGGTTCTGATGACAGTGCGGATGAGAGCTACCAGTATGATAATGCCCTTGAAATAGCCTTTGAGGATGACAATAATGATCTTGATGAGATGCATGAAGATGAACTTGCTGAACTGATTGGATATGAAAGTGATGGAAAAGAAAAAGGGAAAGAAAAATGTGAAAAAGATAAAGAAGAATATAAAGGGAGTGATAATCATAGTGATGATCTTCAAAGTGGTTGTGAGAGTGATGATAGTAGTAGAGTTTAAAAGGAATAAGTACCCAATTTTCAAATTACATAAAGATATGTCTAATTACAAATGGGAGGTAGGAATGTATTTTATTTCAAAAAGTGATATTATGGAGGCAATAACCTCATATGATGTTTAAAATGGTTGAGACCTCAAGTTCACAAAAAATGACAAATAAAGGACGAGGGTGAGAATTAAAGATGGTTATGAGTGGGAGGTCTGCTGTGCGAAGTTGCCAAATGAGGAATATTGGAAATTAAGGAAGGTAAATGACAAATATAGTTTTATTAGGGAGAATAATGTGAAGATGATAAGTGCACAGTGGTTGAGAAAGAGGATTCACAATGCATAACAAAAAATCCTAGGATGAAGGTAAAGGATATCAAGAAAAAGGCATCGAGGAAATGGAATGTAGGGGTAAACAAAACTAAAGCAATCAGAGCAATAATGGCTTCTATGGATAGGATTGATGGTTCTTTCTTAGAGGATTGCACTAGGATCTATGACTATTGTAATGAATTTTTAAGAACTAACCCAAGTTCAACAGTTAAGATAAATGTCGAACGTGTTTAAGAAGGTGTTGAGGATCAAATACCATTTTTAGAAGGTTTTACATATGTTACGCAACATGTAAAGAGAGCTTCAAATTATGTTGACATGTCATAGGTCTAGATGAATACTTTTTGAAGGGGCTTTGTGGGGGACAAATTCTGGCAGCCATAGGAAGGGTTCCTAATGATCATGTGATTCCTATAGCATTTGCAGTTGTGGAGGGTGAAATTAGGGATATCTGGACATGGTTTTTTGAGCTCTTGATTGAATACCTAGGAGGTATAAATGAATGCCTTTCATTCACATTCATTTCTGACCAACAAAAGGTATATTAAATTTGGAATGTACTTTTATTATTACATTATTTTTCTTGTTATATAAAATTGATATTTGTCTGTTAAGTATGATGTTTTTACATGGTCCATTACCTGCAATGGATAATCCATTGCCTAATATTGAACAGAGATTCTATGTTAGGCATTTGTATAACAATTTCAGAAAGATGTATCTTGGAAAGATGTTGAAGGAAATTATGTGCAAGGCTGCAAAATCAACATACGCACAAGCTTGGGAAAGGGATATGAGGGGAATGAGATTAATCAGTGAAGATGCATATCTCCATATGAAGAAGGCCCCACCAAGATATTGAAGTAAATCATATTTTAGGACAACCAACTAGTGTGATGTTGTGCTCAACAACATGTTAGAGTCCTTTAATAGTGTTATTCTTTACTCAAGGCCTAAACCACTTGTAACTATGCTGAAGAGATCAAAACCTACATTCTAGAGAGATGGGCAAAAAATAGAATGAGGTTTCAAGATATATCTGGTAATGATATTTTACCTAAAATTAGAAAGAAGATTGATGTAACAAGCACTTTCACTAACTGTTATTTATAGCAATTATTATTTAGGTTAGTACTGATTGATCAAACATGCTTGTAACATGTCAGATGAGCACATGTTTGAAGTAAGACATGCAGAAAACTTAACTGAAACATTCACTATGAATTTGAAAGACTATTTGTGCTCCTGCAGAAGATGGGATCTCACAAGACTTCCACGTGTTCATGCAATGTCATCTATGAATAGTAGGATTTTTAAAGTTGATGATAATATCCCTGAGTACTATAGTATGTCTAGGTACACGGCTGCCTACAAGCATACCCTGTGAGTAGATCCAATTTGTGGGTCAAGACACCATACCCAGATGTGCAGCCACCTAAGTATAGAAAGATGCCTGGTAAACCAAAGAAGAAGAGGATTCTTGATCAAAGGAAGATTGATGGGACAAAAAAAGATATGAGAAGTACATGTTTTATAGTAAAGTGCAGTAGGTGCAAAAAGGCTGGACACAACAAATTAACTTGTAAGGTTGCACCATCTCAACAGGCTCAAAGCAATGCAACTCACCAGGCTCAAAGTTAAGGTAATAACACTCAGCAGACTCAAGGCAATGCAACTAAGCAGTCTCAGGCAATTCAACGTACTATGAATTCAACTCAATAATCTCACACAAGTCAAGCCAATGAAACTAAATCAACTCAAAGATATATGAATACTACTCAGTCATCTCAAGGAAAGGAAAGTCAGCTGAAGGAAAGGCAAGTGCAAGTCAGTCATCTCAGGGAAAGGCAAGTGCAAGTCAATCATCTCAAGGAAATGCAAGTCAATCATCTCAAGAAAAGGGGAAGACATAAAAGCTAAGTGTAAGGATACTATTTTTACCACCAGAACCAACAACTAGATTGACCGTGGCCAATAATGTAGTTATCCCAACAACTAAGAGGTCCACTCCAACCAAGAGAATCACACCAACAAAGAAAATCTAGTGTTGTTTAGGCTTGTTTACTTTATTGTCTTTAAGAACTTATTTTGAACCACTTTGGTTGTACTTTGATTGTACTTTAGTTGTGTTTTGAATCACTTTTATAATGTAAACCTATTTTGAATCACTTTGGTTGTTGTTGGTTATGTCAATGTAATATGAACCTGTTTTGGAAATCAATTATGATAACGATTATTTTATTTTGGAAATCTTATATGAACTTGTTTTGGTTATGGTAATTTAGTTTTGCAAATCATTTACAGGTTTTCAAAAAAACACACAAACTGGTACAACATTATTTTCCAAAAACAACTCATATTATGCTAAACTGATTCAAACAACTATGCCAAATTGATACAAACTAATATACCAAACTGATACAAACTCATAATCTTTAGAATCAAACTGATACAAACAGATGCTCCAAAAACATCCTAAAAAAAATACACATAACATTACAAGAAACAAAATATCCCATTTTTTTAGCACTTAAAATCTTGTTCAATTCAGTTTGAACTTCGATACACATAACCCTGACTTTTTCAATTTACCTTTTTGCTTTATCAATTTCCTTTGCTATGCTTTCCAGATTATTCAACATAAATTGCCCATTCTCATCTCCCAACTCCTCATGGAACTAAAAAATAGCCACATCCTCTTTGCAACGATCCCTGCAAGATTCTCTTATGTTTCAAAACTGGTTCTTGGTAAATGGGCATAAATCAAACTGAAATTAGGACTTATCGTAAAATTTTGATAACCCCAAAAATTCTTAGCTATTGTTTCCCTACGAATCACATATTTGTATCCATAATGACATAATGGTACCCATTGCGAGCTTACGTATACATTGGATTCACAACTTCCAAAGTTCTTCTACATCCGATTCGAAGAAGCTTGGCTAGACTTCATGCTCAGAGGAAAACGATGGAATATGAAAATAAGTGGTACCTAATTTTGATGCAGAGAGCTAAGAGAAAGATGAAAACAAAGGATGATGAAAAAAATTTCTTCTGCATCTGCGAACTTAAGGAAGATGACCCTAACGTGCCAACTCAACTTCCACGTGGGTTTAGTTAAGTACGTTTGAGGAAAACAGACATAAGGGACTTGCATGCATCTATTAATACATTAAAGGATCAAATTGGCACGAAAAAAATTAAGGGACCAAACTGAACCTAGGGGTATAGTTAAGGGATCAAAATGGATATTTTGCCAAATATTTAATGTTATTAGGAAAGCATGGATATAACTTACCAATCTTTGTTGTTGTTGTTGTATCAAGTAAAATGTTTAATATTGTTGTTCAGATTTAATATTGAATCTATCTTCTGGATGAACGGAATTTATTTTAAATATTTCTAACTAAAACAACAAACATTGCTAAGTTACCTCCATGTTTTCCTAACTAACATCAAACATTTTAATATCATGCATTTGAGAAAATAATTTTAGCAATTACAAGAGAAGAGATTACATTAAAAAACCAACCTTAAAACATTTTTCTGTTCTTGCAATTCATCCCAGAGAAAGGTGTTGTACTTCATGCAACTTCTTTCATTACCACTATTTTCATTACATTAATTTTGCATTTCAGCACTTTGCATCCAAGATAAATCGTTGTGGTATTCACGTTCTAATTTATTGGTGAAGGTTTTATGTAGATCACCGATGTTTCATGTGGATTGATAAGTTGACAATGTATTGACTCTTGTTACTTTATAAATGAACGACAAGGATTTGTTAGTTATAAATAAATAATAAATAAAAAAGCACTAAAGTAATTTTTCTCTCGGTTTTGAGCTCAATTGAGGATATAAGTCATAAATAAAACATTTTAAACAAAATATGCTAAAAAAAACAAAATTTGAGATATTTATGAGGACAACAAACATATTTATCCCTATTTTTTAAAAAAAAAAAATTAAAATGTGGCGCTTCTCTTGTTTACATCTCCGTTGTTTGTTGGCTAAGGTGAAGGCTTTGTCATAAAATATATTATTTATTGTAGTGATAGGTTTGTTAGCTTGGGGGGTATTTCCTAAAAAATATTTCTTAATGTTAGTCCTATTTTTTTTATCTTTCTTGAAAATGCATGTGATGGTTCGGAAGAAAATAACCAAGATTCAAAAGAGGTTTTTGTGGGGAGGATTTAAAGTAGATTCTAAGACCTTTTGGGTCAAGTGGTATGATGTTTGTAAGCAAAAGTATAAGGGATGTTTAGAGTTAGAGATCTTCGTTTGGTCAATTTAGTTCTTTGGTCTTTGAATTAAATGGTCGCATGTCTGTAAGCCGAAGTGTAAGGGATGCTTCTGGTCTTTGGGTTGATGTCATGGAAGCTATATATGGTTATCTAAAAGTTTATTCTTCAAGATGTGGAAGGGATTCAGGTTTCAAATCATCAACCTTTTAATGGAAAATAATGTCTCTTCTCGAGTTCAAAGATAATGATCCCTCTATTTGGATTGTAGATGGTACAGTTAAGAAAGTGGATTGAGGTCTTCAAACTTATTTTTGTGGACTCTAAGGTTGAATTTTTCTCTCTTATGGTTAAGTTTCATATGCTTTTACCACACCTAACAATCAGAGGGGTCCTTTGAGAGTTATGCCAGATGGTAGGTGCGACTGTGTATTGAGATTTAGGGTGGAAGACACATTTCTTTGAACATAAGCAACATGTGGTTGAAATTTTCATTTTTGGTCTTCATTGTTTAACTTTAAATCAGAAAAGAGACAAATGGAGTTGTAAATATGCTAGAGATGATTTTTTCTATTGCCTCTGTTTATCAAGCTCATGTAGACTTTAAGCTTTGTTATGCTCCTTGCCCCTAATTTGGGTAAGTTGTGTCCACTCTATGGTTGTTCTGTTTTCTTTATAGCTCTTGCAAGATATGTTTCATTCTAGAGAAAATATGCTAAAGATAAGGAATTGTTGACCTTGATGGTGTCTCGTGTCCTATGTGCTAGAGTTTGATTGGGTCAATTTCTCATATTTTTGTTATTTGTGATTTAGAATTGTCTGTGTGGTATATGATATTTAAGTGGTTGTGTTGGAAGCTGACTGTTCCTAGTGATCCTAGGCTTCTTTTGAGGTTTTCTTTCTTTATGTGGTAGTTCAAAGAGTATGGGTGGTAATGCTATGGTTTTCCATACAGTTATTTGATCTATTTTGATTGCTCAGAATGGTACGATTTTTCAAGATCTTCAACAAACATGAAAGAAATGGAGGAAGAAAGTATTTTCCTGGCATGGAATTGATTTCTATGAAGAGAGTATAGTTATATGCAAATGGGTTCGAACTCCAGCAGCTGCAGTTTTATTATTTTCAACACTAGCCTATCTTTTATCTCAATTTATTAAAAAAAACTAAGGGGTATTATTATTATTTTAAGTTATTACATTGTTTACCCAAAATATTACATTGTTTACCCAATATTACATTGTTTACACAAAATAATAAAATAAATATCAAATTTCATAGGGATCTAGATAAAAATCAAATTCCTTCAAGATTTAGACTTTAGATCTTCGAATTATTGAATTTTGGGGAAGATCTTCTGTTGGATCTTACATGCAATTGCTTTTGAGAAAATAAAAAAAGGTAAGATAATTAATATCAAAAATCAAATCATTTTCGGTTCGAATAAATATTTAAGAAAACAAATCTTGAATCCAGAAAATTTTATTCTCTTGCTGCAATCCATCATTGAGAACTTTTCCAAGCGTCCTTAGGTTTCAAGCGTTTCATATGTTTCATTTAGATTAGATTTTCAATAGTCAACATGCTTTTACAATGGATGTCCTTAAGATTTCACACGGATCACTAATATCAGCCTCTTGAGCATTGATAATTATTAAATGGACGACAAAGATTTGTTAAGACCGATGTATATAGTATAGAAAAAAATGCTTAACTATAACCTCGGTTATGACAAATCACCGAGGTGAATGCACTTTTTTTAATTACATTGTTTTCACTGAATATTAAAAATACATTGTATGCAACAAATCTTTGATGATATCAAGATTTAGATGTTAAAGGTCCCATGCAAGCTGCTAGAGATCTGTTTCCAGAGCCAATGAGAATTTTTATTTTCTACACTTGCAATCCATCCTAGATATATGTTGTAGCGGTTGTAAATATTTTCTCTCTTTGGGGTGGCTTCATATTATTGAGGATAGTGTAAAATCTATTTAACGAGTATTTTTATAGTGAAATATGATTATTATACACCTTGATTTAACTATGAAACCGAGGTAAATTATCATCTCCTTTAAACTATCACCTCGGTTTTGAATTAAAACCGATGTGAATAATTCTTTTTTTTTAAATATTCATTGTTTACACAAAATATTAAGATAAATTGTTTACAACAAATCTTTTCAAAGGTTAAGCTACCTTCTTTGGGTAAGTTGAAGCTCTCTTCTTTGTTTATGTTCCAATTTCTAAAAGAATGATGCTTGAATGTCGTAACTTTGCATTCAAATTCATTATTTTTTAGCAGTCTGTTTGTTTGAAGAGAGAGGAGTACACAAGAAATGTCGTACTATTTCTTTGGTTGGAAATGTAGAACAAATCTTTGAAGCAAAATTGATTTTCTACCCTTGCAATTTATCAAATGAGCAAAAATATAACAATAACAACAACAACATCAATACCATTATGTGAAATAGATAGCAAGGGCAGAAAAAATATTTTCTTTTATATAAAAAAATATTGAAAAGATTTTCTGTCTTGTAATCTATCCCTAAGAATGATACATACGAGTTTGAGACGACTTCATATAAGTAAGGACTAAGTTAAAATCTGTTTGACAAATGCTTTTAGAGTGAAATTTGATTATTTGATCCCTCGACTATATTAAAAAATCGAAGGGTTAGTTTATTTAATTTCACTTATAAACAAATAAAACATAAACTGGAAAAGCTGAAATTCGAAGCTTGTCCCAATTTGTTTTTCCTTTAGGTTATCTTAAAAATCGAAGAAATATGTTATTTTTATTATTATAAAAAAATAAAACACGGTTTAGACATAATAATTTTTTTTTCTAATTGAGGTGGAAGGCTTTGTCATGTACTATTATTTATAGTTGTGGAAAGAATATAAATTCAGCATTCTTAAGTGATTGATCTTTTTTTTTTTGATAGAAAACATCATTCATTAAATGATAAACCAGTTGATGTTACAATGATCAAGCCACATATGAAATAGGACATGCCCTATCCATAGTCTTGAATCTTCTCTAAGAGTAACAATCACATAGAAGTAAAAGACAATAAACATAGTTGGATAATAAGCTAAAAAGACACAATCAATCCAGAAACAATCCCATAACATCCTTCCATCCACTTTCTCAAGAACATCAATAGTGACAATATATGACTGAGAATCCATTGTCTTTTTCCAGATCCAATTAAGGATGATTTCTTTGACTTGTGTTTGCCCAATTCGACTAAACTTGGTCTCGAGATTGTCCACTTTTATAGAATGTTCAAAAGCTAATTGATGACTAGAGGTAATGTTGTTCCAAGACTCAAAGCTCTTTGAAGACTTTTTATCAAACACCTGGAATGCATACTTAAACCCCAAAAGACAACACCAACAGCAAATAACAGAAAACACTAAAACAGAAAAAGATAGGTCTGATAAAGTCGTAGACTTCAACCTGCAGTGGTTCCATGGCGGTTTTGGTGGAGGGCGAGCAGTAGTGAGCGTCAATAGAGTTGGAGCAGATTTGGTGGAGAGAGGAACAGCCATCATTGTTGAGTTTGAGATGTTAACAACAATCTTAGCAACCTTACTAGATCTTAGTGGTGGTGGCTCCGGCGGCGGTCGGGTGAGTATAAAGAGAGGCGGCTTGGTAGTGGTTTGTGGTGGAGGTGACTTAGATTTGGTAGAAGCATGAGAGTAAGGTTGAGTGAAAGAGATGCTGCCCATCATAAAGGAGATAGGGGAGATAACCACCATAAAGGTGGGAGAAGGAAACCACCATGAAGGTGGGAGGCGGCCACCATCAAACCCTAGAGATTTGGAGGGATAGTTTCTAGAGAGAAGAGAGAGCATCTCTCTCTAGAGATTTTTGACTTTCACCCGTTAAAAGAAAGTGATTGATCTTAATTATTATTATTACTATTATAAAAATTGGTAAATTAAGGACAATCAAGATATTAAAATCTTATCTCCAAAAAATTAATAATGAAGTATCGAAAAGTGAGAATATATATATATATATATATATATATATATATATATATATATATATATATATATATATATATATATATATATATATATATATATATATATATTCTGATAAAGGAGAGAATAGTAGTAGAGTGAGAATATAGGGTGTCCACTAATAATTTTGACTTTTAGCGTCTATGATTGTGTGTGTTGTGGATGGTCCCCAACAGTAATGAAAGGAAGGGATAAAGAAATAGCAGCAAGTAAAACTATAAGAAAATTTAAACAGACCACCCTGCAGTGCAGGCGCTATCATGTTACTTGTTAATAATGCTTCTCTCTACATTTCCTACCCTTACCTAATTCTAATAACTCAATCTAGTCTCTCTTATTATCACCCTTTTATTTTAAAACATTCATTATATAATTTTGTACATCTGTTGACATTTGCGGATAGTAATAGTTTATATTGTTTTATTAGTAAAATATATCTTAAAAAATATATACAAGATACTCCGGTTCTTATATAAATCAATTCTCAGCATTAATTATAAATTATAATTTACGATTGACAACCATTCTAGAAGACTTGTTCCTTAAGAAGAAGAATGGTTATAACCTTAATATATGATAATATTATATATAAATTTAAACGATATGGTTTTTTAGTATGATATTCTAAAAAATCTCCTTACATTTTATAACTATTTTATATACTCACTTAAATAATTAAATTAATATTTATATACTCATAGTGTAATTTTTCGCTCATACGTCAAATTAAATTACTTTATGATTTCACTTTTTTAGAATAGTTTTAAAAAATATGATACGTAAATTTTACCGTTAGTTATAAATGTTAATCAGTCTAAATAATTAATACACATATTTTAGAAAAAAAATTTTAAGTAGCTATTAATAATATAATATTATTATATTATTATATAGTAGTAAGGGTAGTTTAGTTTTTCTCTACTATTTAATATTTATTCTATAAACTTTTGTCATTTTAATGAAAATTCTAGTATTTAGTCTCTTGTTAACACACTACTAGAAAATTTATTTTTAATGACTGAATTAGCTAAAGATCGAAAAATTTTAAAAATTGGTCACTAAAATGTTTTGTGATTGATTTAGCGATCATAATTTTTCGGTTGAAAAATACTAGTCGTTAAGCTTTTGTGCAAATTTAATAATCGAAATTTGTGTTCTTTTTTCATAAAATAAAATTAATTAAAAATTGTGATACCCAAGAATCAAACTCGTGACATCCGTATATTATAGTAACACCTTACCAGTAGACAATTTTATATTTTATATTTAAACATATAAACATATAATAAAGCAATAATTTTTTAAAAAATATTATTAAATAAAATTTAGAAAATTACTATATAAATTTAATTTTATTATGCAATTTCATTGCACACATAAAAATTATATAATAAAAGTAAAATTCACTTTTATGCAAATATTAATATAAAATGACATTATTTTTTTATATAAATTTATATTTTATTTGTTAAAATAATAAAAGGTGTAACTTTTACTAAAAATTAAAAGAGAATATAAATCTTTAAAAAAATAGAAAGGAAATAGTAAATACAAAGGATTAAAAATAGAAAATGAAAACAAAAAATATTAGTGACCGAAATTTTAGTCTCTAATTTTTCATATAAATTAAATTGTACATGAAAATATTTTTCGTGATCGAATTGGCAGTCACAAAATTTTGGTCTCTAAATCGGTGACTGATTTATTTTACTTATCTAACCCTTTTTGTTTTATATCAGAAACAAATGCATGCAAAAGCCATTGAGAATATACTTGCATCTAACATTTGATCTTCCCCAAGATTCATTGAGACGAAGATCCAACATCTGATCTTCACTGACAGTGATGATGATGAATCAGATTCAAATTTGTTATATATATTTTTACTTTAATATTTTATGTACACAATGTAATATTCTGTGTAAACAATGTAATTTATAAATAATTTAATTTATTAATATTATGTGTAAACAATGTACTTTGTATTTTAAAAAAAAAAATCCCCTCAATTTTGCTCATAAACCAAGACATATGCGACGCTAGTTTTGAAAATATAAAAAGCTATTGTTGGGAATCATTAATGATCATTTCAATTATCCCCCCTGATTAATTAGAAACCGAGGGATTAAGTTGCAAGTTTTCATGATGTCCTTCGTTACCTCACTTGTATCGTCGAGGTAAAATCCCCTTCGCGTCCAAGGTAACATGTGTTTTTTGTAGTAGTGATTTACGGGAGCAATTGACTCTTATAGAATCAGCAAAATAGAAAATTGTCAAAGATACATCGAGCAAAGAGAAAAGCATCATCTCGTTTAATTTATGATGGCCCTTCGGGATGATTTTGAAAGTTTTGTAGAAGCATTCTATATCATGATCATTTTCCCAATGTTGATTTAGTTGTTAATAATTTATTAGCAGAAGAAATCAGACTTACGACTCACTCAAATATGATTTCAAATAAAGGAATTCTCTACAATTCTCCATTTGTTTTTGTTGCTCCTGTCCTCAAAGGAAAATATCAAGGTAGAATTGAACTTGCTATTGATGAATGTGCTTTTTGTAAGAAGAAAGGTCATTGGAAATCTGAGTGTCCCAAATTATTGAAAACAAATAAGAAGAATTTTAAAACTACAACATCCAATGTTGACGCCCCTACTTTCATTGGTTTTGGTTCTGATTATGTATGTTCCTTTGAGACTAGTTCTCAAATATGTGATGTTGCAGAGCAGATTCAAAATATTCTTACCATTCAGCCACATGCCATGTCTGTCTCCTCTATTAAAGGCTTGATTTCTTCTAGTCTATTAAGTATATCTCCCTCCACACGCATCCTATAATTATTGGAAGTCCATGATGGTTTCCTTATTCAAATCTATAGGTAACAAAGCATGAAAATCTATGATAAAAGGATGGAAACATCCAAAAGTTACTTATGAAGATGATATTACTAGTTTGAAACTAGAAGCTGATTGGACTAATGCTGAAGATGGTGAAGCCCTTGAAATTCCAAGGCTTTGAATGCTATCTTCAATTGTGTGGACAATAACATGTTCAGGTTGATCAACACATGTGCAGAAGCTAAAGAAGCTTGAGAAATTCTCAAATCAGCACATGAAGGCATATCCAAAGTTCGTATGTCAAGGCTGCAGTACCTTTCAACTAAGTTTGAGAATCTGAGAATGACTGAAGATGAATCTATCTGTGAATTCTACATTAGGTTGTGTGATATTGCCAACACTTATTTTTCCTTAGGTGAAAAGATGTCGGAAGAAAAACTTGTCAAAAAAATTCTCAAATCATTGACTAAGAGGTTTGATATGAAAGTGATTACTATTAACAAAGCTCGGGACCTGAGCAGTATTAAGGTTGATGAACTCGTTGGTTCCTTACAAACCTTTGAAATGTCCATCAATGATAGAACTTGAAATAAGAACTAAAGTATATCCTTTGTCTCTAACACTGAGGGAAATGGAAGTCAATGTGATAAAAAGGAGAGCATGTCACATCCTATAGCTTTCTTGGGAAAAAGTTCAACAAATCCTTGAGGAACCTAGACATCAAGTGGATGACTAATGTCCAAGACAGGGGCTCCTACATCAGTCCCCAAAACAAAGGCACTGAGACCCAATGCTTTGAGTGTGATGGATATAGTCACATTAAATCTGAATGTCCTTCCTTCTTGCACCAGAAGAATTATGCTCAAGATATCTTGAAAAGATTCAAGATGAGCAACTATAATGCAGCTACCATACCATTAAAATCTAGATCAAATTCGAAGAAGGATACAAATGTTGAGTTCGTAAGTGCAAATTGCACATACAAATTAGTGAATCCTTGAGGTATCATTGCAATACTAGGCCTGATATCTATCAAAGTGTCAGATTGTTGAGAAGATTCATGGAGAAACCATAAGAATTTCATCTCATTGCAGTCAAGAGGATGTGAAGATACATAAGGGTACAGATGATCATGGTGTGCTGATGTCAAGACATAAGAAGACCAACACAAATGCAGATGTAAATGGTTACACTGGTTCATATTTCAGTGGAGATCCAGACAAGGAAAAGAGTATTACATGCTACATATTCATGATAGAATGCACTTCAATCTCTTGGAGCTCAAGTGATAAGTTCCAAAATGTAGTTATTTTGAGTATGTAAATAGTGGCACTTATCGAGACTTTTTGTTAATATCGTTTAAATAATTCCCTATTTTTGTGTATATTTGTGTCGTTTGTGTTTTCTTACGTTTTCGTGTAAATATGTCCCGTTTGATAGTTTTGTTGTCTGTTTGTAGGTATTTCTGCATATTCGGAGCTTTGAATAATAAAGTGTCGAAGACACGACTGCGAACGCGTTTTGAGGAAATAAAATCTTGCTGTTCTACTGAGCGTGCTAAGCGTGCTATACCGTGCTTAGCGCGGTCTAGGAGCTTTTCAGACCAGTCTGGCAGAAGGTAGCGTGCTTAGCGCATGTTTTAGGTGTTAATCGCGCTCCAACGATTTAAGAAAAATAAAGGACACCGTGCTAAGCGCGCTATTTCGTGCTTAGCGCGGTATGCGTTTTTAAGTTTTTCTAGTTATAGTTCAACTTTGTAGTTTAGGGTTTTTATCATCTCTTCTTGGACAAAGTTGAGCTTTGATCCATTCTTTATAGTTTAGAGGTTCAAGCAACACTATTGGTTGGCTCATCATGTCGATTGAGCTCAGGTGGTCTCCGATTGTGCCTCTAACACGAGAAGTTTCCGCTTGTTCTTCTTCTTTCCTATGACCCATTCCAATGGTGGGAGTTATATGTATATTTTCTCTCTCTTGTATGTACATTTGTTGATCTTGGGATCGGTTATATATTTGTTTTACAAATCATTATTATTGTTGTTCTTTATCTTTTTACTTAAATGCTTTGGGTTTGTGTTGTTGTAGAAATATATAGACATAATTGATCTTGATTAGGAATGATAACTATGATTTTCTAAACTCTAGACATAGATTTGGGGCTAATAATCGTAATAGGTATCGAGTATAATGCTTCCGTGTTGTTTGTGTCGGTGGAGAAATTGCCGATGTAAATAGTATGGTTGAGCTTTCATCGGTGTTGCAGGAATGGACATTGATGTGGCATCTCAAATGATGCCTGGTGATTTTGATGCGTATTGTGAGTGTTAAGCGATAGATCTTTTGATTTAAGTATTTGACGGGTTGAGTAAAAATACGATTCCAGAATGAATTCTCTTAACTACAATAGATTATTTATTTGCTTTTATTTACTTTTCCCGCATTTTACTTTCCGTAACCCAATCATGAAACTTAGAATACGAGAGCATTGGACGACAGTTTTTCTCTACCAATCTCTGTGGACTACGATATGATATAAACTATATCACCCGATAATAATAAACCTATTACTTTTTACTTGCCGCTTTACCGCTTCAACATCTAGGAAACAAAGCATCATAGTTTTTCAATCATGTGAAGCTGAGTACGTGGTTGCATCATATGCAGCATGTCAAGCAGTATGGATAGAAATACTGTTAGAATAGCTCAAGATCTTGTAAGCTAAGAAAATAACGTTGTTTGTAGGTAACAAGTCTACTATTGACCTAGCAAATCATCCTATGTGCCATGGTCGAAGTAAACATGTAAAAAAGAGGTATCATTTTCTCATGGATCTAGCAAATAAAGGAAGGCTTGAACTTGAGGATTGCAAGTCAGAACTGCAGCTAGCTGATATACTCATTAAGTCCTTGAAGAAAGTTAGGTTTGATGAGATGAAGAGAAGCATGAGGAAGAGAAGTCTTGAAAATATGAGTTAAGAGGTGTGTTAGAAGATATAATTCATGATTTCATGAAGTAGTTTGTGCTAAACTAAGTTGTGTAACCTAGTCGAAGTAGTTGTAGAATTAGTTGTATTCGACAAAGTCGAATACAACATATAGTTGTTAGGTCAAATTCTAACTTTATATGTTTTATACTTGAACCGTATGTTTTGGGTTTGAGTCTTGGTTGCCTATAAATAGACGTGATGTTGTAATTCAATATAGTTGTAAAGTTTAAACATAAACTTCACTTAATAAAATTCTCCTTTTTCTCAATACAGTTGTATCTCTTCTTTCCTCCTTCTTCTTCTTCAATCTTCTTAAAATCTTAATTGTTCCATTCCATCTGTTCCAACATATGGCTATTCAAACATGGCAATAATTATAACAACACATAAAATAAAAAACACATCCAAAATAAATAAAGCGAATAAAGAAACGAGAGTACAGAAAGTAGAAAAACAATGTTTTTAGATAAAGTTGAATTTATTGAATAAGAAACTATTGAGGAAGCTTTAACCTAATTTTAGAGATCTTTTTAATTTTGTTTGTATGGTCAATGTAGGGTTTTAATTGTTTCTCTTGGCATTTTTCCATCATAAACAACCACTGTAAATTCTAAAACCTCTCTACTCTAGTTAAGAATTATGATATCAAAGTAGCTCTGGAATCACATGCGAAGAAATATGAACCTT
Source organism: Vicia villosa (assembly GCF_029867415.1). Lineage (NCBI taxonomy): Eukaryota > Viridiplantae > Streptophyta > Magnoliopsida > Fabales > Fabaceae > Vicia > Vicia villosa. The sequence goes on from NC_081185.1 coordinate 158,438,505, forward strand.
TTAAATGGTGGTTTGCAATAATACAGTATCAATGTCGTACAAGTTATCCTTTTTTTGTCTTCTCTTGTAGTTCAAGTGTAGAAACTTGAATGCTGCATAAATTTCTATAAATGCTTAGATTTCCATTAACAGTGTTTGGGGGGACGGGTGGACCAGTTTCTATTTCTAACCATCTTTGTAAAGAATTAGGACACAGGCCATAAATTTGTCATGTAGAGAGACAAACTACATATGCTATGTTCAAGCAAAGTCGTGTAGTATTAGTTTAGAAACAGTTATGGGTCATTATATCACAAAAGAAGTTAGCTGGCTAACCCAACCTGAATTCAGATTTCTTCTCATTTATTTTATGCATGGGCAAGTCCTCTCTACTAAGTTTTAAAATATTTATTATTAATTAGGCACACTATCTGTTTTGTTAGGTGATTATAATTTCCGCAAAATTAAAGACCATTAAACGAAAGTTTAAACTTTTCATATCAATGTTCAAAAAACACACAAGCTTTCAATGTATATCAATACAACTCTTGAAAGTCATTTAAGGATATGTTGGCTATTTGCTATCCTTCATGTTAGGATGCTATAAATGGTGTGGATGGTTAATAGTTTAATAGTAAGATTATTTTTATCGGAAGAAATTATTATCATTAAATAAAGTGGTGTGCTAGTAATTGTTTCTAATAAGATTTAAATTATGTATTTTTTTTAAAAGTCAAATTTTGTAATTAATTTGGCATCATAGACCAAAACAAGAAGAGTAAACTTTGACAATTTTTTTTTTTTTTTTTTACATTTTATCTTTTTTTCTTGTCAAAGTAAGTCATAATTTTATTTTGATAAGGAAAATGTTGTTAATAAGAGTCTGTTTGATTCAAATGAAGGGAGGAGAGAAGAGAGATTTTAATGGAGGGAATAAAAGAGAATGGAAGGAGGTAGATTTTTTTAAAAATTATATGCATGTTTAGTTCAAACGAGGTGAGAGGAGGGGAGGGGAGGGGACGAGAGAAATTTTGGTTAAAAATATGTTTGGTTCACAAGGAGAGGGGAGGAGAGAAGTTTTTTAATAATTTATATTTTTATCCTTATGATTTTATATAAGTGATGTGATATTCAAAACTGAAAAATTTCATAAGTAATATTTATAATATTGAGTGATTAAAAAATTATAATTTACCACGTAACGTTAAAAAAATTGATAACTCTTGACACAAAATAATCTATGTGTTGATAACAACTCTTGAATACATAAAATATCTTATTATTAACTATATATAAATATATAATAATAATAATAATAACAATAATAATAATAATAAACAAAATAAATGAATGGTTTAAAATTTTATATAAAAAATATGTATAATAGAATACATAAAAAATTAATATAAATAAATAGAAAAATAAAAATTACAATAAAAACAAAAATTGCAATGATTATAATTTTTAATAAATAAAAATAAGAATTTGAAGTTAAAGAATAATTATAATAAATTGATAGAGACAGTAGATAAAAATCACAAAAAAACGAAGCAAGAACACGAAAGAAAATAATAATTTTGAAATAATAAAATAAAACTGAGGATATTTCAGTAAATATATTAATTTATTAAATATCAACCGTCACATTCCCTTCCATCCCTTCCGAATTCCCCCGATTCAGGGGACACAAAAAGTGTGATTTGAAGGGATTTTGCTCCCCTCCCCTCATAAAAATTGAACCAAACACATTTTATTATTAATATCCCCCCTCCATTTACCTCGAACCAAACACACCCTAACATGAGCACAAAATATTAATTTTTTTTATTGTTATTATTTTTTTCTTCTGTTATTTAGTTATTTTTATCAATTCAGTGTTATTGAGGTTTTTTTTAGATTGTGCGTGCGAGGTAACAGAAGACATGTATGATCACCGTAAGAAATATGCTTCCCAACGACGTGAGTTTGTGACGTGGTAATCATGTGGCAAAAAAAGTGTTGTTGCGACGTGGGAATTACATCACTATGTATTTTTAATATTTAAAAATCAAATCTAAGTTATCACATGGGGAGTCAGAGTTTTTTTTTTTTTTTTAAATTTGTGATGTTAGTCCCACGTCGCAATAAGATTAGAGAAGATGACCATCATGCATCTTTGAAATGTTGCAGGAGCATTACATAATCCAAATAACATTCTTTTAAAGGCAAAGATTCCATAGGGACATGTAAATGTTGTCTTCTCTTAGTCTTTAGGAGCTATTGTAATATGATTATAGCCTGAGTATCCCTCAAGGAAACAATAGAATTCATTTCCAACAAGTCTATCAAGCATTTGATTAATAAATGGAAGGGGAAATGATCTTTCCTTGTAGCTTTGTTTAACTTCCTGTAATCCATGCATATTCTCCAACCATTAGCAACTCTTGAAGGAATTAATTCATTCTGTTCATTCCCAGTCACATTCATTCTACCTTTCTTTGGGACATATTTGATAGGACTTACCCATACTCTATCAGAAATAGGGTAGAAATTCATGTTACATCAAGAAATTTGATAATATCCTTCTTGACTACATTCTTCATGATAGGGTTTAAACTTTGTTGGCTTTCTATACTACTATTGGAATTCTCTTCCAACAATATTCTATGCAAACAAACTATAGGGTTGATTCTTTTGATGTTAGATATTTGCCAAGGAATAACTTTTTTGTGTTTTTCCCAAAGTGCCAAAAGTTGATATCTTTGCTTATCAGATAGATCAATAGCAACGATTATAGGTAACTTCTATACTACCTCTAGGTAGGCATATTACAAGTGTGGGTTTTTTCAATTCTAATTAAGTTGGTTTCTCTATGGATGGGATCTCGTGTTCCATCAATTTAGTTATAATTTGTAGGGTCTCAAAGTGTTTCGTCGTGCCCTAAATTGGTAGGAGAGGCCCACTTATGATACCTTCCTTCACTAATGCATTTTTTTTATTCTTCACCCAATTCTTGCTCCAACTCATCCATACTCTTTATGACCTACTTGTGAACAAGGGAATCCCAGCTAGAGATTAATGAGAAATCAATTACATCTTCTTCAGGTTATTTCAATGCGGTGAGGACATTAAATAAAATTTGATGCCAATTAACCCTCATGGTGAGTTCTCTTGTTTCCACGTCTATTAGAGTTGTCCCTGTTCCAAGGAATGGTCTTCCCAGGAGAATATGGGTGTCTTCATTAGTGCTGAAATCCATGATTATAAAATCAACTAGAAATAAAAACTTGTCAATCCTTAGTAGAACATCTTCAATCTTCCTTTCAGGGTAACAAATGTTTTGATCAGTCAATTGAAGTGTGTCTCTCTTGCACGAACCTGGGTGTTATGCTGACGTCTAGAGTATTAGGAGACAATTTTGTTATAACAATTATCATGCGTGAAGTCTTCAAATTAGGTTGCTTAGCTTGCAAACCTTTTATTCTTGCTTCAACCAAGGGATTATTGTAGGGATTATTTGCTCTTCTTATGATGTGTCAAAAGTCTTCAGTTCATCCCTAGTTTGTGAAACGGTGTGTTGGATTGGTCCTTCATGTTCCTTGTCACTCCTTAATGAAATGACTTTGCATGTTTCAAAGCTCGTGGTACCAGAAGTAGATGTTGGCGTTTCAGTGGAACTTGGGAATGATCCCATAGGTCTTGAACTGAGTGCAGGAGCAATTTACTCAACTTGGCTTACCAAGTTTTTTATGCTTACACTTGAGCTTGAAATTGATTATTTGTTTATTGTATAAAGGACTTCAAAATATTCTCCATCTGGTTGTCTCCTTGTGTAGCCACTACATGATTTGATATAGAAAAACCATGAGGAATTTGTGGTGCTTGAGGCTTTAACTGATTTTGAATGTTACTCCAAGAGAAATTAGGATGATTACGCCAACCAAGGTTGTATGTGTTGCTGTAGGGTTTGTTATATTTATTGTTTCTCACATAACTCACAAAAACAAGATTTACTAAACATTCTTCAAATAAATGAGCTCCCGCACAATAAACACTACATTGGCATAAGTTACAACTTTGAATGGCTAAGCAGGTGGCGCGTTAAAACTCGTCATCATGTTCTTCGTCACTTTTTGTATTTAGGCCACCTAAGTTGCTAAGGTCGTGGTCTTATTGACTTCATGAACACCAGCTAGCTTCTTTGGGATAACTATAATGGCTACTCTAGTAATTTGCCATTGGTAGGTGTTGGCACTAATGCTCTCAATGAACTTGTACCCTTCTTCATAAAACTTATATAACAATGTCCCACCAGAAGATGTATCAAACATGTTTCTTGATGATAGTACAAATCCATTATAAAATGTTCCCAACTAAATACAGATTGAGATCCCGTGGTGGGTACATTACCTTAATAATTCCTTGAATCTTTCCTAAACATTAAACAAAGACTCGTCATCTCCTTGCCTAAACGAAGTGATTTCATTTCTCACTTTTGCATCTTTATAGGAGGGAAATACTTAGCTAAATTTTTTCAGCCAAGGCATTTCTTGTGGCTTTGGAATTGGGTTCTGAGGAATTAAGCCAACTTTTTTCTCTATCCCTTAGAGAATATGGAAATAGCTTCAATCTAAAAGCGTTATCAATAATCCTAAAAATTTTAAAGTTACTAACAACTTCCAAAAATTGCCAAAAATGTAAATTTGGGTCTTCAGTAGCAGCTCCATAATGAACTGATAGGAAAAGTACCTGACACTTGCTCTTTTTATTTTTATTTAAAAATTAAAATTAGATATTTCTTCAGGTTAAGCAATCAATTGATAGGGAAAGTACCTGACACTTGCTCTTTTTATTTTTCGTTAAAAAAATAAAATTAGTTGTTCCCTCGTTTAAGTAATCAACTGATAGAAAAAGTACATGACACTTTTGATTATGGAATTTCCAATTCTTTTTTAAAAATGGAAATGACCTATTATCTTGGTTTGAAGATGGCCTGATAGAAAAAGTACCTAGTTATCCCCTCGATTGTGAAATTAAGTGTTAAGAAAACTATCAATGAATTTACATTTCCATTTGGTTAGGGTATATGACCAACAGGAAAACCAATTTCCAAAATTTAATTCCCTAATACCCTATTCCATTCATCCACAAAATACATTTAACACAAAGAAACATATACTAGAATGAAACAAACCCTAAAGTTGAAACTTCATCATCTCTATAAATGAAATTCGAAACTTCATTTCTTCCAAAAATGAAACTCGATAATTCATCCTTTTTCCACAAACGAAACAAAACTCGAATGTAATTAATGCCTACACAACTTGAATGATACTCAAAACAAAGCAAAGGAAATGAAAACTCAATTGTCTTCGTCATCTTCATCAGCAAAGAAACAAAACTTCTATTCATCTGCTTGAAACGAGGCTTCTTCCACCTTAATGTAATTATGTCCATCGTTTTCATCATTAACAAACACCGTCTTCATCAGCGTGTTCATCACCCATTCGTCTTCACCTTAATTTAATATATATATAGGTATGTCCATGCATGTATATATTATGCACACTTTATTTTATTAATAGTATGAAGTAGTGGCCATTACGACCAATCTATAATGAGAATTACAGTCATAATGTCCCCAATGATAAATTTGTTTTTTAATTTCGATTACAGTCACTAACTACAGAACAAGGCCCAATGGTGAAGCAGCGAAACATTGAATGCAAACACAAGTAGACCTTTTCTTCCAAGCAATCCTTCATGCGAATAACATGGAAACCGTCCAGATCAATCTGACGGCTGACCACATCCCATGTCGTTCCACATGCATTAAATTGTCCACTATTTCTCATATTTAAAGAGAAAAACACACAACTTCACATGTATTCCAATTCTTTCTCATTCAAACATTACTTTTCACTCACTTACTTGAGCGTTGGAGTGCTAACCTTGCAAGTCAACCATATCTCCACCGCATTAGAAGCTTAAAACTGGTGCACCAAATTATAAATTTGTAAAGTCTTTTCTTGAATTTGTTCAAATTGAAAATAGTGAAATTGAAATCTTAAAAATTAGATGTTAAGCTTGAAGAAATAAACATTGGTCAAGGCATAATATTCAACAAAACATGCATAAAACTTTAATTTAGAGAGGGTTTATGGTCGTGCCTGAGAACCGCAATAGAATAATGTCGATGAAAGATTTTTGGTATTATTTATAATTAAAATAAAAAATGATATTTTGTTAGAAATAATTTATTTTTATCAAAAATCAAATTTAAAATTAAAACAGAATTTTTAAATTGTTTGAGACAATCTTGCTAGTGTTAGGGTTAAAACAAAAACAAATTTTGTCATTACAACTTTAAAATTTAAATGATTTATGTTTCAAATTAAATAATAACTTATTTTAACTTTAGTTTTTATAGGGGGGTAAAACTTTTTAGAAAGAATTTTCCAATTAAATAACAGAAGTATGTTCAAAAAATAGCAAACGTATCTAATTTGCAAACTCAAACTAACGTTAAATAGCAAAATATTCTACCCCCACATGGTGGTCCAGTTTCTTTTTGAGATAGCTAGGTTCAAATGCTATAAATTGTCTAAAGCAATTAATAAAATATATATGTAACACAATAAAAGAAACATTAATTAATCCACCCATATGAGACCTAAATTGATTAACACGGGAACTTATTTTGATCCAAATCTAATGCAACCAATAAGGTAACATAATGTTAATTAAATATATGAATAAATATAGGTATGCAAATATATAAAGAAGATTTTTGTCATGCAAAATTACTATGCAAGAGAGAGACAGAAAGGAAAAAAATAGGTGAGATTTAGCCTTTAGCATTAGAAAAAGATAATATATAATGAATGAATGAATTGTGGTAGCTAGAAGGCAAAAGGATAAAGGGAGACCACAAGAATAGAGGTGGGACCATATGTAAAGGAATGGGGACACATACAATTATAATATATTAACCAGATTACTGGAAAAGGAACATTATTCAGTGGTGGTGAGTTTACCAAAATAATTCCATTTGAGATGTATATATAACTATATATATGGGGCACAGTATGCATGGTATGGTGGGGGAAGAAAAATCAATCAAGTAGTAACTAGTACAATATATATAGCAGCTGCAGCTTGCAGCTATATAGTATAGTAGTGTATAGATCATGATTCATAGGTAGCTGTAGAAAAACATATACAATTAAATATTTTTACAGTTGATGTTTTAAGAGTAAACAAAATCTCTCTTCATCTTTTATCCTTGTACTAAAATGTGAAAACTAACTAACCCCACACTATGAGTGTAGCTATACACTCTTTGATATACACACTACTCTCTGAGAAAACCGTTGAGCTTTCTTGACGTTAAGTCACTATCTAATCTTCAATTTTGCATGTAGACTTAGGCCACTAGGTTCTACAGCCCCCCACCTCAACCCCTCTATCATTTATTCATGTATATATTGCTTTTGTAGCTTTCCTCTGCAACGAAATTTATATATATAATTATGGTTGATCAACTCATCTCTCTGCCAACCTGTTTTCTTCCATCACAGACCTGCAATCTAGCGACGTATGCATTTTATTTTATTTATCACTACTATGCATTCCGTTTATTCATTACTAATAAATAACATTTAATATTTTTTTGAACTTCTAAATACACTGTTCTCTATTTATTTTGTTTTCTTGTTTTTTAAAACAAATTTAAAATTTTAGTGATTGTTTATAAAAGTTTAAATTACATTTTTGGGATGATATTTTTATTATTTTATTAATAAGATATTGAAATAAATTTAAATTAATAATTTAAATATTTAATCTTTATAAATTATTTATAGAGGTTTGCGAACCTAGACCAATCTATTTTTATGAAGGTCTATTTTAGCAAGTATTAACTATAAAATAGTTAAATGCACTTTAAGGTACATGTTGCTAAACACACCTTCATAAAAATAAGTGGGTGTACTTTAGCAAACTCCACAGAAATTTGCTAAAATACACCCACTTATTTTTATGAAGAAGTGTTTAGCAAGCTTTAACTAAAAAAATAGTTAAATGCACCCTAAGGTGCACATTGCTAAATAGATCTTCATAAAATCAAGTGTAATTTAATTATTTAGTCGGTAGATTAGATGAGATAGTTTAATTGATGTGTGATAGTTGAATTAAATTGACGTAAATTGTTGTTCTATGATTAATCTTCGATTAAAATATTTGTTTATATTTATGTGTTAATGTAAATAAATTTATAATATTTATAAATTAACAAATTTTAAAAAAAAATTTAACCAATAATTTTTAAAATATTAGAAATAACATATGATTCAAACACCTTTAATATTAATAACATGCAATAACAGAAATTAAATATCTTAATATGATATTGAATCTAAAATTTATTGTTAAAAAAAATTACACTCAAACTTTGTAAAAAAAAAACAGAAATTAAAATTAAGAGAAATTACACTTGTTTTTCTTAAAATCTATTAAAATATAATAACACATTTTTTAATTTTAAATCATACACTTCTCATAACTTTGGTAGAAAAAATATATTATAGGAACCGACCAGTAAATTTCGATATAAAGACATATTATCAATCTCTTTATAATTATTGTCAATGTTCCATATCCACACTAAATCAATTAAGGCGTGTAAATCTATGTAGTAAATTTTTTTATTATTCTTAATTAATGGAAATAAGTATTCCCTCCAACCTTATTTATAAGCACAAAGATTCATTATTTAAGTTCATTGAATAATAAATGTATTTGATCTACTATGTAGATAAGATACATTCATTACTGAATAAATAAAAAAAATATTTACTTATTTATACGAGGGAATATATATTTATGATCTTAGCTTCTGAGAAATAGCATCCCTGAAATATGTGTGATAACCGTGAATAACTATGCTTGCTTCATTAATATATGTGTCACTTTTTCCATTGATAAACCTGTTTCCAATAAATATGTATGGAATAGATCTAAAAAATCAATAGACGGATCTAAAAATCTATCAAATATAGTGCCGAAGTAATTTGAGAGTAAATTGATTAAGGAAAATTGTTACCTAAACATATACTTAAAAAATTCGTTTACACACATTCAATCACAAAATTTAAATTAACTAAAAAATAAGAGAAATGCTATTCTTACAATTTATCTGACATTTACACCGTATGATATACGGTAATGTATACTTTTTTTATTTTATTTATTATTTTAATGAAAATTGAAATTTATGCCAAGACAAAACCGAGTTCAAAACTTGTTGTGTATGTTTAGGGTGTAACAATTCTGGTGTATATATAGCATTTTTCAAAAAATAAATATAATTTTTTTTCTCTCTCTCTAATAATCTCAATCATCCCATGAATCCAATTAAAAATAAAATTAAAATAATTTAAATTTTTTGTATATTCTTATTGGTTGATCCTAATAATATGAATTTAGGGTTGTTTCCATGCAAACATTTATCATTGATTATGAGAAAAAAGTATGTACTAATAAAATATGAAAATTTCTTTTGCTACCTCCCTCTTTTCTTGGTTACCTCTGGTGAAAAACCTAAAATACCCTCACTTCGGAAATGCATTTCCGAAACGTTTTTTTTTTCAAAATTTGTCTTATTTCGGAAATGCACTTCCGAAAATAATTATTATATAAATATATAAATATATAATAATTTTTATAAATATATAATAATTATTATAATTATTATATAAATATATAAATTAAAACACTCATTTTTTTAATTTTTTTTGTAAATACAAAATAATTATTATAAATATATATATATATATATATATATATATAAATAAAAAATTATAACTCATTTTGTAAGTGAAATTATTTTAATTTTTTTAATTAAAATTATTTTAAATTTTAAAATATGAATTATATCAAAATATACAATTATTATTATTCATTACTCATAAATTATCTCAAATTTATTATATATGAATTATTAATATCCTAAAATTAATTTTTGAGATTTTTAGATTTTTTTTGTTTTTCGGAAATGCATCTCCGAATTAATCAAAATCCCAATTTTTGGGATTTTTTCGGAAATGCACTTCCGAAGTCTTGAAAAATTTAGAAAAAAAATATTTCGGAAATACATTTCCGAAGCAGGGTAAAATGGGTTTTTCGCTGGGGTGACCCCATAGGGAGGTGGGTAAAGAAAAAATCTAAAATATTTTCACACTGTAAAATAATAAACAATGGCCGTGTATCTAATTAAGTCACACTTTTAATTTTAAAATACTTATATGACATGGTTGAATGTTATAATTTTATGGATGATGGTGTAAAATAAGTTTACACCAATAATGCACTATCTTTAATCTCATTGATTTTATATATATATATATATATATATATATATATATATATATATATATATATATATATATATATATATATATATATATATATATATATATATATATATATATATATATATATATATATATATATATATATATATATATATATATATATATATATATATATATCAAAGAAAAGTAATGATTGTGGAAAAGACACAAATATCCTTTTCTAATTTTTTGTCACCACATTAAAATTATAGTTATTTGGTCTTTGCACAATAAAATTCTTAATTTTATTATTAAAAAAATACAACTCTCATATTTTATCAAACTTATCAAATCTCTCTTCATTCTCTATATTTTTTCTCTTTCATCACTTTCTCACTTCTTTCTTCCAAAAAAAAATTATTATTGATATATATATATATATATATATATATATATATATATATATATATATATATATATATATATATATATATATATATATATATATATATATATATATATATATATACGAAAAATGGTATTTATGACCAAAATATTTTTTAGTCAAAAATGGTATACGAGAAAATTTTATTCAAAAAATCTACTATTGATCTAAATATTTTTATATACGAAAATTTAATATGGATCCAAATATTTTTGTAAATGATACCTAAATAAAAATAATATTTGTGTACAAAAAAAATCTATTATTTACAAAAATTGGTATTTATGATCCTAATATTTTTTATTCAAAAATGGTATACAGAAAAAAATCTATTATTGATTTAAATATTTTTATATATGAAATTTACTATTGATCCAAATACTTTTTTAAATGATACCTAAACAAAAATGAATTCTGTATACGGGAAAAAAAATCTATTATTGATCTAAATATTTTTATATACGAAAATGTTATTTATGATCCAAATATTTTTTATTCAAATATGGCATAGGCTAAAAAATGATACCTAAACAAAAATAATATTTGTTTAAGGGAAAAAATCTATTATTTACGAAAAATGGTATTTATGATCCAAATATTTTTATTCAAAAGAGGTATACGGGGAAAAAATCTACTATTGATCTAAATATTTTTATATACAAAATTTACTATTGATCCAAATATTTTTGTAAATGATACCTAAACAAAAATGAAGTATGTATATGGGAAAAAATTTATTATTGAACTAAATGTTTTTAAGAAATGGTATTTATGATCAAATGATTTTTATCCAAAAATGGTATACAAGAAAAATGTATTATTGATCTAAATATTTTTATATACGAAAATTTAGTATTGATCCAAATATTTTTGTAAATGATAGCTAAACAAAAATAATATTTGTATACGAATTTTTTATTATTATTTATAAAAAATTGTATTTATGACGAAAATATTTTTTAATCAAAAATGGTATAGGTGAAAAAATTTACTATTGATCTAAATATTTTTATATACTAAAATTTAATATTGATCCAAATATTTTTGTAAATGATACCTAAACAAAAATAATATTTGTATATGGAAAAAATCTATTATTTATAGAAAATGGTACTTATGACCCAATTATTTTTTATTCAAAAATGGTATACCGAAAAAAATCTACTATTGATCTAAATATTTTTATATACGGAATTTACTATTGATCCAAATATTTTTGTAAATGATACCTAAACAAAAATGAATTCTGTACACGAGAAAAAAAATCTATTCTTGATCAAAATATATTTGTATACGAAAAATGATATTTATGATTCAAATATTTTTATTCAAAAATGGCATAGGTAAAAAAATCTATTATTGATCAAAATATTTTTATATACGAAAATTTAATACTGATCCAAATATTTTTGTAAATGATACCAAAACAAAAATAATATTTATATACGAAATTTACTAGTGATCCAAATATTTTTGTAAAGGATACCTAAACAAAAATGAAGTTTGTATACGAAAAAAAATCTATTATTGATTTAAATTTTTTTATATACGAGAAATTGTATTTATAATCAAATTTTTTTATCCAAGGTATACGGGAAAAAATTTATCATTGTTCTAAATATTTTTACATACGAAAAATTTAATATTGATCCAAATATTTTTGTAAATGATACCTAAATAAAAATAATATTTGTATACGGAAAAAAATCTATTATTTGCGAAAAATGGTACTTTTGACCCAAGATCCAAATATTTTTTATTCAAAAATGGTATATGGGAAAAAAATCTATTATTGATGTAAATATTTTTATATAAGAAATTTATTATTTTTTTAATCAATAAAATACTTTGATTAATTCAAAACAAGCTGTACACGGCGATCGCTAGGATCCAGCCCAACAAAATCAACGAAGACAAAAAATCACTAAGCACAAACAGAATCTAGCTATTGCATCATCAGATTTGCCAGATAATCTCTCATCTTAGTCTTGTGTCATCCCCTATATACTATCATTTTTATTACTTTGTCTTCTATATTCCTATCATGTGTACTATTGTCAAAACTCTTATCATTTCTATATCGCCACACCTCGTATATACATTTCGTAGCTGCCAGCTTCAGCATATTAGCTCTCTTGCTTTTTCCTTTACAATTAGCAATCAACCAAGTCAGCTCCTTGTTCCACTCAAGAGGATCATGATTCACATTTATCCAACACAAGACTTTTCTCCAAGCATCCTTCACCAATTAACAATCAAAGAACAAATGTTGCTGGGTTTCCTCAGCACCACAAAAGTTACAGGTACTATGATCAATCATGCTCCATTTCATCAATCTACTTTTTGTTGGCAATCTTGAATGGCAAGCAATCCACAGTTGAAATATCGCCTTCGGCCTAGCTAAGTTACCAAACATCAAGTCTTTCCAAGGCACCTTATTGCGATTCTGATGCAATGCTTTGTAAGCCACCTTCATTTTGAAATTATCACTATTCCAGGTAACCAAATTGTTCACTTTATCTCGCTGCAGCATGACAGCCTTCATAATCCAAGAGAAGTTGTCCTTCACAGTCACTTCCATCAGCAATTTATTTTTTATATAATATGCATGAACCCACTTCACCCAAAGGGTGTCTCTCTTCCCACTTAAGTTCCATAGAAGCTTTGCTAGCACAGTATTATTCCAGGTTTGCAAGTCAATCAAGCTCAGACCACCATACTTCTTAGGACAGCAAACTGCCTTCCAAGCAATATGGCTTTTCCTGCTATTCTCCTTCTGACCAGTCCACAAGAAGCACCTGCAAATAGCATCAATTCTATGCATTACAACTTTAGGTAGAGGGAGGGCCTGCATCCAGTAATTCATAACAGAGAAAATTGTGCTTCTCAACAGTTGAAGCCGACCAGCATAGCTCAGCAGTTGGGAACTCCAGTGATTTATTTTACTCATAATACTTTCAAACAGTTTGCCATACTCCTTAATCTGCTACCTGTCATATGGATCCCAAGATATCTAAAGGGGAATTTCCTTTCTTCAAATCTGGTACTATTCAAAATTTCCTCTCTGTTGTCCATATCTACCCCACTAAAGAAAATCTTGCATTTGGAGGGATTAACCTTTAGACCAGTCGCATATGAAAATTTTCCAAAAGCCTGCATCATCTAATTAACTGAGCCAGTATCCCCTCTTGTGAAGAGGAGTAAGTCATATGCAAAACACAAATTAGTTAGACTAACTTTTTTGCACTTAGCATGGTACTTAAAAGCAGGGTTCTCTGCCATTTGCTTCAGCCCTCTGTTCAGATACTCCATAACTATGACAAAGAGAAGGGGAGATATTTGATCCCCTTGTCTAAGCCCTCTCTTTGCCACCATAATCTCACAGTGATCCCCATTTATGTTAAATCTATAGGATACTATAGTGACAGCCTTCATAATCCAATTTACAAACTGCCTAGGAAATCCAACCTCTTTCAGAATACATTCCATGGCTTTCCAATCAACTGTGTCATATACTTTCTGTATGTCCACTTGCATCATCACTCTAGGAGTACCTCCCTTCCTTTTGTAGCCCTTTAGCAGCTCATAAGTCAGTAGTATGTGATTATGGATAATTTGACCAGGTACAAAAGCAGCCTGGTTCGGAGCCACTATGTTATGCAAGACCTTTTCCATCCTCTTAGCCAGAATTTTTGAAACAATTTTATACAGAGTACTGCAGCAAGAGATCTGTCTATATTCTCTAATCCTCTTAGCACCCTTACTCTTAGGAATTAGAGATACAAGAGTACAGTTCACAGCCTTGTACATCCTGCCATTGATAAAGAAATCTTGAACTGCCCTGATTACATCAGATTTAACAACATTCCATGAAGCCTTAAAGAAGCAAGCACCATATCCATCAGGGCCAGGGGCCTTGAGATCACCAATGCTTCTCATAGCTGCTTCAATCTCCTCCTCATTCACTGGAACAGTTAAGGCATCTCTTTGATTATTGCTCAATTGAGGGCCATTCCTTAGCACAGTAATGTCAATACCATCCAGGTTATTCTCAGCATTTCCCATTAGACTGTTGTAGAAATTGAGAATCTCTTCTGCAATCTCCTCCTTTGTTTCAAGCACTGCTCCACTCTCAGTCTGCAAACTGTTTAGAGCCTTCATCTTGTTTTTGGCTTTTAGGGAAGCATGGAAGTACCTATTGTTACCATCACCCAATTTAATCCACTCCTTTTTAGCTCTTTGTTGTAGGTCTTTTTCCTCCATCTCTTGCCATTTCATAACATCCTCAGTACATCTTATCACTTTCTCAATCTTGCTTGGATTCATTCTTTCTAGTAGAAGATCCTCTTGAGCATTTTGCAACAACTGCCTGGTCAATACAATGTTTCTGTGCACATCTCTCAGGGGTTTTCCAAGGGCTCTCAAATGAGGTTGAAGCCTTTGCATTTTCTTCCACACCACATACATAGGACTACCAGTCATTGTCATTCCAGCTTTTATCCACAATGTTCCTATAACCCTCCAAATCAACCAGACAATTTCTAAATTTAAAATGATTTCTATGGATAATACTGACCTAATTTTCCTTCAAACACAGCATAGCATGGTCAGACACACTAGGTGACATAATGTGGAGGTTAAAGTCTATATGTTGTTGTAGCCAGTCAAGGTTCCCAAGAATTCTGTCAATCCTCGAGTAGATAACATTATCCTTCTGCTTGTCTGTCCAGGTGTAATGATCTCCTGTACTATCCATTTCATACATACCACTAGTCTTCATCATGCTGCAAAGATCTTTATACTCATGTTCATGGACCTGCCTTCCACCAATCCTACCAGTGTTGTTCAAAACATTGCTGAAACCCCCAATGATGCACCAAGGGCCCTGTTGGTTCCCATGAATATCCTCAATGTCCTTCCACAACTTTTGTCTATGTTCAAGCTGATTCATAGCATATATAGATGTCAACCAATATTTCCATCTCCCCAAATTGTCATGAATGCTACAATGTATCAATTGTTGAGTCATCTTCACCACTTTGATACCTACTCTATTATCATTCCAAAACACCCATATCCTACCATTACCATGTTTCAAGTAATTGTCCATATACTCCCCTCTAAGCTTCAGTTTATTTCTAACAGCAGTAGCTTTATTCTCCTTCACTCTAGTTTCAATCAACACATCAATGTCAGGGTTAAGACCAACAAGACGGGAGCTTATCTCCTTGATCTTACCCATTTTATTTAGCCACCTTAAGTTCCAATCTACTATCATGGTACTTGATCTGGGAACACTGTGGCATCCCCCCACTCTAGTGCTCCAAAATCATTAGCACATGTAACTCCTGCATTAGCCACAGGTTGTTTCCCTCTAGCTCCTCTTAGCACTGTATTCCATTCATCTTCATTAGAAGCCTTCTGTTTAACAGTATTGCACACTATAGCCTCAGGATGTTATTCCACTTTCTCTGCACTCTCATCCTCTTTCTTATTCTCTAGTTTCTTTTGCACCCACTGCTTAACAGTCTTCTTTTTTTTTTATCACATCTATGCCCAATTTTCTTGCATATGTCACAGTAGGCTAGCTTCCATTCATACTCAACTGCTTGCTTAATTACACTACCTTCATACCCCTTAATACTGATTTCCTTATGGTTGTCCTGTGTAATGTCAATTTCCACAAGTATTCTTACATTAGATATTCTTAACTTCTTAGTTGTGCATTCATCAGTTACAAGCGGCGTCCCTATGGCACTACCAATCTTACTCAGAATCTTTGCCCCCTATAGGTGAAGAGGCAGTTGAGGCAGCTTCACCCATACTGGAATTGTACGCAACATATCATCCTTCAAATTGAACCCTGGCTTCCAATCCCTGAGCAATATCGGGTAATTACGAATGGTGTATGGGCCACTCATCAAAACCGCATCCTTATCAGCCATAGAATGAAATTGGAGTATGAAATAACCCTCATCATTATAATACATGTCCGGTAGCTTTACAAAATTCCAGAGTTTAACCATAAATTGCTTAACCGCATTCATACTAACTTCACTCCTAATACATACATGATTAAAGCAGAATCCCAGAATCTAACCTCTTGTTCAATGTCTGCCTCATCAATCTGAACTTCAATTTCTCCATTATTCATCTTCGGCGTAATATACTCCATAGTCATACCATTGCCTGGGTTACGATTCCCACTGAGAACATCAACCCATTGCTTTCTGCCTTCTATGCTTGTACCTTCCAGATCTAGGGTTTTCGATTTGGCTTCTTCTTTCTTCTTGTCATCGTTCTTCTCCTCTCTTTCATGTGGCTTAATCGCTGTTTCCTCTTCATCATCACCGCTCTCAACAATTCCATCTACCTGTTGGCTAGTAGAAGCTACGGTGGTCGGTGTTTCTGGTGGTGGCGGAGCCGATCGCTTTGGTCTCCCCCTCCCTCTTCCCATCGCAGCTTTTTAATTTTATAAGAAATTTACTATTGATCCAAATATTTTTGTAAATGATACCTAAACAAAAATGAAGTATGTATACGGGAAAATATTTATTATTGAACTAAATATTTTTATATATGAGAAATGGTATTTATGATCAAATGTTTTTTATCCAAAAATGGTATACGGGAAAAAATGTATTATTGATCTAAATATTTTTATATACGAAGATTTAATATTGATCCATGTATTTTTATAAATGATACCTAAACAAAAATAATATTTGTATATGGAAAAAAAATCTATTATTTATAGAAAATGGTATTTATGACCCTACTATTTTTTATTCAAAAATGGTATACCGAAAAAAATTTACCATTGATCTAAATATTTTTATATACGAAATTTACTATTGATCCAAATATTTTTGTAAATGATACCTAAACAAAAATGAATTTTGTATACGGAAAAAAATTTATTCTTGATCTAAATATATTTGTATACGAAAAATGATATTTATGATTCAAATATTTTTATTAAAAAATGGCATAGGCCAAAAAATCTATTATTGATCTAAATATTTTTATATACGAAAATTTAATAATGATCCAAATATTTTTGCAAATGATACCAAAACAAAAATAATATTTATATACGAAATTTACTATTGATCCAAATATTTTTCTAAAGGATACCTAAACAAAAATGAAGTTTGTATACGGAAAAAATATATTATTGAATTAAATTTTATTATATACAAGAAATGGTATTTATAATCAAATATTTGTTATCCAAGGTATACAGGAAAAAATTTATCATTGAAGTAAATATTTTTATATACGAATAATTTAATATTGATCCAAATATTTTTGTAAATGATACCTAAATAAAAATAATATTTGTATACGAAAAAAAATCTATTATTTACGAAAAATGGTACTTTTGACCCAAGACCCAAATATTTTTTATTCAAAAATGGTATATGGGAAAAAAATCTATTATTGATCTAAATATTTTTATATATGAAATTTACTATTGATCCAAATATTTTTGTATATGATAGCTAAACAAAAATGAAGTATGTATATGGGAAAAAATTTATTATTGAACTAAATATTTTTATATACGAGAAATGGTACTTATGATCAAATGTTTTTTATCCAAAAATGATATACGGGAAAAAATGTATTATTGACCTATATATTTTTATATAAGAAATTTACTATTGATCCAAATACACTAGTGCAGAAAAGACTTTTTACATCAGGCGAAAAACACATTTTACATCGGGTCTGGGTCCGATGTAAAGTCAGGTGATGTAGTAAGTCAAAGACATTTTACATCGGTCTGTAGCCCGATGTAAGAAATACACCTACCACATCTGTTGACTGTTATATATGATGTGAAATATGGGGTTACTTCTATTTTTTAAAAATAACTACAATATTTAACATCGGTTCCTTAATGGCCCGATGTAAAATATGGGTTTTAACATCGGTTTCCTAATTGATCTGATGTAAAATATAAATTTTTACATCGGTTACAGACGCGCCCGATGTAATATGTTTGTTATCTATCTTAAAAATATAGACTATTTTTTAATTGAATCTAGATGGATTTCCTGTAAATTTTTTTGATAGCTAATTTTTCATATTTTTTTAATGGAGTACATCTAAGCCACTATAAACACTCAAATGAACATAAAAAATAATTTAAATGTTATATACAGTTTAACATTCTTTTACAATTAGAATACGAGCAAGTATTTCATAGTTTTTAGTGTTACAAGTTCACTTTGCATTACACATAGTATAAAACAATAAAAACTAATGTACTATAGACAACAAATCCTTCTCATCATTATCACCCAAAATATGTGTTTCACAATAGTCTTCTCCAGTTTCATTTTCCATCTCTAGTTGATCCGTTTCTGATTCAATCAATGCAACCATTCTTGATCGTTCCCTATTCTTCCAGTGTTAGGTAACCGCTGTGATATAAAATCTCCAAGCCATCCTCCAAACAGACCTTTAACGGGTTAATTAAAGATCATTTATGAAATTTCAAGTGAAAAATACAGAGAAAACATGAAAATTTTAAAGCCTATGCAGTATAGAAATATATATTAATGATAGAAAGGATGGAGCATGTCTTTCCAATGGGCTATTGTGCATGCACGCAACACGCGATTAATTGCATATTTGATGAAGTAAAAAAGAAGATGATTCAAATCTAAGTAATACTCATACTAAAGAAATGATCATAGGAAAAAGTTATCAAATTATAACAGTTTGGATTCTCAGTGAAGTGAAATTTTTAACTGAACGAAATATTTAACCATTCCATGGAATTCTTAGCTACATTGGTTCAAAGACAATCATTCAACATAAAAAAAATGACATAGCATTACCTTAAAGACTAGTTCGAGAAACATGCCCGGGCGTACCAGATGTGGCTTCCGTCCTGCCACAATTGCTTAGGTATAATGAAAATCAAATTAAATATCTTGTTGACTACAACTTGAACTGAATGCACGCAAAACACATTCACGTGTTAAATAATACACATCCATCCAATTTAACTCACCCTTCCAGCTATTCTTGTTGAAACCCTATCATCTTCATCATTGTTGCCAGAGTTGTCAGCACCTTCATCTTTTCCTAGCATCACATTTCTTATCATCTCAAGAAAAACTTTCCCAGGTTTTAGAGCCACCAATTTGGTTAAGAAATTCACCTGCAATGCCAACAGTTTTATGTTTCAACGATGCCAAAAGCATATTTTAGACAATGAATAACCACAAAGTTTTCTATTAGATATCTACATATGTAGTGAAAATTTCCAAACCCTTTTAACATAGACGATAAAATTGTGTGAAACTAAATATAATATGGAAATGTCACATCATCAATACACCTCAGACTGAGGTAGAGTAGATAATCCATGGTCATTTCTTTCATCCAAAATCCCCCCTCCCATCATATCATGAGTTTCTTCTCTAATCAAAACAAGCCTTGAAAGCAGTTTCTGATCAAGCACAACAGGACGAGTTTCCATTCTCTGCAAACATTAAAATTCAACACCAAACAATTGTTAGAACAAGATTTGTTCTGATCAATATTATTAGTTTTGATGATAACAAGGATATGAATTTTGTGTGAGATAATGTGGTACTCTAATACATTGCAATTTCCCTTTCAGGAAATATCTAAAGAGTATGCACAAATCAGCGCTCAGAAGCTTTGTCTCAAAAGGTTCAGCATGCAACATTAGAACATGGTCTGGCAAGACATCAGAAGATGGTCAAGGCAGAATCAGAACATGGGTCTATGAAAGCATCAGAAGAACTTGAGATAAGAAGCAGAAGCACTGGAGTTCTCATGGTATCACGCTCAGAAGCACTTTAAGGTCAGAAGACAAGAAGATGCTATGCACCAAGCTGTTTGACTCTGATGATATTCAAATATTTTATTCACAAACATCAGATCAGAAGAAAGTACAGGTGGCAGGCTACGCTGACTGACAAAAGGAACGTTGGAATGATCAGTGGTTTTTACACGTTTATTTACCGTTGATTTTAGTCGTCTTTGCTTTATATTGTCAAGTGTTTTACTTCATTCTTCTACATTTTATGCTATGGTTGTGTATTTTACTGTTTGCAGGCTCAAAGGAATAAATCGAGACAAATCAATGCGAAAAAGTACAAAAAGGAGAGTTTCGAAGGAAGTGAAAAATCAAGCTACATGAGGTCTGACACGACCACCTGTGTCACCTAAAACTGGTCGTATTAGGATGAAGCGTGGCCAAGAAAATGCAAAAGAGATGAAATTCACGGGGCTGACACGGCTCGTGTTAGCAAGTGTGAGATCTAGAAATTTTCAGCATGTTTCTCATCGTGACAGGCGTGTAGTATTTTGATCATAACTGGAGCTTCGTAACTCGGAATGACGCGGTTCCGGTGGCAAAATTTCGCTAACGAAAAGGGCTACAACTTTCATGAAGAACGCAAATCCAAATTCTGAAGTTAAGGACCAACACGGCCCGTGTTACCTAACACGGCCACCCGTGTTAGCAGTGCTGAGTGTGATTTTGAAAAATTAAGTCCAGGAGGCCAACACGGCCACCCGTGTTGCCTGACACGGCCAGTGTTGGCTAAGACGCTGATTTTGCTGATTTTTGTGATTTTTTATTAAGTGTTGACCCAAGGGGCATTTTGGGTACTTCCAACCAACCTAAGTGAGTCTGCACTATTTAGAAGAGTTTTAACGATGAATTAGAGGACTTTTTGGCTAGGAGAAGACACGATTGAAGATTGGAGAAAACAAGGGTTTGGGAGAGAAGAAGGTCTTCATGAACGGAAGCGATTGAAGATCAACTTTCATCTCAATTCTTGTAATGTATCTATTTTATAATTTGTTTTCTTTGAATAATATGAGTAACTAAACCCTAATGCTAGGGGGTGTCCCTGATTTGATTCTGTAATGATTTTGAATTCCTGAGTTCATCAATAGATTTGTTTTCTTATTTAATTTAATTGTACAAGGTTTTTATGCTTTGTTTGTCGGACCAACAAGATTGATTTACGGTTAACAACCAGCTGGACAGCGGTTGTTAAGGTTTTTGTACGATTAGACTATAGTAGATATCACCTAGGACTAGGGATACCCTATAGTTACCGGTTAACTCTTGATAATATAAAGGCTTGATTTCATCATAATTCTCTAAGGACTTAGGATTTAGGATAAATGTTCAAAGGTTTTCCCGCTAAGGAATTAGGGGAAAATATCCTAAAGGGCTGGTAATTAAAGGTTATGAACTTGTTGAAGAGATCTAAATCCAAGGTTATTACAGGAACAATCACACACTATACCCCTAGCATAATACTCATATTTGTCAAAAAGCCAATTTACTTTTCTGCTTATTGTGGTGTCGTTTTCTTTTACCTCCCCGTTTCACTTGGGAGGACGGCACGCTAAACCCTTCACGCGAAATTTGGAAGGAGAATGCGCCCGTGGTGGGATGAATTTTATTTCAGTTCTTCCTACGATATCACACGAACTTTCTTATTTGTCCTACGAGTAGGAAAGGGGAAAAAAGATCTCAACTAAACCCTAGGAGTTTGCTAAGTGTGGGGATTTCACTTAGACTAGAAATTCTGGAGTCCGGGAGGTCGGTTATACATAGGGAAGTGTTTAAACACCCTACATATCTGTAGTACTCTACAGGAACCTTCTCTGTGTCATTGTGTTTGTGTTTATTGCTAATGATTGGGAAAGTTTCTCCTTTGTATTAGGAGAAGGAATTGAATTGATTAAAGAAGACAGACAGACAGACAGACTGACTATTTTTGGTATTTTATTAGCTCGCTGAGATTCCTTGTGAACCTCATGCCTACATATCCCTAGTGGAAGTCAGAGCTTAATGTAGTTCGGGGAACTAACTAGGGAAATTAATTATTTTTGGTGCCTTGTTTGAAGCTCAAGGTTGAAGCTTGGAATTAAATCTCTGTTTACAGTAAAGAGACATGAAATTATCTCTACAGAGAGGTATTAGTACTATTCTACCACAAACATTTAAAGGAGTGACAGAATAACTGAATTCGTTTCATTCAAGAGGGGGACCTTACTTGTGTATGTGCAAGTATACCAGTCAAATGCCTCTTAAATGAAAGAAAGATGCTCATCCAAATTAGGGAAAGTTACCACATGTCTGGGTTTTACTGCCAGCTCATGCCTTTCAAAATCCTAAATGGGAGACTTGATTAAAATTGAAATGAAATGTTTGTTTGTTTGAATGTGGTAGAGTAGTAAAAATATCTCTTTATAGAGATAAGCTATGTCTATCTACTGTATAAAAGATTTGACTTTAGCTGGCTTGTATGAGGCCCAAGCTTGAGGCTTTTTTTGATTGATTAATTAATATTAATGACTCTGGGAGATGACTCCACTGGGGATTAATTACAGGGTATTTTAGTGTTCTGTACAAAGCCCAGAATTGAGGCTGACTCTACTTAGGGAGACTCTATTTATATGCCTTGTACAAAGCCCAAGGTTGTGGCTGACTCTAGCTAGGAAAAAAAACTATTTTCTGCCTTGTACAAAGCCCAAGGTTGCGGCGGACTCTTAAATGAATTAAGTATTGATGACTATATGGGGAAAGATCCTAAGTGTTAGGAATCTTTGACACATGAAAGATATGGTTTATCTGCCTTGTACAAAGCCCAAGGTTGTGGCTACTGAATGATGAAGAACTCACTGGGGAGACTCTATTATCTGCCTTGTACAATGCCCAAGGTTGAGGCTGACTCTTAACAGGGGAGTTTTATTGTTTGGGTGCCTTGTATGAAGCCCAAGGTTGAGGCTAACTGTTTTTGTTGGTTTTGACTCTACTGAGGAGGTTTTATTTATTAAAAGACTGTTTTTCTTTGGAAGCTAACCCTTTCCAGGGATTTTGACTCAGCTGGTGAATTTGTCTGTTAAAAGACTGACTTTTATCATGTTTTTGGAGGCTGACCCTTTCCAGGGATTTTGACTCTTTTGGGGAAATTATCTCCTAAGAGAATGAAATCTTTATTTTTTTTGACATTTTTATTAATTGACTTTGGAGGCTAACCCTTTCCAGGGATTTTGACATTTTAGACAGATGTTGGAGGCTAACCCTTTCCAGGGGTTTATATTAAAAATGAAAGAATGTGTGGAAGCTAACCCTTTCCAGGGATTTTTTGTTAAAATGATAATTGATTTGGGTAGCACTCCATTAATTATTAAAGGATGAAAGGATTGGCAGAAAGATTATCTAGTGAGACTTCTTGTTTAAAGCCCAAGATGAAGGCTGACTCAATGCTGAGGATGATCAAACATGGATCCTAGACTCTGCTAAGGAAGATTGATGAAGATAAGGGTGACAGAGACTGTCCATGTCTCTCATTCCAAAAAGTGTACTCAATGCAAAATTGAGACAAACTTAGCTTGTTTAAAGTCTGGTTTAAATTGGAAGAAACTCACCAGGGTAGGCTAAAAGGTGACTAAAGACCTGTTCCTATGTTTATAAGAAACCTGATGGGTCCTTGTATACAAGCTCAAGAGGAAGCTGGAAATGCTTTTAAGAAGCCTGTGGGTCCTTGTACAAAGCCCAAGAGGAGGCTAATCGAGGGTCCTTGTTATAGCACAAGAGAAAGCTATGTAGTTTTGAACTTATTTTGGCTCTAAGCAAATGGGTAAGAGGTTTCACCGGGAATAATTCCTCTTTGGGTGGATGTGTCCTATTATTTGGATTCTAAGGTTTTTGCCAAGATGTTTCACCGGGAATAATTCATCTTGGGGGTTTGAACTACAGATCTCTAATTAGGAAAGAGCCTTCACCGGGAAGACATTCTCAATCCTAGGTCATATTCCTAATAATATATATATAGTTTAACTGTCCTAAGGTTTATACTCAAACGCAGTTCTAAACTAATATATGTGCACAGTTTATATTTGACAGTAATTTAAACAAAGACTGTAAATTGAAAGCTTGTAAAGCCTAACCTGGATGGAGTGGAGGCCTTTGAAGAAGTATGTACAAAGCCTCACCAACAGTTGATGGATAACAGTTGAATATATATGATAAACAGTTAATGGTTTTTTGAAAACAGAAGAAGTGAAGATGGACATAGGTCACATAGGTATCTGAAGAGTTTCACCGGGAATAATGCCCTTCAAATACCAGAAGAATGTTTTGAAAACAGAAAGAAGATTTTGAAAATACAGTTTTGAAAACAAGCTAAGAAGAGAAGGTTTTTGGGACTTACACTCTATTAGAGGCCCAGTACTTTACAGTACTGGTGTAAAAGCAATTTGAAAATGATTTGAAATGATTACTGTTATGAAAACAGTTGATTGATGATTTGAAATGATTACTGTTATGAAAAACAGTTTTATGAGTTTTAGGCTTACCTCGAAAAATGAGAAATTGGATTTCTGAGTTTGAGGTGTTACCTTGATCCTTAAGTGATATTGATCGGTAAAATAGCAAGTGTACTATTTTGCCTCTGTAGTAATAATAAGGAAATTCCCCGAATGTCGATCTCAAGGACTGCACGTTAATATCGAGTTTAAATAATGGTTCAATTAAACAAAAACTATATTTGGAGTTTTGTTTGCAAATTGTGACTAAAAATAATTAAAATAAGCAGAAAAGTAAATTGGCTTTTTGACAAATATGAGTATTATGCTAGGGTAAAGTGTGTGATTGTTCTTGTAATAACCTTGGATTTAGATCTCTTCAACAAGTTCATAACCTTTAATTACCGCCCTTTAGATTATTTTCCCCTAAGTCCTTAGTGGGAAAACCTTTGAACATTCATCCTAAATCCTAAGTCCTTAAAGAATTATGATGAAATCAAGCCTTTATGTTATCAAGAGTTAACCGGTAACTATAGGGTATCCCTAGTCCTAGGTGATATCTACTATAGTCTAATCGTACAAAAACCTTAACAACCGCTGTCCAGCTGGTTGTTAACCGTAAATCAATCTTGTTGGTCCGACAAAGAAAGCATAAAAACCTTGTACAATTAAATTAAATAAGAAAACAAATCTATTGATGAACTCAGGAATTCAAAATCATTACAGAATCAAATCAGGGACACCCCCTAGCATTAGGGTTTAGTTACTCATATTGTTCAAAGAAAACAAAATATAAAGTAGATACATTACAAGAATTGAGATGAAAGTTGATCTTCAATCGCTTCCGTTCATGAAAACCTTCTTCTCTCCCAAACCCTTGTTTTCTCCAATTTTCAATCGTGTCTTCTCCTAGCCAAAAAGTCCCTCTGGCCATTTTAGAAATTAACTTAAATAGTCTAGGTCAATTACAGCCAAGTCAAATGCCAAAAATGCCCTTCCAGATAAGTGTACTTGAAAATTCCAAAAAATAGAAATTCTGTCCGTGCAACCTGCACGGGCCGTGCAGGTCTGCGCAGCCCGTGCAACTCCCAGACTTTTCCAATAAATCCTGCACGGGCCGTGCCAAGCTGCACGGGCGCCCGTGCAAACTCTCTGGTTTTTGTATGGGAGATGACATTTGATTCTGCACGGGCCGTGCAGGTCTGCACGGGCCGTGCAGCCTTCAGAACTCCACTTTTCTTCCTTATTTCCAGATTTATTCATATGATCCTGAAAACATTAAAACATACAACCAAAGCATAAAATGACGAATAATGAAATAAAACACTAAATAACATAACTTAAAAATACTTAAAAACAATGGTAAATATATGTGTGAAAACCACTGATCAAACTCCCCCAAACTTAAACCGTTGCTTGACCTCAAGCGACAATTACAAAAGTTAATGACCCTCAAATCACCCGGTGTTCATACGTGAGATATCCGTCTGTATTGATCAAGAAACAGTTGGTTCGGCATTCACATGACGCGACGAGTTTTGTTACCACATTAAACCTCAAGCTCCCGTTTCGGATACCTCTCCAACTATGCTTTGCACTTAAGTCTCTTTCCGATTTTCCTCCTCTTTCATTCGGACAATCATATTAAGGCACTGCATCTCTTATAATACTCATCACTTGCATGAGACGAATCAAGGCTTCTTATTTTCTTTTCGTGGCACCAAACTAGCAGCATTGGCTACTTTTTATTACCGATGAAATTTTCAAACTTTGCAGTTATATATTGTCCTTTTGGACGACGTTTGGGGATCAATCTCCTTTGGGCTGAATAACCGGGTGAGGGTTACCCAACTTAGCGAGCCGATTGCCTTTTACCGCCTTTTCATCATTTGGTGCCAACTTTATATCTCTTTTTTTTTCTCAACCAGTCACCATGCAAGTGAATCTGAATTATGCCCGACTGTATCAATAAACTACTCGAGAAGTACTTCTCAGGAGACAAGTACTATGGTGCAAATCTACACGTTAGACTCGTATTTCTTTTAGGGAACCAAGGGTGTTTAAACAAACCTCTTCTTGTCACATTATTCCGCACTTCCTGTCCTCAAACAAACCTCGCTTCATCTCTATATACTATTCCCGATCGCTCTTTAGGATCAAAACTTCTTCAACAAAAATTAAAATTTCGGTCAAAATTTGGGCAGAATTCACTTTATGGTTTCACATCATACCAATAACATAAAAATAACATAAAAATAAAATGCAAAGAGAAGAGCCTCCCCCAAACTTGAACTAAACATTGGCCTCAATGTTTCAGAACGAGCCTGAGAGAGGTGACTCACAGAGGGTAATGCACTCTAGTAATCACTTCCAAGCTTTCACCAGAGACGTCCTCTTTTATTTCCTGAAAATAACAAAAACAAACAGAAAAATTAATTATTAAAACCGTGGGTTGCCTCCCACGAAGCGCTTAGTTTAACGTCGCATGACTCGACGATCCATTCCCCTTGTTAGGGTGGCATATATGACACAAAGAACACATCATCTTTTTTCTTTCTTTTGTTTGGTAGCAATCCCATGAACTTAAAGTACCGATGATGTTGCTCCCAAATCCTTTTCAGCTTGATTTTATTGAACAAGGCATAAATGTCTTCCAATACTTTGTCAATTTCTTGTCTTTCATCTGCCTTGTTGTAAAAATAGTTTTTGGGGAAACTCTTTTGTTGAAAATTTTCTTGTTGGATGTCCACATCTTCACAAATTGTTAAATTTGTGGTTTCATCCAAAACTCGATCATCTTCAAGTTTCCTTATGTCTTCTTCCCCATATTTCTGTTTTACCTCAAATTCTTCTATTCTTACTGCATCCTCTTCATCTGATGTTATGCATTTTTCTTCTGGTTCCACATACTCTTCTTCCAACTCTAACTTTCTCCAAATAAACCTATCTGGGTAAAAGTTAGCTTCCTTACATTCATTCATAAGGATTCTTACCTCTCTCTTATATGCTTTAAAAATTTTAGTCGCCTCTTCCAAGGTGACTCCTGAATCAGGCGACCAACATGCAGGAGATACAGGTGGCAATGTATCAAAACAATACATAGCTACAAAACTCAGACAATTTGTTAGTAGCAAAGTATAGAAGAATTCATGAAGCAAAAATAATCTGACTTTTTTTTTTTAATTTTTTTTTTGATGATAAAACAAATTCAAATAAACAAAAACAAAAACAAAATTTTAGTTGACGAGCAACAAAATTTCAATTGAACTAAAATTAAAACTCTATATTTTGGCAGTCCCCGGCAACGGCGCCAAAAACTTGATCGGTAAAATAGCAAGTGTACTATTTTGCCTCTGTAGTAATAATAAGGAAATTCCCCGAATGTCGATCTCAAGGACTGCACGTTAATATCGAGTTTAAATAATGGTTCAATTAAACAAAAACTATATTTGGAGTTTTGTTTGCAAATTGTGACTAAAAATAATTAAAATAAGCAGAAAAGTAAATTGGCTTTTTGACAAATATGAGTATTATGCTAGGGTAAAGTGTGTGATTGTTCTTGTAATAACCTTGGATTTAGATCTCTTCAACAAGTTCATAACCTTTAATTACCGCCCTTTAGATTATTTTCCCCTAAGTCCTTAGTGGGAAAACCTTTGAACATTCATCCTAAATCCTAAGTCCTTAAAGAATTATGATGAAATCAAGCCTTTATGTTATCAAGAGTTAACCGGTAACTATAGGGTATCCCTAGTCCTAGGTGATATCTACTATAGTCTAATCGTACAAAAACCTTAACAACCGTTGTCCAGCTGGTTGTTAACCGTAAATCAATCTTGTTGGTCCGACAAAGAAAGCATAAAAACCTTGTACAATTAAATTAAATAAGAAAACAAATCTATTGATGAACTCAGGAATTCAAAATCATTACAGAATCAAATCAGGGACACCCCCTAGCATTAGGGTTTAGTTACTCATATTGTTCAAAGAAAACAAAATATAAAGTAGATACATTACAAGAATTGAGATGAAAGTTGATCTTCAATCGCTTCCGTTCATGAAAACCTTCTTCTCTCCCAAACCCTTGTTTTCTCCAATCTTCAATCGTGTCTTCTCCTAGCCAAAAAGTCCCTCTGGCCATTTTAGAAATTAACTTAAATAGTCTAGGTCAATTACAGCCAAGTCAAATGCCAAAAATGCCCTTCAGATAAGTGTACTTGAAAATTCCAAAAAATAGAAATTCTGTCCGTGCAACCTGCACGGGCCGTGCAGGTCTGCGCAGCCCGTGCAACTCCCAGACTTTTCCAATAAATCCTGCACGGGCCGTGCCAAGCTGCACGGGCGCCCGTGCAAACTCTCTGGTTTTTGTATGGGAGATGACATTTGATTCTGCACGGGCCGTGCAGGTCTGCACGGGCCGTGCAGCCTTCAGAACTCCACTTTTCTTCCTTATTTCCAGATTTATTCATATGATCCTGAAAACATTAAAACATACAACCAAAGCATAAAATGACGAATAATGAAATAAAACACTAAATAACATAACTTAAAAATACTTAAAAACAATGGTAAATATATGTGTGAAAACCACTGATCAAACTCCCCCAAACTTAAACCGTTGCTTGACCTCAAGCGACAATTACAAAAGTTAATGACCCTCAAATCACCCGGTGTTCATACGTGAGATATCCGTCTGTATTGATCAAGAAACAGTTGGTTCGGCATTCACATGACGCGACGAGTTTTGTTACCACATTAAACCTCAAGCTCCCGTTTCGGATACCTCTCCAACTATGCTTTGCACTTAAGTCTCTTTCCGATTTTCCTCCTCTTTCATTCGGACAATCATATTAAGGCACTGCATCTCTTATAATACTCATCACTTGCATGAGACGAATCAAGGCTTCTTATTTTCTTTTCGTGGCACCAAACTAGCAGCATTGGCTACTTTTTATTACCGATGAAATTTTCAAACTTTGCAGTTATATATTGTCCTTTTGGACGACGTTTGGGGATCAATCTCCTTTGGGCTGAATAACCGGGTGAGGGTTACCCAACTTAGCGAGCCGATTGCCTTTTACCGCCTTTTCATCATTTGGTGCCAACTTTATATCTCTTTTTTTTTCTCAACCAGTCACCATGCAAGTGAATCTGAATTATGCCCGACTGTATCAATAAACTACTCGAGAAGTACTTCTCAGGAGACAAGTACTATGGTGCAAATCTACACGTTAGACTCGTATTTCTTTTAGGGAACCAAGGGTGTTTAAACAAACCTCTTCTTGTCACATTATTCCGCACTTCCTGTCCTCAAACAAACCTCGCTTCATCTCTATATACTATTCCCGATCGCTCTTTAGGATCAAAACTTCTTCAACAAAAATTAAAATTTCGGTCAAAATTTGGGCAGAATTCACTTTATGGTTTCACATCATACCAATAACATAAAAATAACATAAAAATAAAATGCAAAGAGAAGAGCCTCCCCCAAACTTGAACTAAACATTGGCCTCAATGTTTCAGAACGAGCCTGAGAGAGGTGACTCACAGAGGGTAATGCACTCTAGTAATCACTTCCAAGCTTTCACCAGAGACGTCCTCTTTTATTTCCTGAAAATAACAAAAACAAACAGAAAAATTAATTATTAAAACCGTGGGTTGCCTCCCACGAAGCGCTTAGTTTAACGTCGCATGGCTCGACGATCCATTCCCCTTGTTAGGGTGGCATATATGACACAAAGAACACATCATCTTTTTTCTTTCTTTTGTTTGGTAGCAATCCCATGAACTTAAAGTACCGATGATGTTGCTCCCAAATCCTTTTCAGCTTGATTTTATTGAACAAGGCATAAATGTCTTCCAATACTTTGTCAATTTCTTGTCTTTCATCTGCCTTGTTGTAAAAATAGTTTTTGGGGAGACTCTTTTGTTGAAAATTTTCTTGTTGGATGTCCACATCTTCACAAATTGTTAAATTTGTGGTTTCATCCAAAACTCGATCATCTTCAAGTTTCCTTATGTCTTCTTCCCCATATTTCTGTTTTACCTCAAATTCTTCTATTCTTACTGCATCCTCTTCATCTGATGTTATGCATTTTTCTTCTGGTTCCACATACTCTTCTTCCAACTCTAACTTTCTCCAAATAAACCTATCTGGGTAAAAGTTAGCTTCCTTACATTCATTCATAAGGATTCTTACCTCTCTCTTATATGCTTTAAAAATTTTAGTCGCCTCTTCCAAGGTGACTCCTGAATCAGGCGACCAACATGCAGGAGATACAGGTGGCAATGTATCAAAACAATACATAGCTACAAAACTCAGACAATTTGTTAGTAGCAAAGTATAGAAGAATTCATGAAGCAAAAATAATCTGACTTTTTTTTTTAATTTTTTTTTTTGATGATAAAACAAATTCAAATAAACAAAAACAAAAACAAAATTTTAGTTGACGAGCAACAAAATTTCAATTGAACTAAAATTAAAACTCTATATTTTGGCAGTCCCCGGCAACAGCGCCAAAAACTTGATCGGTAAAATAGCAAGTGTACTATTTTGCCTCTGTAGTAATAATAAGGAAATTCCCCGAATGTCGATCTCAAGGACTGCACGTTAATATCGAGTTTAAATAATGGTTCAATTAAACAAAAACTATATTTGGAGTTTTGTTTGCAAATTGTGACTAAAAATAATTAAAATAAGCAGAAAAGTAAATTGGCTTTTTGACAAATATGAGTATTATGCTAGGGTAAAGTGTGTGATTGTTCTTGTAATAACCTTGGATTTAGATCTCTTCAACAAGTTCATAACCTTTAATTACCGCCCTTTAGATTATTTTCCCCTAAGTCCTTAGTGGGAAAACCTTTGAACATTCATCCTAAATCCTAAGTCCTTAAAGAATTATGATGAAATCAAGCCTTTATGTTATCAAGAGTTAACCGGTAACTATAGGGTATCCCTAGTCCTAGGTGATATCTACTATAGTCTAATCGTACAAAAACCTTAACAACCGTTGTCCAGCTGGTTGTTAACCGTAAATCAATCTTGTTGGTCCGACAAAGAAAGCATAAAAACCTTGTACAATTAAATTAAATAAGAAAACAAATCTATTGATGAACTCAGGAATTCAAAATCATTACAGAATCAAATCAGGGACACCCCCTAGCATTAGGGTTTAGTTACTCATATTGTTCAAAGAAAACAAAATATAAAGTAGATACATTACAAGAATTGAGATGAAAGTTGATCTTCAATCGCTTCCGTTCATGAAAACCTTCTTCTCTCCCAAACCCTTGTTTTCTCCAATCTTCAATCGTGTCTTCTCCTAGCCAAAAAGTCCCTCTGGCCATTTTAGAAATTAACTTAAATAGTCTAGGTCAATTACAGCCAAGTCAAATGCCAAAAATGCCCTTCCAGATAAGTGTACTTGAAAATTCCAAAAAATAGAAATTCTGTCCGTGCAACCTGCACGGGCCGTGCAGGTCTGCGCAGCCCGTGCAACTCCCAGACTTTTCCAATAAATCCTGCACGGGCCGTGCCAAGCTGCACGGGCGCCCGTGCAAACTCTCTGGTTTTTGTATGGGAGATGACATTTGATTCTGCACGGGCCGTGCAGGTCTGCACGGGCCGTGCAGCCTTCAGAACTCCACTTTTCTTCCTTATTTCCAGATTTATTCATATGATCCTGAAAACATTAAAACATACAACCAAAGCATAAAATGACGAATAATGAAATAAAACACTAAATAACATAACTTAAAAATACTTAAAAACAATGGTAAATATATGTGTGAAAACCACTGATCAGATATGCTTAGAATAAATTGGGATCTCAACAGATGTTAAGCATCCACACCAGCAGAAAAGAACGTCGGATAAGCTCACAGCTTACAGCATTCTTTGATCATCCAGTAATTGTTTAAAGACTTCTACAGCAAATGGAAGACCAAACAAACAGACAAATCCAGAGAACAACAGAGAAATAATCTCGAAGTCTCGGATAAAGTGAGAAAATTCCAGTAATGTGCAACAGTAATCAAATAAAAATTTAAATGATTAACTATACAAAATAATATGAAAATATCAAATTCAAATAAAATTAATCTAAGAAAAGATATTTTTGTAGTTTTATATGAAAATATTTAGAAAACATAAAATTAAATATGTATCTAATATATTCTTTTTTTGCATTTTTTCAATAAGGATTAAAAAAAAAGAAATTAAAATCCTATATTTAAAATTAACATAGCTTAAACTCATGAAAATATTTATAGAAAAAATAAAATGAGAATTAGTTAAAAAAAACTAATTTAAATGGGCCAGGAGGTTTAAAACCCGGATGGGGGTGCATGCCCAATTGCTGAAAGCTGAATAAATAAATAAAAGAAGTTGGGCCGGACCGGGTCGGGTCAGTGTGACCCGGATCCGCCCATGTTACTACACACCTGGGTTGAGAAAACCCTAGAGAATGAAACAAAGAGGCCAAATTGCCCCCTCCCTCTCTTCATCGTTCACGAACAAAAACAAAGGAGGAACAAAAACAAAAAAACCGAAGCTCTCTCCGCTCGCGGTTTCTCATCGTCTCTCTGTTCTCTCTCGCCGATGAAACGTAAACAACAATCAGCAAAAGAAACTCTCTCGGTTTCTATCTCTTGCGAGGAACAACAACGGCGGCCAGCTCCGGTTTTGATTCTCAGATTGTTACCTCTTTACCGAACTTGCGAAGAACAAGACTCCTTGGTTCTCTTTCGTTGATTGTTATCTCCTCTCAGTGAACAACAACAAATCGGTCCCTCTTGCTTAGTGAACAACAACAATTTCGTTTTATATGTTTAAAGACAAACTTAAGGTTTTTTCCTTCAATTTCGTTTTCATGGTATAGTTTGATTTTTATGACATAACTAATAACTTATGCTATCTGTTTCTGATTTTTTCCAGATGATGTACAAGAACAAAATGTTTTTTGCAACAATGATTAAACAACAGTGTCGAGCATGAGGTGTGAAGTAGACTTACCTTCGGCGAGGAGGTTTTCGCCGGATTATTGTTGAAGGTATGTTCTTGATTCCTTCTGCTGCTGCGAAATTGTTGTTGATGCTGAATTTTTGATGATGTTTGAACTGTCCAGAACCGTGGCTTGTGAATTGTTGTTTTTGCTGCAGTTGATGTTGTTACAGCTACTGTTTTGTTGCAATTCTCTTTTATTGCTGTATGTGATTTACTTCTGAATTGTTGTTTGCTGCTGAATTTTTTACTTGCTGCAGGTATAACAACGGTTAGTGTAAATATTGAGAGTGAGGGCGGAAAGGCTTACCTGCGGAGAAGACGTTGAAGATTCATCTATGGAGGCTCGAAGATGGGAGCCATCGTTGAAGAGCTTCCAGCAAACAATAGAGGTATGAAGGCTTCTCTTCTTCCTCTTACTTTTGCCTTTTTCTGTAACTTAGAAGTTACCCACTGCTGGCTGCATTTTCCCCACTTTTTTCTTATTCTATATTTTCTTGCCTTTCCTCTATTTATAGAGGAACAAAAGAGGGACAATTTTGGTCATTTTGGCAACTAAGCTTAGTCTTTAAGCTCACTTAGTTGTTAAGTTGTCATCATTACAAAGAATATTCTTTCCCAAAATAATCATTGCAAAAATTTCTTTCATGCTAAGTTTGCTTAATGGCAAAGCTCCACAAGAAAATGCACATGGGATAGAATATTATGCACATGGGATAGAATATATTATGCACATCTCTTGCAAGTGAAAGTTCCACGACAATCTTGTCTTCATGTCATGAAATTGGTAGTCTCTAAGTATAGCACTTATGACATAATATATATCCCTTTGACTTTCTTTGACTTTTGACTTTTTGACTTTGATTTGGGCTTTTGGGCCCCCTTGAATTATTTTTGTGAGACTTTTGCTAATTCCACCCTTTTTGTTTCTTTTTTCATGTTGCATGAGAATTCTTGAAGGAAGAATAAAGAAACTTGGTCTTGAAGAATGGAAGCTTGGAGATTGAAGAATAAATTCAAGAAAACTTTGTATTTTTCTTTTGTTGTAATTCTTGAACTTAATATCAATGTAATTTTGGTTCATGCATTTCTTGAAAAATTGTGTAGAATTTGAATGTTGTATCTTGTAATTCATTTGGAATTTAGAACTTGGTTCATGCAAAAGAAATCCACTTTTGGATCTTCCTTTAGAATCTTGCATGAAATTGTGTATGAAACATGAAATTTGAATGTTCTTGAATAAACTTTGAATTTAGAAATTCAATTCCCTTTGATATAGAAAATGATGGGAAATCCTTCAAGTAGCATGAAGCTTTTAGTCTTGAAATATATTCTTGTATCATGAACTTGAAATGATATGCAACTTGAAATATTTGAATTCATGATTTTGAATAATTACTTGAAACAATCCTTCAACCAAAAGATTAAAAAGATATTCCTTGCAAATTCGATTAAATTCCCATGAATTGTTTCAAACTTGTACCAACTTCCAAGTAATCAATATGAACCAAATTTCTTCACCATGATGAATCCATAGGCCAAAAGTCATGAAATAAATTCCAAATAATCCTCTTGAATTGCACAAATTGGAAAGGGCGCATTTAAATTGAAAACCTCCATGAGCATGAATTATCTTGCAAAGAATGACTGAATAAATGCAGTCTCGATCATGGCTTCTAAACCGATCAAGAAACATTTTTGAATTTGATGTCAATGATGTGACATCTCAGGGGGGTCAAAATTAGGGTATGACAGATGCCCCTATTTAAGTTTCTTTTATCTGGAGGGAGAGAGATTGAGATCTCGATCTCTCCTGCATAAAAGAGACTTAAATATCAAAGAATGCCCGAATTTTGGGCGCTCCTGAGATGTTGTAATTGATAAAATCTTTGCATGATTTGATCCCGTTGTCGCACTTGGCGGGGGATGAGGAGACAAACTCCTGCAGAAATACTTGATGTGGATTCTGGTGAATGGATGGCAATGTAGGATGCGCAATCCATCTTCTTTAACTAAGTGTTGATACTTAGAGAAAGGTAAACAACCTCCTCTCGTTCCGGATGTCCAAATCTCGAAACTGGTCTT